>NC_040095.1:69716216-70316216 GCF_003369695.1 Bos indicus x Bos taurus | reverse complement strand
AGGTATGACATAGTTCAGTTCGGTGCAGTCACTCAGTCGTGTCCGACTCTTTGCGACCTCATGAATCTCAGCATGCCAGGCCTCCCTGTCCATCACCAACTCCTGGAGTTTACCCAGACTCATGTCCATTGAGTTGGTGATGCCATCCAACCATCTCATCCTCTGTCGTCCCCTCCTTCTCCTGCCGTCAATCTTTCCCAGCATCAGGGTCTTTTCAAATGAGTTAGCCCTTCGTATCAGGCGGCCAAAGTATTGGAGTTTCAGCTTCAACATCAGTCCTTCCAATGAACACCCAGGACTGATCTCCTTTAGGATGGACTGGTTGGATCTCCTTGCAGTCCAAGGGACTCTCAAGAGTCTTCAACACCACAGTTCAAAAGCATCAACTCTTTGGCGCTCAGCTTTCTCTATAGTCCAACTCTCACCTCCATACATGACCACTGGAAAAACCGTAGGCATGACACAGTCCCTCCTAACTGATGCTCCTCAAGACCTATTTTCTTGGACATTGTCATCTTTTGGTTTTATTTTTGTGTTTCCTGGTTGGTCTTTTTCAGACCACTGTCTTTAAAGCCGAGATGATGCGAGTGTAAGAATCCATCCAGACATGTGGGCCATTTCCAAGATCAATGGAATCGGTTTCCTGCTCTAGTGGTTTCTGGGAGCCATTTAGATTGTGCAAATAAATGGTCACATTATACATCCTATCAATTGCTCCAAATAAATACAGCCTAAAGCAGCTGGCCCCAAGGAGCAAACAGGATGGACGGATGGAGCATCTTATAGCTGCTTTAGATACAAAAATCAATAAGATAATTCTGAGTCCGTGGAGGTAAGTTTCAATTGTCAAGTTTACTTTGTTCTTGCTGCTATTTAGTCGCTAAATCTTGTCCAACTCTTCTGTGACCCCATGGGCTGTTGCCCGCCAGGCCCCTCTGTCCATGGGATTCTCCAGGCAAGGATACTGGAGTGGGGTGCCATTCCCTTCTCCAGGGGATCTTCTCCACCCAGGGATCCAACTCCAGTCTCCTGCATTGCAGGCAGATTCTTTACCATCTGAGCCTTCAGGGAAGCCCATGCTCTTGGTGGAGGGGACTGACAAATTCTTGCCCATGGGGACGTCTGTCTGCAGCGATGTGAGCATGGCACCAGGAGGAGCAGCCCCAGGGTGATGGGGCTGGAGCTGAGGGCCCGGGGTGTTGGGTGTTTGTGGGCAGGAGGTGGGGTTCCCTCCTTGGCCAGCAAGGGTGCTGTTGGCCTGCACCCATAGTTAGGTTCTCTGTGGCCCGTCTCACTCTGGACAGCTGGTCCTGCGGATGCCTTCGTATCTGAGCCTGCTGGAAGCCCTGGTTGCCCGTTCATTCCGCCCCGGTGCGAAGCTGGCGTTCACCTGAGCACGGTGGAGCCTCCTGAACGGCACCCCATGGAGCCCAGAGGCTGAAGAGTGCGCAGGCATGACTCCGTCTCTCCTGGACTTTTGCTGCTGACAGGGTGCTGGGCAGTGGGCGAGGGGGAGATGGGCAGTGGTGCGTGTGGGGTGCAGAGGCTGCCGGACATGCGCCCAGAGTATCACGGAGGAGAGAGGGCGGAGGCACCGATAGGAGCAGGACACGGGGAGGCCAGCCCTGGGAAAGAGCACAAGAACGGGGGTGGAAGGCCGCTGTGAGGCGGGGACCTGGGGCCAGCGCGCCTCAGCCCGGGGGTGTCCCGGCCATGCCCCCGGAGTGGACGGTCTCACGGCTAAACGCACAAGGCCGTTGGCTGGTCCTGCGGAGAGAGTCAGACGTGCTGGAGCAGCTTCTGATTCTGGGAGGCCTGTCTTGGGCGTCTGGACCCCCGGAGAGGTGGGCAGCTGCGGGGCAGGGGGCCCTTCTCTAGGGCCGGGGGACAGACTTCCAGGGAGAAGAATGTTCTGGAAATACAGTGGGACCGCGTGGGGACCTGAGCGCCAGCCTCCCACGTCTGCCTCCCGTTGCTCTCAGCGTCGAGAGCATCAGTAATGCCTCACAAAGAAACGCCCACCTACTGATTTATTACTTGTCCAAAATAGTTTTTTTTTCTTTAAAAAAAGTCAAGGGCCAGTGGGGACTGACCGGTGCAGACAGCGGGGAGCGGCCTCCTGCCGGCGGAGGCGGAGGCCTGCGGCATCGATTCGACTCCGGTAATGAACTCGAGTAACAGCTGTGTCGCTGCCGCCCGCCCATTGGCCCGGGTGCCCTCCAAATTAGCCACAAAGAAGCCAGCCTGTCAATATTAATTCCACCGCAGAGATTACTTGTTCTGGGAGAACAAAGGTGTTCTGGCTTGGGCAGAACAACTTAACTCCTGTCTCATAAAATTTAAGCTGCTATTGATCGCCTGCTTCTATTGTGAGGAGGATTAAACACGCACACACGCGCGCACAGGCGCACACGCGCTCCGGAGGTGGCACGGCCCGCGCCCCCATCACTCACACGGCGCGGCCCTGCTCCCCGCCTGCCCAGAATCATTCAGCAGCATGGAGCAAATTAAATCAATGAATTCATCCTAGCAGATGGCCACTTTAACACTCGGTTAGCCTTTAGATAATTGAGCGTTGACTCTGGAATCATAAAATGGATGGCTCGTTTGTACATTTTACTGAAATAGATCGCCGAGGTTAAATAAATGAAATCCCATTTGTCAGGCGGTAATAAATGGTCTCCCTTTCTGCAAACAGCTCTGTTTGGCCTAATAAATACAGAGACGTTACAGGGCCCCTCCCCTGATGGGGTTACAGCTTAATGAAATGGTCTTCCCTAGGCTTGTTTCTGCCTCCTCCTGCAGTGTGTGATAAGTAGCAAACCAACGAAGCTTGTAATTACAATCTTACAGAAACCCGGCCAATCTGTATATAAATCTCACCCTCCAATTACAAGATGTAATAATTTTGCAGTCAAGCTGGTAATGAGGTCTAATACTCATGCCTGCGATAATCCCCCCCGGATGCTGACTCTATCAGATGTTAACTTTGTAATTATACTGGCAGAAAATCATTATTTCATGTTCAGCAGAAAAATGAGGTTGGTGGGAAGTTAATTTTCTCTATGCTCTGTGAAGCATAGACAAAATTTTAATGATTTAATCATTATGGTTATCCCTCTTACAATTGACCTGTGTTACATGTGGAGGAACACTGGCACATTTAAAAGTCCCTGTTACTCGATAAAGCTTGCCAGGTATGCAGCTTTTAATGTCAGAGTGACTGTATACAATTAAACTATTACCCGGCCAATCGGGAAAACTCATTTTATTTTTAGTTTTCACTGCTTGTGCTTGTGTGATTCATGGAAATATCCATGTCTTGCCCACACTGTAATAAACAGCTAATTTAAAAAAATTGAATTATGCTTTCCTGATGATGTCAGCCCCAGAAAATATCATTATGAAAGAGCAGTGCCAGCAGATGACTTGTGTGTGTGGGCCTGGGAAGTTATGGCCCCCATGTCTCCCTCAAAAAACAAGGACAGAAAAGTGGGGGGAGACGCCAACATCGTGAGATTTAATATTTATAAATTTGGCACATGCGCACCCACAGCGCACATGCGAAGCTTCCCAGCCAGTTACCAGCATCAGAGAGAGAGAGAGGATGAACATCACACCCCCAGGGAGTGGGGTTCAGTGATGACTTCAGGAAACACAGAGAGCACGTGCCTCCCAGTGCTGTGCTTCGTGCTCAAGCCAGCTTTGCCCTGAAACTCCTAAAAGTATCCCTGGGACGTTTCTGCTGACCTGGTCCAGCCCTCGCAGCAGCTTGCGCTCATCCACGTGTGTCCACACCAGCCTCCGTGGTGAGGCCCGTTGTCGGTGACAGTCCCACGTGAGTGTGGATGGCTGTCCCAGCAAATAGAGCAAGCTTGTGTGGGGACCACAACTCATGTTTCTGGTTCTAGATTTTACCGGTTTTTCCTGTCTATGCTTTTGTGCCAAGATTAAATCTTCCACGTCACGCTTAGCCCACCAACCTTCTGAGAACCATCGCTTCCCCTCCTGGCCTCTCACGGCTGCGAGAACAAGGCCACGTTCACGCTGGACTTTGAGGGGCTTGTGAGGAGCTCCATGCAAGGGGAGACCCTGAGGAACTAAACCGGGATATTTTGGAAGGAAAATTCCCAACTGGTGAATTAGCTTTTAACTAAACCTCATCCATATGGAGATATTGGCTGATTAAGTTGTGTAAACATTACAGAGATAGGGCCCACGGATGTCAGGGTGGACTGTGCAAAGCCAGATGTGAGCATGTTGGTAACTCAAGGAGCTTGGCTTTGCTCCTCCCCAAACTGGCCATCACAGTAGTGGAAGCGTTTGCCTTTTCAGCATAGAAGCCACAGCGATGGTTCTGAGTGGACTTTTAAGTCCTCCACTTGTATCAGGACCTCTAAGTTTCTTATGAAATGTACGAGTGTGTTTGTCCCAAGATGAATCCAGCCGCGTGGTCCCGTCACGAGATTGCTCGTCACTCACCCAATTTCCGCCTCCGTTGGCTTTCCCCAGGGAGCAAGGAGTCCCTTAGGAAAGCTTGCCCAATTCCCCCAAGCTCCCATCCCGAGGCCCTGGCTTCCTGGGGAGCACTGGGCCTCAGCTTGTCTCAGACTCTGTGCATCTGGCCTCCTGACACCCGGCCTCTCAGGAGGGTTCCTCGTTAGCCCTTCAGGCTGGTGTCTCCTTCTTACTCAGATGCCGCTGGCTCCTGCCAGGCTGGGCTCAGACTTGGCACCACTTTATCCAGGCATACGCCTGCAATTGGCCAGTGGGGCTGGGGGGCCTGGGGAATGGGATGAACTTCTTCCACTGAGTATGTGTCTGTTAGTAGCTCAGTCGTGTCCAACTCTTGGTAACCCCATGGACTGTAGCCTGCCAGTCTCCTCTGTCCATGAATTCTCCAGGCAAGAATACTGGAGTGGGTTGCCATTCCCTTCTCCGGGGGATCTTCTTGATCCAGGGATCAAGCCTGGGCCTCCTGCACTGCAGGCAGATTGTTTATCATCTGAGCCACCAGGAAAGCCCAATAATGTTGTGCTGAATAATCTGCATTGAATAATCGTGTGCTAATCTTACTTCCTTGCCTGAAGAAGGAGAGATTCGAATACTTTTGTAGGAAGAACAGCATCTGACAGAGCAGGACTGTAGAAGTCTTGTCCCTTCCCAGTGAACTGGAGCTTGCAGACTTCTAAGCAGAGACCTCTCCTCTGTCCTCCTGGGAGCACCCTGCTGGCTGGGACTCGGTCCTTCAGCCCTGACAGCGAGATGTTGCCTGCCGTTCCCACCAGGTCAGGGCAGTAGCAAATCTCTTCCCCTGAAAATTACCCTCAAAATCTTTAGAATCCCTCACTTTCGGAAGAACAGTTTTCTTTTTGCCTAAAATGCTGCCCCTCTGCTTCCCTCTCAAGATCAAGATGGCTGGCCATTTGGACCTTTTTTTCAAGATTTTTTTTTTTTTTGATGTGGACCATTTTTTAAAGAAGTCTTTATTGATTTTGTTACAATACTGCTTATGTTTTATGTTTTAATTTTTTGGTTGAAAGGTGTGTGGGGTCTTGGCTCTCTGACCAGGGATCAAATCTGATCCCCCTGTATTGGAAGGCAAAGGCTTAGCCACTGGACACCAGGGAAGTCCCTGGACCTTCTTTAAGATGCAAGTGGTTAACAGGTGATGCCCTGGTTGGAGGGGTACTTTGAAGGTCCCAGCAGAGTCAAGTCCCACCTCCCCCACATCTTAGGTGTCCCAGGTTGCAGTGGCTGGGCTCCCAGGTACCGGGTTGAGTGCTGTTTCTGGGTGTGTCTGTGGGGGTGCTTCTGCATGAGGCCAGCCCTTGAATGGGGGCTGAGTGGAGCAGTCTGCCCTCTGCACTGTGGGCAGCACCCTCTCCCTTGAGGGTCTGAACAGAACAAGGCAGAAGGAGGGAGGGTCTGTCTCCTGACTGTTGGACTGGGACATGGGGCTCCCGCCCTCAGACCTGGACTTACACATTTGGCTTTCCTGTTCTCAGGCCACCACACTCGGACTGAGCCGAACACAGGCCCTTCTGGGGCTCCAGTTTGCAGAGGGCAGATCACAGGAATTCTCAGCCTTCATAATCACATGAGCCAATCCTTCCTTCACAATAAGTCTGTCTACCGATCTATCTACCTAACTATGTATTATCTATCTATCATCTGTCTATCCATCCATCCATTCACCTATCTATCCATCAATTTTCTATCTACTATTTTTCTATGTATTGTCTATCCATCTCTTTCCAATTTGTAATCTATCCATCTATTGAGTATCTATTAAATATCTCTTTATCTATGTCTCTATTATCAGTCTATCCATCCAACAACTATCTGTCATCTATCTAACCATCTGTTGATAATCTATCTGTGTCTCTCTCTATTATCTGTCTATCCATCCATCAATCATGTAACCATCTAATATGTATGTATGTATCTATCTATCTGACTATCTATAATCATCACTGCCATCACCACCATATTCATCACTATTACTACCATCACCAGCATCTCCAGCATCACCACCATCATCATCACCACCATCATCATCATCACCATCACCACCACCACCATCGCCACCACCATCACCACCATCGCCACCATCACCACCATCACCATCATCATCACCATAATCACCACCATCACCACCATCATCACCACCATCACCACCATCACCACCATCATCACCACCATCACCATCACCACCACCACCATCGCCACCACCATCACCACCATCGCCACCATCACCACCACCATCACTATCATCATCACCATAATCACCACCATCACCACCACCATCACCACCATCATCACCACCATCGCCACCATCATCACCACCATCATCACCATCACCACCACCACCATCGCCACCACCATCACCACCATCGCCACCATCATCACCACCATCACCATCATCATCACCATAATCACCACCATCGCCACCATCACCACCACCATCATCACCACCATCGCCACCATCACCACCATCACCACCATCACCATCACCACCACTATCACCACCATCATCATCACCATCGCCACCATCACCACCATCATCACCACCATCGCCACCATCACCACCATCATCACCATCATCACCATCGCCACCATCACCACCATCACCACCATCACCACCATCGCCACCATCATCACCATCACCACCATCATCACCATCACCACCATCATCGCCACCATCACCACCATCATCATTACCATCACCACCATCACCACCATCATCACCACAATCACCATCACCACAATCATCACCATCACCACCATCACCACCATCATCACCATCATTACCACCATCGCCATCACCACCATCACCACCATCACCACCATTATCACCACCATCACCATCACCACAATCATCACCATCGCCACCATCATCACCACCATCACCACCATCGCCACCATCACCACCATCATCACCACCATCGCCACCATCACCACCATCATCACCACCATCGCCACCATCGCCACCATCACCACCATCACCATCACCACCACCATCACCACCATCATCACCATCGCCACCATCACCACCATCATCGCCACCATCGCCACCATCACCACCATCATCACCATCATCACCATCGCCACCATCATCACCATCACCACCATCATCACCATCACCACCATCATCGCCACCATCACCACCATCATCATTACCATCACCACCATCACCACCATCATCACCACAATCACCATCACCACAATCATCACCATCACCACCATCGCCACCATCATCACCATCATTACCACCATCGCCATCACCACCATCACCACCATCGCCACCATCATCACCACCATCGCCATCACCACCATCGCCACCATCACCACCATCATCACCACCATCGCCACCATCACCACCATCATCACCACCATCGCCACCATCACCACCATCATCGCCACCATCGCCATCATCACCACCATCACCACCGTCACCATCACCACCACCACCACCATCAATCATCTGCTCCTGCTGGCTCTGCTTCTCTGGAGAACCCTGTGTCATGCAGTCATCAATGTTCAATATGTGTTTCTGGGAAAGGAACAAGACTTAAGCTGCAGAATATCTGAGTTTTCTATAAAATGAGGAGCTTTCAAACAAGCTCCTTTGCCTTGGTGGTGGGAACACAGGATGAGATTTGAGCTGCGTGCCAGAGCTGTGTGTGGTGTGGGCATTGAGAGAACAGGGAGGAGCCCCCCTGAGTCCCATCCCTGGAAGGAGCCAAGACCTCCTCGTGGTGCTGAGGGAGGGAAGCTCAGTGGGTTTTGACAATAACATTTTACTTATGCTTCTAATGCTTTATTTTCTCTTAGTATTTGTAGGTTCTTTCAAGTCTTTTATGGAAGCAATTAAGATATGTGTGAATATAAACAAAGAAATATGAGTTATAACTAAGAACAAGTTGTTGGGTGATGCTGGGGTCAGACACCTGGTGATGACGTTGGAGGTCACACGTCGGCTGCCACATTCCCCACCATGCACCCCTTGGAGTCACAGAAACATGATGTGTATGTTTGCCCTGGGGAGGCGCAGACTGGCATTATTTACAAGTGGGAGCCAGGAAGCCAGTCAATAGGGTTTGCATTCTGGCCCCATACTTCCCTAGCAGATCAGAGCCTAAGCACACATTTCTGCCTCAAGTGGATAATGAATAATCTTCCTTATTCATGCAGCTCTTACGAGGATTACATGCATATCTGATGCTTAGCACAATACCTGGAAAATAGACATTTCTTGAAGAATGTTAGCCATTGTTTAACCTGAATGCAGAGTCAACGCTGTGGATTATACCACAAATGTTTCTGCTCCTAGGAGGGAGGGCTCCAGAAGCATGCTGTTTTCCAGCCATGCCGTGGCAGGGGTGGGGGTGGTGTGGGGCCGTGTGAGTGGTGGGGGTGCTGGGCTCCATCTCTGCCTTCCTCCACCAACCAGGCACCAGACCTGTAGGCAGGCACACCCCACAGAGAGCATCAGCTCCTTTACCGTGAAAATGTCCAACTGTCCTTTGCTTCAGTATGCAGGGAGCATGATGACAGGTCAGATTGCACCAGCGTCATCAAAGTTTTGCCTATTTATTATAAGAAAGCCTTGGATTTTCCTAAATGCTGAAAAAATAAAGACGTGTTTATAGTCTCAGTTCAGTTCAGTCGCTCAGTCGTGTCTGACTCTTTGTGACCCATAGACTGCAGCGCAGCAGGCTGCCCTGTCCTTCACCATTTCCCTAAGTTCGCTCAAACTGACATCCACTGAGTCGGTGATGCCGTCCAACCGTCTCATCCTCTGTCGTCCCCTTCTCCTCCCGCCTTCAATCTTTCCCAGCATCAGCGTCTTTCCCAGTGAGTCAGTTCTTCACATCAAGTGGCCAAAGTATTGCAGTTTCAGCTTCAGCACCAGTCCCTCCAGCAAATAGTCAGCACTGATGTCCTTTAGGATGGACTGGTTGGATCTCCTTGCAGTCCAAGGACTCTCAAGAATCTTCTCCAACACCACAGTTCAAAAGCATCAATTTTTCAGCACTCAGCTTTCTTTATGGTCCAACTCTCACATCCATACATGACTACTGGAGAAACCACAGCTTTGACTAGATGGACCTTTGTCAGCAAAGTTATGTCTCTGCTTTTTAATATGCTGTCTAGGTTGGTCATAGCTTTTCTTCCAAGGAGCAAGCGTCCTTTAATGTCATGGTTGCAGTCACCATCTGCAGTGATTCTGGAGCCCAAGAAAATAAAGTCTGTCACTGTTTCCGTTTCCCCATCTATTTCCCATGAAGTGATGGGACCAGATGTTATGATCTTCATTTTTTGAATGTTGAGTTTTAAGCCAGCTTTTTCACTCTCCTCTTTCACTTTTCCCTAACATCTTGGCAATCTCTAACTTCCCCTCAAGGCAGTTTCCACTGTGTAACCTGGTGGAAAAGTGAGGAGAGCTCAGGACCACGTCCAGGTTCTTCTGGTCAGTGGAAGAAAGGACACATCCCTTACACCCCCAGAACCCAAAGGCCCCTCCACTCCCATTTCACAACTCTTGGTTGGCCAACTAGCAGCAGTAAAATGTTGCAACTGAAAGAAGCTATGGGCCCTAGTGACCCCAGTGAGACTCCCCACGTGCCAGGTCCTAAGATTTCAGCCTCAGACCAAGTTTTTCTGGGGGAAACTCTCTGCTCTGCAGTTGAATGGTGATGGTTTTTAAAAACAAAGACAAAGGTCTCTCTCATCATGTGCTCATCTATGACTCAAAGAAAGTTACTTAAACTCGTTGAGGCTCAGCATGCTTGTCTCAGAAGTGGAGTTAACCACTGCTTCCTATGGTTGCTTGAGGAAGAAATTGGGAACTTGGTAAAGTAGTCACTGGGCTTCCCTGGTGGCCAAGATGGTAAAGAATCTGCCTGCAATGCAGGAAATTTGGGTTTGATCCTTGGATTGGGAAGATCCCCTGGAGAAGGAAATGGCAACCCACTCCAGTATTCTTGCCTGGAGAATTCCGTGGACAGAGGAGCCTGGCGGGCTGCAGTCCAAGGGGTCACAAAGAGTTGGACACGACTAAGCGACTGACACTAAAGTAGATACTAGAGAACCTGGCCCCTGGAATATGATCAGTGAAGACGTGGCCTTGAAGGCAAACAAGGGCTCCATGCTCCTCCCAAAGGCCCAATTCACTGGGCCTTCCTTGGACACACACATGCACACACGCACACACACACACACACACTACGTGAACACACACACTCTAGAACACCTGCATGAGAAATGCAGTTCTTCTTGAAGAGAAACAGAACATTGCTGAGACGCTCACAGTTAGTGGCAGAGGCCAGAATTCTATGCCACAGAATCCAAGCCTTCTCTGCTCCTGGTCCCAGGCCCCATCTGCCTCCCTCTGGAAATTTTCCCCGATTTGTTCTCCAACAGGGGCGCTTCCACAGTGTCTCTTGGAGAACAGTCTTCTGCCTTTTCCTGGCGGTTCCCACATAGAGTTCTACCCACCAATCCAAGAAGAAAAATGGAACAATCTGGACAGACTACCCCCACCCCGACCCCAGGAGGAGACGCGGAGGGAGCTCTAAATGCATCTCATGTTTTCCTGCCTGACCTTGTGAATATCACGGTACATATAAACGTGCTTTCAAAATACTAGGAACTGATGCCAATTTCTGAAATATTTTCCCTCTAATTTCCTGCAAGACAATTCTGTGGTTTATAAGCATCAGATTACAAACTTTCATCTCTGCGGGTCTGCTTGCTCTCTTGTGTGTTTTCTGTCCAAGTAGATGAGTCCAGGACAGAGCACCCAGTTCTGTGCCCAGGGGTCCAGGATTCCCGGATGTACACAGAGGACTTTCCTGAATTCCAGACTGAAAAAGAAAATCTTATGATGTGCAGTGGCAAATATTTTTTAAATGATCAAAAAAACCTCATTAGATAAAAGGTTCAGATCAGATCAGATCAGTCGCTCAGTCATGTCCGACTCTTTGCGACCCCATGAATTGCAGCACGCCAGGCCTTCCTGTCCATCACCAACTCCCAGAGTTCACTGAGACTCACGTCCATCAAGTCAGTGATGCCATCCAGCCATCTCATCCTCTGTCATCCCCTTCTCCTCCTGCCCCCAATCCCTCCCAGCATCAGAGTCTTTTCCAGTGAGTCAACTCTTCACATGAGGTGGCCAAAGTACTGGAGTTTCAGCTTTAGCATCAGTCCTTCCAAAGAAATCCCAGGGCTGATCTCCTTCAGAATGGACTGGTTGGATCTCCTTGCAGTCCAAGGGACTCTCAAGAGTCTTCTCCAATACCACAGTTCAAAGGCATCAATTCTTTGGCGCTCAGCCTTCTTCACAGTCCAACTCTCACATCCATACATGGCCACAGGAAAAACCATAGCCTTGACTAGACGGACATTTGTTGGCAAAGTAATGTCTCTGCTTTTGAATATGCTATCTAGGTTGGTCATAACTTTCCTTCCAAGGAGTAAGCATCTTTTAATTTCATGGCTGCAGTCAACATCTGCCATGATTTTGGAGCCCCAAAAATGAAGTCTGACACTGTTTCCACTGTTTCCCCATCTATTTCCTATGAAGTGATGGGACCGGATGCCATGATCTTCGTTTTCTGAATGTTGAGCTTTAAGCCAACTTTTTCACTTTCCTCTTTCACTTTCATCAAGAGGCTTTTTGGTTCCTCTTCACTTTCTGCCATATTTGGAACCAGTCTGTTGTTCCATGTCCAGTTCTAACTGTTGCTTCCTGACCTGCATACAGATTTCTCAAGAGGCAGGTCAGGTGGTCTGGTATTCCCATCTCTTTCAGAATTTTCCACAGTTTATTGTGATCCACACAGTCAAAGGCTTTGGCATAGTCTATAAAGCAGAAATAGATGGTTAATCCCTTTTAAAATCTGATACTTTTCCTTTTGCTTGTGAAACTCCATTTTTGGCTACTTTGTTGTTGCTGCTCAGTCACTAAGTCATGCCTGACTCTTTGCGACCCCATGAACTGTAGCACACCAGGCTTCCCTGTCCTTCACTATCTCCTGGAATTTGTTCAAACTCATGTGCATCGGGTCAGTGATTCCATCCAACCGTCTCCTCCTCTGTTGCCTCCTTCTCTTTACCTCTCTTTTACCTTACTTTACTTCTCCTGCTCTTAATCTTTCCCAGCATCAGGGTATTTTCCAGTGAGTCAGCTCTTTGCATTAGGTGGCCAAAGTATTGGAGTTTGAGCTTCATCATCAGTCCTTCCAATGAATATTCAGTACTGATTTCCTTTAAGATGGACTGGTTGGATCTCCTTGCAGTCCAAGGGACTCTCAAGAGTCTTCTCCAGCACCACAGTTCAAAAGCATCAATTCTTCAGTGCTCAACCTTCTTTATGGTCCAACTCTCACATCCATACATGACTACTGGAAAAACCATAGCTTTGACTAGATGAACCTTTGTCGCAAAGTAATGCCTCTGCTTTTTAATGTACTAGCTAGGTTTGTTATAGCTTTCCTTCCAACAAAGAAGTGTCTTTTAATTTCATGGCTGCAGTCACCATCCACAGTGATTTTGGAGCCCAAGAAAATAAACTCTGCCACTCTTTCTACTTTTCCGCCATCTATTTGCTGTGCAGTGATGGGAGCAGATGCCCTGATCTGAGTTTTTTGAATGTTGAGTTTTAAGCCAGCTTTTTCATTCTCGTCTTTCACTCTCATCAAGAGGCTCTTTAGTTCCTCTGATTTTTGCCATAAGAGTGATATCATCTGAGCATCTGAGGTTATTATTTCTCCTGGCAATGATAAGATTCTCCATGGAGAGACAACTGTTTTTCTACATTTCCTGCTTTTACTTTTTTTTTTAAAAGACAGGACTAAAGCTCTGTATCTAAATTGTACTTTCCATTCCTGACATATGCCAAAATGTGCCTTATCAAATTTTGGTGGTAGAGTCATGCATGACGTGCACAACCTAAGGAGCACAGTTTATTGATTTGCTCCGGACACAGTTTGGCTGGCTCGGGGATTAGCAACGAGGTTTAAGAGGAAGCCAAAGTACATTTGTTTATGATAAATATTTTAAGTTTCTGTCCTAGAGCGTGGCCAACCATGTCTGCACTTTGATGACTAATTTCCATGTTTTATGCCCTGCCTCACCCCAAGCTGTTCTCATACATTTTCTTGCCCTGAAATTTCTGAAGTTAGTATGGAGGAACTTTTCTGGGACACTGGAGTTTGGAGTGAGGAGGTAAAGAGGAACAGGGCTCCCAAGCCCCAGGCTCACTCCTGGGAAGCTGAGAACAGTCCAGACATTGTACAGAGTCTGTGAGATGGGCCGTGACTGGGCCACCTTCACTGGCTGTGATGGGGCCACGCTGGGTCATCTCGGCACTTGGCCAGGGCTTGTAACACTCTTCGTCTTCAATAGGGGTGGTACTTTCTTGAAGTTCCCCTTTTCTAATTTTATGTCTCAGGTTTACTTAACCTTTCTAAGATTTGATTCAAGATAAAAGTTTCTTTTATACGTAGATCAGTATTTATTTTATTCCTTCCAAGTCTTGTTTTTAGCAGATTGCTTTATCCCCCCAGAAGAGAGCATTTGCATTTTGGATTAAAGAGAGATTTTGTCAGATTTGCAATTCTTTTAATCATAATAAAACATGTTGGCATGTTGTTGAACATGTTTATAAAAAATGCATGTATTTGCATTGGCGAGAAGCTGTCCAGGAAATGCCAAGAACTGCCAGGCATGTTTCAGATGCTCCAGATAATACATGATCATTTTGCTGTTTTCATAAGCATGCTGAATTGCCTTGACTCATTCTGCGTGGAGAAATACAGGTAGAGTAAAAAGGCTGTGTCCTGTGGCCACGGTTTCCTGTCATTATACTGACTTACTATCAATGTTGCCAGATACTCAGAGAACGGCAGGCTATTGAGGAGAACATAGGTATCGTTTCTCATTCTTCTAGGAAAAGCAGTTCTAAACTTTCCAGAGTAAAGAATAAAAACACACCCTGCTTTTAAATACCATCACGTTAATCTGGTTCAGTAAAAAGCTTGGGATAGTAAATTTGCTAGTGACAAAGTCTTCCAGTTTTCCTTCTTCTGAGAATGTCTTTACCCCTTTTCTTTCCTGAAGGGCAGTCTCGCTGGGCAGAGATGTCACAGTTCTCAGCTGCTCTTTAAACACAGAAAGTAAGTGCTGCTCTGCTTTCCTCTGACCCCATGCTTTAGGGAGCGGAACCTGCTGCCATTCTCACTGATGTTCCTGGAGATAAGTGTTGTTTCTCTTCCATCGCTTTCAAGATTTTTTCCTTTGATTTTTGCTTTCAGAAGTTTATGGTATGTTTGTATGCTTCTGTTTTTATTTATGTATATATTTTTATTATTTTTTTTTTTTGCTGTTCTGTGTCCTTGTTGCTGCACAGGCCTTTCTGGAGTTGCGCGGAATGGAGGCTCCTGTCTGGTTGAGGAGCATAGGCTCTCGGTTTCGTGGGCTCAGTAGCTGGGGCACATGAGCTCAGTGGCTCTGTGGCCTGTGGGGGTCTTCCTGGACCAGGGCTTGAGCCTGCGTCTCCTGCACGGGCGGGTGGACGCTTACCCTCTGGGCCCCAGGAAAGTCCTGTGTGCTTTTGTTTTCCGTTCGTCTCGCTTGGAGTTTGCTCGTCTGCAGTACGTGCAGGCTTGTGTCTTTCACCAGATTGAGGGCATTTCCCGCTGTGACTTCTTCCAACCCTGATTCAGACTCGCTCTTGCCGCCCTCTGAGGCCCCCGGGAGACAGACCCTGGACACTGTCAGAGTCCATGCAGTCCACGAGGCTGCCCTCACTTCCCTCCCAGCCTGTCTTCTTGGTGTTGTTGGTCGGGTACACTCTACTGATCTTTCCTCAAGTTCAACGACCACTGCCTCTGTCAGCTGCACCCTCCTGCTGAGCTCACCCAGGCGGCGGCTCATCGACTGGAGCTTTCAGGCTATACTTTCCATTTGGCTATTTCTAGAAATTCCATTTCTCTGTCATGTTTTCCCCTCACTTGTTTTCAGGCAATTTGTAATCGATTACTGAAAAATTTTTTGTGACAGCTGCTTTAAGCCCTCGGTGGACATTTCTGGCGTCTGGCCCATCTTGGTGTCGTCACTGGCTAACGCCTCCTCTTGTCGCAGGTGTGGTTGCTTGTTTCTCGGTGTCACCGGGCCCTGGACAGTCTGTCTGCTCTGTTGGGAAATGCTGATTCCTGGTAGGCGTCCCTTTTGGGTGTTACACGTGGGTCCTGGCTTCCGTCTGTGGGCTGGGGCTCCAGTGATGGTTTAATTTTCTGGCCTTTGTGGTGCTCTTTGGTCAGCTCGGTGTAGCTGGGACTTCTGTGCTCCGGGTGGCCCCTGCTGGTGTTACCTGAGAGGGTGGTTCGGGCTCCTGACAGGGCCCTCCCGTGTCTCTTGTTGGCCAAGAAGACCCTCGGGCCCAGGAGAGTGAAGAGACTTCCCTGGCTGGTCACTTCGTAAGGGGTTTCTACAGATGTCTGTGGCTGCCCTGGAGTCTCTGAGCAGGGGCGGCGCTCCAGCCACAGCTCAATATGGAGGAAAGTGAGGACGTGAGGCTGTGGGATGAGAAGTGGAAGAAAACTGTGCCCGTAACCTGGAGACCGCTGCCAGGTGGGGGTCTGTGCAGACAAGCTGGGGAGGGCAGGGCGGGCAGAGGGGCTGTTCCCACGGATGACAAGCGTCCCGGTGATGTGAGCTGGACAGGGCAGTGGGGGCTCTTTCCACGGATGACGAGCATCCCGGTGATGTGAGCTGGGCAGGGCGGCAGGGACCAGGCAGGCAGAAAGACGCGCTGACTCTGCACCGTCTTCTCGCTGTTGGTGCTTATTAACCGGAAAACCATTTGTGTAGGCAGGTAACGTTTTAATGTATCTGCGTTTTTTCTTTAATAAAGATGTCAAAAGAAACTGAGAGCAAATTAAGTCACATCGTTAGGGTGTTTTCCTCACTTTTAAAATTGGTAAAATGCCCCCAAGGGGCTGAGGGCCTATGTGGCAGGGTAACTTTCTTTGTCTCTGGGAAGACATAGGTGAAATGCCTGAAGGGCCACCCCCGTCAGCGTCCCCCCTTTACCTGTGGGGCATCCCCGCAGCTCTGCTTGTGGCCACTGAGGGGGCACGGGGGTGACCGCAGTCCTGAAGGACCACCCCCATCAGCGTCCCCCCTTCACCTGTGGGGCATCCCCGCAGCTCTGCTTGTGGCCACTGAGGGGGCACGGGGGTGACCGCAGCCCTGGTTGCTGCCAGTTCACAGGGAGGACAGACGGACAGTGCAGGCCCCAGAACTTTGTCCTGTTGCCCAGCAGCGGGAACCGAGGGCCCCCGGTTTTGAGCAGGAGCGGCTGGAGATAGGACGTGGGGACCCCCTACTGTGCTTTGAGCTGGCCTTCTCCTGCTTTTCAGGGAAAAGCTTAAGATTGATTCTGCATTAAAAACTGATTTTCAAGAATGGTTTTAGATTTTACAAAAAAACTTAGCAGAGAGTGCAGAGTGTTCTCATACTTGCTCATACCCCAAATCCAGCTTTTCCCTCTCCTGACATCTTGCTTTCCCGCGGTGCAGTTGTCAGTTACGAGCCACCATTGATACGTTAGTGTCCATGCTGGCCCTCGTGTATTCTGTGGGTTCGGCAAATGCATAACGTCTTACAGAGCAGTTTCATCCACTGGAGAACCCCATTCTCCACCCCTTCATCCCTCCCCGGACCCTGACAAGGACTGGCCCTTTTACTGTTTCTACAGTTTTGTCTTTGGCAAAACGTCGCGTAGGACGCAGCCTTTTCAGATCGGCTTCTCTCGCTCAGTGACGTGAACTTGCGAGGCCTCCATGTCTGTGTGTGGCTTGAAAGCTCATTTCTTTTGGGCTGAATAACACCCACTGTCTGCACGCACCATGGCTTGTTCATCTGCTCGCCACTGAAGGGCACGCGTGCTGCCCAGCAAACTCTTCCGGAGGAGAAGCAGCAAGGCCAGGATACTGCGTGTATTTTTCAGGGACAGAGGCTTTAATGCCCTTGGACTTCTATGAACCTGTTTTCCAAGGTGCAGGGAAATCAGAAATTTAAAGGAGCAAATATTTATAAAGTGCTTTTAGCTCTGCTGATAACAAGTACTTAGTTGGGTTGCTGGTTAGGTCAATGAGCAGGTCAAATAAACACTAAATATTTTCCATTTTCAACAGAAAAATGGCTACTTTAGGGCCATAATAGGGCTTCCCCAATGGCTCAGTGGTAAAGAACTGGCCTGCCGATGCGGGGGACACAGGTTCCATCCCTGGTTTGGGAGGATCCCCTGGAGGAGGCTGTGGCAACCCACTCCAGCATTCTTGCTGGAGAGTCCCATGGACAGAGGAGCCTGGCAGGCTGCAGTCCATGGGGTCGCAGAGAGTCAGACGCGACGAAAGCAACTTAATACGCGTGCACACACACACACACAAACACGGCCATAGTAAGGACAAATTTAACATAGTTTTGAACATTTGCCACGTGGAGAGAACATGAAGACATGATGAAGTTGAACAATGATTTGCCTGAAGGCGTGCCTGCCTTTCCAGGTCTGCACCTGCCGTACAGTGACCTCTGTTAACGACTGGCCAGAAGTATGCTGGGAGGTTGGGGTTTAAGTCCTGGAAACACAGACAGTCAGAGGAGATGTTTTGCAAGGCACAGCTTTGTGCTTTTCCTGTAGGTTTTACTTTTAAATGCGAAGCTTGCCTTGTTTTCACAGTGAAGTCTGAGCACTGCCTGGAAACACACGGGCTTGAACAGTGGTCTCACTTGTTCGTGCAAACAGTGATAGCCCGACTCCTTTCTTCCTCCTGCATGTGATTACACAGGGTGGCAGGCTCAGTCCCTTCCAACGTAAAGCATGTCATCTGCTTTAGAGGCAGGGTTTTTTTTTTTTTCCCGGGAACATTGTTTTTTTAAATCTGTATTGCAGTATAGATGCTTTACAAGGTTGTATTAGTTTCTGCTATATAGCAAAGTGAATCAGCCACATATTTACATATGGAGTGAAAGTGAAACTGTCAGTCGCTGAGTCATGCAGTCGTGTCCGATGGTTTTGCAACCCAGTTGCCTGTAGCCTGCCAGGCTCCTCTGTCCATGGGAGTCTCCAGGCAAGAACACTGCAGTGGGCAGCCATTTGCTACTGCAGGCGATCTTCCTGACCCAGGGGTCAAACCCACGTCTCCTGCATTGCAGGTGGGTACTTAACCATCTTAGCCACAGGGACCCCTGTTTCTTGGATTTGCTCCCCATTCAGGCCGCCACAGAGCAGTGAGCAGAGTTCCCTGTGCTGCAGCGTGCTCTCCCTAGTTATGTGCTTTCTGTGTACCAGCAACAGCGAGCGCTTGTCAGCCTCAGCCTCCAGACTCCCCCTCCCCCTTGGTGTCTGTACGTTTGTTCTCTACATCTGTGTCTCCATCTCTGCTTTCAAACACGATCATCTGTAGCATCTTCTCGATCCCACATGGGTGCATTCATAGATGATATTTGTTTTTCTCTTTCGGAATTATTTCACTCCGCATGATCACATCTCAAAACTAACAATTTGAACATAATCTAATTAATCCCCCCATTTTCGTCGTGACTGTACATGTTACGTGACTTCGATGCCTAAATAAAAGAAATGGGAGTTTGCTGTCTGTGAGGCCAGAGCCACTCTCAGTGAGGACGCGGGCATGACATCTAGGAGCATCCAAGCCTGGGCTCTGGTGCCCACCCGTGGATGCTGTCCATCCAAGCAGTTTACACCTGGTGCTGATGCCTCGCAAAATGCACGCATGGAAACTTCCAGTCACACTCGGAAAGTTTGGTAGATGGTGTCTCTTTTCACTTAGTTTTTTTTTTTTTCCAATTTCCCCCCTGAAACTCCAGCTCCAGGCCCTTGACTCCCCAGCTCGATACCTTTTTTGTTAATAGATCTAATCAGCAGCATGTTGAACAAGAGAAGCCCTTTCTGTGTGCGCTGTTCGGACAAGAGGAGCCCCGCTGTAGATCACCAGAATAAACAACTCCGGCCGATTCAATTACAAGGCTGGGCCCTGGCTTTTATCTGGCTGTGACATCATTTCAATCAAAATGTAAAATAATACAATCCAATAGTTGCGAGAGGAAGAGATAGGACACAGGCGGCTGCACTTAGTCATTTAATAAAAGGAGGGAGGAAGGTGGGGCCGGCCTCCTCTGACAGCCGGCGAGGGCGCCCGGCTCCCAAACTCCATTACCTGCTGTAATGGTATTCAGGCCCTGAACGCAGGAAATTGTCTATTACTTTTTATTAGTGGAAGCTGTTATGTAGGATGCAGACTACTGCTCTGTTTTTTTTTTTTTTGCTTTGTTCGTTTAATTAACAAAACCATGAAATCTCCCTATTGGCAGCTTCTCCTTGAAGCTTCTATTGGTTTTTTCCCCCTTAGAGCTGGAATTTGATTCATTTCCTTTGTCTCCTTTGAATTTTTTTTTTTTAAATAGGTGATGTTTTCCAAGACCTGCAAATCCTGGTGAGAAGAAAAACAGGATTCCAGGGCAAACACAGCGTCTCTAAACTGCTTGGGCTGCGAAAACCACGGGCAGGACGTTTCCTCCTCACGGCACGTTTTGTGGAAAAGGTTCCCCTTCGATTCTGAGACTTTTACAGGGAGGAGGGTCAGCGAGTGTGGCCCGCTTTGTGTCAGGGTGATACAAACAAGCGATAATAACCAGTTCTATCTATGGGGTCTGAAAGCCAGGAGAGAGGAAAGGAGACTGTGCTTTAGCAGGAGGGCAGGGGACGGAGCATGTCAGGAGGCTGGGTCCTGGGCCCTGCCCCATCTGGACATTGACCACAACCCAGGTGATCAATGGGTTCAGCGATTTTCCTTGAACTGTATCCGGTTTATAAGAATCAATCATTTTTTTAAAGGAAAAAAACAATCTGCTTTCCATCAATATGTTTGATCATTCTGTGCACGAGCAGGCCCACCACGGAACCTGCCTTGAATGGCCTCAGAGCAGGGTCACTTGCTGAGACGGCCCGTGAGTGTGAACAGGCCCCTGCCCCCAGGAGTACTTGGGGCTCCAGCTCTGGGCTGATTGGATTTGCTTCTCCCTGGCAGAAGAGAGATAGGTACAATTTCCCCCGGCCTCGTGAAGAGACAGTGTCGCTGGGAAGGTGGAATCTTTATAATAGAAGTTACATAACAACATGCTCCATTACAAACGGGAACAAAACAAGAAATCAGGGAACTGGGTGACTTGCATAAGAGGAAGCTAAATGGGGCTTGCCGGCGGCCTCCGAGCGGAGGCGCAGGGCTCCTGCTGCTGCAGGGCCTCAGGCTCGTCCCCAGGCCTCGCTCGGGGACCACGACCTCTGACCTCCCGTCCCTCGGTCCAAGTCCAGCCGCGTCAAAGAACCGAGGCTCCGGAGGAGCTGGGGGCCTCTGTGTGCGTGGCCCTCGTGCTGGCGTTCTGCTCCATCCCTGCCTGTGGGGAGGGGTCGCCCCCTGACGCCTGGGCCAAACCAGGGGCCTCCCAGGAGAGTCCTGTGCACCCAGCCTGGACAGCCAGAGTGGAGAGCAAGGGTGCCCACCTGGAACCCCCGCCCCTCCACTCCGGGGCTCTGAGCAGGAAGGAGGATAAAGCGGATTCCAGTGGAGGGACTGGCCACAAGCTTCCAAACGTGTTTGGACCTGGCTGTGGGCCTTTGACCTAGCTTCCTCTCTGAGCCCTGAAAACACCAGGAGGTCTGTGAGGGCACAGAGATGTGATGAAATTGTATCTCAGGATTACAGCTCCATGGCACTGCCTCACGTGTCAGCAAAAACCACAGAGGAGCCACGGGGTGGCAGGGCCTGGATGGAGCGGGGGGCGTGCGGGGTGGGAGGGAGGCGGTGGGGGGCTCGGGGCCGGGCCCCCCGCCTCTGTCTTCTGTCTGCACCCTGCAGGACGCTGAGCCGCCTGGCAGAACCGGCGGGGAGTGAGCACTGAAGCAGACTTGGTTTATCAGCTCAGTTCTGTCGCTCAGTTCCGTCGCCCAGGACTACAGGACGCCAGGCCTCCCTGTCCATCACCAACTCCTGGAGTTTACTCAAACTCATGTCCATGGAGTCGGTGATGCCATCCAACCGTCTCTTCCTCTGTCGTCCCCTTCTCCTCCTGCCCTCAACCTTTCCCAGCATCAGGGTCTTTTCAAATGAGTCAGCTCTTTGCAGTCTTCTCCAGCACCACAGTTCAAAAGCATCAATTCTTTGGCACTCAGCTTTCTTCATAGTACAACTCTAACATCCATACATGACTACTGGAAAAACTATAGCCTTGACTAGACGGACCTTTGTTGGCAAAGTAATGTCTCTGCTTTTTAATGTGCTGTCTAGGTTGGCCATAGCTTTTCTTCCAAGGAGCAAGCGTCTTTTAATTTCATGGCTGTAGTCACCATCTGCAGTGATTTTGGAGCCCCCCAAAATAAAGTCAGCCACTGTTTCTACTGTTTCCTCATTTATTTGCCATGAAGTGATGGGACCAGATGCCATGATCTTAGTCCCCACATAAAACACTCCGGTTGCAATGTTTCTGAACACAGAACCTGCAACCTGATGACATACCATCCAGTTTCCAGGACAAACTGGACTGTGAAAGTCTGGGCATCATTCAGGTGACAGTGCAGTTGAGGAAAACGGCAGGAATAAAACAGAAGAGCAAGAAGAGCTGAAGCTTGCTGTGTGCCAAGTGCCCCCAGCAGAGACGGCCAGTGAGCACGGCTGGCACTTTTCCGTGTGTTGTTTCCCAGGACCCTCGTGACAGCCCAGCAGGGAGCCACGTGGCACCCCCCTTCATGGCTGGGACGGGGGATGGAGCCCCACGGCCCCAGCAGACCATCCAGGGCTGGGCAGGTACATCCGCCCGCGTCCCCAGCCTCCTGAGACGTGCAGGGGGCCTTGTGCTGCACCGTGAGGTCTGGGTGTCTGTTTATTACCAAATACTTGGCAGATGTTCACTCTCTTTTTCCTGCTTCAAAAGGAGTCTTAAAAGAGGTCAGAATCTGAGTGAAAATACTAAATCACATTGGGATTCGAGTACTTGGAGACCTCTGGAGGACATCTAAACTCGTTCTCCTTCTCTCTGAAGCTTCATCTTTCAGATCAGTCTTTCCCAGCTCACAGGAGGTGCAGGGCTGGTGGGCAGATGGACAGACAGTTGAAGCAGCTAAAGACCACACGACGTGTGCTGTGCAGGGGTCACGTGACATGTGGTGGGCTTGTGTGTCGAGGTCATGGGTGTAGGGGGTCCCAGGACGCACGGTGGTTGCCTGCCATATGGACGTCACACCTCACTCCCGGTGGTCATAGGACGCATCATGCGTGTGGCACCCCGTTGGTCACGTGGTAACCCATGTGACGCTTACACACCACAGACCACACATCAGAGGCACCTGTTCTTCAAAGAGCACCTCTCCTCCACACCCGGACCTTCCCCTGACAGGAGCCTGGCTTTTTACCACTTTCCCTGGGCTTCTCACGTAGCTCAGTTAGTCAAAATATCTGCCTGCAATGCAGGAGACCTGGGTTCGATTCCTGGGTTGGGAAGATCCCCTGGAGAAGGAAATGGCAACCCACTCCAGTATTCTTGCCTGGAGAATCCCAGGGACGGAGGAGCCTGGCGGGCTACAGTCCATGAGGCCGCAAGAGTCAGACACGACTTAGCGACTAAACCACCACTTGTACCTTCCTGATTCATCTACCCCTCTTCCGGGGCTTCTGTCCCAGCAAAGCCCGGGCCCCCACTGCCTCTCTCAAGTCTCCTGATCAGGCTTCTTCTGCTGACGCTCAGACAAGGGGCTGCAGTCTCCACTCTGGCATCATGGGTCACTGACTCCAGGGCCGGCCAAGCCTGCATTGACCCACAGCAGCGGCACTTCCAGCCCCGCTCCTGCTTGAACACCTCCCTGCCTGGTTCCCAAAGCTCCCTCTCCACTAACGTGTCCAGTGGTGTTTGCTGAACTTCACCTGAGTGCCTGCCCCTCCACCCTCGGGGCTCTGGCTCCAGGTGGGCAGACAGATCCCACAGCAGACACGGGAACCCTCCTGTGTGTCAGGAGGAGACAACAGCCATGGGCGTGGCGCCCGGGGGCAGGGCTGCTCAACCCCTCGCTCTCTTCTCCCAGCACTGCTTGTGCTGAAGGCTTCCTGATTTTCGAGGCTTCCTTACTCGCATGTGATGGTTTCAGCCCCTTTCAAGAAACTTGGTGCATATACACAATGGGATATTACTCAGCTACTAAACAGAATGCATTTGAATCAGTCCTAACGAGGTGGATGAAACTGGAGCCTATTATACAGAGTGATGTAAGTCAGAAAGAAAAACACCAATACAGTATATTAACGCATATATATGGAATTTAGAAAGATGGTAACGATGACCCTATATGTGAGACAGCGAAAGAGACACAGATGCAAAGAACAGACTTTTGGGCTCTGTGGGAGAAGGCGAGGGTGGGATGATTTGAGAGAATAGCATTGAAACATGTATATTATCATATGTGAAATAGATCACCAGTCCAGGTTTGATGCATGAGACAGGGTGCTCAGGGCCAGTGCACTGGGATGACCCCAAGGGATGGGATGGGGAGGGAGGTGGGAGGGAAGGTCAGGATGGGGGACACATGTACACCCATGGCTGATTCATGTCAATGTATGGCAAAAACCACCACAGTATTGTAAAGTAATTAGCCTCCAATTAAAATTTTAAAAAATGGCAAAAAAAAAAGAAAAGAAAAGAAAAGAAACTCCATCTCCTTTATATGCAGAGGATCCCCGCCTGCATCTGCGGCATGGATGACCCCCCAGACCGCAGTCACCCACCTGTCAGATGGCTCCGCTTCCACACGCGGTCAGCAGCGCCTGCCCCCTGTGCTGACGTCAGGGCTCGCCTTCCTCCGCGCCTGCACCTCTCAGCACACGCAGAGCTCTCCTCCCCTAGTTCGCGTCCCGACCCTGGAATTAGACACGGCTTCTCTCATCTCCAGAGCACACGGCCCACCTGACAGCAAGCCCGGAGGGCCCACCTTCCCTCCCACCCCCTGGAGGCCAGCAGAGGGTGACAGCTGGTCCTCTGGGTGACCCCGTCAATCCAGAAAGGGCCTCCCCTCCCCTGAGGGTGAGAGCCTGTCCCTGCCTCAGCGCCTCTGGGGCTGTGTGCTGCAGCTCCTCCTACCGGACCGGCTTCACGCAGCTTTGCTCTCCTTCTCGGCCTCTGCTTTGGCTACACCGAGCCCTCGGTGACTGTGGACAATGCCCAGCGTACTCCCACATCCAGGCCCTTCCTCTCTCCTCCAAGCAGGATTCTTCCTCCCCGTCCTTTTCTGGCTCCCTCAGCTCCCTCATGTCTGCTCAAATGTCACCTTCTCAGTGAGGCCCTCCATCACTACACTATGCATGACCACACCATCCCATGGCTCCTCCATCCCCTGGATCCTCCATTACAAGGCTCCTCCACCCCATGGCCACACCATCCCATGGCTCCTCCACCCCATGGCTCCTCCATCATATGGCTCCTCCATCGCATGGCTCCTCCATCCCATGGCTTCTCCATCCCAAGGCTCCTCCACCCCATGGCTCCTGCACCCCATGGCTCCTCCATACCTTGGCTCCTCCATCCCATGGCCACAGCATCACAAGGCTGCTCCATCAGAGGCTCCTCCATCCCGAGGCTCCTCCACCCCAAGGCTCCTCCACCCCATGGCTCCTCCATCCTGAGGCTCCTCCATCACATGGCTCCTCCATCCCATGGCTCCTCCATCCCAAGGCTCCTCCATCCCATGGCTCCTTCATCCTGAGGCTCCTCCATCACATGGCTCCTCCATCCCATGGCTCCTCCATCCAGAGTGTCCTCCATCCCATGGACACACATGGCTCCTCCATCCCAAGGCTCCTCCATCCCGAGGCTCCTCCATCCCGAGGCTTCTCCATCTCATGGCTCCTCCACACCATGGCTCCTCCATCCCATGGCTCCTTCACCTCGAGGCTCCTCCATCCCAAGGCTCCTCCATCCCATGGCTCCTCCATCCCAAGGCTCCTCAATCCCATGGCCACACCATTGCAAGGCTCCTCCATTCCATGGCTCCTCCACCTCGAGGCTCTTCCATCTCACGGCTCCTGCCTGTCCCATGCCCCCTTTCCCGGCTTGGGCCTTCTCTTTGGCCCTTGTCACCACATCACACAGTATCCAGATTCATTCCTCTGATTCTCACTCCCCCATCCTTCCCGTCCTCTGACCGTGTGCCCAGCGACTCTGACCTGTTTTCCATGCTGGTCTCTATCCTCTAGAAGGGCAGTCTCTTTCCTGTGAGGCCTTCTGGGTGGGCTCCTAGAAAACGCACGGATGCTCTGTTTCAATGCTGACAGGTGTGCCTCAGGAGGCGCCCGGCGACCTTGGAGCGAGCTCGTTGTGTGAGCTGCTGGGCTCCACAGAGAAGCTGAGGGCCCGCCTGTCCACCGGCCTGCGTGTAGGGACTTGGCTGCTAGAGCGTGTCCGCTCACCTCTCCACCAGGGCATCCTCCTGGGGCCTCGCCTGCTGAGGGGCCCGGTGTCACGGGCCATTGTACCCAGTCTCTCCTCTGTTGTTGGCAGGAGCCAAACGGGCGCAAAGTGAGTAAGCCTCGCACGACGGCACGTCCACCCCCAGGGCCAGCAGGCTGTCGTCTGGGACGTGGTGGGCACAGTTGCTCAGCTGTGCCCGACCCTGTGTAACCCCATGGACTGGAGCCCACCAGGCTTCTCTGTCCACGGGATTCTGCAGGCCAGCATACCGGGGTGGGGTCACCTGCCCTCCAGCCGGGGCGGCACCTCCCGGAGGAGCCGAACGGGCCTCTGTCCTGGGCCCTGGAGTCCCCAGGGCAGCGCCCGTGCCCGGCTCCGCTCTGCTGTGCTTCCACTCACATTACCCCCGAACTTCCGGGGCCCCGGTTACGGGGGCACCTCCTCTCAGCCATCCTCGGGGCGCTGGGAACTTGGCCCAGCGGTCCTGGGAGCAGCTGGCCTGCTGCGAGCCGGGCAGGGTCGAGGGCAAGAGGCCCTCAGGGCGGCTGCAGGGCCAGTGGGCTCAGCAGAGACCCGCAAACCCACGGCGGGGGGTGGCAGGCGGGGCCCACTTGTCAGGGACACAGGGCCTTCTGGGGAGGTATACGTGCTGCCCCTGCAGCTCGCGGACCCGCCGGCTTGGGCGGGTGGTGCCGCAGGCGGGGACCACGGGCTCCTCCCCACTGGCAGGGGGCCTGCTCTCCTGACCCAGGAAAGGCCGGCTCCTCTCAGGGGCTCCTGGGCCCGAGTGGGAAGGAAGCCCTGCCTGTGTGTGTCCCCGCCGTGGGATGGGGTCGTCTCAGACCTGGGATCTCCAGCCCTCAGAGGTTCGCGGACAGATGCCCCGCAGGGAGTGGGAGCTCTCTCCCTTGGAAGACTGGACGGCACACACCTGCTCTGCCTGCTCTGATACGGCGGCGAGTGGGCTCGTCCAAGGTGGGGGCTGCACAGAACAGGGCCCCGCCCTCTGCCTCCATGGTGAGGGTCAGGCCGGCGGCCTCGGGAGCCACGGAGAGGGACACGCCATTCCCTGGCCTGGAGTCCGGGTCATGGCGCCCTCCTCCTGGGGAGACCCCCGGGGCAGAGCCCACTTTGTGCTGCCTTTGTGGGGGGACTGCCCTGAGGCGGCCTCACCTACCAGGACCCCAGCTGCTGGGGGGCCTCGTCCCCAGCCGCCTCCTGAGGGGAATCAGGAAGACACCCGCCTCCCACCCCAGATGGAGAGGACTCCGTAGGCCCGTGTTGGGGTTCGGAAGAAGCAGGAGGAGACGGTGACCCTGGAAGCTGTGAGCCGTCCACACGGAGCCCCCCGGTGGTGAGGGTGGCCAGGGGCCCAGGCTGGTACCCAGGGGGGCCGTGATCTCAGTTCAGACACCGGGACGGCGCTGCCCCTCTCAGTGAGATGATACTTAATCAGCCGACGTCTCTGCGGGCCTTTTAGTGATCTTGGATGATTTTCATGAAGATGTTTTAACTTTTTGTGGAAATGGTGAAGAGTTATCGTCCATGAATCGCTTTCATCTCCCATTTCATGGGGATCAGTGCTGATGAAACGCTTGCTGCCTTCCGGGGCCGTGGGACACGGTAGGCAAACTAAGTGCCCGTGGAGCCCTGCCCTCTGCTCGGCTCTGGACACACGCTCCTTAAAGTAAACAGCATCCCCAAGATGCCTATTTGTTCACGCACAGATTAACTGATGCCCACATGTTGGTGGCACCCAGGCTGGAGGCCGTCTGGCCGGCTCTGCCCCACCCATCAGAAGGAGCGTGGTCCAGCCCTGACCCAGTGCTGGGCCCGCATCCATCCACTCTGCGTGGGGCCTTGGCTCCTTTGCTCTGGCCCAGAGCCGGCGCTGCACGGGATGCTCATGTCCCTCTGGCTTCCCTCGTGGTCCTGCCTGGAGAGCGCGGCCCTGGAGCAGGCTCTGACCTCTCGGTCTGGGCAACAGTGAGGATCAGAGTCTGTTTCCAGGGGCTCCTTTAATTAACAAAGTCAGAAATCTGGAAAAGAACGATGGTACCTCATGATGGCCTCTGTGTGAGAAATTGGTGCTCAGCGTTGATGAGTCACAGAGAAAACACGGATGCTTTTGGAGCTGTGCAGCCAGGAATGGTGCCCCCCTCCCAGAAGTGTCTGCAACAGGTGAACTGTGGCTTTCAGGGGGCCTCGTGGGGGACAAGCATTCGGTGAGGGTGGCCAGCACAGAAGTACCCAGGTCCTGACTCCATGCAGCCCTCCTGGGGGCTATGCCATGGTGGGGGAGCCGTGTGCAGAAGGCAGGACCCTGGGGAGGATGGCCTCTCCCTGAGTGTCCATGTTAAAGACCGTGAGAGCTTCTGAGCCTTTAATAACTGTTCGGTTTTAGCGACTCACGCATTATCAGTCTTCTCATGTCTGAAGCATCAGATTGAACCATCATTAGTGCTTCCTGGTCTGAATGTCTGTGTCCCCCTGGGTTCATAGGTTGGACTCCTAACCCCCAGGTGATGACTCTCAGACATGAGGCTTCTGGGGGGTGTTGGGGTGTGGGGAGGAGTTGCCATGGAGGGATTAGCACCCTTTATTATAAAACGCCCCCCAGAGCTTTGTGGCTTCTCCCAGCCTGCAGGACGTGGTGAGCAGCTCAGAGTGGCCCGGGCCCTCACCCGAGCTCCTGGCTCCTGGGCTGGGGCCGTCCGGCCTCCCGCTGCTAGAAACTAATTTCTGCTCCTTATAACACACACGCGTGCTGTCTGTGGCGTTCGGTTAGCAGCCTGACAGGCCAAGCCTCCACATCAAGTTTAGGGGGAACATAAACTTACCGCTCAGAACTGGGATCCTAATTGCCAGACAGCCCTCAGCTTCGTCCCACACACACTGCCCGGAGCCGCCGGAGTCCGCCACATGCCTGGGCTGTGGAATCGAGACCCGCTTGCACACGCACACACATCCTAACTCCAGGGCAGACGGGATGCCCCTCTGCCTGGAGGCAGAGGCTTGAATTCACATTTCCAGGGTTTGGCGACTCAGAGGCACACCTTCGGAAGCAGACGTGGTGCTCCTGAGCCCTCCTGAACGGGGTGAGTCTTCCTTTGCCCCAGGGACCGTGTCCTGTCGAGGGTGCCCGTCCCCGTGTAGGACACGTGCCCTTTTCGGTGGGGTGGACTCTGGGCGCACCCCTGGTGGGTGCAGGGAGGGGCCCAGAATGCTTCCTCCCCCTTCCCCTCCCCCCTCCCTTTTATTTCCCAAACAAGCTCAGAGTTTTTATAATTCATCACCTGGCTGACAGATGAGTTCTGCTGGAGAATATTAGAAAATGTCTCAAATCTCATATATATGCTAATGGTATGCCGAGGCTGGTTGGCGGTGTGCGGGGTTTTAATCTGTCTTGGGTGGCGTGGGGAGCGGAGGAGACACGCCAACACCCGACAATTTATGATCAAACGGCTGAGTCGTGAAGGAAGAAGGACGTGCAGGAAGGGAGAGTCATTTTCTGATTTAACAGCGTTGTTACTACAAATAAAGAAATCTTGATTTTGACTACACTCGACGTTAAATGAGCTTCCTGTGCCCACCGCTGGATTTTTCATTTGCGGATTCGTAGAGAGCGGCGTGCTTAGATACAAGTGACAGATAAGGGGGCGGTTGCATATGGAAATCAATCGTGTATAATAAAGCCATCTCTGTTTATTAAATAAACACATGTAGATTACTGCGGGGGAGGACGCAGCCATAACTCCTCACGATGTTCCTCTTTCTTTTGCAAGTCACAAAGAATCTTATTTAACAACCACGCCTGCCGGATGCGGGCCCTTCTGTTTACTGCCCTCCCGCCAGCTGGGTGTCCGGCACCGCCGATTATGGTAAGACTTGGCTGTGGCCCCCGGTGTCCACTTCTGGGCAGGATTTCAGTCCACCGTCATGAACACCACAGCCATTTTGGAGGACGCACCCTTAAGTCACGTCTTGCTAATATTTCTGTTATAGAAATGGGAGAGGAGCCGGAAGAGAAACCCCAGGGTGCTGTTCTGAGAAGTGAGGGGCGCCTGGCAGGGCGGGTCGAGGCGCGTCAGCTTCTAGAAAAGCAAGGGGCAGAACCACTGTGTCTGGTCAGGCCTGGGCTCCCCAGGCTGGACTGCTCCCACTCCCAGGGCTGGCCAGACTGTGTCCCGAGAACAACCAAGGGACTCGGGGTGTGGGCACCCCGAGGCCAGAGAGGTGCGCTTGAGCCTTGGGGTGTAAAGTGTGGCTTCTATGTCTGGGGAAGGACACCCCGTGGGCTGGAGTCTGGGGACAAGACCCCGGGAGGCGGGTGGGGGCTGGTGAGACACCTGGGCTGCAGGAAGCAAGGGGCAGCTCCGCCCAGCACCCCCTCAACACACACACAGGGTTCCCTGTAGGCCACACAGAGGACCGCTTCTCCTGCTCGGTGGCGGAGGGCGGTGGGGAGAGCTCCAGCTGCAGGAATCAGGAGAAGCAGGTTTTCTGAAGAGAGCAAGGACTGAGCCTGGAGACGGAGGAGAGCCCAGCTCCTCTGTCTGCCAGGAGACCTCGCGTTGGGAGAAGAGTCCTGTGCTCCTGGGTTCCTGGGTCTTCTCAGCGACATTGTCTAGAAGTTTCAGACTTCTTGGAAGTTAGGGTACAAGTCAGTGCCCAAATGAGGCATAACAGCACCAAGCCCTTCCCTTTTATTCAAGTTTTAATACAAGCCCAGATTCTTGAGCAATGCTTTTATTTCTTTTACCTCATTATCAGCTTGGTGGAGAAGGAAATGGCAACCCACTCTGGTATTCTTGCCTGGAAAACCCTATGAACAGAGGAGCTGGGTGGGCTACAGTCCACAGGGTCACAAAGGGCCGGACATGACTGCGCTTGCACACTCAGTCCTTGGCGTGAAGCTTTTGACTCTACTGTCATCGCCTGCCAAGCATCTGTTGCTTAGCTCGTTTTATGTTTCTCTCTCATCTTGAACACATAATTTTCCTCGATGCCGTTTGACAAGGCAAGTGTCAGTCATGCGCTGGTGGCCGCGGCTCTCTTCGGTCATCGCAGTTCTCATCCTGGGTCAGATTTGTCTGATGCAGCTGTTCTTACCTGGACATGACTTTGCCCTCTGCTCACTGCACCCTCACCACCAGGGGACAGAGAGCGATATCTGGAGACATCTGTGATGATCAGGACTGGGATGGGCAGGGCAGGGGTGTACCGGCATCTAGTGGTCAAGGCCAGGGGCCTGCTAAACACCAGGGCACGCACAGCCCCTGCCACGGAAGTGCCGGCCCCTGGGGACAGTGGCATTGATGCCAAGGAGCCCTGGCTGACGCCCCGGTCAGGAGAGAGACCGCGGGGTGTGGGCAGTGGCAGGCCTGGGGCCCAGAGCCTGAGTCTGGCCTGGGCGCCGCGGCCCCTGTTGCCGTGGGAGGCCTGACTGTGGTTTCACATCACTTCCCAGCTTGGCGCATCCGTGAGCAGACGGCCAGGACGCTCTCTGTCTTATTCCCCTTCCAGGTAATGTGTGTCCCTGGATGGTGCTGGAGTCTGAAATGGGGGTTTGGAAATGGGGCACAGTCCATGTGGGCTGGGCGGCGCATGCAGACAGAGGGAGGTTGGTCAGGCGGGCCGGTCCCCACGCAGGCACTGAGGGCTGAGTCCGTTTATTTGGGTCCGGCTGGAGCATGACCCGGAAGCTCCGGGAGCCCCAGTCTGCCCTGTGACGGAGGGTTTCCAAAGATGTCCTTTTTGTTTACATTACTTTACTTCTCCGTGTGGAGCTTAATTTCACGTCTCTTTTGCAAGCTATTTATTCCAGGAAACACCGTTCTCAATGTACTGCTCTAATGAGGTGCTGGAGGCGCTCACAGTGTCAGCTTCTATTTTTGAAGAAAGGCGAAATTGCCACTTTAATCTACTACAAAGCAAAAGCTCAGTGGCGTGTTCGAGCAGGTACCCAGAGCAAGTCCGATCCGTGTGTTGGGCTCTGAGTGTGTGCGCACTTTGTTTCTGAGCCACAGAAACACAGCTGAGAGCCTAACAGGTATTTTCTGTTTGCTATTTGGGGCTCCGAGGACTTGGTTTCTCCTCTGAATACGCCTACCTGGCAGTGGCAGGCGGCAGGGGGCAGGAAGGGCTGGGCGAGAAGGGGTCCAGGCAGTGGGAATGCCAAGGCAGACAATGCTCCCTGCAGACCCTCCAGCCTCGGGTTTGAAGACCCCGCTGGAAGCCTTCAAAGCCCCAGACTGTGGGTCAGTCCTGAAGTCTGTGCACCCCTATGGTTGGATTCTTTCTCGCACTCTCCTTAATTCAACTGCCCCCATAGAGGCAGCCGCCGGGAGCCCGCTTTGTGGGTGGCCAAGCTCCCTGGGGACAGCTCTCAGCTCTGGGATGGTAACTTTAGAAGGACATGCAGACGTGTGACTGTTCAGACAATCCTCTGATAAACCCAGAGCCTGGAGAGCCCTTCTTCAGCTCCCTCCACGCGAGGTTCTGACTTGGTTCAGAGGAAGGACCCTGCAGGAGAAGGCAGAACCCCTGCGGCGGCCCCTGCTCCTAGCCCAGGCGGTTCAGCTCCTTCTTCTCCATCCCTGAGGCTCTCCCAGGAGCGGAGAGTCGCACCCACCCCCACAGAACATTCTGGGTTCATCTGCAAGCGTCCCTCCCCTGCAAGCCCGTCTCCTCCTGAGACTCCGTCCATGGCTGGAGAGAGACCTCAGCCTGGGGGCTTCCGGGGCTGGGGGCTGACCACAGATCAGGCACGCATATGCCCTTAAGCCGGCCGCTCCCTGCGCGTGGGAGCAGGCCGTGGAGTCATCACACCTGCAGACTTCCTTCTCTTCATCCTTCTGGTTAGTTTTTTAAATAACACACCATCATTTTTTTTGGCTTGTTTTAAACATTTCTTGACTATTTAAATATTAGAGAAAAGCCTAAAGATATAAATATGAACACATGAATATTTCCATTAGGGTAACTATGAATACATTTTTTTTTCCATTTTGTTCTCCATAAAATAAAAAACCTAGAAACATAAAAGTCAGAGCAGATGAAGTTAACGGTTTTTCTGTCACACTTATTCAACATTATGCTAATGGTGTTTCCCTGTTTTACAGTTTTGTTTGAAAGCATGATCTAAAAAGGATTGTGTGTCATTTAATTCTCTGAATGTTCCAGAATTTATTTAGCACCTAGACGCTTTCAGATTTAGTTTCCTATCAACTTTATTGAATGATGAGATTCCGGGATGACCACTCGTGCGCGCCCATCAGTCAGCTGTCTCGCCCGGGTTCCCCAGGGCCTGAGGTGCTGGACTCGGAGAGGACAGTCCCAGGGCCCTGGTGATGCTGGCAGCCCGTGAGCTCTTTGCAAGGACCAGGATGAGGATGATGCGAACGGTGGTTAACAGCGTGTGGGTCCTCAGTGCGCCCGGCAGTTATCTAAGTGCTTTGTGTGCAGCAGCTAATTTAATTTTCATAAGAGTCCAGGGAGGCAGGTGCCGGGCACACCGATATCCTGGTCCTCACAGGGGTGGACCCTGGCCCTAGAGAGCGTGGAAGGAAGCCCGCCCGCCTGCTGCTCAGGGCCGGAGGCCCCTCCGTCTCCTCCTGTTGTCACGTCCCTGAGCACGCTCTTGCTAGTTTGTTACACTTGAAATTGCATTTGTTGAGTCTATCAATTGCCCTCTCAGTATAAAATGGGGGCCGAAGTGAGGGTGCTGTTTGGATTAATTTTTATTGAAGTATACACTTGATTTATGTTGCATTACTTTCTGCTGAGCAGCAAAGTGACTCAGTTATAGTACACATATACGCATATTGTTCATACACATCTCTCCACCTCTTTTAGGCTCCACCCCACACGGGTTATTACCGAGTCATCTGTTTCTGCTTTGCCACCTGCATGTGCGCCTTCCGGAATGCAGTGGGTGTCCCAGAGGGAGACCCATGGTCTAGCCTCTTCAGGTCCAGCCTTTGGGCCAAGGACGAGTCTCAGTCCTTTTCGAGCTCCTCCCCGGCTGTGTCCTGTGCCTCCAGGGCACTCGTCTGGAGGCGGTCATGGGCCTCTTCTGCCGGACGCACTCAGCGTCTCCCAGGTGCTGGAGCGTCACCCAGCACAGAAACATCACTTCCAGGTGCTCGCCGCCTGGGCTGGGCTCTCGTTCAGTCGCACAGACGATGCTCTACTGTTAGCAGAGGGACTCCTGGGAACGGTCCAGAAGAGGATGCGTCCTGTGCATGGAAGTGGTGAAGAGATGCCACCGGCGGGCTGCAGGAGGACTCGCCGCTCCTCCCGCCCCCGAGCTGGTGGGACTGTGACTGGGGGGCCAGCCCTTCCTCCTTGCTCCAGCTGCCCCCAGACAGAGGGGATGAGCTCGGACCACCTTGCAAGGGGCAGGCAGTGGGTGTGCGTGTGCTTTGGGCTCTGCTGACGGTCGTGGAGTGTGTGCAGGCCAGCAGTCTTGTCTGAGCGGCATGCTTTGTTCCCAGGTCCCCGGGGTGCCTGCGATGCTCTGAGTCCACAGGTGTGAGCGTGCCCAGGCCGCCTGCCCTCCAGTCGCCCTGCAGAGGCACGTCCTTCTTTGCATGTCCCAGAAGGAATCTGCTCGCCTGAATCATGAGTGAGCAGTGATGCTCTTCCTCTGTAGGGGAGCCTTGGGAGGGTTTCAAACTGATACTTGCATCAGCCAAGCCACTGGACCCACTGTTTCTCTGAAATGTATCTGCTTGGGCTTTTCCTCTTCTAGCCTCCCCTGACCTGGTGGACAGCAGTGTGCTACCCACGTCCTTCAGATCTCCACTCCTTCCTTATGCAGAGAAGTTTATGGGGCCCTAGCTTGCTTTTGCACAGCAGGCATCCAGCAAAAAGCAAAAGCACTAATGAAATCAGACAAACCGGAAACCATCTGCTCAGACAACTACTCCTTAGAAGACAGTGGGCAGAGATGACATGTTGGTTCTCTCTCTATATATATACAAGGCATTTTTGAGGAATTAGCTTGTTTGGTGATGGAGGCTGGCAGGTCCACAGTCTGCAGGGCGGGCCAGCAGGCTGACTCAGGGCAGAGGTGCAGATTGAGTCCACAGGCCATCTACTGGCAGAATTCCCCATCTTCTGGGAGGTCAGCCTTTGTTCTATCCCGGCTTTCAACTGACTGCGTGTGGTCCACCTACATTAGGGAGGGTAACCTGCTTTACTCAGAATCCTTCAATTTAAATGTTGGTCTCATTTAAAAAGCATCTCCATAGAAATATCCAAAAAATTCAGTTCAGTTTCTCAGTTGTGTCCGACTCTTTGCAACTACAGCACACCAGGCCTCCCTGTCCATCACCAACTCCTGGAGCTTGCGCAAACTCATGTCCATCGAGTTGGTGATGCCATCCAACCATCTCATCCTCTGCTGTCCCTTCTCCTCCTGCCTTCAATCTTTCTCAGCATCAGGGTCTTTTCCAATGAGTCAATTCTTTGCATCAGGTGGACGAAGTATTGGAGTTTCAGCTTCAGCATCAGTCCTTCCAATGAATATTCAGGACTGATCTCCTTTAGGATGGACTGGTTTGATCTTGCAGTGCAAGGGACTCTCAAGAGTCTTCTCCAACACCAAAGTTCAAAAGCATCAATTTTTCAGTGCTCAGCTTTCTTTATGGTCCAACTTTCACATCCATACGTGACTACTGGAAAAACCATAGCTTTGACCAGACTGATCTTTGTCAGTAAAGTCTCTGCTTTTTAATATGCTGTCTAGGTTAGTCATAGCTTTTCTTCCAAGGATCAAATGTCTTTTAATTTCATGGCTGAAGCCACCATCTGCAGTGATTTTGGAGCCCAAGAAAATAAAGTCTGTCCCTATTTCTACTGTTTCCCCATCTATTTCCCATGAAGTGATGGGACTGGATGCCATGATCTTCGTTTTCTGAATGCTGAATTTTCAGCCAGCTTTTTCACTCTCCTCTTTCACCTTCATCAAGAGGCTCTTTAGTTTCTCTTCACTTTCTGCCATAAGGGTGGTGTCATCTGCATATCTGAGGTTATTGATATTTCTCCCAGCAATCTTGATTTTAGCTTGTGCTTCCTCCAGCCTAGCATTCCACATGATGTACTCTACAAATAAGTTAAGTAAGCAGGGTGACAATATACAGCCCTGATGTACTCCTTTCCCAGTCTGGAACCAGTCCATTGTTCCACGTCCAGTTCTAACTGTTGTTTCTTGACCTGCATACAGATTTCTCAGGAGGCAGGTCAGGTGGTCTGGTATTCCCATCTCTTGAAGAATTTTCCACAGTCTGTTGTGATCCACACAGTGAAAGGCTCTGGTTTAGTCAATAAGGCAGGAGTAGATGTTTTTCTGGAACTGTCTTGCCTTTTCTATGATCCAACGGATGTTGGTAATTTGATCTCTGGTTCCTCTGCCTTTTCTAAATCCAGCTTGACCATCTGGAAATACTTGGTTCACATACTGTTGAAGTATAGCTTGGAGAACTTTGAGCATTACTTTGCTAGTGTGTGAGATGAGCGCAATTGTGCAGTAGTTTGAGCATTCTTTGGCATTGCCTTTCTTTGGGATTGGAATGAAGACTGACCTTTTCCAGTCCTGTGGCCACTGCTGAGTTTTCCAAATTTGCTGGCATATTGAGTGCAGCACTTTCACAGCATCATCTTTCAGGATTTGAAATAGCTCAACTGGAATTCCATCATCTCCACTAGCTTTGTTCGTAGTGATGCTTCTTAAGGCCCACTTGACCTTGCATTCCAGGACGTCTGGCTCTAGGTGTGATCATGCCATCATGGTTATCTGGATCATTAAGGTCTTTTTTGTATAATTCTTCTGTGTATTCTTGCCACCTCTTCTTAATATCTTCTGCTTCTGTTTGGTCCATACCATTTCTGTCCTTTATTGTGCCCATCTTTGCATGAAATGTTCCCTTGGTATCTTTAACTTTCTTAGAGAGATCTCTAGTCTTTCCCATTCTGTTGTTTTCCTCTATTCCTTTGCATTGATCCATAAAAACGCTTTACCCAGTATCTGGGCACCAAAAGCCAGCCAAGGGGACACCCGAAGGGAACAGCCGCAGGGAGGCTGGCACACACGCTTAAGCTGAATCCCGTGCTGGTGCAGACACATGCTCCTCTGTTGAGGTGGGACGGGGCAGTGACAATGCTCATCTGGGCTGCTGCTTTCAGTCTTTCTGCACCTCCAGCCCACACTCCCCACAGCCTCATCAGCAGCCATCGCGCCGGCGTCTCAAAGGTGAACCTTACACGTGGGCAAGGAGAGGGAGGCATCGCTGGGCAGGACGGTGAGGGGCGTCACCCTCCCTGAGCCCTTGGACGACAATGGATGTTAAAAACAGTCTGTGTGTTTCAATTAAAGCTTCAACTCTGCTGCTTGTCATCTAGGATTTCCAGAGATTTCTCTTTTTATAGCATTTTTTAAAATTTGATTTTAACTGATTTGAGAGGCACGTGTGGAGAAAGAGGCCAGGCTTGATGCATGTTACAGTGTGGTGACTGCCCTTCTCCTAATGCAGCTTGGAAGATCCACTCGGACTCGCACCTCTGCCAGGCTGGTTCGGGCTCCTCTGGAATCCCCGCCCTCCTCTCCTGGGGTGGCCACGGTGGGTCCAGGTCACGGGTCCTCACCTGACCAGTCACAGAAGCCGGTCGCTGCCCCAGCTCCATTAGAGTGGCTGAAATGCCCTGGGTTAAGTGTTATTGATTTCAGAGCAGCAGGCTTATTTCTTGGCAGCGTGATCGAGTTTCAAGCTAGTTCCCATTGAATTAATTTTTGTTGTTCGTGTTTGAAGTTCAGATGGGAATAATTGGCCTGCGAAGGACTCCTTGCCTTCCCGCCGTGCGATGAAGCTGGAGGCAGGCATTTCCCCGCTCTCCAGGGACGGGTTTGGCTCTGAAGCCTTTGGTGGTTTCCAGGAGACCGTTCAGACTCTGCCCGCTGCCCGCGGCAGGCCAGGCGGGAGGAGCAGGTGGGCGCAGGGCCTTTGATCTCCAGCTGCTTGTTTGTGGCCCATGAGGAGGCGGCTCTGGGGGACCGTCTACCCTGCGTGGAGGAGGTTTGCTGCCTTTGGTTCCTGGTGAGAGCCAAGGCCTTCAGGTTTGTGGTGTGAGCTGGAGTGGGGAGGTTGTGACCGGAGCTAAGCAGAAGGCCACTTTCGGGTTTCACAACCTCGCCAGCAATCCACACGTAGACCACAGCCCGGCAATCCGCACGTAGATCACGCCCCGGAAGGGGCGGGTCTGTCCGACCCCTCCCTTTTTTGTTTGGCTTTGCTTTCATTCTTTGGTTCTTTTAGATGGGGTGTTGGTTTTACCTGTGTTTGAAGATGTAGGGGACCGTCTTTCTGTCCTCACATGAAGTGGGGTGCCTTCATCAGAACCTGGGGCTCCTCTGGGGGCCAGCCTTTCACTGTGCTCAGGGCTGGATGGGACAGTTCACGGTGGGCACCTGCCCAGCATGACAGCTGGCAGTTCTGTGACTGCAATTCAATTTACCCCGCAGGGCTTTTGGGGAAGGAAATGCGGCGATGGGCAGAGGGGTCTCTGAAAGCCTTGAGAGCTGACCACCCTCACTGCTGATAACGTGCACGCAGAGATGGTGAATCAGGCTCTGTCCTGTGCTTGGGGTCTACATTCCACCCAGGGCCAAGGCACGCCTGGGGAAAGCGCGATAAACATCCGTAAGTGTCCACTGACTCATCCACACCCTGCTCCTCTCTGCAGAGATTCAAAGAGAAGCAGCCACCTTTTCAATATGCTGAGCTGCTTGCGTAGACACTCACGGTTTTCTGATTGAAGATGGAGTGATCGCTCTTTGTGGGAAGGGCCTGCCTGGGGGCTGGGATGTAACACGGTTTTTTCAGTACCCCAGTTTGAAATCTGCCGTCCTATAGTAGGCTCAGTTGGATTCTTGGTACTGGAGAAGCCTTCTGGTCAGTGTCGGTGGGGCAGGGGGTGGAAAGTGGGGAGGACAGCTGGGTGGTCTGACCCCTCAACCACGTCACCCCAGGTGGGGCTGGGAGGATCTCTCAGCAGGTGGCGGGTGATGAAAATAAAACCCAGGAGCCTCAGTGAGAGAGGGGTTCTGACCAGAGAAGCCTAATCTGGGGAGACGGTCTGCTCACCACAGGTCCATGTATCATGAATAGCTAAGGAGGTCACTGGTGCCCATGAGTCCTGTTTGCTTTGGTAAGTGAATGTTCTGGAAATTTAATTCATTGTGGGTATCTACAATGTATGCCCGCTTAAAAACTCTGGTGGCACAGATGGTAAAGAATCTGCCAGCAATGCAGGAGACCAGGGTTGGGAAGATCCCCTGGAGAAGAGAATGGCTGCCCACTGCAGTATTCTTTCCTGAAGAATCCCATGGACAGAGGAGCCTGGTGGGCTGCAGCCCCCGGGGTTGCAAAGAGTCAGACACAACTGAGCGACTAACACTTTCAGTTTTTTGTTGTTGTTGTTGCTCATTTTTCTTTTAATTCAATTATAATTTTGCTAAACTTTAGTACAGTTAACTCTGTCTTCCCTCTAGTGTTTACAAAGTCAGGTGAAGAGATTTCTAGCAAAAAAAAACTCATTTTTGTTTCAGGGAAGAACAGGGTCAGCAAAGGGGGAAAAATTCAGTGAGGACTTAGCCTCCTGTTTCCTGACTGTCCTTACCTCTGGGTGCTGCCTCACCTGTAGGAGGATGGGGGCTCCCAACGAATACTAATACTCGCCCCATTTCTGGTCCGTGTCTCCCCGAAACCCTTCCCACTCCTCGCTTGCATCTGAGTTGGAACCCCATGTTCTACAGCCAGAATGAACTAGGGTGACATCTAGTGGCAACATCACTGAACTACAGACACCTGTTCCCTGGGCCCCAGAATCTTGAGATTCATCGATTCCTTCATCCATCCATTTGATAGATGCTGTTCTGGGACAATAATCCAGGAAAGATAAAGCCCACACAGGTTTATTACCAGTAAGCTCTTAAACTCTAGAGATTTATAAATGTTTCTGATAGAAACATCCAGTCTTATCTAAAATCTCAGCTGCAGCATTCCCTCTCGACAGGCTCAACCTCCCTGTGTATTCCTCCAGGGACAGAAAACTCAGCTGGTCAGTTCACTCCCAGTTCACAGAGGACCTAGAGACCATTTGGCTGGCAGCCTCAGTGCACAGGTGGGAGAAGGAAGAGCAGATGGAACAAACTTGGTGACCCTCAGGTGTGAGTCAGTGGCTGCATCAGACTACACCTTATGTTTAGTTCTCTGGGTGTGACCTGCAGGTTTTCTCTAGCAACACAATAGACTTTTCCCCTTCCTTCCTTCTTCTTACCCCCTTCTTCCTCCTTCCTTTTATCCCTTTCTCCTTTCCTCTTTCTTCCCTTCCTCAAAACATATTTCTCCACTATACACTTTATTTACCCATACATCATGCCGAGTAGATGCAAGACATCTTAGGGATGTGGGCATAGACCTTATCATGGGGACACATTGAGTGGGCAGGCAGCTACAGGGTCTGTAAAATAAAGGGGACAGGTAGTGAGGAATGTAGCATAATCATTATGCCCATTTAAAAACTCTAGTGGTGCAGATGGTAAAGAATTTGCCTGCAATGCAGGAGACCAGGGTTGGGAAGATCCCCCGGAGAAGAGAATGGCTATTCACTCCAGTGTTTTTGCCTGAAGAATCCCATGGACAGAGGAGCCTGGTGGGACAGGAACCTGGGTTTACTGGGACAAAGCTCAACATAAAATGGCTTAAACAAGGAAAACTTGGCCCATAGTCTGGGGAGCCAGGATGGACGGTCCAGGGGCTGAGGCTGCATCACTAGGACCCTTTATCTTTCTCTCTTGGATCTGCTTGCGTCTCAGAGTTGGTCACTTTCTCTCTCACGGAGGGTGGCTGCCTACAGCAGTGTGTGTGTGTTGGGGGTGAGTGCATGGGGGCGGTACAGACAGAGTAAGCTGCAGTGGGTGGAAGAGAGCTAATCTCTCCTGAATCTGCATTTCAAATCCCAAGAAGGGACGAGCACAACTGACTGCTGTTACAGATCCACCCAGAACCTAGACTGCGGAAGATTTAGAGGTGGGTCTAGGTCACACCCATCTCTGTGGCCAGGAGGGATGGACACTATGCCTGGTGACCGTACCAGAACCCCCTGATGGGATGGGGAGGCAGGTCATTGAAAGTGAGGATGCTGGGCATATGTGAAGACCGGGGCTCCTTAGGGGCTCAGAGAAACCCTCTAGGACCAAAGGAAGTCAGACTCAGCCTTGGAATGAAGTTGTCTCAGCCAAGAGAAGCGGGTGTGTGTGGGGCGGACAGCAGCGGTACAGATGGTGAAGAGCACACAGCAAGGCCAGAAGGGTGGAGGGACCTGACCACTTAGTGGGGAACAGGGAACAGGGCCAGGGTCAGGCCGAATGGGAACCGGGTCTTTGTAGTCCAGGTTATGCAGCTGAGACTTTATTCAGGGGGAACTTTGGGGCCATATGCATGTTTTAAGTACAAAAATGATCTATTCAGACTTTGATCTTTTAACGATAATTATGGTTGCAGCAAGAATTGAGCAAATCCTTGACTTCAGAGACACCAGTCAAGAGGCCAGATGGAAAGGGCATGGGTTGCACCAGGGTGTTGCCAAAAATCAAGTTGCTATTATGCTCACTTTACTTTGCACACGTTTCTGGGCGAGAGAACTCAGGATGCAAGCAGCCCACGATGTCCAGAGGTTTTCCATCTCGTGGCCTCAGTTCCTTCATGTGAAATGAGGGCATTAGAAGCCAGACTGTCAGTCTTTTCTCTTCTAAAATTCTGTATTTCATACAATATAATTAAAAACTAGCCAAGGATCTGAAAGAGGACAGAGGGGGTCATGTGACTGAGGTTAGGCTTCTCTTCTGGTCTCTCAGAAAAGCCACTGAGATACCATTTCCATAGTATTACCTTCCCGTCAATTCCTTTGCATTAAAATATGATTGATTACAATCAGAGTTTGAACTTAACTCTGCACCTTTCAAATCACCTCTCCACACAGAAACACCCAAACACCTTTAATCTCTCATCCTCCCGCCCTGGGGCTGCAGATGCCTGCTCAGAGACCCTGACCTCCCCACAAGACCCCCATTACTCCCTGCTGTTGCAGTTTGCCGACAGGAAAACGGTTGCCAGCAGTTGGTCAATATTTGCCCAGTCCTGGAATATTCAGCAGAGACCTGAACCCAGTGTTGAGAAGGCAAAGGCACATGATTAATTTTAAACGGTGGGGGGACCCCCTTTCCTCAGATCTGCATTTACTCATGAGCTTCGGAAGTGCAAGATGAATCTCCGAGTTCTAAGTTCTTAGATTAAATGTTGTCTTTTTAAATCAAAAGTAAGCAAAATCCTGTGTAATGTGCCTGACATATATTTATTACAACGTTCTTCAGAAGCAATTTCCATTCTGATGTGCCGTTGCCTGGATTATTATTAAAGGGTTGAGACAAATGGAGAGAAAAAGATAAAGATGATATTTTTCAGAGATGTAACTACAAAATGAATGGGGCGTTATAAGAACATTGAAAAAGCAATAGAGTTTAAACTATTAAAGATAGATGTGGATTGACGGGCGCTGCAGGGCCTGTTTCTTTAACATGCCCATCGTCAGAACTATAAAGTGGGAGTCTCACAGACTGTTGTTTTAAAACATCTGAACGGAAGGTTTTTATGTGCTGCAGAGAGATGAATCTGCATGGAAGTAATGCACAGTTATTATTATAATTCTCACTTTTATCATTTAAAAACTACAATAAGCCCAAAGTGTAATATAATAATGCAGACAGAGGTCTATATAATCAAAGCTATGGTTTTTCCAGTACTCATGTTCAGATGTGAGAGTTGGACCATAAAGAAAGCTGAGCACCGAAGAACTGATGCTTTCAAACTGTGGTGTTGGAGAAGACTCTTGAGAGTCCCTTGTACTGCAAGGAGATCAAACCAGTCAATCTTAAAGGAAATATGCCCTGAATATTCATTGGAAAGACTGATGCTGAAGCTGAAGCTCTAACACTTTGGCCACTTGATGTGAAGAGCCAACTCATTGAAAAAGATCCTGATGCTGGGAAAGACTGAAGGCAGGAGGAGAAGGGGGCGACAGAGGATGGGGTGGTTGGATGGCATCACTGACTCAATGGACAGGAGTTTGAACAAGCTCTGGGAGATGGTGAAGAACAGGGAGGCCTGGCGTGCTGCAGTCCATGCGGTCGCAAAGAGTCGGACACGACCTGGTGACTAAACAACAACGATTTCAGGATAAATAGCCGTGGACTGTCCTCCTAGACGAGCTCACACCAGCATTTACACTGGACTCTTACGTTTATTGGCACAGATGCTTGCGGGCCCACCAGATCCCTTCTCAGAACCCGGGCTAACCCCTCTTCCCTATGGCAAGTGACTGGCTGGTGTTCCTATAAGTGTATCATGTGTGTGCATTTACTCCACACACACGTAGTCTTCATCTGAATAAATGGCAGATTTGAATGTGGATCGCATTCTGGGCTTGGATTTTTCTACAGTTATGATGAAGCACAAACAACACAGGAAAACACCCACAGGAGTCTTGCCAACCTCAACTGAATGAATATTAATACTAGATTCCCAGGTCAATTCGACAAATTTCCACAATCCAGGAAACTGAGAACAAGAATTTATTGTTTCTCAGTCTGGAGGGCAGAAGTCTGACCAGGAGATATGGGGAGGGCCCCCCTGCCTCCTGAGGTGATGGGGAGGGTTGATCCTGGAGCCCTGGGACTCCAGGGAGGGTCTCTCCTTCTCTCGTCATGGCCCCAGGGCTCCAGGGAGAGTCTCTCCTTCTCTCTGCATGGCCCCAGGGCTCCAGGGAGGGTCCCTTCGTCTCTCTTCCAGCTCCTGGGGCCCCAGATGTCTGGGCTGTGTCTGCCTCTGCGGTCCTGTGGCCCCTTCTGCGTGGCTGTCCTCTAACGCCGTTTGTCTCCCTCTTACCAGGACACAGGAACCTGCCTGCAGGCTCCCCGGGATAGTGCAGCGCATTCTCTGCTCACGTTCTTTTCCGTGATCTCTTTCCCGCAGAAGGTGACATCACTCTTTTCCCACATGAAGTTCTGCTCACAGGTCCCAGGGCTTGGGGCATTTCTCCCCTGCCTCAGGCTGTTTCTTTCACAGCGTCTGACGGTGATGCTGTGGGGTCTGTGGCTGATGGGGCGTGCACACGGGGGGCTCAGAGGCCTGTCCCCACCTTGTCACCCACTTCCCGCTGACAAGCTGGAATGTGTTTCCCGACATTGGGGTCCCAGTGCCAGAGAGGATTTTGCCCCTAAAGATCCAGTCAGATGAGCTGTGTTTTCCTGATAAGGCTGAGTTGTTTGTATTTTTCTTACTGATTTGTAAAGAGTTTTTTACATGTTTTGAGTATGAATCTTTTTTTTTTTTTTTTGTCATAGATGCTGAAACAAACTCTCTGAAGATATCATTTCTTTAAAACTTTGCTTAAAGGTGTTTTTTTTGTGTGTGTGTCATAGAGAAGTTTTCAAATGTAAAGAAGTCAACTTAATTCATTTTCCCATCACATATCTGCAGTTTGCATCTCAAAGAACCCTCTTGTGTTGCCTAATTTTGTCTTATGGTTTCTTTTTTCCACATTTGGTTTAAAACTCACCTGTAATATTTCTTTAGTGTGTGGGGTAATGGTCTGCTGCTGCTGCTGCTAAGTCGCTTCAGTCGTGTCCGACTCTGTGCGACCCCATAGACGGCAGCCCACCAGGCTCCCCCGTCCCTGGGATTCTCCAGGCAAGAACACTGGAGGGGGTTGCCATTTCCTTCCTCAGTGCATGAAAGTGAAAAGGGAAAGTGAAGTCGCTCAGTCGAGTCCGACTCTTAGCGACCCCATGGACTGCAGCCCACCAGGGTCCTCCGTCTATGGGATTTTCCAGGCAAGAGTACTGGAGTGGGGTGCCACTGCTTCTCTGGGGGTGATGGTCTAATTTTCCTTTATTTTTCCACATGTGAGGCTTTTATGACCAAATCCTTTTTTTTCTCATCAATTTGTAATGCTTCCTCTGTTCATTTCACTTTTTCATTTGATGGATTTCATTTGAGTCTAGGTTTTCTTCCATGTTTTCTTCTTTGCACAAGTATTAGAGTGACTTCATTACTTTGTATTTAAAATGCTTTGATAGGGGATGAGGAAGACTTTCACCTTTTTCTTTTTAATTCTTTTGAGTATTCTCGCATCTTTCTTTTCATATTTGAATTTTAGCATCCATTTAAACCTTTTTATTTAAATCCCTGTGGGTCTTTGATCTGATTTCACCTGCAGCAAACTGAGAGCCAGATCTAGGGAATGCGTGACTTTCCAGCCTCTGGAGTCCTCTGAGTCATGGGTGGAAGATCACTCACTGTATTCACTGTTATCCACTTTCCAGGTCCTGAGAGCTGCTGGGCTGCACTCTCCACAGGGTGCTGTATACATTCTATCAGGTTAATTCTGATGTGATGTGATTTTAGATCTTATTTTTTCATTCCATTTTCTAAAAACCATTGCTGCTAATTTGTAGGAAGACTACTGATTTTGAAAGTTTTCTTGGTGTCCAGACAACTTGTTGAAATCTTGAGTGAGTTCTACTACTTGTCTATATATTTTACTGAGTATTTCCAACATGGGCTCCGTGGTGTAAGCGATCTATTCTTGCATAACAAATAACCAAATGCTTGTGTGTGTGTGTGTCTGTGTTACCTACTCAATCATGTCCACGTCTTTGTGACCCCGTGGACTGCAGCCCACCAGGCCCCTCTGTCCATGGGATTCTCCAGGCAAGAATGCTGGAGTGGGCTGCCATTTCCTCCTCCATGGAATCTTCCCGACTCAGGGATCGAACCCAGGTCTCCTGCATTGCAGGTGGATTCTTTACTTCCTGAGCTACCAGGGAAGCCCAACCACAGGCTTAGAGGCTGAAAGCCACAGGCGTTTCTTGTCTCTGAGTCCTGGGCGTCGGGAGTCCGGGTGCGGCTAAGCCGGGTCCTCTGGCAGCCTCACCTGCTGCCGTCCCGGGGCCAGCCAGGCTGTGTCCTCCCCCATCTCAGGCTGCAAAGGATTCAGCTCCTCGCTGGTGTGGGACTGAGCGCCCTGCTCTCAGCTCTGAGGCCCCCAGAATCCCTGAGCGTGGCCCCTTGGGTCAGTGTTCTCAGCGCCCCCTGAGCTCAGGGGCTCCATCAGCCACAGAACCCCTCACGGTCTTTGCAGCCTGCAGAGTCCGGTCACTGCAGGCCCCTCAGGCCCAGCGATGATCCTCCCACAGAGCGTCCTCAAGGGCGCTTGAATGACAAGCGTGTCTTCATGGGGGCGGTGCGCAAGTCTCACATCTGTATTGCGTTTATTCTGGAGTTCTGGTCTCCCTGAGTTGCTGGGTACTTCTCTCTGGTGTACCAGGCCGACTCTTGAACTCAGCTCCCTTCACTGCAGATGACCTCTGGGTCCACAGTCCAGTGGCTGTTGGAGCACTCTGGGAGCTGCTCTCGCAAACCAAGTTAACACCACGAACTCAGAACTCCTGCTCGGTGCACCTGTGTCAATGAATTTGTTCTGTTCTTACTTTATAAGCCATCTACCTGCCTGAAACATCTGGAGATCCATTTCCTGTCTTATTTTACAGGTTTCTGTTGATATAAATGAAGAATCTGTTAGTTTAAATTAGCGAAAGTTGCAGTTCTCTGGGGGTGCAGTTTCATCCTAAGGGGTCACACTTGGGGCTCATTCCTCGTAGGTCCAGCTCATCTTCCTGAACCCTGTCCTGCTGCCACCAGTGACCCTGGGAACCCTGAGAAGGCTGGGCCTAGGTCCGAGGAGGATCGGCATCCCCAGGACCTCAAGGCCCCAGGAGAGGTCATCATGAGCTCTCTGGGCAAGGGGAACTAACTCCCTCAGAGAAGGGGAGAAGGGCTACTCCTTGTGTTGAAGGACTTTCGGCAGAAATGGGGGGATTGGCTCCCACCCCAGGGGCTCCGTTCCAAGTTTCAGGGTCCGCATCCCTCCCACTCAGCGTTCTGAGTGTACATGACACCTTCTCGAGTGGTGCTCTCCACTTCTGTTGTGACGTTTCTATTTGCAGGATTGGAGTTTAGGCTTGGTTTGCAGAAGGGTTGACTCTGTAGTCACGAAGGATACATGTTTATTTTGGTTGCAGAAGCTTTCTGACTCCTCGCCTGATCTTCGTGTCGGATATTTACAGCCGTGTGCTGACGATTCTCTCCCTCCAAGCTCCCGAGCGGATGTAAGCAACTTCCAAGACACCCCCCCCAGCTAGTTATATTTCCATCAAGATGTTCTGACAGAGCAGGGTCCACACCAAGAGCCCAGCGGTGGGCCTGGGGCACTGATGGTCATCAGGACGCAGTGGAAGACAAGATGGATCACGGGAGGAAAGCAGGGGGCTGGGTGTCCTCTGAGTTACATACCTAAGCGTGGCTGCTGGCAGGAAACAGCTTTTCTTATAAGTCGGACAACCAGTTAAAAAAAACAGTAAAGAAGAGTTTGCTGTTAGGTTCCTGCAAACCTGTTCACTCTCAAATATGTCTTTTTCTTCCACATTTTGCTCCATCTTACTCTTGAGTGTCTCACAACTGCTCAGCTGAAGGTTCTGCAGTCAACAAAACGGTTAGAAATATCCTTTCTTCAGGACAGAAAGCTTAGCAACTCTTCTGATGAACTTTGTAGGTAACTTAGAGGATATTTTTCAAGTTAAAAAAAAGATACTTCACACTGGAGTGCTGGATTGAGATTCTGGTTAGCCTCCCTTCCCAATCTGGCTGAAATGCTTTCCCAGCAGTTCTGATAAAGGCAGTGATATGTCTGCTCTTGACTGCTGGGGAGCAGAGCTTACACAGCTAATATTCTCCTTGCTAATTATTCAGGAAACACCCCGTGCAAAGCAGGCTCCTGGGTCCGACGCAGGAGGCACAGAGGGAATCTCCTCACCTACTTGAGAACTTGTCAAGGTGATTATCAGATTTAAAGTGTGCGTTTTTAAAAAATTTTAATAAGAAGACCCCAACTCAAAGCCTCAGCTGGGGTGACAAGTAGTGGGACCTGCACCTGTGGAGTCTGAAGGTGGCGCTTGTTTCTGGAACCCGCCAGGTCATCAGCTGTGGCTTTGCGATCCCTGCACAGACCCCGGGCGCATCACACGTCCGGTTAGAGCCTGGTCAATAAAGTTATCATGCAATTATCATCAACTGCCTTCAATTATTAATCGTCACCTCTGGGGCTGTCTGTGGATTGAGTGCTGTGTTTCATCTGAAAGTGTGGCCCAGATCTGACAGGTGGGAGAGAGTGCAGAGAAAATAATCAGTGCCTCCATGAATAATTGAGCGTTAATAATTCTTGCTGCTTTTAGAAATCATTTCCCATACTTGTTACACTGACCGTAGTGCCTGAAGCCAAAAAGTTGATCAAACTCATCTCGCACTTGGTGAAACTCTGTAGCCTGAGTGAGGGTGAGGTGCAGGTTTTCCAGAAGGAGGCTCGTAGGAGAAGAGTCTGCCAGGCTGTCTTGGTCACACTGCCCATCTGTAACACGACCAGCGAGGAGGCTCTTCAGATACTGAACTGAGAGCTGGTCTAGCATGGGCTGTTTTGTATAGAACTACTTTATTACTGTTGATTCAAATTTAAAAAGGTACCATTTTAATTATCGAGACCATATTTATTCATTGCAAACAAATTTAAAAGAGAAGTTAAAACAAATAGTTAATAAAAAGGGTCAATTCCCTCCAACTCTCCTCCATCTCTCTCCATATCTCCTTAGAGATATGGACGAGACCACGACTCAGAACGGGGCTTGGATGTCAAGCTTGATTACATCGCAGAACCAAGATCAGATCAGTCGCTCAGTCGTATCCGACTCTTTGCGACCCCATGAATCACAGCACGCCAGGCCTCCCTGTCTATCACCAACTCCTAGAGTTCACTGAGACTCACGTCCATCAAGCCAGTGATGCCATCCAGCCATCTCATCCTCTGTCATCCTCTTCTCCTCCTGCCCCCAATCCCTCCCAGCATCAGGGTCTTTTCCGATGAGTCAACTCTTCACATGAGGTGGCCAAAGTACTGGAGTTTCAGCTTTAGCATCATTCCTTCCAAAGAAATCCCAGGGCTGATCTCCTTCAGAATGGACTTGTTGGATCTCCTTGCAGTCCAAGGGACCCTCAAGAGTCTTCTCCAACACCACAGTTCAAAAGCATCAATTCTTCAGTGCTCAGCCTTCTTCACAGTCCAACTCTCACATCCATACATGACCACAGGAAAAACCATAGCCTTGACTAGACGAACCTTTGCTGGCAAAGTAATGTCTCTGCTTTTGAATATGCTATCTAGGTTGGTCATAACTTTCCTTCCAAGGAGTAAGCGTCTTTTAATTTCATGGCTGCAGTCACCATCTGCAGTGATTTTGGAGCCCCAAAAATAAAGTCTGACACTGTTTCTACTGTTTCCCCATCTATTTCCCATGAAGTGATGGGACCAGATGCCATGATCTTCGTTTTCTGAATGTTGAGCTTTAAGCCAACTTTTTCACTCTCCTCTTTCACCTTCATCAAGAGGCTTTTTAGTTCCTCTTCACTTTCTGCCATAAGGGTGGTGTCATCTGCATATCTGAGGTTATTGATATTTCTCCCTGCAATCTTGATTCCAGCTTTCCAGCGTTTCTCATGATGTACTCTGCATATAAGTTAAATAAACAGGGTGACAATATACAGCCTTGACGAACTCCTTTTCCTATTTGGAACCAGTCTGTTGTTCCATGTCCAGTTCTAACTGTTGCTTCCTGACCTGCATACAAATTTCTCAAGAGGCAGATCAGGTGGTCTGGTATTCCCATCTCTTTCAGAATTTTCCACAGTTGATTGTGATCCACACAGTCAAAGGCTTTGGCATAGTCAATAAAGCAGAAATAGATGTTTTTCTGGAACTCTCTTGCTTTTTCCATGATCCAGCAGATGTTGGCAATTTGATCTCTGCTTCCTCTGCCTTTTCTAAAACCAGCTTGAATATCAGGAAGTTCACGGTTCACATATTACTGAAGCTGGCTTGGAGAATTTTGAGCATTACTTTGCTAGCGTGTGAGATGAGTGCAATTGTGTGGTAGTTTGAGCATTCGTTTGCATTGCCTTTCTTTGGGATTGGAATGAAAACTGACCTTTTCCAGTCCTGTGGCCACTGCTGAGTTTTCCAAATTTGCTGGCATATTGACTGCAGCACTTTCACAGCATCATCTTTCAGGATTTGGAATAGCTCAACTGGAATTCTATCACCTCCACTAGCTTTGTTCGTAGTGATGCTTTCTAAGGCCCACTTGACTGCACATTCCAGGATGTCTGGCTCTAAGTCAGTGATCACACCATCATGATTATCTGGGTCGTGAAGATCTTTTTTGGTACAGTTCTTCTGTGTATTCTTGCCATCTCTTCTTAATATCTTCTGCTTGTTAGGTCCATAGCATTTCTGTCCTTTATTGTGCCCATCTTTGCACGAAATGTTCCTTTGGTATCTCTGATTTTCTTGAAGAGATCTCTAGTCTTTCCCATTCTGTTGTTTTCCTCTATTTCTTTGCATTGACTGCTGAAGAAGGCTTTCTTATCTCTTCTTGCTATTCTTTGGAACTCTGCATTCAGATGTTTATATCTTTCCTTTTCTCCTTTGCTTTTCAGTGTACGACAAAGTTCATTACAGATCGAGGCCTTCGGGGACAGCAGGGCCGAGTCCTTAGTCTGTAGCCGGCAGAGCAGAGGGTTTGCACTGTGGCTGAGGGAGGGACTGCCGCGGGTTCCGCACGGGGGCGGAGCTTAGTGGGCTCAGCCTCCCTCTGACTCCAGGGGCGGGGCACCCAGGCTTTCTTAGCGATCTGCCCAGGTGTGAGGCCAAAGCAAAAAACAGAGGTGAGGCCGAAAGCTGTCAGCAGTCAACATTGAAAACGGAGTCAGACTCTCTGTTCTGTCCCTGTAGACCTCTCACTCCAGGTCAACCATTGCTTATCGTTTTCTTGCTATGTGTCCAGATATTTTCTACGTATGGATAAAGATATTCTTCCATGCAGTTTATACCTCCATCATCCACCCAGCCATAACTATCCATCCAAGCATCCATCCGTCTGCTCATCCATCTTTCTTTTAGCGCAAGAACAGCATCACATCGCATACAGTTTTCTGAATCTGTTTGCCCCGTAACAGTGAGCCTAGACAGGACTTTGTGCTGGCTCTCCTGATGGCTTCCGGTGTCCCGTGGCCCCAGCCGGTGGCTGTCCAGGGTGCTTTCGTTTCCCGCATCACAAACAATCCCTGTATCCTGTGCCGGTGGGATATTCCCTGCAAAGTCTGATCGCGAGGTCACAGGGCATGCACAATATACGCTTCCCCAGACTCTGCTGTGGAGCGCACTGGGACCGACAGGTAATCAGAAGGTCCTGCGCCGTCACCTGCGTGGACTGGGGCGGGGGAGGGGCACTGGGCCCAAGCTGCCCATCTGCGTGTAACAGAGAGCCGCAGAATTAGCCTCCAGCGTCCGTTCTTATCGTCCGTTTTTCTTATTACTCTGAACTGTCAGGTTTTCTTAAGCCAATCAGTGCTTACTAATTTGTAAGGAGTCCTTTCTGGTTTTGCAAATAGGCCTCCTGACTTGTCACTTGGCTATTTATGAAATGCTTTGCTCAATAAAACTTTTTCATTATTGTGAAGTAAAATTGAGCAGCTTCACCTTTTATGAAACCACTTCTTTGTTATATGTAGGAAGTGCTCTTCTAATGAAAGCTTGTGAAAGTTGCTCAGTCATGTCTGACTCTTGTGACCCCAGAAGCTGCAGCCCTCCAGGCTCCACTGTCCGTGGGATTCTCCAGGCAGGAATACTGAAGTGGGTATTCCCTTCTCCAGGAGATCTTCCTGACCCAGGGCTCGAATCCAGGTCTCCTGCATTGCAGGCTTATTCTTTGCCATCTGAACCTCAAGAGAAACTAATGAAAGTTTAGTTGTTTTCTTATTACTCATGATTTTGTTCTGATAGTTTTAATTGGTATACAGGACTTGATGCTCCATCAAGAAACTCTTTAGTTGTCAGGTGTGGCAAGAGATCCCTCACTGCAGTTAGCTGGCAGCTGGCCTCAGTGCCATTCTGAAGTTATTAATCTTTTAGATTAGCAATGCTACTTTTATCAAGCTAATCTTTCTAAATTTTATTTCACCTCTGGGCTTTATATATTTTACTTGATCTACATGCTGACTTCTTGCCTATGGTTTTATTTGTTGTGCTTAATGATATATTTCAGTCAAAGAAGGCCGAGCCCCTGAATTACTCTTTTTTCAAAACTTTCCTTTTAAAAAATGTTTACATTCCAGAAAAATCTTTAGGGTTATTATGTCACATTACACAGGTCCTCTCTCTACCAGCAAATACTGAAAATTCTGCCATTACTCAAACTGGAAATGCATTAAAATGTAGAGTAATTGAGTAGAGATGGTATCTTTATATACTTGTCTTTTTAGCCAAGAACATGATTTGTTGCTATTTATTCATTAGTCTTTTATGTATTTATGTAATGTTTTAAAATATATGTTGCATTTTCTTAGATTTACAGATATTATAATAGCTGTTTTATCATAGGCTGAATTGTTTAGACCTTTATATTTCTAGTTGGTCACTGGTTTTTAAATAGGAAAAGTGTTGTTTTTGTATTTTAAATATTATTGCATTTTAATATTATTTAATTTCCAGATTAAACTTAAGTTATAATTTAATATACATATACAAATAATCATTTTAATTAAATAAAATATTTCCAGATCTCGTTTATTTTGACATGTAATTACAGACTCTACAGAGCAACAATTTTCTTCTTTTGCCAACACTGCTGTTCTCAGCACGTGACCAGGGCAAGCCTTCCACCGAGCTGAGACTGTATCACCATCTTTAGCATGGGCTTGCTCGCCTAGGGTGCACTTGGGTGAAGAGGCTTGGCCAGTTAAGAGGGCTGAGTGGATGCTCAGCCTCCCTGGGAGAGGAAACTTCATGCTCCCGGATGCCCACAGCTTCAGAAGCTTGGGTGCTTCCTAGAAAGGGACGGGGCTGTGCCAGCAGCAGGGCCAGGGAGGAGGGGCAGAGAGGGGGCCCTGCCGTCTGGGGCCGTGCACACACGTCTGTTTCTCAAGGGCATTCGAGGTGGGTGGGGGGCGGACTCAGGCGGCTGGAGGAGTGCCCCTGTGGAAGGGCTGGGTGGGCAAGGGCTCCTTTTTTCCTTCGGGGGGCACTTGGGTATGGCCGTTTGTGGGGCCCACGTCCATATTTACTGAAGAGAAGTGAAAAAGCAGCAGCGGGTGAATTCAGCAGACACAGGGAGACAGCCCCAGCCGCACAGCGGGAGCCGGCTCTGGACGAGTCCCGGGGGCTGGCCCCTGTCCTCCTGGAGGGAAGGACAGCCTGCTGGACGGCCCGGGGCTGCTCCCACTTGGGTGCCTCTCTGACCCTCTCCCCTGCAGCAGCGCACACACGCACGCGGCCCCCATGCCCATCGCCTGCGCATGGGGGCGTGGTGCTCCCGAGCCTGGTGGAGACGGGCATCCTTGATGGGCCACGTGGCCCAGCGCTTCTGGGGCGTCCTGCGCAGCTCGCAGCCCCGTCTTTAGAACCCCGGGCTTCTGTCCTCCTTCTTGACTCCAGACCTTTGCTTCCTGCCCAGCCCCCTGCCCAAGCTCCCCCCCCAGGGCCAGTGTCACCTTTAGGGGTCTTGGTCTGTGTAGTCCCACCACTCGCTGACCCATCAGCAGGCCCCCTTGGCTCCAGCTCTGCAGCACTGGGGGCGCCTGTCTCTCTTCACCTGTCTGCGTCCCCAGGCCCAGCCCCGGGAACCTTCCCGCGCCCCGACATGCCTCTGCTCTCTCACCTGGACACAGCTTCATGCAACACTCACACCTCAGGCCTCCTTCCGCTGAAACCCCGACAGATATCCACTGCGGCCACACCTCGCTTACAAGGCCCCTGATGCCTGCACTCAGCTGCGTCTCACCTGGCCCTGCAAGGCCCCTGTCTGCCTGCCTGTAGCTGCATCCTCACCTGGCCCTGCAGCCACACTCGCCTGCTTACCTGGTGCTCCTACCCTGGGCCCCGATGCGTGCTCTCCCATGGGCCTCTGCTTACCCGCCTGTCAGAAGCTGTAAGTGAGGCCAGCCCACGGCCCATGCCTCAGTGTTTGGGGGCCGAGAGCTTGAATGTGCCCAGATGGCATCTTCAGTTTCTTTCTACCCTCTCTTTCTGGCATGATTTCAGGGCCATCGCCCATGACTGGTTTTACTGAAGTTTCAGACTCTTCTCTACAAGGGGTCCTGGTGACTGTTCACACATGGTTTTGTTGAATTTATTTGGTTTTCCGCATTCCCACACAATGGACATGAGTTTGAGCAAACTCCGGGAGATAGAGAAGGACAGGGAAGCCTGGCGTGCTGCAGTTCATGGGATCGCAAATGACCAGACGCGACTCAGTGACTGAACAGCAACCACTCTCCCACCTTCTGCCATCCGACCCACTGGAAGCTGTGTGTGTGCTTGACTGACTCGTGTCTGACTCTTTGCGACCCTCTGGAGCCCACCAGGCTCCTCTGTCCATGAGATTTTCCAGGCAAGAATATTGGAGTGGACTGCCATTTCCTTCTCCAGGGGATCTTCCCGACCCAGGGATGAACCCACGTCTCCGGCAGGCAGGCTCTTTGCCACTGAGCTGCCAGGGAAGCCCACAGGAGGCTACGCAAGAACCTAACACCTCATTCATTTGTGAAACACAGGCTGTCATGGAAGAAACGCCTCATTCTGGGACCAGCCCAGGCAGCTGATCCACTCAGATCAGAAGTGAGGGCTGGACCAGAGATAAGCCCACACAGGCCTGAGTGTGGAACCACGACAGCATCTCACAGAGCCCGTGAAGGGGCAGGAGGGGCCTGCACGGCCTCTAATGAGCACGCCGGTGGCGGGATGCGGTCTCGGTCCCACAGAGCAGACCACTTCATCCCTCTTTTCACCCAAAGCTTCACAAGTGAAGTCTTTTTTCCCCTGACTGATTAAAAAGTTAATAGGCTTGATTAAGTATCCACTAGTTTTTGGTAAAGATTCAAAACAGCTTAAATACCTCTTCCTACTTCTAATACACGAATAGAGGTGCTCCAACCTATTTTCTGTGTCTATAATTAAGTGTGTCCATAAAACTTATTTTATAATTTCATTATACTCTTGTGGATCTGCTGCTTTGGGGTCTACAGTTTTTAAGTTCTGCTTGGAGCTTTCTATCCTGTTGTTCAGTCGCTCGGTCATGTCTGACTCTTTGCAACCGCGTGGACTGCAGCATGCCAGGCTTCCCTGTCTTTCACTGTCTCCCAGAGTTCACTCAAACTCATGTCCATTGAGTTGCTGATGCCATCCAACCATCTCATCCTCTGTAGGTCCCTTCTCCTCCCGTCTTCAGTCTTTCCCAGCATCAGGGTATTTCCAATGCGTTGGCTCTTTGCATCAGGTGGCCAAAGGATTGGAGCTTCAGCTTTCCATCCTGGGAACTGTTTATTTAGAGGACTCCCTGCAGATGCCAGATGCATAACCTCACCTTACCATTCTTCTCCTGGATCTTTAGGGGGATAACATAATATGCTGAGCCCCCAAACAGGTGCTGCGGCCCTTCTCCTGGCTCCTCCCAGTGGCTTTCCCTCAGCAGATACTCAATAAACACATCACCCGCCTCCACCTCTGTGGAGTCTTGTGATTCTAAGCGCCCGTCTGCAGAAGGGCGACTGAGCCTCCTTGGGGCCCCTTGGTGTCTTCAGACATGTTGGTGTCTTCAGCAGAGTATCCAGGGTCAGGGGCAGCCTTCACAAGCAGGGCCGACCCTCTGGCTGATGGGTGACATGATGCCAGTCCTTCAACAAAGCTCTTCAGACAGCCCATCTTAAATGCATGCAGGAGGCAGGGGCTTATATGAAAATAGTTAATTCTCCCCTGCTGGCTCAGTGGGTGAAGAATCCATCTGCAATGCAAGAGACCCAGGTTCAATGGGTGGGTTGGGAAGATCTCCTGGAGAAGGTAATGTCAACCCATTCCTGTGTTCTTGCCTGGAGAGTCCCATGGACAGAGGAATCTGGCGGGTTACAGTCCATGGGGTCGCAGAGTCGGACACAACTGAGCCACTGGGCACGCGCACGTGGTCAGCAGACAGACCCTAAGATGATTCCGTGACTCCTGCCTCCTGGCGTTTCTTCTGCCCCACAGACTGGCCAAGGGGGTGGGGGTCCCTCTTGGGGTTACATTTCTTTACGAGAGACTCCATCTCTGCAGATGGGAGGGAGAGTCTCTCTGTGCGGCCTGATGAAGAGCTCATGCAGTGAGGGGCTGCGGGGGTCCCTAGGGCCTGAGGGCGTCTGAGGGGGCTGCTCGCCGCAGTGGCCTGTTCTTCGCAGCGATGCCGAGCTCCGATTCTTTCCCTTCCTGCGGAAGCCCGCCCGCTGTTTCTCCTGTTTCACCCTCAGGCCCACCTGGCCGATCCGACAGCAGCACGTGGAGACGGTTGCCCCCGGGGGCCTCTCCCGGACATGTGGCCAGGGATTCAGACACATGCTCCCTGCGCCTCCAGCCTGCACAGCCCCCTGTTTGCCTGCGAAAGACTGAGGAGAGCTCTTTGTTCCACCTACACTCTCTCCCACTTTCTTCTAGATGGTGGACAATTTATGTCTTTTTTTTTCCTTTCCAGGAAAAACAAATCCTATTTGAGTTCTGTAAGAAGAAACTTAGAGGCTAGCACAGCATAGGAAGAAAAGTCACTCTTCCTTGTCATTTTTAGATGTGGCTGTCACAGCCGAGTACTGAGAAGACCTGCACCCCGCACTCTTGGACTTCACGTGTGTGTGGTCTGGGGAAGCTTCTATTTAAGGCGTCTAGAAGGCGCCGTTTCTGGAAAGCGCAGGTGGCTCCGACCGCTGCCAGGAACCGCCGATTCACCTTCCCAGCGCCCGCCAGCCGCCGCCCTCCCGTCCTCCAGGACGAGCATCCATTTTTCTACGGCTGCCACTCTCGCCTGTGTGACTCTATCAAATAACCATTTGTCTTGAGGTCTTGTCTGAAATAATTTGAACTGCCAAATCCTGAAATGAATAGGTTTTGTTAACACAAAAGGCTAAGGGACTGGTTGGAAATTTTAAAAAGCTCCGCGTCCCCGAGACTTAACGGATCACATTGTTTGGCTCCCAGGCCTCCTTTTGTCAGAACCCCCGCCTCCTGGGCCGGGATGATGGATGGTCCTGCTGCTGGAGGTGGGGAGAGAGCGCCAGGGCGGGGCTGGGAACTGGCTAAGCGCCCTGGACGCCGGCCCTCCCCGCGGCGCACGGCCGGCCGTGATTTATAAGCTGGGTTGCTGACGGCCGGTGTTTGGAGCGGCCGAGGTGGGCCAGGGCCTCGAGTCCCGAGCGCTCAGACGCGCCTGCCTCGCGAGGCAGCACCCCAGCCAGCACCCGGGGTGACCGAGGCTCGGCCATCAGCAGAGGAGCCACCCCGCCCTCCCCTCATTTTGGACTTGGGTCCCAGGACTGCGGGCTCCCGGTGGTCAGGGTCCATGGTGGGCGTGTGCTGAGGGAGCGGGCCGCTTGCACAATCCGCGTGGCTGTGCGTGAGGCCCGACCGGAGGGGCGCTGGCCGGCCCTCCTCCCACTCTCTGTCCCCTCGGCCCCTCTGAGGACCCCGCCCCGGCTGCCGCGGAGACATCCGGCTAGCCCCTCTCCCTGGACCCCCGCCCCCCTGACTTGCTCCCCCAGGGCCTTCCTTCTGAGCTGGGGGTGAAGCCACACAGGTGCGTGCAGCCCCCCAGACCTGCCAGCCGCCGCTGGGGGGACTGGCTGGACACTCCGCTCTGAACCCCTCAGACCTGCTGGCCGCTGGCGTGGGGCGGGGGGACTGGCTGGACGCTCCGCTCCGGCCGACTCCATCCGGGCCTCCCTCCCCCTGGGGAGAGGCGGTGGGCGGAGGCCCGGACCTCACGCTAAGCGGGGCGCAGTGTGGGGACGCCCGCTGCGCGGTGGTCTCAGCGTCTGTGGACATAATGGCTCCAACCGGAGTCAGCCTCTCTGCCAACTCGCAGATGAAGGTAGGGGCCCGGCTCAGGGCTGCAGGTGAGCAGCCAGCCGATCAGTCGGTGCAGACCCACTCTGAGAAGAAGAGCATTCTCACGGCTCCCCAGAGGGAGGCTCCGAAGTCACTTCAGTCTGCGCTGAACTCGGGAGGACTTGAGTGTGTCTAAAGGCGGAAGGCGCGCGGAGCACCTCACGGTCAGACTCCCCACACGTCGGTCATAATGAACGGAGTGCTTTGCTCTGAGACGTGTAATCTCTTCCTCAAACGCCTTTTGCAAGGCAAGGAGGTGCAACTAATGAATTATCCCATGGCTCGAGATAGTGGATAATTAACATCACCTCCTTTTAAGCATTTCTGCGGTTCCTGCCTTTTGCAGAATGTAGACGTGAAACCGGGAAACCACTTGGTGAGGAGACAGGTTGGAAGGGTGAGCTAAAGTGGTTCCAGAGCTCTGCAGGCGGAAATGTGGAGACGTCAGGGAAAATATTACTTCTGCAGAGAGATTTCTGAACCGAGGATAAGGCAGAAGTGGGTGGGCGGGAGGAACTGTCTCTCTTCTGGAGGATGTTCCCTTCTCCTACAGAGATGAGTTTTCTTCTCCTCTGGCTGGTTTTTGAAGTCAACAAAACAGACTATTGGCTGGGACTAAAGTTTACTTTGTTGGCTCAAGGAACCGGTGATAGCTTCAGTTCAGTTCAGTTCAGTTCAGTCGCTCAGTCGTGTCCGACTCTTTGTGACCCCATGAATCGTAGCACGCCAGGCCTCCCTGTCCATCACCAACTCCCGGAGTTTACTCAGACTCATGTCCATCGAGTCAGTGATGCCATCCAGCCATCTCATCCTCTGTCGTCCCCTTCTCCTCCTGCCCCCAGTCCCTCCCAGCATTAGGGTCTTTTCCAGTCAGTCAACTCATCACATGAGGTGGCCGAAGTATTGGAGTTTCAGCTTTAGCATCAGTCCTTCCAATGAACACCCAGGACTGATCTCCTTTAGAATGGACTGGTTGGATCTCCTTGCAGTCCAAGGAACTCTTGAGAGTCTTCTCCAACACCACAGTTCAAAAGCATCAATTCTTCGGCGCTCAGCTTTCTTCAAGTCCAACTCTTACATCCATATATGATCCCTGGAAAAACCATAGCCTTGACTGGACAGACCTTTGTAGGCAAAGTAATGTCTCTGCTTTTGAATATGCTATCTAGGTTGGTCATAACTTTCCTTCCAAGGAGTAAGCATCTTTTAAATTTCATGGCTGCAACCACCATCTGCAGTGATTTTGGAGCCCCCCAAAAATAAAGTCAGCCACTGTTTCCACTGTTTCCCCATTTATTTCCCATGAAGTGATGGGACCAGATGCCATGATCTTCGTTTTCTGAATGTTGAGCTTTAAGCCAACTTTTTCACTCTCCTCTTTCACTTTCATCAAGAGGCTTTTTAGTTCCTCTTCACTTTCTGGCATAAGAGTGGTGTCATCTGCATATCTGAGGTTATTGATATTTCTCCCGGCAATCTTGATTCCAGCTTGTGCTTCTTCCAGCCCAGCGTTTCTCATGATGTACTCTGCATATAAGTTAAATAAGCAGAGTGACAATATACAGCCTTGACGGACTCCTTTTCCTATTTGGAACCAGTCTGTTGTTCCATGTCCAGTTCTAACTGTTGCTTCCTGACCTGCATATAGGTTTCTCAAGAGGCAGGTCAGGTGGTCTAGTATTCCCATCTCTTTCAGAATTTCCCATGCTTACTTTAGTTCTATTATGAAGAATTCCATCCACTGGCCCAGCATCATGCAGGAAGGACTGAAAAGGGACCTCCTGGTGGCTTTCTCCAGAAGTGGGAGTGTTTCCTTTTTCTTTGGGCTTTCAACACACTTTCTCTCTGTTTGTTTTTTCCCAAATCGCTAGGGGAAATTTGATTTAAACAGTCAATGAGTATCACGTTGTTGCTTTTGAAGGAACAGGGACTGAAAGACAAAAATGAGACCCTGTGGCTGTTTACTCCTCGGAGGGAGCCTCGGTTCTCGGAAGAATTCAGCCTCACCTGCTCCACGAGCCGAGTTAGCAGTAAGCTCACGCCCAGGTGCTTGTTTGCCTTCCTCCTACTTCCAGAAACAATGGGCAGAGTACGGAATTTGGCATCTAAATGACATGGTCATGTCCTCTAACTCTGAAACTCACTGTGTAAGTCTGAGCAAGGGACCTCACCTTTCTAGGACAGCAATTAGATAACGGCAGTTTCTGTAGCTCGTGGCATGCCCTGAGCACTGCTCTAAGCTCTATCGCACATCATACTTTGTCAATCCTCATGACAGCCCCAGGAGAGAAGTGCTGTTTTTATGGAAGAGGAAACAGGCACAGAGAGGGCAAGTGACCTCCCCAGGGATGCACAGCTATCAAGAGGCAGAGCCTGACTCCAGACCCAAGCAAACCTAGATCAGTGTGAGGTTATTATAAGGATTAAGAAAACCGTGTGGTATGCTAAACACAGGCTCCTGTCCTTCCAGCCAGTCAGGGGGCCCGGCTAGCCTGTTCAATCCAACAGGTGCTCCGGAAGTCGGCCAAGCGATGCTCATTCGCTGTGGGAATGCTTCTCTCACTGGAGCCTAATGACGTGCTGTGTTGGATTCATCTCTCCAGGAGCTGTGGTCCTTCACTGAACACTCCAGGGCTCCCGGTAAGCAAAAGACCTAAACCTCCTTCATTTCTTTAACGCGCTGTGTTGTAATGCTTTGTAACGAACAGCAGGCTGAACGGTAACACAGGGTCAGTCCATGCTGCCAACTCAGCTTGGCTTCCCAAAGGTAAGTTAAACTGAAAAAACAAAACCTCAACCAAAACCCAAAACCAGAGTAAGGAAAGGAAACACGCCCCCTCCACCAGACCACACTGGACTTACGAGCAGCCCATATGAGAAACCTGGATTTTCCTCCTCACTCGTAAATCATTCACCCCGAAACGATTTCTTTCAGTCTATTTGCGACTACCAAACTGTAGACCCATTTGTTGGGCCTAATGGGAAAAAGAAGCCCGACCCGTCAACATTTGGAGAACAAAGGATGTATTTATACAAAAGTGTTGTACAACTTAAAACGGTTCGGGTAATTGACCTTTGGGGTGGGATGATCTGGGGAGAGAAAGCAGCATTTATTTAGAGTCCACATTGCCACACCTGCAGCAGGTACTCTGCGTCCGCAGAAGCCGCTGAGGCATCCCTGCAAAGTTTATTTTGCTATGGGTTGTTTCATCTTCAACCAGTTGTAGTATTGATTTCTCTCTGTGGATTAATTATCAGAGGCAGTTTCAGAGTTCCCTGAGCTGGACGGAAGGAAAAATGATGTTTTCATTTCAGTGCAGCCTGTTGGCAATTGTGCTTGGGCTTCTCTGGAGCCCTGGCTTTGACGAACAGCAGAGAAAGACTGCAAATGGGATTATTCATCTCCTCTGTGGTCGCGGAGTCTTGGCGGGGTCTGGGGGCTCAGGAAAACGGGGCTTCCTGTGGTCCTCTGCCCCTGTTTGTGGAAGGAGCCTTCAGTCCTGGGGGAAACGGTGAGAAATCATGGCTCTCATAGACGTGGAAATCAGGGTTATTTATAGTGCAGCCGCGGCTTGACGGAGGGAGATTTAGCCGGTTCTCCAGGACAGGGGGCTCTACCACGGGCACCAGGGGGCTCTCCTCCAGGGGACCTGGGTGCAAAGCCACCTTCCAGGACCAGGACTGTGAAAAGGGCTTTGAGAGTCGCTTCTGTAGATTCTAAGGATCCACACGAGCAGGATGAACAGAACACTTAGACCCACACTCTGTCTAGGCACTTTTTCTGAGAGTGAATTCTCTGAAAGGCAGAGAAACAATAGCACTTTATACTTGAATGTCAGCACCAGCCTTTCTTTCGACGTGTTATGCTGCTTCTCAGCTTCGAGAACACCCCTGGGTGGAAGAGCTGGGTTACTGACTTCCCCAGTGTTTCAACTGTTAGACACCTGGGTGGAGTGGGGCTGGGGGGAGAAAGCTGAGTTTCAGGCAAGTGGCAGGATTTTTCCGGTGCTTAGTGGGGTGGGAGGCATGTTTCCTGTCAGAATTTAAATAGAACTTTCAGACATCTTTTTCTTTCCTCATTTACTTTTTCTTTAGAAATATAATAAGGTAACTACAAAATGTCATCAGGGCTTCCCACATAACTCAGATGGTAAAGAATCTGCCTACAATGCAAGAGACCCAGGTTTGATCCCTGGGTCAGAAAGATCCTCTGGAGAAGGGCGTGGCTACCCACTCCAGTATTCTTGCCTGGAGAATCCCATGGACACAGGAGGCTGGTGGGCTACAGTCCATGGGGTCACAAAGAGTCAGACACGACTGAGCAACTAATACACACACAGACAAAATGTCATGTAGTCAAATAGAAATCAGGGAAAAAAGGTGGAAATAAAAATGTATGTTTTTATCTTAGCACCAAGATGTAATTGCATTAATAAGTACACGTTTTCTATATTTTTTCAAATATGCAACAGCAAGAAGTAGAAGTTTTTGCATTGGTCGGTCAGCTTTTTCCACTAGGAACAAATACAGTGAATTCATCCACCATAATGTTCCGTAGCATCATTTCGCAGGGCTGCAAAGTGTGCTTAGATATCATTGTTTTCTTTCTTCCTCAGACCCCTTCTCTAAGTTAATACACAGAGTGTCTCCTATTTTTCACTCCAGACACCTGCACTGAATATTCCTGGATTGTGCTTTGAGCTTGGAGAGGTCTTAGGCTCAGCCCCACTTGGGGTGGTGTGTCAGAGGTCAGGGATAGGGACCCTGCGTCCCCCAGGACAGCCCAGTTCCCTCCGCACTGGCCGGGCCAGTGACGCACACTCTGGTCTCTGTTCTGACTTAGTTTCTGGAGTTGTATGTGGAGTGGACTGGCACTTGTCCAGTGAATGTCCGCTAGGGTTTTCTCCACCTTTTTTTGGGGCTGACTGTTGTTCCCCTGCCCGGACTTTGCTGCAAGTTTCCCTGGGTTTGAGAGGCGTGCCGGCCCTTTCCCGCCTTGGGTTGTAGAGGCGCTTCTGCACCTCGCCTTTGGTGTTACCTCCTGTGTCTTTCCACGTGCTCGGCATTTCATTTTGGTTTGTCAAACCCACCAAACGGGTTTTTCAAGAGTGTCTGCATTTGGTGGCACCTTGGTAATATCTCCCTTATTCTGAGTTCATATAACTCTTCAGATATATTTTACACCCTTATTGGGTTACGTTGAAAACTTTAAATTATCTGGAAAGTGTTGATGGATGACGTGCGAGGCATGGCTAGGTGGATCATATCGCCGAGTGGGGGTGGGGGAGGGGCTTGGGGAAGGTGGAAAGAGGGGACAGAGTCGGGGGGCGGTCACAGAGCCCGGGGATGTCAGGGTCGACTCTCCTGCGGCCCCAGTGCTGGAAACTCACGACTGAATAATGTGGCTTTGCCACAGTGCAGTGTCCCCAGGGCCCTCATTACGTGCTTCTCAAAGTTTATCCTTTTTGAATCAGTTCACCATTCCCAATTATTTTATTTACTTTAAGACTATTTCTATGATGATCTCATTATTGTTAATGTTATTTTATTTGTTATTAATATACTTAGCATCAGTCAGTTCAGAGAAACACTTGTGACATATATGCAAGGCTGGTGCCCCCTCCTCCTTATGGCCTGTGTGTCTGACCCTCTCAGGACAGACATCCCACTGCTCCCTCTGCTGGGAGACTTCCCTGCTCTGGTCTTGCAGGTCAAGCCCTGCCCACTTTTCAGTCCAGTTCAGTCGCTCAGTCGTGTCTGCCTCTTTGCGACCCCATGGACTGTAGCACACCAGGCCTCCCTGTCAATCACCAACTCCCAGAGCTTGCTCAAACTCATGTCTATCATGTTGGTGATGCCATCCAACCATCTCATCCTCTGTCATCCCCTTCTCCTCCTGCCCTCAATCTTTCCCAGCATCAGGGTCTTTTCCGGTAAGTCAGCTCTTCGCATCAGGTGGCCAAATTATTGGAGCTTCAGCTTCAGCATCAGTCCTCCCAGTGAATATTCAGGACTGATCTCCTTTAGGATGGACTGGTTGGATCTCCTTGCAGTCCTAGGGACTCTCAAGAGTCTTCTCCAACACCACAGTTCAAAAGCATCAATTCTTTGGTGCTCAGCCTTCTTTATGATCCGACTCTCACTTCCAAACACGACTATTGGAAAAACCATAGCTTTGACTAGATGGATCTTTGTTGGCAGAGTGATGTCTCTGCTTTTTATACTTAGCATAATGGCTTCCATTTCTAGATTAATTTGGGAGGAATGGTATTTGGATGGACTGTCCTGGGCCTTCTCTTGTCCTTGTGGGTGGCTGCTCCAGGCCACTGGTGGCACGTTTTTCAACTAAGGCTCACCACTGAGCCTTCCTGGCCTGCTGCCTAGGAACCTGCTTTCCAGACACTCCCCCAGGCGGTTGGGGCCTTCGGGTGGGCCCTGTGTTTGTAGGAATATGCGTTTCCACACGTGTCTGAGGATGCTGCTGCTGATGCCAGTCTGGGGGCCGCTCTGCAGAACTGACTCAGGACTGATCTCTCTCTCTGTTTGCCTCTGCTAAGTCACTTCAGTAATGTCTGACTCTTTGTGACTCCATGGACTGTAGCCCTCCAGGTTCGTCTGTCCATGAGATTCTCCAGGAAAAAACACTGGAGTGGATTGCCATGACTTCCTTCAGGGGATCTTCTCAACCTAGAAATTGAACCCATGTCTCCTATATCTTCTGCATTGCTTTTGAACTGTGATGTTGGAGAAGACTCCTAAAAGTCCCTTGGACTGCAAGGAGATCAAACCAATCAATCCCAAAGGAAATCAACCCCTGAATATTCATTGGAAGGACTGATTCTGAAGCTGCAATACTTTGGTCACCTGATGCAAATAGCTGACTCATTGGAAAAGATCCTGATGCTGGGAAAGATTGAAGGCAGGAGAAGGGGACGACCGAGGATGAGATGGTTGGATGGCATCACCGACTCAATGGACATGAGTTTGGGCAAACTCCAGGAAATGGTGAAGGTCAGGGAAGCCTGGATACTGTAGTCCATGGGGTTACAAAGAACTGGACACGACTGAGCCACTGAACAACTGGCAGGTGGGTTCTTTACCACGAGAGCCGGGAAGCCTGGTCTGCCTCTGGTTTTTATCATATTTAAGAGACCAGTTCACTGTTCTTGAGTTTTCTGTCTACTGTTTAAAAAAAGTGAAGCAGACAATAGAAATCTTCTTTTAAATTCCTTTAGGGAGTTTAACATTTTTGCCTGTTAATCCATTTTCTTAATTGTTTAAAGCGATGATTGCCATCTAACTTCCTTCTTGATGATTTCCTTGAGGGTGAATCCACGCTGTAGCTACTGTGAGGGACGTGGTTCCCGTGGATCCCAGGAAACAGAAAGGAAGACAACATCGACCCTTGCAGGAGACGAAAGTGAGCTGGATTGGGGATGTTGCCACTGCCGCTTGGTTCTGGAACTGGCGGGTGAAGTGGGCAGAGAACGAAAGGACCCTGGAAGCAGGGCTCCAACTTGCATGCAGAACGGGCTGGTTCAGCCCGAGCACGTCTAAACAGCTGCAGCGTCATCAGGACCTTTTGAATGTATGCTGAGTATCCCAGATGGAATCTGGATAAAAAAGTGAGTCAGACGTCCACAGCCCATTTATCACGGGATCCCTTGCTGGGAAAACGCCTGATTTATTCGTAAGTCAGGGCCTGTCATCTTCCCTAGTCATAATCACTGTGATTTGTAATGCATATAGCATATGATTTATTTAAAGGTAAATTTATTTCAAATAACTGAATTTGAATGTGAATGAAATACAGGCTTCGAGTGAATGATTTAAAGGCTTGCTGTGCAGGAGGAATCTTGTGCTGACCTGGGTTCCCTCCGCCAGCAGCCGGCGGAAGAATGGGCTTGGGAAGAGTGTCTTCACACTGCTCTCTCTGAGCATGTGGGAGGGAGGAACAGCTTCCCTCCGAACCCTAAAGCGTGGACTCGGGGTGCTGGTGGGCCCGGCAGGGAGCAGCCGTGCGGTTCTCCTGCCCTCCCACCCAGAGGAAGGCAGGCTTTCTGTGTGGATCTGTGGCCCCGAGCTGTCTTTGCTCAGCCAGCCCCCTGCCCCAGCCCACTCATCCGCTCATGGTCCCACATCCTGCCGTGACTCCCGGGGCTCTCCATGGGGGAGGAGGGGAGTTCCCTGCCAGCGTCCATCCACACCTCCCGAGCCCTTGGAGTCCTCAGCTGGCCCTCCAGCCTCCAGCCCTGGGGTCAGGCTGGGGTCAGGCCCGTTAGATCCGGAAGCATCATGGAAGAACCCCTGCCCCCCAGGCCCCTGCCTCAGCCACAGCATCTCCTGAAGTCGGCATCCACAGTTATCCCAGCGTTCTTCAGGGTCCTGGACCGTCTCCAGACCCTCATTTCCCAGCTGAAATGCAGAGTCCGCTGGAGTGAGGACCCTGGCAGCCGCCTGCCCGCGGCAGGGGTGGGGACCCCTGAGGGTGGGAAGGAGGTTCAGGCCTGACTGAAGGCTGGATGCCCACAAGCAATTACGGCTACTCAGGGGTTTCCCACATTCAGTGTCTGAGAGCAGGGTGAGTGCTGCCCGGGAGGGGGCCCTGGGGCCCCTGTGCCACCCCCAAGCCCCTCTGGTCCATCTCCCTGCCCCAGCTTGACACCGAGGGCAGGTCACTTGTCACGGGCCCGCCTCACTGCAGGGTGGGGCCGCTCTAAGCTCCTCCCTCGGATGTCCCCAGACGAGCAGGTTCAGAACTGAGCCAGGGCTGAGCTGGGCCCACGGGGGAGGCTCCGAGCAGGGCCTGGTGGGCCGGGCCCGTCCTTAGCCACCCCACTGGGCCTTCTGCCACCAACGGGGAGTCTGGGAGCCCCCGCCTCCAGTGGCCGTCTGCTGCCCGAAGTGAAGTGAGAGTCGCTCAGTCGTGTCTGACTCTTTGCGACCCCATGGACTATACAGTCCATGGAATTCTCCAGGCCAGAATACTGGAGTGGGTAGCCTTGCCCTTCTCCGGGGGGTCTTCCTGACCCAGGGACTGAACCCAGGTCTCCCGCATTGCAGGCGGATTCTTTACCAGCTGAGCCACCAGGGAAGCCCAAGAATACTGGAGTGGGTAGCCTATCCCTTCTCGGATTTTCCTGACCCAGGAATTGAACCGGGGTCTCCTGTGTTGCAGGCAGATATTTTACCATCTGAGCTACGAGCTGCCCGAGGACATGGGTAAAGTGTGTGAATGGGATGGACGTCCCCTCCGCGGTCTGTCGGCTCCACCTCTGCCCCCCACGTCACTGTCCCCCGACGGCGTGGGTCCCCACCTGGGACTTCCTGTGCCTGACGGGCAGATGGTCTCAGGGCATCCTCCTCCTGGGGCCCAGCGCCCACACAGGCACGGGGCAGCCTGAGAGTAGACTCAGGAGAAAGCGGAGGCTCGTCTCCACACAGGAGCAAACCAAGCGACCGCGTCGTCACAGGCGAGCGCCACTCATGGGCTTCGCGCGGCCGCATAAGGAACGTGGAGAGCGTAAGGCGGTAAGTGAGATGACAGAGCCGCGGCTGTGTCCCCAGGGGTCACACACACAGGCCAGCGGATGGACGCTTCCCGCAGCCTCCACGGGCCGAGTTCACGGGGATCCCGGAGGCCGGGGTGACGACGGAGCTGGACTCAACCCTGACGGTAGGGTGACATTTCCTGCGAGCTCTGTAAAGCGGGGTGGGTGGGACCCGCACCGCCTGGAGGACCCTCAGGCACAGACATCCCCATGCAAGGTGGGCCAGGACGCCAGACGGAGGGGCTGCCCCATCCTGACCATGTCAATAGCCTCCACTGCACTTCAGTTCAATAACACTGTTTAAGAGTCACTTGTGAATTCCGCATTTCATTGCCAATTGCAGGATACAAACCGACTGTTTACGGTGATCGTTTAAGGCTGAGAGATGCTCTGGCCCGGAATCAGGCCTCTGGGTGCACTTTAATTGCTGTTTGCGAGGAGGGCTAATGAGACGACCCAGAGCAGAGACCCTGTGTAATTCACCGCCCGTCTTCCTGAGTGTTCAGCTCTGTGAACCAGCCTGGGTGGCTCACAGCACCCAGTTTCCCATTTCCTCTGAAGCTGCGGGCCCCAGTGCTTCCGGCCGAGGTGGGGTCACCGCGGTGCACTTGGTGGGGGTGGTGAGTGCCTCCTCTGGCCTGCGGGCGCGGACCTGCCCAGCCGCCTCCCTGCTGGGGGCTACGATGCCCGGGAGGAGGGGCGGCTCCTCCCTCTGAACCTGCCTGCAGACTGGCTCCTGGGTAAGGTGTGTCCTCACTGAAGGGAATGTGTACCGACCGGGGCGGGGCTGGGGTGTTCCCGCTCAGACACCACGCGGCTCTCAGCCTGGCCCGGGACTCAGGGAGGTGGACAGCTTCACACAAGCCTTCAGGAATGCAGATGCAGGCCTTCGTTACTGCAGAAGTTTCCTGAGGTCTGCCCAGCCCCCGCCCCGCCCTCGCTCCACTCAAAAGGACTTGTACTGAACAGTGTTGCAGATGTGAACCAGGAGAGACGTTTAATCTTCATCGCGCACCAAATTGTCCGTTTTGGCTGCTGCAAGATATTAAGAGGAAGGTCTGACAGCATTTATGAAATGAAAATATTTCCTGCCATATCGGTGGGCAGAAATGTCACAGCCATCAGCAAATCTGCCCTCCCAAGGGGAGTGAGGTCTCTCAAAACGGAACACGAGGCCTGCGGTCCAGCAGATGCCTACACCACCCCCCGCCCCCACCCGTGGTGACCTCCCTGAGGACCTGGAGACGGGGGAGGGATGCGAGAGGTAGCTATCTGCCACTCCTTCAGGGGAACAAGGAAACAGAGCTGGCCCCAGAGAGCTGAGGTGCTAAGAAAGGAGTGATCTCAGGGAGCCCAGAGCCTTGCATCTTCCCATACCTAGAACGCTAAACTCCTCAACTTGATACCTGTCTTTGATGTTCAGACTGGCTGATCCCTTGTTGTAAACTTGTATGTACACAGCCTGACTCCGCTCCCACCGCCTTGGAGCAGTTTCTCAGGGCTACTGAGATACTGTCTCCCAGGCTCCAGCCCTAAACATCCCCACCAAATAACTCTCTACTTCAAGGGTGTGGCTATAGTTTTTAGTTGACATTTACTTCTACGGGCTTATTACCAACAAAGATCTGTCTAGTCAAGGCTATGGTTTTTCCTGTGGTCATGTATGGATGTGAGAGTTGGACTATAAGGAAAGCTGAGCGCCGAAGAATTGATGCTTCTGAACTGTGGTATTGGAGAAGACTCTTGAGAGTCCCTTGGACAGCAAGGAGATCCAGCCAGTCCATCCTAAAGGAAATCAGTCCAAAATGTTCATTAGAAGGACTGATGCTGAAGCTGAAACTCCAATACTTTGGCCACCTGATGCGAAGAACCGACTCATTGGAAAAGACCTTGATGCTGAGAAAGATTAAAGGCAGGAGGAGAAGGGGATGACAGAGGATGAGATGGTTGGGTGGCATTACTGACTCAATGGACATGAGTTTGAGTAAGCTTTGGGAGCTGGTGATCGACAGGGAGGCCTGGTGTGCTGCAGTCCATGGGATCACAAAGAGTCGGACAAGACTGAGCTGAACTGAACTGATGACTGATCTACATGCTTATGCTTGTTAGTTAACCCTCAAAAAGTCTCTAAGCTCCTTTTTTATATTTGGGAATTAAGTCCCAGAGAGCCAAGGTCACACGGCTGTAAGTGGCAGGGTCTGAGTTCCAAATCCCAATACATCACCAAGTACTGGGGTCTCTTCTCTGAACAATGCTTGTGCTATTTCCAAATGTCTCCCTCCCCCATCTGAGATTTCTGGCGCTGCCACGGAAAGTTAACACAGACAAGGGGCTTAGAACCACAGCCATTTACCCTCTCAGGGTTCTGGAGGCTGAACATCTGAGATCATGGGTCCCAGAGCTTCACACCCACGACTGGCTCCGGGGGAGGGGCCCTCCTGCCTCCACCGTCCACTCCTGGGACTCCAGGTGTGCCTGGGCTGCAGCAGCCTCCTGCCAGCCTCTGCCCTATCGCACCTGTTCACGAGCCTCCCCCGGCGTCCGGGTGATGGGGCCTCCGTGGGGGCTCATGGTAGAAATGGCTCATGATGTTGATCTCGCAAACAAAGAATAAAATCACAATGACCCTTGAGACTGACCAAATTGCCCAAACAACATTCTGTTTTCCCGCTGGCGCCTACCTCCTCAAGGCTACAAGGCCACTGGATTCCAGACCTCTGGCTACGTGACCACAGGACTCACCTGCAGGCTAAACGTTAACCATCCCTTCAAAGAGCTTTTCATTTGTGGGGTAGAAGACCCCATCAGAAAGGGATGACGCTGGCTCTCCTTGAGGGCCAGTCGCCCCCTCGTTCCCTCTGATAAATTTCCTTTTCTTGCCTGGCTGCCTGGCTTACTCTCTTTTTTTCTCTGCACTCGCCTTACATGGGAGTCTCTTCTCTCATAAGGACACTGGTCACATGGGTAATCCCGCAATGAACTCATCTCAAAATCCTTAGCTTAGCCTGCAAAGGCTGTTTTTTTTTTTTTCCCAAACCAGTTGACATTCACAGATTTCTGGAGTCAGAACATGGACCTCTTCTCGGGGTAACCCTTCAACCTGCTCCAAGCCAAAATAGCCATTACCTCTGGACAGAGGGTGCCAGGCACGCATTTATCTGCTGAATAAGCAATTCTCCAGTGTCCACCCAGCCCCCACCCTGCTGTTTGTGCAGCAAATGCATGGGGTGGGCACAACCCAGGCCTGGCGTCCTCTACCTCAGCTGGGCACCTTGCCAGGAGACAGCATGGATTAGGGACTCCCATGCGGAGGTGGGGGTTGTATATGTCTGCCCAAGAGATGCTTGGTGGTGAAAAGAATAGGACTTGAGCCTTTTAGATACTCAAAGCACTTTAACATCTAATTAAAATGCTGGACATAAACACATATACACAATGGAATATTACTCAGTTATTAAAAAGAATGCATTTGAATCAGTTCTAATGAAGTGGATGAAACTGGAGCCTATTATCCAGAGTGAAGTAAGTCAGAAAGAAAAACACCAATACAGTATATTAATGCATATATATGGAATTTAGAAAGATGGTAACGATGACTCTATATGCAAGACAGCAAAAGAGACAGAAAAAAAGAACAGACTTTTGGACTCTGTGGGAGAAGGTGAGGGTGGGATGATTTGAAAGAGTAGCATTGAAACATGTATATTATAATATGTGAAATAGATCACCAGTCCAGGTTCGATGCATGAGACAGGGCGCTCAGGGCCAGTGCACTGGGATGACCCTGAGGGATGGGATGGAGAGGGAGGTGGGAGGGAAGGTCAGGATGGGGGACACATGTACACCCATGGCTGATTTATGTCAATGTATGGCAAAAACCAGTACAATATTGTAAAGTAATTAGCTTCCTGGAGAAGGCAATGGCACCCCACTCTAGTACTCTTGCCTGGAAAATCCCATGGACAGAGGAGCCTGGTAGCTGTAGTCCATGGGGTCGCTAAGAGTCGGACACGACTGAATGACTTCACTTTCACTTTGCACTTTCATGCATTGGAGAAGGAAATGGCAACCCACTCCAGTGTTCTTGCCTGGAGAATCCCAGGGGCGGCGGAGCCTGGTGGGCTGCCATCTCTGGGGTCGCACAGAGTTGGACACGACTGAAGTGACTTAGCAGCAGCAGCAGCAGCAGCAGCAAGTAGCTTCCAATTAAAATAAATTAATAAATTAAAACAAACAAACAAAGCACTGGACTAGACTCGACCTCTAAAGTGACTGGTATTTGCTGTGACTAACAAGATGTTTCCTTATTGATGAGTATAATGTGGATTCCTAAAGTCAGGACTGGTCCTGGAGCTCAGACCTTAGCAAAGCTGAAGCTCCTGATCCCCAAGCATACCCCAGTCTTCTCTGATGTCTGAACATGGGGTTTTATTGTTTTTACTTCACAGGTCTTGCTTATCTTTTATCAAATTTACCTCTGAGTATTTAATGTGCTTTGAATGCTCCTGTGAATGGAATTGTTTTGTTTTTTAATTTCCAGTAACTCATTGTAGCACATGCAAACATGAGTGATTGTTCTGCATTGACCTTGTGCCCTGAAACCGTGCTAGAATCTCTGATTAATTCTAGTAGCTTTTGCAGATTCTGTGGGTTTTATATATAAATGATTGCCTCAACTGAAAAACAAAGGAACTTTCATTTTTTCAGTCTGGAATAAATCTATATCTATGTGCTGTGTGCTGAGACACTCAGTCGTGCCCAACTCTTTGAGACCCCATGGACTGTAGCCCACCAGGTTCCTTTGTCCGGGGCTTCCCTGGTAGCTCAGCTGATAAAGAATCTGCCTGCAATGCAGGAGACCCTGGTTTGATCCCTGGATCGGGAATATACCCTGGAGAGGGGATAGGCTACCCTCTCCAGTATTCTTGGACTTCCCTGGTGGCTCAGCTGGTAAAGAATCTACCTACAATGCGGGAGGCCTGGGTTTGATTCCTGGGTTGAGAAGACCCCCTGGGGAAAGGAACAGCTACCCACTCCAGTATTCTGGCCTGGAGAATTCCATGGACTGTATAGTCCCTGGGGTTGCAAAGAGTCAGACAGCACTGAGTGAATTTCACTTTCACTTTTCAATCTCCTCTGTCCATCGGGATTCTCCAGGCAAGAATAGTGGAGTGGGTAGCCATGCCCTTTTCCAGGGGATCTTCCCAGCCCAGTTTTCCTGCATTGCAGGTGGCTTCTTTACCATCTGAGCCACCAGGGATGCCCAAGAGTACTGGAGTGGGTAGCCTATCCCTTCTCCAGGGGATCTTCCTGGCCCAGGGATTAAACCAGGGCCTCCTGCATTGCAGGTGGCTTCTTTACCAACTGAGCCACCAGGGAAGCCCATCTATATCTGCATCTATTTCTGTGTCTACCTATGTATCTGTATCATCTGTGTCTGTACATCTGTATGTGTATCTATGCGTGTATGTATATCTGCATCTGTTTCTTTATCTATATGTCCATTTGTTGTTGCTGAGTTGCTAAGTTGTGTCCGACTCTTTTTGACGCCATGGACTGCAGCATGCCAGGCTCCTCCATGGACTGCAGCATGCCAGGCTCCTCCATGGACTGCAGCACGCCAGGCTCCTGTATCCTTCACTGTTTCCGGGAGTGTGCTCAAAGTCACGTCCATTGAGTTGGTGATGCCATCCAACCATCTCATCCTCTGCTGCCCCCTTCTAGAATCTTTTGTCTTCAATCTTTCCTAGGATCAGGGTCTTCCCCACTGAGTCAGCTCTTTGAATCAGGTGGCCAAAGTATTGAAGCTTCAGCTTCAGCTTCAGCATCAGTCCTTCCAATGAATATTCAGGGTTGATTTCCTTTAGGACTGACTGGTTTGATCTCCTTACTGTCCAAGGGACTGTCAAGAGTCTTCTCCAGCACCATAATCCGAAAGCATCAATTCTTTGTTGTCCAGTCTTCTTTATGGTTCAACTCTCACACCTGTGCATAACTACTGGAAAAACCATAGCTTTGACTAGACAGACCTTTGTTGGCAAAGTGATGTCTCTGCTTTTTAATATGCTGTCTGGATTTGTCATCGCTTTCCTTCCAAGGAGAAAGCTTCTTTTAATTTCATGTCTGCAGTCACCATCCACAGTGATTTTGAAGCCCAAGAAAATGAAATCTGTCACTGCTTCCACTTTTTTCCCTTTCTATTTCCCATGAAGTGATGGGACTGGATGTCATGATCTCAGTTTTTTAATGCTGAGTTTCAAGCTAGCTTTTTCACTCTCTTCTTTCACCCTCATCAACAGGCTCTTTCTTTCCTCTGCTTTCTGCCCTTAGAGTGGTGTATCTATATGTATCTCCATCTCTTCTTTCACCCTCATCACAGGCTCTTTCTTTCCTCTGCTTTCTGCCGTTAGAGTGGTGTATCTATATGTATCTCCATATCTGTCTGTATAACGATTTGTTTGGTTGCTAAGTCATGTCTGACTCTTGGGACCCCATGGACTGTAACCCCCCAGGCTTCTCTATTCATGGGATTTTCCAGGCGAGGATATTGGAGTGGATTGCCGTTGCCTCTCCGTGGGATCTTTTGGACCCAGGGATCAAACCCGTGTCTTCCGTATTGACAGGCATGTTCTTTACCACTGTGCTACCAGGAAAGCCTTATATACGTATCTATATCTGTACTTGTATACCTGTATCTACATCTGTGTCTGTATCTGTGTCTTTAGACCTGTGCTGACCAGCCTCTCCAGTACAGCATCAAACAGCAGTGATGAGAGCAGATGCCCTGGCTCACCCTGGTCTCAGGGCAGAGGGATAAGTCTTCCATTGTCCAGGGCGGTATTAGCTGTAGTTAGTTTGGTCTTTGACTGTTTGTAGTTACCTTTTATTAGGTTGGGAAAGTTCTCTATTAGTATGCTGAGACTTTTATTGAAAATGGGCACTGAATTTTATTAAACATGTTTCTACACCGATTACAATGACTGTATGAATTTTCTCTTTTGGTTTGGCAGTATGGTGGATTGCACCAGTTAACTTTTTAAATTTAAAGTAATCTTGCCTTTTGTGACAAACTCCATTTGGCTGCAACATATCATTTTTAGATGTATTGGTTTGATTTGCTAAAATTGGTAAGAATCTGCATTTATAAGAGATACTGGTTTGTAGTTGTCTTGGAATATCTTTTTGTCTGGTTTTGGTAGTATTGGTGTACATGCTGGCCAAAACAACTCGGAAAGTATTGCCTCTTCTTTAGTTTTTGGAAGAGTTTGTGTAGACTTGAACTTTGGAAGGTCGAGGTAGGTAGATAGTCCCTTAACTGGAAAAATGACGAGGGATTCCTCCTCAGATTTCTCATGTACAAATATTTTTAACTACAATTTCAACTTTTGTAATGGATGTAGAGCTGTTCAGGTTATTATTTCTTTCTGAGTAAAATCTGATAGCCTGTTCTTTTAATAAATTTATATTTTTCATCTAAGCTGTCAACTTCAAGGGCATAAGTTATTTGCATTATTCCTTTATTTTGCTTTTAATATCTATGGAATCTGCAGTGGTGTCTCATTTCTGTTATTGCAAATGCATGTCTTTCCTTTGTGAGATGTAGCTACAGGCTTGTTAATTTCATTGCATTCAAAAGACTTATTTCAGTTTCTTTCTTTTCTTTGTTCTTTTTACCCCACGCCATCAGTTTCTGTTCTTACCCTTCTTTTTTCATTTTTCTTTTAGGTTTAATGTGCTATTTTCTCTAGTTTCTTAAAAGGTTGAAGCTGAGGTTATTAATTTGGGAGCTTTCTTATTTTATAATATAGATATTTTAACTTGTAAACATTTCTTAAGATGTATCCAAAAATTTTTTGATATGTTATGTTACGATTTTCATCCATTTCAGTTTTTTTTCTTAAATTTTTCTTTAGATCTATTCTTTGAGGCATTTATTTTAAGTGCTTTACTTAGCTTACAGATATTTAGAATTTTTTTCCTTTTTTTTTTTGGTTACTGATTTCAAATTTAATCTCACTATAGTTGGAAAATATGGCTTGTATGATTTGAATTATTTCAGATTTACTAAGACTCGTGATATGGTTTAGAACATGGTATGTCTTGGCAAGTGTTTTCTGTGCCCTTGAAAACTGTGAATATTCTGCACTTGAGAATAATGTTTATCGGCACTTAGGTCGCACGAGTTTCACGTTTCCTGTCTTCTTACTGATCTTCTCTCTACTTGCACTATAAGTTATTGATGGAAAAGGGTTTAAATCTCTGACCTTAATTGTTTATTTTTTTCTAAAACTACCACAACTTCTTTAGTCGTTAACTGTTTGTATTTTATGTTATTAAATGCATACATTTTGAAATATTTTTGTGGTTTCTTAGTAGATTGAACTCTTGATTATTATGAGATAATCTTTATCCCTGGTAATACTTTCTGTTTTACTTTGTCTGATATTAATATAAACAATCTAGCTTTTTTTTTTAAATTAGTGTTAGCATGGTGTATATTTTGCATTCTTTATATTTCAAATGGATATTAAAGTTATATATTTTTTAGTGATGATTTTAGGGGATATGATCTAAATATTTAATTTTTCATTGTCTATTTTCAAGTAATATTATACCACTTCATGTATAGTATGACAATCATATTAAATTATACTCACAATTCTCTTAGTCCTTGTACTGTTGCTGTTATAAATTATATTTTTATATATGGTATGGAGAAGGGAATGGGAATCCACTCCACTATTTGTGCCTGGAGAATCCCATGGATAGAGAAGCCTGGTGGGCTACAGTCTGTGGGGTCACAAAGATTTGGACACAACTGAGAGACTAATGCAATATATATTATAAATTCTTTAATACACCATTGTCATTTTTCTTAAAGCAGTCATCTTTGAAGAGAATTTTTTAAAAGGAAGAAATGTCATTTATATTTACCTTTCTTGATGCTCTTTATTTCTTTATTGTATTCTTTTCCAGCTGATGTCATTTTTCTTCTTAAAAGACATGTCTACTGGCTATGGATTATTTTTCAGCTTTTGTGTGCCAGAAATTTATTTTACCTTCATTTTTGAAAGTTATTTTGCTGGATATGTTTTGTTTTGTGTTTTCTTTCAGAACTTTAAATGTGTTATCCCAGAGTGTACACTATGCAAAGTTGTCATGGTATTATTGACTATATTTCCTGGGCCGTATATTATATCTGTGACTTGGCATACAGTTATACTAACTGTTAATGTCCTTGTTACTAATGATACCCTTTGTATCATTTCTGAGTCTATTTCTATTGATTGATTTTCCTCTCATTATTGATCATGTTTTCCTGCTTCTTTTCATGACTGGTAAATTTTGTTAGACGTCAATTTTGCCTTGCTGGCTACTAGACACTTTTTTTATATTTCTATGAGTATCCTAAGCTTTTGTCTGGATTACAGTTAAATTACATGAAAAGATTTGACCCTTTGGAGCCTTGTTTCTGAGCTTTGCTGTGTGGTGCCAGGGGACCTTCAGTTTGGGCTAGTTTTGCCCTGCTATTGGGGTAATATCCTTCTGACTACCCAATGCCAGTTAATTGCGTGATTTTTTTCTCCCTAATCCATGGGAACACAGGGGCTTCCCTGATGGCTCAGCGGCAAAGAATCTGCTTGCAAGGCAAGAGGCTGCCTGCAAATACCAGAGACTCTGGTTCGATCCCTGGGTCGGAAAGATCCCCTAGAGGAGGAAATGGCAACCCACTCCAGTATTCTTGCCTGGGAAATCTCCTGGACAGAGGAACCTGGTGGGCCACAGTCCATGGGGTTGCAGGACCTTACTCCTGCCTGTGCTCTCAGGGCATTTCTGTCCCCTGAGAGCTTCCTCACATGCACGCATTGGCCGTCACTCAGCTTTGCTCAGCAGGGGGACGTTTGGACACTGCAGTTCTTTGCAGCTTCTAATCTATGTATCATTCCTCTTTCTAGGACCCTGACGCCTGCGTTATAGCTGCCATGAGCACCACAAAATCCAAATTCTTTTTGTTGTTGTTGTTGTTTTTCAGCTTAGGAAATGCACTTGATTTTGCCTCACCCCCCCTCCCTTCCCCGCCACGGCCCTGGCATCCTGACTTCTCTCTCTGAGCAGGAGCTGGGCAATTCTAGGACTCACCTGGTCTCTTCTCTCTCTAGGGGATGTCTGGCTTGTGCTGCCTGATGTCCAGCATCTGAAAACTATTATTTCATATATATATATATATATATATATATGTATAAAATGACTATATATATATATTTTCAATTTTTTTCAAAAGTCATTTTTCAATTGTTTCAAGTGGGGAGAGTAAGTGCCACCCTGGTTACTCCATCTTGATAGAAATCATACTGTTTTTGAAAGTGACTTAAATCAGTGCCTACATTAACATAACGGAGCTCATGCTGCTGCTACTACTAAGTCGCTTCAGTCCTGTCCGACTCTGTGTGACCCCACAGATGGCAGCCCACCAGGCTTCTCCGTCCCTGGGATTCTCCAGGCAAGAACACTGGAGTGGGTTGCCATTTCCTTCTCCAGTGCATGAAAGGGAAAAGGGAAAGTGACATGACTCTTAGCAACCCCATGGACTGCAGCCTACTAGACTCCTCCGTCCATGGGATTTTCCAGGCAAGAGTACTGGAGTGGGGTGTCAGTGCCTTCTCCGAAGGGAGCTCATACATTTAACTAATACACACTGAGCAGCAATGATTTCCTCGGCTTCGCTCTAGATGCCGGGTTGTGGTGGTGAGCCAGCCAGACAACACACCTCCCCCTGTGCAGCTTGTGCTCGGTGAGGTGTAGACTGGCAATAAAGCAGATGGCACGGGGTGTCTGATGCTAATGAGTGCCATCAGAGAAAATAGATCTAGGCAGGTAGAACTGGAAATCTGGCTGTTGTGCATTTAAAATGCAGTGACCATTGAGGAGAGGACATTGGATCAAGTACTTTCAAGACATGAGAGTGTGAGCTCTGTGGACACCTGGGTGGAAGAGAGCCAAGCAAAGGAGTTGGCAATGCATGGCAGTGTCTGATATTCCTGAGCTCCTGAGAAATAATTAGGAAAATATGCTATAGACTGAGCAGAGTGAAGTTTGAGATGAGAGCGTGGTAGGTACATTCACAGTCTGCATTCGCATTAGAAAGAAAACTCTACTCCCCAGGCCTTTGGGGTCCAGACCATCAGAGATAGCTGAGGATAAACTTCCCACCCTTGTTTCCAGACAGGGAGACCTTGCTGGATGAGGATGAAGAGGGGAGCTCAGAATGACCTTTTGACAGTACTTGTGCTGTGGGCAGAGGGGGGAGGGTAATGGTGCGGCTGATGGGTGTGTCTAGGGGAGCCTTGGGTTCTAATGGAGCTGGCTGTGTCTTCAGGTTACCAATGAGGAGCAGAGATCCGTGAAAAAAGTGAGGAAGATGCTGCCTGTTCTGGTGGCTGAGAGCACCTTAGTAGCAACCGACAGTCTTAGTTTCTAACCTCTGTGATGGACACTTTTTTCTGTTTCAGTTCTATGGAGGAGCCTGAGTGATAAATGCAGATCCTGGGATGTTCTGGAGCATATTTTTCTGACCCTTTAAATCTTAATGTTGTCTGTAGTAAAGTAATAGTAATAACTGTCTCTATCTCATAGGGATTTCAGGACGATTAGTGATATTCGTATACTCAAAGCCTTAATAGCTGTGCCTGGAACACAGTAAGTGTACATGTGGTAAGACCTCGTCAGATATTAGCTATGACGATGATCATCATCTTTACCACCACCGTCATGATTGTTGTCACCATCAGCAACATAGCCACCACCACCACCACCATCGGCGTCACAACCGCCACCATCACCACCGTCATACCACCAACATCTTCAGGACCATCATCACCATAAGCACCGTATCATCACCACCATCACCATCACCAACCTCACCCTAACTACCATCATCACCAGTGTGATCAGCAGCATAACTGACAACATCACCCCTGTATCATCAGCACCATCGTCATGATCCAGTCATCACTACCATCACCACATCACACCACCTTGTCATCAGTAACGTCACCACCTTCAGCATCATCACACCACCTTGCCATCACTACCAACACTGCTTTTGTCATCATCACCATCATCACGATCAAAATCAGCAGCTTACCTAAATCACCTTCATCATCGTCATCACTGCCTTGATCACATCACCACATCACCACCATCACCACATCACCACCACGACCACATCACCACCATCACCACATCACCACCACGACCACATCACCACCATTACCACATCACCACCACGACCACATCACCACCATCACCACATCACCACCATCACCACATCACCACCACGACCACATCACCACCATCACCACATCACCACCATGACCACCATGACCACCATGACCACATCACCACCATCACCACATCACCACCACGACCACATCACCACATCACCACCACGACCACAGTACCACCATCACCACATCACCACCATCACCACCATCACCACATCACCACCATGACCACATCACCACCATCACCACATCACCACCACGACCACATCACCACCATCACCACATCACCACCATGACCACCATGACCACCATGACCACATCACCACCATGACCACATCACCACCACGACCACATCACCACATCACCACATCACCACATCACCACCATCACCACCATCACCACATCACCACCATCACCACATCACCACATCACCACATCACCACCATCACCACCTCACCACATCACCACTACAACCACATCACCACCATCACCACATCACCAGCATCACCACCATCACCACATCACCACCATCACCATATCACCACCATCACCACCATCACCACCATCACCACATCACCACATCACCACCATCACCACATCACCACCAGGACCACATCACCACCATCACCACCATGACCACATCACCACCATGACCACATCACCACATCACCACCATCACCACCATCACCACATCACCACCATCACCACCATCACCACCATCACCACCACCACATCACCACATCACCACCATCACCACCATCACCACCATCACCACATCACCACCATCACCACCACCACATCACCACATCACCACCATCACCACCATCACCACATCACCACCATCACCACATCACCACATCACCACATCACCACCATCACCACCATCACCACATCACCACCATCACCACCATCACCACATCACCACATCACCACATCACCATCACCACCATCACCACCATCACCACCATCACCACCATCACCACATCACCACCACGACCACATCACCACATCACCACCATCACCACCATCACCATATCACCACATCACCACATCACCACCATCACCACCATCACCACCATCACCACCACGACCACATCACCACATCACCACCATCACCACATCACCACATCACCACATCACCACATCACCACCATCACCACCATCACCACATCACCACCATCACCACATCACCACATCACCACATCACCACCACGACCACATCTCATCATCACCACCTTTGCCATCATCGTCATCGTCACCGCCACCAGCGTCACCACTGCCATCACCACGTATCACCACTCCCAACACCAGCTTGGACTTATTCCTGAAAAGCTCTTCTCCTAGTCTCGATATTCAACCTTTTTTACCATCTTCAGAGGAACAGTTGAGTGACAAGCGCTTCCATCCAGGGGAGAAGATGGGAACTCTGTAAGCTGGGTGCCAAGTCAATCCTGCCATTAAGAAGGGTGAACAAACCCTTGACTTCAGATTCTAAGAAACAACTTCTTCCTATAGACAGAACTAGTTACACAGAGCCCTGCTGCTTTTAATTCCACCCTTAGATTCACAGATAGAAGTGATTCCACCAGCACCAGAGTGGAGTGGATTTCAATTTCAATCATTTTATGGGCATGACAAGGTAAACAGGAATTGCCCATGTTAATACATCAACTTTCGGGGGCTCAGAGGTGGCGGTCGAGCACGTCTCTATTTCTCATTGCTGTCTTTTCAGGTCGGTGTCAGGCTCCAGCTACCTTAAGGTTGTTCCTGCCAAAATTTGGGCTTATTTCAGTTTTATAGTTTTTCTTCTTACTTCTGCTGTGACAGAATTTCTTCACCATTTTCAAAATTGGAGAATAATATTGTCTACGTTTCTGCATCTCGTAAGGAGGAGTAAAGCCATTTTCTGTCCAATTTAGTGCTTCCTTATGACAATTATTGAGTTATGTTCCAATTGCTTTTTCTGGTTAGTGAAGTCAATAGTGTAGAAGATAAGCCTGGATTATTATAATTATTGTGCCTGTTGGGCAAAAATTGCAATGTCCAGGTACAATCAGAGCCAGCCAGTTATTGAATACAGTTTAGCGATTACACGAGAACCATTTTAGCGATTGTTTCACCACCCTATCTTGAGATAAAATTGTTGACCTTGAGATGTGACAGTTTGGCCAACAATCCATAGTACTTCTAAGAATTTTTTCTCATAGCATCTAGAGCATTGAATTATCAGTTTTGTCTATTTGAATTTCTATTATGGAGTGCTATCACGGTGAGGGAAGAGTCCAGTCAGAATATATACTATATATTCTATGGTAATAAAGCAAACTCTGGGAGGTGGTGAAGGACAGGGAAGACCAGCATGCTGCTGCCCATGGGGTCGCAGAGTCTGACACGACTTAGCGACTGAAAAACAGCAACAATAAAGTGCTGTCTCGCCTGATCTTTCTTTCCCGTATTTTTAAAAATCCAACATACAAGTTGTAGAAATCAAGAAATGCGCCGTGTTTTTCTAATTCCCGCTAATTTTCCCTCCCAAATCTCCGTTCCACACGTCTGTAGAGTAAAGGAATATCAGACGTGTAGAAATGGCACATAGTACCATGGCTTAGAAAACTGTAGGTAAGTTTAGATATATCCTGACACAGTTTTCTTAGCCCTGCAGTATAATATAATCTTTTCATTAAATTGTGGCGTTTCTGTATTTCTGGGCTTCCCTGGTGGCTCAGTCAGTAAAGACCTGAGTTGGTAAAGAACTAAGTCAGTAAAGAATCTGCCTGCAATGCAGGAGAGCTGGGTTTGACCCCTGGATTGGGAAGATCCCCTGGAGGAGGTCATGGCAACCCACTCTGGTATTTTTGCCTGGAGAATTCCATGGACAGAGAAGCCTGGTGGGCTACAGTTCATGCGGTCCCAAAGAGTCAGACACAACTGAGCGACTAAGCACAGCACATAATATTATCTTTTCAGTAAATTGAAGCTTTTCTGATACTTCCTAATAAGTTAGTCTGAAAAATTGTGGTTTAAATGTTCTGTGCTACAACCGCCTACTGCTCCACGCCAGTGACGTGCCCAGGCCCTGCCTGACGAGTTTTTATTTTGGGGAATCTATTGCTGCAACCCTCTTCTGATACTCCCTGTTGAATGTTTTGCAATCATCTCCCCGGTGGTGAAAATGCTTTGAGCCAGGGCTGCATTTCAAACAGGTTTGCTTTTCCAAAGCCCAGAGGTGCCAGCTCACGGTGTGCAAAAGAAAATGGATAATGAAGCACTTTAATTAATGTGAATATGATGAAATTTTAACCGAGGTTGATGGGCTCCGGTTAAGAATCAATCACTGTCTCTTAATCCTCTGATGGATCTGAGAATTTGTGAAATGAAACGCCGCCAAGGTGCTCACACTGGAAGAGGAAGTTGCCAAAGAGGACTTTGATTTATCGGGCACCCGACAGGATGGTCTGAGGCAGCACCGGGGCTTTGTGAGCCTGTGGTACTCGTGTCGTGAAGGTTATTCCTGCTCTCATAGCGTGTCACGCTCCGGTCTGCACTCAATCACCGCCCTGCACTCTGAGGCCTGGGTTGATAAACATATTCATTATAGGAAGAACCATTCCTCAAACTGGTGACGAGGTGTGTTCCAGGGCAAGGGGAAGAGTCCCTGAGAGGGTCCCAGGGAGACGCCCCAGGAGCTAACAGGCTCCTTGGCAGTTTTCTCTGGGTGTACTTTTCTGAGCACTGGAAACTGGGGGAGGGGGTCCTTCTGAGCCCTCAGTAGCCCACAAGTGAAGTCACTCAGTCGTGTCCGACTCATCACGACCCCATGGACTGTAGTCTACCAGGCTCCTCCGTCCATGGAATTTTTCAGGCAAGAATACTGGAGTAGGTTGCCATTTCCTTCTCCAGGAGATCTTCCTGACCCAGAGATTGAACCCGGGTCTCCCGAATTGTAGGCAGACACTTTACCATCTGAGCCACCAGGGAAGTCCTAAATAAAGTTAAATGTACGGTCACGCTGGAATCCTGTTATGGCTTGACATGCACTCAGGAAGGATTCTAGTCCTTGTCCAGTGTCCCCGGCACTTTTGGGAGGTGCTGGAGGTCTTCCTGTCCCACGAGCCACATCCGTCCCCACCTTTGTGACCAGAACTGCCTGGGACGCAGCCCTCCGCCTGGCTCTACCCTGCTGAGCTGGACTGCTGGTCAGTCCTGGCCACCTCCTCCTCTGAGGCTGGCTGAGGCTGAGAAGGTGATGCTCTGTCCTTCTCGCGGGTCCACATTTGCCCAGCTTCTCTGGCCCCACAGGGTCAGGGCGCTGGGAGAGCCTGGTGAAGTGAGCTGCCCTTCCCAGCTGCCCCCGGACGTCCAGGCCTGCTGGCTGCCCCCGGTTCAGGCCAGCCCCACGGCCGGCTCCCGTCACCTCTCCATCTGTGAGCTCTCTCCATGGAATCGAGTCCACGTGGTTTTGAAGGGCTGCAAGCATTTCTGATCATATTACATTTTATAAAGCTTGTAGTTGGAAAACACTGAACTTTTTCACTGAATTGCTGCTAATCTAGGTCACTACCTCCCTGCAATCCTGCAGCTGGCTTTTTAAGCCTCAGTCACACTTGACATTTATCCCTGCTGAACGCGCTTGATTGGTTTGCAGCATGTGTGTAGTGTATCCTTGCTGCCCGGCGCCTCCGGTGTTGAGTACTCTGGATACGGCGGGGCTCAGGCTACTCTCCAGACCGTCAAGACGGACGCCTGCCTGGGGGGACAAACCGGACCTTGTCCCCCCTAGCCGTGCCTCCACTGAGGCTCCTGCTGTCCACCTGCCAGCCAGCACGTCCTTAATGAGCTCGGTGGGTAGCTGGACCCCAGTGTCTCCCTTCCCACAAATCTGGAATCTTCCTGGACTAGAAGACTAGACCTTGGTCTAAAGGCGTCAAGGCCCCATGACTATGGTCACAAGTTCTCTCCTATTTCAAATCCTAACTCAGGCCACACAAGTGTCCAGTGAGCCTTTGACCCTGTGTGCACACACATGCTAAGTGGCTTCAGTCTGACTCTTTGCGACCCCTTGGGCTGTAGCCCTCCAGGCTCCTCTGTCCATGGGGATTCTCCAGGTGAGAATACTGGAGTGGGTTGCCATTCCCTTCTCCAGGGCATCTTCCCGACCCAGGGACGGAACCCGTGACTTTTACGCCTCCTGCACTGGCAGGCGCGTTCTTTACCAGGAGTGCCACTGCCAGTGCCGTATCTGGCCATTTGTGGACAGGTCGAGCTGTCCACACATGTGTACATTTCACGACAGGTGGGCTTGAGAAGAAGAGAGAAATCCTTCCAGAGTGCGATGTGTCACAGTAGCTGACCTGTGCCTGCTACTCGAGGTTTGCTTGGTGATTTCATGAACACCAGCATCCTGTTCCCATGGTAATGGTTTAGGTGTTAGGCATCACAGAATTACAGGCTCAGCACTGCCTTAGCAGGTGCCCGGATCCCGGGTCCTGACCCTGGGAGACACAGCCAGGACTCACTCAGGTCCAGCTTCTTCATTCTTAACCTACCGCGTGGCTGAAATTCTGCTTCTCCCTCCAGCTTGAAACATCATCAGAGCCCTCGGATTGTGACGACCTCGCTGGCATCAGGCTGCCGGGGGCAGAGACGGGCGTCACAGAGCTCTCAGAGCCCTCGGACTGTGACGGCCTCACTGGCCTCAGGCTGCCGGGGGCAGAGACGGGCGTCACAGAGCTCTCAGAGCCCTCGGACTGTGACAGCCTTGCTGGCATCGGGCTGCCAGGGCAGAGACGGGCGTTATGAGCTAAGGTGAAGGCCTTATCTTCCATGTGTTCTGTCAGTCTGATGTTGTGAGAGTGAGGTGTACCTTCTGGCTGACTGTGTCCCCTGCTCAAGGCTGGAGATGGTGAGCGTTTCATAGCCACCTACGTGTCCTGCCCAGATCTGTCATGCCCAGGCTCCCTGTTCATAGCCCTGTGCCCACTCAACACCTGTAATCCCTGCCCTGGCTCCTTGTCCCAAGAAGATGGATGGCCCGCGTTGTCACTCAGAGGAAGGTAATTAAATAAAAACCACACTTCTGTCTGTGTCCCATTTTCCCGCTGAGTGGGGGAGGTAACCTTATTACGTCAAGTTAGATGTGACTTTTTAAGCTCCCCTTCACAGCATCCAGTTTCGAATCTGAGTCCTATCAGCACATCGCCTTTTTGTGAGCAAACTGACTCTGCTTAGTCTGTTTGGGGTTTCCAGCCTCCTTTCTGCACAGCTTCCCTGGTGGTGGCTCAGGTGATTAAGAATCTGCCTGCGATTCTGGAGACCTGGGTTCGATTCCTGGGTCAGGAAGATCCCCTGGCAAAGTGAATGGCTACCCACTCCAGCATTCTTGCCTGGAGAATCCCATGGACAGAGGAGCCTGGCGGGCTACAGTCCACAGGGTTGCAAAGAGTTGGAGTCGACTGAACGACTAACACAACCTCCTTTCTATTTCATGGGAGAAATGGTTCCCTTCCTCCCAGCATGGGTTTCAGAGCCCAGCCTGGCCCTTGCTGGACCCGAGGACCCACTCCTGACCCCAGCTTGTCTGGGACCCAGGCTCCTCAGCTCTGGAGGTTGACTGCAAGTGCCTGTCAGAGGCAGAGGTGGGTCACTGAGTCTTGGGGTCCCAGGCTCCATATCGCCAGCATCTCTTGGGAGTTAGGTGATGGCTGGTCTCACGGGAGCCTCTTCTCATGTGCAGCCTGGGGAGGGGATTTGGGGACAGGGGAAGCGTCACCCCCGTGCACCCAGGCCACAGAGCCTACTCCCGCCAGACAGATTCCAGAAGGGGTCCTCACCGATCCTGTCTGCAGCTCTGAGTGCAGAGGAGCCCAGTCCAGGGCTGGCGGAGGCTGCAGGCACCTGTTCTCTGCTGGCTGGCTGGGCCTGCTGGAGGGGATGCTGATAGCATCATCTCCTCTGTGCTAGCACCCTGAGCCCCTTAGGCTTTTGTTCATCACAGCCATGCCGGGAGGAAGCACAGACCTCCTTGCCTCACAGACGAGGAATCAGGATATCAGGGGGCGGGGGACGCCTGCACTCAGCACTGTGTGAGTCTGTGTTTGCCGGGTACCTGCCACCACGCCACCAAGCGACCACATCCCGCACACGGGGCTAGCCCGATCCTGGCAGCAACAGGAGGGCGGTGGGACACTCGGTGTGCTGACTGAGGTACACGCGGTGTCTGCCCACCTGGCTGGCTGTCCACTGCTCTTCTACAGATCCTAGCAATGATCCCAGAGGGATTTTATTCCAAGGCGCAAAATCATTTGTTGACTAGAACAGCAAGTATCTTAAGAAAACCTGGAAAAATACAGATGTGGGGGGGGAAAGCTCCATGTAGATACAGAGCTCCATGTACATTTACAGGTATATATGGATGGGGATGTGGATACACACAGAGGTTAGATTTGATCTAGAATATATAGATTATGTATATATATATAAATATATTGTAGATGGAGAAGTACATGATCTAGGTTTAGATTGCATACATGTACTGATAGGTGTACGGTGGTCTAGTATTCCCAACTCTTGAAGAATTTTCCACAGTTTGTTGTGATCTATACAGTAAAAGGCTTCAGCGTAGTCAGTGAAACAGAAGTAGATGTTTTTCTGGAATTTTGCTGCTTTTTCTACAATCCATCAGGTGTTGGCAATTTGATCTCTGGTTCCTCTGCCTTTTCTAAATCCAGTGTGAACATCTGGAAGTTCTCAGTTCATACACTGCTGAAGCCTAGTTTGAAGGATTATTAATGTACAATATTAATATTGATAGATGTGGATATAGATCTAGATTAGATTTAGATATGGACATAAATTAAAGTTTAGATAACATAGACTACACGTGAGTATACATATATGTGTGTGTATATATATATATAAAATACATAAATATATATAGATGAAATAGATGTGGATAGAGAGATCAGATTTAGATATTGTTGTTCAGTCGCTCAGCTGTGTCCAACTCTTTGTGACCCCATGGACTGCAGCACGCCAGGCTTCCCTATCCCTCATCATCTCCTGGAGCTTGCTCAGATGCTCATCCTGTCATCCCCTTCTCCTCCTGCCTTCAATCTTTCCCAGCATCAGGGTCTTTTTCAGTGAGTCAGATCTTTGAATCAGAAGGCCAAAGTACTAGAGCTTCAGTTTCAGCATCAGTCCTTCCAATGAATATTCAGTGTTGATTTCCTTTAGAATTGGCTGGTTTATCTTCTTGCTGTGCAAGCGACTCTCAGAAGTCTTCTCCAGCACCATAGTTTGAAAGCGTTGATTCTTTGATGCTCAGCCTTCTTTATGGTCCAACTTTTACTTCTGTACATGACTACTGGAAAAACCACACCTTTGACTATATGGACCTTTGTCAGGTCTCTGCCTTTTAATATACTATATTTGTCATAGCTTTCCTTCCAAGGAGCAAGTGTCTTTTAATTTCATGGCTGTAGTCACCAACCACAGTGATTTTGGAGCCCAAGAAAATAAAGTCTGTCACTGTTTCCGTCCTGCGCGCCCCCCCACCCCCGGCCGCCCCCACCCAGCCCCCGCCATCTATTTACCATGAAATTATGGGACTGGATCCCATGATCTTAGCTTTTTGAATGTTGAGTTTTAAGCCAGCTTCTTCACGCCTCTTTCACCTTCATCAAGAGTCTCTTTAGTTCCTCTTCGCTGCCATAAGGGTGGTGTCATCTGCACATCTGAGGTTACTGAAACCTCTCCTGCCAATCTTGATTCCAGCTTGTGCTTCATCCAGCCTGGCCTTTTATTCTGCATTGTCAGGGCACTTATCACATCACACCAGTGTCTTCTTAAACTCAGCGGTGCTGTGGCAGAATGTCACACCCATAGTATTTCTGTTTCTCTATGGCTGATCAAATAGTTGGGTTTCTCCTCCTTTGCATCTTTAAACACTTTCACATTCTTCATTTATTCTTGGCAATCAGATTTCACTGAGGAGTGCCGAAGTTTGGTCTTCTGATGGATCTTGAAGCCTGAATTGTCTTTCTTTCTTGAACTTCCAGAAGTCTTCTGGAACCAGTTCTTTCTGGGCTCTCGCTCTGCCAGAGTCCTGGCTTAATTTTCTCACCCACAATCCAAGCTCTGACTTGCTCTCCAGCTCTTTAGTTTTCCATTTGCTTACTGGTTTATTTTTCTGTTTTTATTTTAGGGCAGGTGATTCTTGGGGAGAACTCTTACCTTTAGGAAGTTTTCCATTCTGTCTATTTTGGGTCTGCAGTTTTCTCTCCTCTGATTTCTTAGCTATTTCTAGGCTGTTCTTCAATCTTAAAGGAAATCAGCCTGGAATATTCATTGGAAGGACTGATGCTGAAGCTTCAATACTTTGGCCACCTGATGCAAAGAACTGACTCACTGGAAAAGACCCTGATGCTGGGAAAGACTGAGGGCAGGAAGAGAAGGGGGCAACAGAGAATGAGATGGGTGATGTTGTTGACTCAGTGGACATGAATTTGAGCAAACTCTGGAAGATAGTGAAGGGATGAGAATCCTGATGTGCTGGAATCCATGGAGTTGCAAAGAACAGGACATGACTGAGCCAGTGAACAGCTTCTTTTAATTCCATTAATTTGTCAACACAGAAATCCACTACTCTACCTTCTTTCCGAGCTCTGTGATGGAAGCACAGTCATGCTGTTGCTGTTGTGGGCTGGATGTTTGTCCCCTCGCCCTCGACTCACTGAGGCCTTAACTCCCGGTGAGAAGGTGTTAGGAGGGGGCTTCTGGGAGGCCATGAAATTTAGATGAGGTTGTGAGAGGGGGGCCCACCTGATGAGATTCATGTTCTTAGAAGAAGGAAAGACAATCAGGGAGCCCTCTCTTCCCAGTGAGGGTGCAATGAGGAGGTGGCCATCTGCAGCCAGACCCCGCATGCGCCCACCCCTCGCCCCAGGGATCCCAGCCTCCAGAGCTGTGGGCACAGATGCTGTTGTCTAAGCCCACCTCCCACTCCCCACCCCTATCTGCCGTGCTTGTTGCAGCAGCTTGAACAGACTGAAGCTTATAAACAATTCTGAGGATCATGGCTTTCAGCATATTCTCTGGTCAATCATGGAATCTTGCAGCACTGACAGCTTTGGAAATGGCCAGTGATGGATTTTGCAAAGCAGAGAGTGGACACAGGAACCCAGTGGACACGTACTAATGATTAGTGCACAACCAATCAGATGCTGGGGAAGAAGTTACAATGAGCCAGATGTCAGCTGTAGAAGGAGGGAGGGCTGGATGAGAAGCTGTGCTGAAAAGGTGAATTCTTTCTTAGTAGGACTGCTAGAGAGCCTTGTGCCAAACACTGGGTCTTAATTGGCAAAGGTATGCAAGGAAGCTTCTCATGATATCCTCGAGGAACAAGGGCAGTGAAACGATTTTGTAAAATGATATTGGATTTAAGGTACTGAACACTGAACTGACTGCTATTTTCAGGGGGTATCAGTTAAAATGTTTTTACTTCAAGATTTTTCCTGTTTTATTGAACCACAGTTGACATAGAACATTACGTACGTTTTAGGGGCTACTGAAGGTAGTCCTGATGGGCTTGTGGGGACTTCCCAGTGCCACTCCCGGTGGAGCATTAGGTCGTTGAATTATCAGACGTCAGCGTTGTTTGAGGAAGGACTGGGCACCAGAGGAGGAGGTTAAAGCTCCCAGGAGGAGGGAGTAGCCGCAACTACTGAAGCCCATGTGCCTATAGCCCGTGCTCCCAAACAGGAGGAGCCGCGATGAGAGGCTCCCAAACAAGAGGAGCCGCGACGAGAGGCCCTCACGCCCCAGCTAGAGCGGGCCTGCACAGCAGTGAAGATCAGCACAGCCAAAAATAAACAAGTGAAGTTACTAAAGACTCCAGTTGGTAAAGTGAATATTTTAAAACGAATGCAAATAAGTTAACAAAATCAATTTTAATAAGCAAATGTATTTCTTATTTTAGATTTAAAAAAAGGACTGGATTTCAATCTGGATTCAGAGGTCAGGTCCAGGGACGGTGCTGTGGTGACTGCAGGAGGCGGGCAGGTTGGTGTCACAGGGTGGTGAGAGCTCCTTCACAGTCGAGATACAGGGTAAGGAGAGGAGACCAGGAAAGACGAGAAGATGCTCTCTGAGTGCTGCGCTCGATGCAGGGCCTTCCCTGGTTGTGCTAGTGGTCCAGAACCCCCCCGCCAATGCACGAGACGCAGGTTCAATCCCTAGGTGGAAGGTCCCATGGAGGAGGGCATGGCAACCCACTCCAGTATTCCTGCCTGGAGAATCCCATGCACAGAGGAGCCTGGCGGGCTGCAGTCCATGGGGTCGCACAGTCAGGCAGGCCTGAATACAAGCACCACTAACATGGCATCTGATTTTAAAATTGATTTCCTTTCTTATCCCTTACGAGGCCACTGTTTTCCCAGAGCTCCTTGGGGGCATCCCCCAGGCAGACCGCTCTGGGCCACGTGCTCTTGCTGTGTGTGGCTCCAGGAGTTGCCCCTCCTCATTTTGCTGGGTCAGCCCCAGGAGCATCTCACCCCGTTCTCTTCCTGGGCTCTGCTTGTTCTAAGGGGCCCCGTCCGCGTCTGGGACGCCCACTTTCCCCTCGTGCACATTTAGATCCACAGGCAGCCTGCTGGGTTCCTGTTTGTAAATTGCATTTGTGAAGCAGTGAGCCTGGAAGTTTCGGCTTTTGTGATGAGCGTGCGCTCGTGTGGGACACTTCTCAGGTGCTTCCCCAAATACAATCTGTCTGTCGTCATCACTTGCCAAATAATCCTCCTGTAATGACCCCATGGCTACGTGATCATTTATCCTTTATCATTAGCATGAGAGCACATCGTATGCTGACGAAACTGGTGCTGTGGAGTTCTTCCTGGGGGGATGGGTCATGTGAGAATCTGCCCGGCCGCCTGCTGGTCTGCTGTGGTGAGATTCCCACGCCACTCCATGGCTGGCGGCACAGGGGGGCTCCGTCTGCTACTACTGTGGGTTTAGGCTTAGGCACCTAAGTTCATTCATCTGCTTTGAGAACCCGGCTCGCACTCTTCCCCACCCTTCCTACATTTCCCTTAACAGTGTACAGCTTCGCTTTGCTGTCTTGACTGGTTCGGCTGGACTCTCACCCTTGGCTGTCACTTCCCCAGGAGGGAGCCAAGTGTTCAGGTGGGCGGGTGTGTGCACACCTGTGTCACACAGTGGCCAGGCACCAGGGGCTCAGGACAACCAAGGTGCTGAAGCAAACCAAGGGACAGCACCTACAATCCACCCAAACGCAGTGCGGTCGCCAGGGTCTCCTCATGTGAACCGAGTGAGCTCCCAGGGCCAGAACCAAGCCCTGAAGCCAAGAGGACATTAAGATGCATCCCCGTGACTCCATGAGGAACGTGTCTTCCTCCTGCGGGGCAGGAGGACCAAGGTCAGCAGGGGACGGCCGCCTGGTCAGAGAGGCACCTGTGCCTGGGGATCCCCTGGACGCGGCACACTTTCCACAGTGGTCAGCGTGCACAGGCTTTTGTGCGTCTTCCTTTGGCTTGAATGATGGTAGGGGGCAAGTTCTGGCTTCCCAGGTAGCGCTAGTAAATAACCCACCTGCCAGTGCAGCAGGACCTGAGAGCTGCGGGCTAGATCCCCGGTCAGGATGATCCCCTGGAAGAGGGCATGGCAGCCCGCTCCAGAATTCTTGAGGGGAGAATCCCCTGCGCCGAGGAGCCTGACGGTACAGTCCATGGGGTGACAGAGAGAGAGACACGACCGGAGCTACTGGGCACGCACAGGGCAAGCTCAGGTGCGGCACGCACAGGGCAAGCTCAGGTGCGGCATGCACAGGGCAAAGCTCAGGTGCGAGACTGGGTTTTGTGCGTCTGTCAGACGCCTCCCACCTCCAAATCGCCAGCATCAGTCATGGTAACACCAACAGAACTTAAGGCCAGTGTCGTCCGAGCATCGACACAGACGGGGGTGTGGATACGGTGAAACCCTGAGACTGGTAACCCTAGGCATCTGGAATTGTCTGCTGAAAAGCACAGCTCCATCGCTCACTTAAACGGTTGATGCTGATTACTTACTGACTTGGATGACTTCAGGCTGACGTGCCTGCTGTAGGTTCAGCCACGGGAGTGCCTCCATCTTGACTGGGAGGTGCTCTGGGGTCCCTGCACCTCCTTACCTCTGCCCCTGGGGCTGTGAGCATGGAAGCGTGGTGCGGGGTGCTGGGCTCTGCTCTCCCTTAATCCCCCTTCAGCAGCAGCTTTCTCCTCCCCTCCACCCACCGAGGCCCCATGTTTTGGCTCAGAAAGTGTGACTTGGGGTCCACAGCCCCCTCTGCCCTTGGTCAGGACTCCTGACCCTGCTGCTGCGTGGGCTCCCGCACCCTTCAGCGGGGCCTGCACTGCCTGTTCCTCTGACATGCTTCAGTAAACCTAATAGCTCCCTATTACCAGCTACAATTTAGCATCTGAGCCAGGAGCTGGCTGAGAAAAGGGGAGAAGAGGGTGTAAATTATGCGGAGTGGCGGGGAACAAAGGTTTTATTTCTCCCGAGCACAGCCCTTTGATAGGGAAACGGGGAGACAACTGTGTCACTAATTTAATTAAGTAGTATGAGATTTCAGGGTCCGCGGACGCCATTTAGAACGGGATTAATCAAGAGCAGGTGACAAAAATGAATAGTCACACACAATGTTCGCGTTTTGAACAATCCGACACAGTCGACTGGAATCAAGGGCTCTTAAACAGGACACAGTTTTGCTTGCTAATCCAAACCAACCTCTCCCCCGCTCCGCACAACGCCCGCCTGTTCTCACGGGCCAGAGCCTTTCTGCGTGTTCCTGCTGGAATCGAGCCCCCAGAGTCAGGGCATAAAGGAGCTGGTTCGCCCACCCGAGGCCCTGTTTGTTCCCCTTCCTCCGAGGGTCCTTTCTGAGAAACAAGAGATGCCCTTGGGGAATCTGTGAGCGCCGTTAGAGACAACCTTCGTGCCTGGTAAATATCAGCTGTGTTACAACGCAGATCCAGGGCTGAACACAGGCGTGCAGCCCTGAGGATTTCCAGGGCTGAGCGTGTGCTCGAGGGGTGTGTAAGGAGACGTCCTTCCTGAGGGGAGGAGGGATGTGCTGGGGTTGACTGAGCCCCAGACCCACATGCACACCTGTGCAGAGACCACCCAAGGGCGCCTGCAACAGAGTCTCACATACGTCAGGAAATAATACCCGTGTCAAAAGCCGGACGGCAAGGAGCAAACCGCCGCCTGTCAGGGGCCTCAGGACGTGATGACTGCAAAAGACTCAGAGTCTGGAAAACCCTGGGGAGAGCTGGCTCTCTTCTGGATCAGTTCACCTGTGTTTGGCCTGGGGACCCCTTATGCATAAATGCGTGCTCATGTGCTAAGTCGCTTCAGTCGTGTCCAGCTCCTGGAAGAGAGCCCGTCAGGCTCCTCTGTCCATGAGAGTCTACAGGCAAGAATACCAGAGTGGGCTGCCATTCCCTTCTCCAGGGGATCTTCCCACCCCAAGGGTAAAACCCTCATCTCCTGTGTCTCCAGCACTGGCAGGCACGTTCTACCCTCATCTCCTGTGTCTCCAGCACTGGCAGGCACGTTCTACCCTCATCTCCTGTGTCTCCAGCACTGGCAGGCACGTTCTCTACCTCTAGTGCCACCTGGGAAGCTTGTCTCAAATTCTTGGAAGTAGGTGAAAACTATTTCCCAGCCTCTTAAGAGTTTAAGCAGAACTCTGAAAATCCCCCTTACTGTCATTGATTCCTTTACTTCACATGCTTCTTTGGGAAATGGTGAGGAAACTTTGGTTCGCCATCACGTTTTTAGAAATGCTACTTAGTAGAGACCTGGTGCTGGAGGTTTTGCTGGTTAGGAGAATTCTTGAGGTTCCCCCCGTATCTGGACTATGTGTTCATATTTCCTAGGTCAGATTTCATTTCCATTAATTTCAGGCCTAATGCCTTCTAATTCTTTCAGGTTGGCAACAGGAGGAAGCAGAGACCAAAGATCAGAGGCCGACTCACATTTACCCTGAAAACCAAGAGGAATCACTGGGCTCCTTGGGCTCTGCCTCCCTCACTTGCAGAGCTGGCAGCATTTCCAGGCTGGGGATGGCCCCCAGGCCCCCACTTCAGTCAGAATGAGGAGGCCCTGTGCCCACCGCCCATGCCTCCCAGTTCTCTCTTCCCAGCAGAAACTGACATGACGTATCGGATCCCTAGACAGAGAGGGATCTGGAACAAACTGTCAGGACACTTTGTTATGAACGAGGTACAACTAGAACGCTATCAGGACCTTTACAGATTTTCCCCATCATTTAAAAACTCTTTCCTTGGAAGATTTTTGTTGTTGTTGTTTTGAATAGACTTCGAACCCTGTTGTTTTTCTATTATGTTTGTGATCACAATAATAATCTGGAACATTTTGCTTTACTTTAAACCACTTACGAGCTCATTTCTTTAGAAATGATCAGTGATTGATTTCAACTCAAACAAAATAGCTCGTGTGGATGCCTGAGACTGTGTCAGGGGTGTGACACGCAGGCCTGCGATGGCGGGAGCCTTTCTGTTTTCCGCCATAAGGCATCCAGCGACCTTGGCTCCTGTCACTCTGATGGTGCATCCGTGCGGGAAGCACGCAGCACTCACGGCACAGCCGTTTCTGACAGCAAACTGGGTGGGATTCCAGCCCTAGAGCCCGGAGGAGGCAGGAGTGGGAGGGACAGCCTGGCTCCTGTCTGCATACCCTCAGGGTGCAGCTGGGTGCCCAGTGGGTGTCCTTGCACTGGGCTCACCTGGGCAGCCTGAGCCAGGCGCCTGGAGTCGGGGAGGGTACTTAAGAAATAGGCCTAATGTTAACATTAATCAGGAGAAGGAAATGGCAACCCACTCCAGTGTTCTTGCCTGGAGAATCCCAGGGACGGGGGAGCCTGGTGGGCTGTCGTCTCTGGGGTTGCACAGAGTTGGACACGACTGAAGCTACTTAGCAGTAACATTAATCAGTAAGCCAACACGCTGAATGAATCACCCTCCCTCTTTTACATATGTTTCAGAGAACCCCAACTTCCATCGAATGCTTGAAGTGGGAAATATGTTTAGACCTGTTCCCTCATTTTATTTTCAAATGCCTCAAACTTGAAAGGTCCATGGGATCGGGCTTTAGTAGACAAGAGGAGAGAGCTGAGACCCCATGGGCAAGATGTTTCACCAGGAAAACGTGAGGTCCTGACACACGGTGTCATCTTGGGAAAGGTGCTTTTCATAGACAGAAAAGAATGTGAGCCCCTTTCACACGTGCTAACATTTTAAGTCTTAATTGATGTGCTTTTACATTACAACACGTTGCAAGACCCAGTGTTAAACATCTGCGCTCATGTGCAGTCTGAAGTCATTGACACGTTCCGTTTCTTCCCTTATCATGGGAAATGGACAGAAATGGAGGAAGAGAGGGGATGCAAAGTGGGCGTCAGGAGCAGTCAAAGCCAGCATGGAGGGGGTGGGCGGTGGTGGTCGTCAGAGCTGAAGGATGTGATTAACCACGAGCGCGTCAGACAGAGAGGCTGGAATGAGTAGCTCTAAAATACAAAGGGAGAAATATAGGTTCTTTAAAAAAAGCACAGCATGTTAACGCCAGAGGGGGAACATGAATAGGAACCTTTGGAATTAGGCTAATAAACCATTTGATTAAAAAGTGAGCCAGGCAAGCTTCAATACGATGAGAATGATGAAGTCAGTAAAAAATAAGTCTCGAATTAGCTGAGTTAGTATTCTTTTTTTCAGAACTGTTCAACAGGAAAAAAAAAAAGACAAATGTCTGGGCAATTATGAAGCTGCACAGATGTCATGGGTGTCAGGGGAGCAGGCCAGAGACCCCAGGGGAAACAGGTGCCCAGGTGAGACAGGTACCCCAGGGGAAACAGGTGCCCAGGTGAGACAGTTACCCCCAGGTGAGCAGCTTCCGAGGCAGCGCCAAGGCCCCGTGTGTTCCCAACACCTTCTCAGGAACCCAGTGTCAACAAGCACAAATCTCACTGATGAAACTGCGTCCTCAGGTGCCTCTGGGGGAAACCATTCCTGGACCCTGAGTGTGCACTCAGGAAAGAGGGTGAAAGGTTCATAGTGGGAACAGACACGCAAGCTCTGGGTGTGAGCCTGTCACTGCGATGCCATGTACACTGACCCAGACGGAAGACGGCACAGGGCGGGTGACTCGGATCGCGTTAAAGTTGTGTTTTCTTGGCTTGGAGAGGAGACTTAGCTTGCTTTTAGCCCAAGGGGGCTGCGGCTGCCCCTTTGCACAAACACCATTTACTGTGGCTGCGGGTACCTGGCCCAGACCCAAGTCAGGATTTGATGCAGCTGAGCAGAGTGTATGGCAGATGACGGGAGAGAAAGCGGACGGGGGCTAGGCCAGGGACAGTCTGAGCCCTCTCTCTGCCAACCCTGGGGGTGGGCATGTCCTGCGCCGCCGCCCCCACCCCACTGGCAGGCGCTCCAGGGGCTGCTGGGCTGATGGCACCCTAGTCTGTTCTCGACCCCCACAGGGGACATTCCAAACATGCCGCCCAGGGGTCTGTCCAGGGAGCTGCGGGCACGGGAGGCGAGGGCAGGGCAGGGCCCCTGTGCCCACCTGCTGCTTCTGGTCTGGGCCCGAGACGGACACGAGCTGGGTGAGCGGATGTCCCCCTGCCGGCGACACACAGGGAGGCCAGGGAGCCGCAGGACAGGGGCCCAGGTCTAGAAAGAGCCTCCCGGAGCAGGAAGCTGGGCTGGCGGTCTCTGGTGTGGCTCTGCAGGCGCAGGGAGATGGGGCTGGTTGTCCAGGGGGAGGAGGGAGGGGGGAGACTCTGAAAGATGCAGCCCGTGAGGAAGAGGGGTCTGTGGGCACGGGGGGGACCCAGGATTCTGACCCCAAGTGATGCTCGGCCACCTGGAGGTCTGGAGCCCAGAGGGACGTGTTGTGACACCAGCAAGGTGGAGGAGGGTCTGCGGGGGCCATGGTGGGGGCAGGGAGCCCCGGGGAGTCTTGTGCCTGCACTCAGTCGTGCGGGGAGGAAGCCTTGGCAGGGTGCTGGCCATGGGGATGGCGGACAATGCTGAGCCCTATTGCTGTCTGGCGTTCCGAGCGGTGGGAGGGACCCCGGGATCTTGTCCTGAGCAGTGACCAGAGGTGTGACTCACCGGAGCCCGGCTCTGGACTGTGCAAGTAGCCCAGGGGCAGGCAGACCCAGGGACAAACTGCTCTTCAGCCTGCAGGACCCCGACCGGACAGACGGCGCCTCCCAAGTTTGGGGCACAAGCAGCCTCTGAGCGAGACGGAAGAGACGGACATGACGTTGGCCGCGTTGAAATCAGCCTGCCCTCCGACATGCTGCCTATTCTTCCCCAGTGGAGACGTGAGGCTGGCAGACAGGAGGGGCCGCAGCCGCACCCCCACGGTGGGACCCCTCCCTCCCCGGCGCGCCTCTCCTGGGGGGAGACACAGGCGCTGGGGGACTTGCCAGGTGCAGGGGGTGGGGTGGGGGGTTTCCACTGGGAGCCCCAGGTGCGGGCGCTGTGGTCGTGGCCCCCACACCACCGGCAGCGTGGACATCGCGTCCCCCCCTAACCTGCGTGGCATCGCAGAGACGGCCCCAGTGGGCGCGGGCACACCCGCGCAGATAAAATGGGAATTCCACAGTGTGCATCTCCGGGTGACTGCAGGCTGCCCTTTCTCCTCCCTGAGCCACGTGACCTGGCCGTGCGCCACGGCCCGTCTGCAGCCTGGCTTTGCGGGTCTCTGTGCAGGAGGATTTTCCCAGTGCTTGCTTTTTGGCGAGGAGCAGGGAAGGCCGTGCACTCCCTCGTCGTCTGCTATCGGCATTCTGTCGGCTGAGCCGCTTACAACAGTGTAAAGACCCCGGTGGCCTGTGTTATAATATACGAGGCCTTGTCCCTCTGCAGAACACGCGAAAGAATGAACATTGTTCTACGAGGGGGCAATTCATCGGGTTTTTCCCAGAGACTCCTGGGTCAAGTTTTTAGAGGCCTATTTGGTTTTCAAATTCTTTGCACCCTCTTTCCTCTCGGCGAACACCGCGTCCAGACCTGTCTACATTCACTTCCCATGTTCTGTGGGTGCTAGATGTCCTTTAAAAAGAGGATCTCAAATGAGTCTTTATTCTTGCTTTGTTGGCTCTTATTCTCTGTTTTCGTGAACTCTGGCCCCAGCCATGGCAACTGCAAGAAAAATGTTAGCCGTGATTGACAGGACTAGAAAGGCAGGGTCCCCATCGCATTTCAAACACTTTGGGAACAAAGCTGTTTGGTGTGATTGAATTAATGAGATACCGCGGGCTGTCAAAAGAGCACACACACTTTACATAAACCTGATTATCTTTGCATGGCAGAAACGGAAAAAAAAATAAAAACAGAGGAGGGGGCCCGGTGGGCTTGGGGTCCTCCTCCTGAGGAGCCCGGCCTCCGGCCCAGCTCGGGGAGGGTCCCGGCCAGCTCGGCCACCGCCGCCTCCCGCCCTGCCCCCAACGCCCACTCCGCATCCATCAGCCATGGTCTTTAACAAGTCTATTCAGGAAACCAGGCTCCCAAACGGGCGCTCTTTTCACAACTCAGCACCTCCGTGGGGTGTTTGATTTTCTCTGGGAGCCATTGTTTCATGTGGACGAAGCACATTTCAACAATTAGACCCGAGCGGGCGGCCCTGCTCAGTCGAGCCCCGAGAGGGGACACTGACACGGTGGCGGCACGCACGCCGGGTCCACGTCCAGCTGGGGCCGCCGGCTGCGAGCCTGGGCGAGGGCGGGCCAGAGCCTCAGGACTTCAGTGGAGAGGCAGGCTGAGCACTGAGAGTATTTAAACCCCTTCCCGAGGGACCAGGGAGAGGCGCTGTCTCTCTCCACTTAGCTGGGCAGCGGCCGTGGTGGAAAGAACCGGGCTCCCGGGCCCAGAGGAGTCGGCGAGCAGGGACATCACCCCTCACCCTCCTGATTGCAGCCCTCCCAGTGGGCTCGGCCAACGCAGACCCCAAGAGCGCCCCATTCAGTGACCCCAGGGTTGGGAGGCCGAGCTCTGCAGCTCCTCAGATGGGCTTGCAGCCTGGGAGGAAAGAAGCTGTAACCATGTGACGGGTCAGTGAAACATAGCCCAGGCCTTGGCCGGTGCCCAGACCCCGAGCTTCCAAGCAGCTTCGCTCTGGGAGCTGCTGGTGCTGTGACTCGGAAGGGGGACGGCATCAACGGGAAGCCAGGGGGGCTGCAAGGCGACCCCTGCCGTGTGCCGGGGGGCCTTGGGTGGTGCGGAGCAGACCGACGGAGGGGCTGGAGGCACAGCCGCTTCCCCAGAGAGTGTGGACTTCAGCCCCCTGCCCGCCACCCCTGGGGGTGGAGTTTCACCCCCCCGGAGACGCAGAGCACGGCCTGGCCTCTGCGCTCACAAAGCAACTCCAAAGACACATGGGTGCCCCGTGGCCACAAATCCTCTGTGCACGAGATGCATGCACACAGAAATAAAACAAGAGCAGATGGGATCTGGGCCGTCACTCGGTGCGCCCTGTCTGCCGGTGCCCAGGGATGGCCGCACAGGGATGCGCTGGACTCCCCGAGCAGAGGTTTGGGGAAACTCACTCTGTCCTGCGGATTTCAGAGCAGTCTCTGTGTGCGGAAGCCCGTGGGATGCCACGTTCCCCTCCTAGCCCGAGGGCAGCTCAGAAGGGCCAGGTCTGCGGGGGCGAGGAGCCGGGAGTGGGGCCCGGGGCACGGCCAGCCAGCAGGTGTCTCTGTTTCACACCGCTGGGCACCTTCTCCCCCAGTGACAGAGGTCACCCAGGTGCTGGGTATCCCCTCCTCGGCCCCCCACCCCACCCCAGGTCACTCGGCCGCTGGGAGGAGCCTGGAGGGAGGTGCGTTCCCCCTCTCCTGGTCCACTGTTAGGACGGGCAGTGATGGAGAATATTTCTGGAGGAACCCGATTGCCTGACTTAGAATCACTGGTTAAAAGTCCCCAGACCTGACCGCAGCCTAAGCTGCAGCGTGCCCCCTGCTCGCTGGCCCTGAGAATCTGGAGTTTTCCCATCTGATTCCCGGTCAGAAAGACTCCAAAGTGGCAAAGCCAGCACTGGAGGTGGCGACAGGGATGGAAACTCATTGGGTTTAGAGTCACGTTGTCATCGTCTCCTTGTTAAATCACACTCCGCACACAGCTAAAAGGAACGTCCCGGGCAGCCGTCCTGGCCTGACTCCATCGGTGGCCCTTCAATTTTCAGCCTAAGGCTTCACTGTGTTTCCTTAAGGAGAGTTGTTTCTTCTTGTAAATAAGACAGGTTGATAGTGGAAGTTTTGGGAAAAGTTAGTATTTAAGTATTAAATATTTTATAATACGTAAGTTCTACTTTGAAATGTCACATTCTTGCAAGGTAAAATATACACTTAAATTTGCTTTCACATCTATAGAAAGCCACTTCCTTTACATTTTTTTCTTAACAATTTAGGTTTACTGGGACTGTGTAAGAAAATTTACAATGTTCAAACCTCCTAGAAATAAAAGAAAGTCAATATTCTCTTGGGTCCCTCCTCTGGCCTGAACCTTTGTGTCTCTTTGATTTCCTTTTTCTAATTTGATAATGATTTGTTTACAGTTAAGTGAAGTATACAACACTTTATATGTTGCAGAGGAGAGTTAGTGTCATTGGATCCATGGGTTGAACATCAGGAAATCTGGGCTCTGCTGGCGTTTTTCGCCTCCAGCTATCAGTCTTTGTAAAGCGTTAGTTCTGTCAGACTCTGCCTGGCGCGTTCACTTCATGTCCTCAGGGCCGCAAGGCACTGCTGCTGACCCCACGAGAGATGCATAAGCCGGGAGCTGGGCGCGCGGGTGTGCCGGGTCCCGGAGGCGAGCTCCTCCTTGGTGCCGAGACACTTGCCGGCTTGCGCCCTGGCAGCATGCCTGGCACAAAGCAGAGCCTCAGACACTCTGCTGGCGATGTGGAAACAGCAACCAAAGCCAGAGCAGAAAAGGTCCTGGCAATGGGAGCTCTGTTCGTCTTATCCAGGGAATCTCTGGTAGGACTTGTATAGATTTAGCTCATGTGGGCAGGGGGGGTGGGGCAGGTGATTTAAAGTAATCGTTTTTCAACCCAGTGCTCTTCATTCCTGAGGAGCTCCTTGCTCCAAGAAAGGGTATGAGGCCCCTCATTTCTGTGGGACTTAGGCTTCACTTTCGACGGTGTGCAAACTGAGACACAGATCATTTCCAGGGGCACAGAGGCTTCCGGGAGACAAATCTGTGTTTGGATGTGGGTCTGTGAGACCCGTGTCCCGGGCTTGGGCCCCCACATTGGAGCCCAGTGCTGGTCACATATGGTGGCTCTGCCCCCTCGCAGCAGGCCACTTAAGTGTAGAATGTTTTAGCTAAAAAATAAGCTTCAGATGGTCATAAAACCTTTCAAACAGACATTTCAAAGACTTTGCATCAAGTTTGAAAGTTCAGTAAAGGAAAGACATGCCTGGTTGTTCTTCCCTGGTGGCTAGATGGTAAAGAATCTGCCTGCAGTGCAGGAGACCCAGGTTTGATCCCTCGGTTGGGAAGATCCCCAAGAAGGAAACGGTTACCCACTCCAGTATTCTGGCCTGGAGAATCCCATGGACGGAGGAGCCTGGCGGGCTGCAGTCATGGGGTTGAAAAGAGTCGGACACAACTGAGCAACTAACAATCTCTTGCACTTCCTCACCCTTCCTCACACCTGGTGTCTCTCTCCTCCAGCTGGGGGAGAAAGGCTCCCGGGGCAGCTGTTTTCCACTTGCCTGTCCCCCAACCCCTGCCCCCTCCTATGCTCTGCACTTGCCTGGAGCTTCGGGAGGCTGCTTCCCATCGGTTTGGCCAGTAAGGAGTCAGGAGAGACTGGAGGGCGGAGGACAAAGAGGCCAGTCTTCACTGCCCCCAGCAGGGCTGTCCAGGCTGGCTGCGGTCCACGCAGGGGCCAGGCAGTGGTCAGGGGCCACGTGGCTCTCCCATGTTCCTCCATCTCCTGGGGCCCACCCTCCCTTGCCTTCAGCCGGGTGTCCACGGGAGGCATGACCACCGGCCTGACCTCTCATAAACCCTCCTCACTGCCCCCCCAGGGCGCTGTCTGATGCCCCCCCGAGATGGTCTGCTGGCCCTCACAGAGAACCTCCCGCCCACCAGGTCTGGTCCTGCTGTGGGGGGAGAGAAGGGTTCTGGGAGGTGATGCCGCCTTGTCCGCATGGGTGCCCTGGCTGTGCTGTTCTCAGCGGCCAGGCCACTGTGCTGCCCTCCCGCCCCTGAACTGGGGCATCCCCACGACACACTGCCCCCCAGACACTGCCCGGCCCCTCCCCAGGCCCGGCCCAGTCTCCGCTGTGGAGCTGGAAACCAACAAGGGGCCACAGGCAGGGAGTGAAGGCTTTCCCCGGAGGGCAGCCTGGGCTGGAGCCCCAGCCGAAGTCTCTGCCAGGGCTGGCGGACCATCAAGGGAGGGGTACCCAGCAGTCCCCCGAGGAAGGCAGAGAGCAGAGTCTGTGAGAGCGCTAGTTCAGGTGCCGGGACGAGAGCCCAGCCGCGCAGATGCGCTGGGAGGCGGCGTCAGGATGCAGAGACCACAGAGGGGCTCCTGAGGGGCCTCTGCATGGGACGCCGGAGCCCCTGGGCCGGGCTGGGACTCCACTGTCCTGCTGGGACTCTGCGGTGGTCGCAGGAGAAGTGAGACCTCGCTTCCACTGAGAAGTCCCGAGTCCTGCAGACAACAGCAGGGAGGCCGTGCGTGGGGCTCAACGTGTGCGGTGTGAGCGGTCTCATCACCGCTTCTCTCCCCAGCTGGAGGCTGCAGATGTCAGGGCCTGGTGTCACCAGGCGTCACAGTGCTCCCAAGGTCCTGCCACTCCAGCAAGTTCAGGGCTTGGGGTGGGGGAACCGTGTCCGGGAGGAGCATTGCAGGGTGGACACCAGGAGGCTGGAGCCACAGCCCTGAGGAGCATCGGTCCCTGGCTTACACTTCTGAGGGGCTGGGTGCCTGAGGGGGCCCTCTGTGTGGCTCCAAGATGCTGGGGGTCCCTGCGTGTGCCTGGCAGGGCTCCTGATAGGTGGGTGGGATGTGGGCCGAGCTCAGGGCATCTCCCTGCTGAAATAAGCAAGCCCCTCCAGGTTCCACAGTGACCTGTGTTTATTTCTGATGAAAAACAGCCCCTGATTTAAAATAGCTGGTCATTGTGGGCAAACAAGATAAATTGAAATCACTTTAAATCTTTGGTTAGCAAAAATTTTTATAGGATCTGCTCCAAAACTCAGATTAAAAATCAACAGATGCTTTCAAAAGTCACTTACAGGGTTTGCTTTTGTTTCAGACTTTCAGCAAGCAGTGTGTTCTGTTTAATAACCCAACCACTGCTCCACGATTGTCATATTGAAATAGTTCATGCCAGGAAAGGATGCTGCAGCCCAGAGGGACCTTGGTTAAAGGGCTGATGAGAGAGAACAAATCGCCCTCAGCGGCTCCTTCAAAACTTCATAGCTGCGGTTTTAGGTCTGCTTTTCCCCTTGGGGAATGGGGGCTGGAAATGAATCTATTTTCAACCTGGTTTTAAGAAGAATAGTTTTGAAGCCAAACCTTCAGTGTTTTGGAGTCACTGGAAGTCATCAAAACATAACTACGATCAGAACGAGGGCAGGGAGATGGGTGTCAGCCCATCACTAGGGCACGATGTTCTCCTGGACAGGAAGGTCTCGGAGATTAACACACCGATGACAGTGGCCGGGTTCTTGCTGCTGTTCATTTCAGGGGAGCATAAGCCTTCTTCCTAACCCTTACGGATACCTGTGATCCAGACCCCTCCGGGAAGAGGTGGGACCCCCGACCTCGTGCCTGATGCTGTAGTGACCCCCGTTACAAGGGGCCCCCTTCCCCCTTGTCCCAGTGACAGGCCCCAGATGGACGTCTCCAGGGCCGGGGACAGGTGCGACCCGCCACTGGCTCCTGGCTTCCTGCGGTCGGAGCAGAGAGCCGGCACGTCGGTTTTTGGTCTCTGCCGCAGGTGAGGTTCTGTGCCTGCTGGGATATCAGGGTTGACCTGTGACCTCACGGTCTCTGGGCGTTTTTAAATAAAGCCCAGGTTCAATTTCAGAGCCTCTTAATATCCAGGAGGCTCTTCCTGCAGTCTGCGGCATCTAATAACACTGCAGCGGCTGGATGCTGCGGCCGGGCTGGGGAAGCCGAGCCAAGGCTGCCCGGGCGGGAAGGGTTAACAGCCGCCTGGGCGGCAATTTCTGCACCAGCCTCGGGAAGCCTCAGGTCAACTCTGCTCATAAAACTCTGCACAAATATTTCTTTTTCTATCAGAGGAATTCTAATTCTGCACACAGACCAGGGCCACTCAGATTATTACACATTATTAAAAATTAATTTAAAAAATGGTCTGGTTCTAGCAACGTGCAGTAGAGATGGTGTCCAAGTCTGAAATCATAGCAGGGAAAAGTGGAAAGAAAATCCTATGTCGTTCGGGCAAAAGAACGCCTGGAAAATGGCTCCTTTTGTTTTGACAACCGGAGTCACGGGTCTGGCGCCTGCCCCGTCTACCATAATGGCTGCTATCCAGGTGTTATTACACCTGACCTTAAGATACAACCTTCCATCCAGTGCTCACTGCTCTGTGGTTTCTGGGTGAGTTGCGTTTGTCTCCTGGACGGGGCGTCAGGGTCAGACTGGACAATGCCCTCCCGTGCACCCAGGGATGGCATCCACAGGGTCATGTGCTCACATTGTGGAGACGCAGGCGCTGACATCACATTTTCCCCTGAGGACGGCTGTGGGTTCCCGCAGTAAAGAGTCTGGAAGCCAAGCCCTGAACAAAACACTGAACAGAGGCTGCTCGCTGTGTGACCCCCATGGTAGGTGTTAGGACAGGGAGTCCTGAGGATCATGGCATCGTGTGCCTGGGTGTGGCTGTGACAGTCTTATTTCTGCCCGTTTAACGGAATAAGTGATTTAGTCCAGCAAAATGCAATAAGAACTAGATTCCACCTGTGTGAGTGTGTGTGTGAGTGTGTGTGTGAGTGTGTGTGTGAGTGTGTGTGTGAGTGTGTGTGTGTACATGGTGCTGGTTTACTAGTTAAGTCATGTCTGACTTTTGCGACCCCATGAACTGTATAGCCTGCCAGGCTCCTCTGTCCATGGGAGTCTCCAGGCAAGAATACTGGAATGGGTTGCCATGCCTTTCTCCAAGGATTGACCCAGGAATCAAACCCAGGTCTCTTGCATTGCAGGCAGATTCTTTACCACCTGAGCTACAAGGGAAGCCCATATATATATGTGTGTGTGTGTGGGGGGGCAGTGTATATATGCACACACACATATATAAAACCGAATCACTTTGCTGTGTACCTGAAACTAACACATTGTTTTTTCCTTGTTTTCTTTCATTAAATTTTATTAGAGTTCAGTTGATTCACAGTGCTGTGTTAGCACCTGCAGTACAGCAGAGTGGATCAGCGGCGCGTGTCCACGTCTCCCGCTTCCCTGAACTCCTTCTGTTTAGGTCACCACGAGCGCTAGGCCACCTCCCCGTGCTGAGCAGTGAGCTCGCTCTCGCTAGTTCTCCGTTTTGCGCGTGGCATCAGTAGTGTACGCGTGTCAGTCTCCCAGCCTCCCAATTCATCCCGCCCTCGCTTCCCGGCTCGGCAGCCACACGTTTGTTCTTTACATCTGTCTCTCTATTTCTACCTTGCTAACCAGCTAAACTCCAAAATAAAGTAAAAATTAAACAAATAAGTAGAGCCCGCAGTTGCTAGACCTACAGCCTCCCTGGATACAGGACGTGGCATTCAACACAAGAAGGGTTCCCGCCGCTGGGGGCCTCCTCTGCCCAGACGCCGCGTTAGCACCTCGGGGCGGTGAGTTCAGCTGCTGGGTGTCTGCAGCCAGCCCCGACGCCCCTGCTCCCTGCTCTCCTGAGGGGTAGAGAGCCCCCCTCCACCGCCCTTCCTGCCAGATACTCTCCCTGCCCTGCGGCTCGGGCTGGGGGCAGGGGGCAGGTGAGTGCTTTCCCAGGAGAGGGGGTCGGTCACGGGGGAAGGGACCACCGGCAGGGCTGGAGACAGGGCAGGGCGGCCAGCAAGGACACAGACGGGACCTCAGCCTGCTGCGCCTGGGCAGCGCTCTCCCGAGAAAGTGGTTCTTGGGGTTGCTGTGAGCCGGCCAGGAAGACAGACTAACCTGAGTTCACAGACAGAGCCGCCTTGTTCAGAGGGGCACACAGTACATGATGCCATCCCCCAGGTTGGAGGGAAAACGGGGGCACAGAAATGGGGCGTCGCCATCTGCCACGCTGACCTTCCGTGAGGCCAGCCTTCCCGGCCCCTGCACAGGGACCATCTGACCAGCTGGCGGCCAGTTGGGGGCAGCTGGCAGACCTTCCCTTGGTCACCATCCCCCTCCGCCCGCCCTGGGGCAGCAGTGTCCATGCTGAGGGCCCAGTTTCTTTGTGGCAGAGTTTTCGGCCTCTTCCTTTTGGAGGCAGGCTTGCGAGACTCCATTTTTAGTGACAAGTGGAACCAAGTCATCTTTAGCCTCCTTGGGTGTGCAGGGTGCCAGGGTCCGGAAGAGTCAGGCTGGCTACAGCTTGCAGGGCCCACAGTGACCGCCACTGCCCACGGCGGGGCCCTTGGTGCCTAAGGTCAGGTCCCGGGCTGGCCCGAAGGGCACGGCCCCATCGCTTCCCTCCCCATCCCCCGAGGGCTCCTCCTCCAAGGGGCCCGCCCCGGCTGGCCTGTGAGGCCCCCACGGGCTTTCTCGCCCGCACCGTCCTGCACCCACCCCAGCCCCGCGCCCTGCGGCCAGTGGACACGAGGGATCCACAGGCAGCTCCGGGGTTATTTCTCGGCAGTCCCTGGAAGGAAGCAAATAACCCAATCAGGGTGCTGGTTTGTAAGATGAATTTTCAATGTGTCGCCCACAGATGATCATTGATTGCGGCCAATAAGTAGAGGCAGCCCTGATGTTGACTGTTGTCGGCGGTAATTATAATCGGCGGCGGGACCCTGCGCTGCTGAATGCCGCGTTTGTGGCCGGCGTGGCTGTCCCGCTAGCCTTCTCTGCTCCTTTCATGGGGCCCCATGATTCACGGGGGATGATCAGTATTTCATCTGCACAGCATTTGGACTGAGGGTGTCTGGGTCCTTTGTGGGCCCGCTGATAATGACCCCTTTATTCAGGCCAGCTTGTAGGAACAAGGAGATAAAGCAAACGGGAGAGAGTTATAGCATACACTCAGGAAAGCATTGTGACGGTTATAAGCAGAAAACAAGCGGGAAGAGACAGAGTGGGGTGGAGAGGAATTGGGGGAGGGGGCGGGAAACGCAGAGGTTTCTGAAATCGTGTGGAAAAGAAACAGGGGTGTTCCTCGGATTTTTCTTAACATGCTAAAAATAAAAGGCTCAGTGAGCTTTCATCAGTCTTTTGAAACTCATTCTCTTGTAAAAAGATTGATTTTATGAAACTGAGGTTTAACAGCCATGAATTTTTATTTTATATATTCTGAATAATTTCAGGATATCCTGGTAAATAAGAATGTATCACTTTTCCCCCCAAACCCAACCCCATTCGTTTTCCGTTAGATAAAACTCCAGGCACCGGCTGCTCGACCGCTCTGATTCTCCACTTCGGAGGTGCTCTTCCCCGCCGATGCCGCTCATTTCTCTGAGAGCCCAGCCTCCTTAGATGCCCCAGAGCTGTGTGAAGAGCGAGTTGGGCCTGCTGTGCAGACACAGGCGCCAAACAGCTCCTTTCATTGTTGGCAGTGCCCTCAGGACCATCCCAGTCCTGCATCAGCCACCTGGCTCTTCCCAATGGTTGTGTTTCCCGACGCTCTTCATGAACACGGGCGGGTACGGTCCTGGCAGCCAGGGGAGGGGCCTTGCTGGACCCGCTCCCTGTGGGTTAGAGGATGAGGCACAGAGGCCAGATGTGCTGGGTCAAGCGCTGGTCTGATTCTGGAATCCAGAGTCTGACAGAACCAAGCCCAGGTCCATCTGTTCACCCCCATGATCATCTTATGGGGCCCTGTGGCCCTGTCTCCTAAGCGAGAGAGCCTGCCGGAGCGCAGTCCCCAGGGTGTGGAGGCACCTGCTGAAATTTCTCCTGTTTTCATTCAGGGCCCAGTGGTTCGGTTTTGCTTGATTTTGTTCTAGCCTGTGTTGCTGTGGGGAGCAGATGACAAAGTGCAGAGAAGCGTTGAGAAGATCCTGGGCCCTCGACCCTAGGAGTGAAGGCATCCATCCAAAGCCTCCAGGTCAGTACTTCTAACAGACTCATTGTGGGGTTCCAAGGTGGACCTGGAGGAGGATTCTATCACCTCCTCTGTATCAGGAAACCCCGCACTTCTGAGCTCTTTCCCCAAGGCAGCAATCCACGTGGAAAGACCCTGCTCAGCCTGAAGGGAAGGGGGTCTTGCCTCTGCGGCTCCAAGGGTCGGCCTCAGCTGACAGGGGTTAGGGACACACAGGACTGGAGAGAAAAAAGGGGATGGAGGTTGAAGAAATGAAAAAAAAAAAAAAACACAGTAAAGAAAAGCAGAAGACTGTTATGTGGATATTCATTAATCTCTGAGTGAGCTGGAACATTCTACATGGAAAAGCACCAGGAACATACCCAGGTTAACGACATTAAATTAAAAAAAAAAAAAACTATATTGTAAAACACCTTAATATTAAAAGGCCAGTGTCACCAACAGAGACATCTATTTTTTAGAACATGTGGCAGAAAAAAGGTTAATACATTTACTAGGAGGAGTTCTCTTATATATACATTTGTCAATAAGACTAACAAAAAACAACAGAAAATATGAGCCAAAAAATCAATAGGTGGCTGACAAAGAAACCCAAAAATGTCAGAAAGAAAAAGACTTTCATCTCATTCACAACCAAAGTCATCACTACTCAGGACATTCTGACTTGGGCCTCCGGTGGTTGCCAGGGGTTTCGGAGCAGGGTGGACGCTGCCCAGGGCTGGTGGACAGAGGCTCACACACCCTCCACCCGGGGACGGAGGCAGAGCCGCCTCGTCTGGAGACACACGGAGAAACACAGCACAGGAGCCTGAAATGTGGGGAACCTGGAGCGTGCCCGAGTGGGGGATGTGGACGTGGACAGAGGCTCCATCAGCAGAGACGCAGGCAGACGTTCCCTGCGCGCCAGCACATAAGAGTGCGGTCGTGCTGGGGCTGGGCATCTGTGCCTGGGCCTTCTCTGGTGGCAGAAGGCAGCGGCCACTCTCTGCTGCGGGGCACGGGCCTCTCTTGCTGGGCGCTCCGGGCCAGGGTGTAGGGCTGCGGTAGTTGTCATGTGTGGGCTGAGCTGCCCCGAGGCGTGTGAGCCCTTCCCAGGCCAAGTTTCCTACATGGCAGAAGGATTCTTCACCACTGAGCCACCAGGGAGGCCTGAACGTCATTTTCATAGTGAAAAATAAAGATGACTGAATGTGCCGTAGCACGATGGCACTCTGATTTCCTCAAGTGTGATCCCAAAGCTCTGTGGGCCTTTCGTAATCTTAAGCAGTGTTCAGCACCGTGGGACAAGAAAAAAATATGCAATTAGATTAAACTCAAGCCACATAATCTCTAATTCACTTTAAATGCACAAACATACCACACAGAAAACATCCAGGGAGGCAGTCAAGTGAGTTTGCCCAGGGGAAGTGTAGCGTGGCTGCCGGGGTCGAGTACTTGGTCCGGAGGTCACTGTGTCCCTAAACCTCACTTTCTGTGTGTGAAATGCAGATTAGACCAGCTCCTGCCTCCCAGAACTGTGGGGAGGACACAGAGCAGAAAGCACAGCCCCGAGCTGGCTGGCGTTCGCCGGACCCAGGTCAGGAGCGGCTTCAGCTCTTGGGGCTGCAAGGTCTCCGAAACGAGTTGACTGACTTGGGTGTTGCTCTCAAACAGCCACAGGCACTCTGTAAGCAAAGGCAGTGACTGTGCCAAGAGGATTTATTTTGGGATGCAAAAATCTGAATTCCAATTAATTTTTGCATGTCATGAAATACTCTTATTTTGACTTTTTGAAAAAAGCATTTAAAAACAGAGAACATTCTTAGCTTTGGGGCTGTACAGACGCCAGCACAGAGTGGAACAGTTCACACTATGGTTCACTGACTCTGGCTTGAGATGTTGCCTGGAATTCATATTAGTTACTAAAATGATTGCCTCATTGTTGTTTGAAGAAAAAGGGATGAAAACACAACATAAACTTTGATATTCTGTAATTGTGATTGATGTTTATTTTCCTCTTTGCCTTTTCCTGCGTTTTCCCATTTTTCTGAGTTGTGTCAAGAGGAATCATTTCATAATTTCAAAAAGCAAACTTTGAAAGTTATGTAAACCAAGAACATCAAAATCTCTGTAAGAAAAGCAGAAAAAGAAAACAACCGACATCCCAAGATCCACTTCGTCTCAGTGTTGGCGATGCTAAGAGGTCTTTGAACGTATGGGAAACAGCTCAGAGACTAAACGCAAATTCCACAGGAGACGCAGCCAAGGAGCCGTGTTTCCTTCAGCGGTTGAAGGAAAAATATTTATTCTGCTGGTGGACCTTGTCACAGGAGCGCAGGAGGGGCTGGGGCCCTGGAGTCCTGTCTGCGGTCTCGAGTCGGGGTTGGAATTTGTACTCACCCAGCAGGAGTGTTCTTGCAGGAGGACACGTGTCACTGATGCAGGGAGAGAAGCAGGTTTGAGATGGAACGGCTTCCTTGTTCGCTTGTTCCTGATTTAAAAGTCGGAATGTCCTCATTTGAGATTTCTTCTAAACTGGTCTCAGAAGCAGCAGAATCTGTCACTGAAATGAATGGATGCACTTAAGACACAGAAGCAGAGTTCTGTAGCCTTCTGATATGTTTTGGCCCTGATCCTTTCGGCAAGAAGAGTTTAGAGATTAGTTTTTTGTTGTTCAGTCGCTCAGTCATGTCTGACTCCTCCTGACCCCATGGACTACAGCACGCCAGACTTCCCTGTCCATCACCAACTCCCGGAGTTTACTCAAAGTCATGTCCATTGAGTCGGTGATGCCATCCAATCTTCTCATCCTCTGTCATCCCCTTCTCCTGCCTTCAGTCTTTCCCAGCATCAGGGGCTTTTCCAGTGAGTCAGCTCTTCACATCAGGTGGCTAAAGCACTGGAGCTTCAGCTTCAGTATCAGTCCTTTCCAATGAGTATTCAGGGTCAATTTCCTTTCATTTTCCCCAATTTACTGAGAGAGTCAGGCAGACCTGGCTGTGTCACGGGATAGCTTTTGAATCTCAGTCTGTACCTACCGCAGGCAGCCCACAAGGTAGCAAAGTAGAAAGTGATGAGCAATGCTTGCCACTAAAGTAGGGGACAAGGCACCTGTGACCCCAGGAGGGTGAGGACGAACCCATGAGACCTGCCGGCTGTGAGTGCCCAAGTGGAGAAACGCAGAAGACGCAATGCAGAGTCTGTGAACCCAAACAGAGGAGACTCAGCACCTGGCCGGTGAGCCCAGAAAGCCCTGAAGGCTGCCTGGAGGAGGCACAGGATCCCAGGAGAGCCTGTCCACGCCCTCCAGGCTTCCTCCTGGGACAGGGGCCCAGGGCAAGGCACTTCTGGGGAGATGAAAGGAAGCCAAGCAGGGCAGAGGGGGCAGGGGCGGGGACTCCAGAGAAAAGAGGGCAGAGCTGCGGGCCTCCACCAGCAACGGCAGGTTCTGCGACTAAAGAGAAACAGGCACAGAGGGAATGACAGAGCTGCCCTGAGCCACACCACCTTCTCCAGTTCAGGAAAGCTGACGTCACGTAAAAGCTCTAAAGCCAAATTGCAGACAAAGCTTTCCTTAGAAAGGAAGGAGGCGTAGAATTCAGTCCCTGCAAGGGCAGAAGAGGAGGTGATGGGCAGGCAGGTCAGAGCTTCACACGCTCTTCCAGAATAAGGTGAAAGACGCTAGAAACGATACAGGACGGGGGACAAAAGCGTCAATCAGAACCAGAAACATGGAAATGAGGTGAAGGACAAACAGGAAGTAATTAGGAGAAAATAATCAGAAAACAGGATAAGTTAAAAGAAATACAAAGAAGAAGACCAACAGGAAGAGGAACAAGAAAAATTTCACTAATAAAATTAAGAGCTTAAAGGATTTGAAAGTGACAAATGCTGAAGTTAAAGTTGTATAAAAGTATTAGTTGCTAAGTCATGTCTGACTTTTTGCAGCCCTATGGACTGTAGCCCACCAGGCTCCTCTGTCCATGGGATTCTCCACACAAGAATACTGGAGTGGGTTGCCATTTCCTCCTCTTGTAAATAACAGGTGCTCAGGGTAAAAATAAACAGCTTGAGGAAACAGGAGAAATACTGGAAGCTGCAACTCAAGAAAACATTCTGAAATTAAAAAAAAAAAAGACTATGCTATCTACATATTCAAAGAGCTTCACATGTCTGATAATCTGGACTCAAATTGCCACAATCGAGACACCTCCTCATAAATTTCCTGGATTTTACAAAAGAAAGAACAAAAACTCCTTTTGGGGTCCTGGCAAAAATTGCAAGAAATTCATAAGGGAGAGAAATTACATATTTCATCCTGTTTTTTCAACAATAACACTTTATGCCAGTAGTAAATGGTAGAATGTATTTGATAAACAGGAAAAAAAAATATGAGCCCATAATTTTGTAGCCTGGGAGACTTTCCATTTGTCACCTGCAAACATCCCGAGGAATATTATGTCCCCGAGCCCTTTCTGAGAAATCTACCAGAGAACCAATAATAGATAACGGAAAACCCCCGAGAGACTGCGACTCAGCGCTTTGCCATGTTGGTGCCAGCATCAGCGAGGAGCAGAGCTCCCCGAAGCCTGATCGGCATCTGCAGTCACAGTACAACCTTCCGCACAGATTCTCCAAGGTGGCGTCAGTGTTACTGACAGCAGGGTGTGGTCATCTTTAACGGGGACAAGTCAGCAAGTGACCGTGAGACACTCTAATCACAGACCTCCTGGGAGCGAGGCTTCCCTGGTGACTCAGACGGTAAAGCATCTGCCTGCAACGTAGGAGACCTGGGTTTGATCCCTGGGTCGGGAAGATCCCCTGGAGAAGGGAAAGACAACCCACTTCAGTAATATGGCCCGGAGAATGCCATGGACGGAGGAGCCTGGTAGGCTACAGTCCACGGGGTCGCAAAGAGTCAGACACAACTGAGCGACTTCTCTCTCTCTCTGTGTCTGAGCAACAGGCTTCACAGCCTAGGTGAATCTACATGACGCACCAGAGGGGCAAGCACACTTTCTGTGGTCCCGAGTCTGGGGAGGAAACACCAGTGTGAACTCCAGAGGTGACATGTGCTTCTGTGCAAACGCCACATCTGTGTTCTCCCCAGAGGATGGGAACCCTGGCCATCAGCAGTGAGTGGTCCTGAAGCACCCTCTCCTGCTGGAAGGAACTCGGGCTTCTTGGGGGGATGTCTCATTTATGGCCTGGAGCAGAAGATGTGCAGGACCAGAAAGGGTACTGCTTGGCAGATGCCGAAGAGCCCTCAAACGGCCCCTGGTCACGTCAGGAGGACACAAGGGCTGGTTCAGACCCGGGCCTCCAGCCAAAGATGAGGCCGTTGCATTTCAAACAGCAACTTCAGTTAGTGATGACCTACCAATTATGTTTAAATCCGTGCATTCTCAACACTATTCAAAAATAATAGATCCCTTCAGAGGGTGAGAGGGAGCCAGCTGATTGCCTTGAAAACTGAATAAAGGATACTGAGTAGCGATCTGGACCACCTTCCTTTCATAACGTTCTGGAGGACCTAGCGGTGAGTAAGGAGAAATTGCCATTGAATTTATTCCAACAAAAATGTGAAAAAGAAATTGGAGAGGGAATGAAACTACAGATGAAGTAAGACCTAGACAACCTAAGGATTCAAAGTGGGAGGCTGAGCTGCAGCACTGGGTGATAACCTGTCAGGAAACACGGACGTGGTTTCTATGGGAGCCAAGGGGGGCGCTGGGATGGGATGGGGTTTCCAGGGCAACTGGATGGAGTTGTAGCTATAGATTCTGCTTGAATGACCCATGACACCATATGTTTATCTTAGAGGGTTTGCTCTATCTGCTTTATTTTACAACAAAACACTTAAAAATAAATTTGTGAGACATCAACATAGTATCACGTCGTAATTATTTCCCAACATTGTAAAAAAAAGTTTCAAGGGTTTAAAGAGGAGGTGAGTTCTGTTTTGAGCGGACTGTCACTGATTTGCAGTGGCATTCATGTGGCCAACGCAGAGCGAGGCGGCGACAGCCCTGGACAGGTGCGAGGCCCACCGCGCACAGAGGACACTCTGCAAACCCAGGGATGTTCGGAGCTCAGGTGTGGAAGACCACATTTTCTCTAGTGCTGGACGGTGTGTGCTTTAAGTTGGTGTCCTGATTCAATTCCTTGGGGTTTACTGTTTGAAAGGGTCCTTCGTGTTTCTCTGTTTATGACCTTTTCCTACTTTGCTATTGGATTTTCAATCTACGCCTTCCTGATTCCCAGGGCTTTTTGCACCTAAAATATATTATTAACCCTTGTCTTTGACAGGAATTTGAAAGCCCCTTTCTCAGTTTGTCTTCTGAGTATTTTCTGATGCTTGTTTGTGTGTTTTGTCTTCTTTGGCCATGCAGAAGTTTATTTTTTGAAGGAGTTTGCAACAGAAATATTCTGAGTGGTTGGGCGGAGGCCAAGGAAGCTCTCCAAGTGTCCAGCGTCAAGGATGCTCTTGTTGTCGTGCTGAAATGCAGTGCAGTCCGCAGCGGCCCCGGTGCAGAGGAGTGTCGTGCAACCTGGACTCCCAGGGCCCCTCAGAGCCCTGGACGCCAGGAGCTGGGCCCATGGCTCTCCAAGCTGCATTTTGTTCTCTTGCTAGGACATCCTACCTTTCAATGCCTGTGAGGATCCCAGGCTCCTCTCTTGCCCTAATGTCTGTCACATGTCCAGGACTGGCCTCTCCTTCTGGGCGTTTCTGAGGTCCCCACCCACTTCCATGCCCACTGTCCTTCCCAGGACACCTCATCAGCTGCTCCTCTGCCTTGGGGACACTGTGGGCATCTTGGGGTGTGCAGATTCTGTCTCTCCCCAGGGTCCCTGGAGTGCAGTTTCATGCTCCTGTTGGTGCCCTGTCTCAAAGGTGCAGGAGACACGTTCAGAGCAGAGCAGCCACCACGTTCCCACCAGGATCAACGCCAACGTCTTCATTTGTAATATTTCTTATTATTTAGTTCAAAACATTTTCCAACTTCTCACTATAATTTTGTTTTTGACATTGGCTACTTAGAAGTACATTTTTTAATTTGAAAACTTGTGGAGATAACGCTCTAATTATTTGGGGGTTATTAATATTTGGATGGAGGTTACTTGGTTGGACAACACACTGCTGTGATTTCCATCCTTTGAAACGTGTTGAGACTTGTTTAAGGCCCAGCATTTTGTCAGTTCATAAAATCTATGCCTGAACAGAATGCCTGCCGTGTAGTAATTGGGACAGTGTCCCATGTTTCCATCACCCAAATGTTTTGACCATAGTTTTAAACACATCTACAGAGTGAATTTTTAGCTATTGGGTCTACCCATCACTAAAAGTTGCCTGTTGTTGCTCAGTCGTGTCCGACTCTTTGTGAACTGCAGCACTCCAGGCCTCCCTGTCCTTCACCAACTCCTGGAGTTCACTCAGACTTGTGTCCATCGAGTCAGTGATGCCATCCAGCCATCTCATCCTCTGTCGTCCCCTTCTCCTCCTGCCCCCAATCCCTCCCAGCACCAGACTCTTTTCCAATGAGTCAACTCTTCACATGAGGTGGCCAAAGTACTGGAGTTTCAGCTTTAGCATCATTCCTTCCAAACAAATCCCAGGGCTGATCTCCTTCAGAATGGACTGGTTGGATCTCCTTGCAGTCCAAGGGACTCTCAAGAGTCTTCTCCAACACCACAGTTCAAAAGTATCAATTCTTCAGTGCTCAGCCTTCTTCACAGTCCAACTCTCACATCCATACATGACCACAGGAAAAACCATAGCCTTGACTAGACGAACCTTTGTTGGCAAAGTAATGTCTCTGCTTTTGAATATGCTCTCTAGGTTGGTCATAACTTTCCTTCCAAGGAGTAAGCGTCTTTTAATTTCATGGCTGCAGTCACCATCTACAGTGATTTTGGAGCCCAATAAAATAAAGTCTGACACTGTTTCCACTGTTTCCCCATCTATTTCCCATGAAGTGATGGGACCGGATGCCATGATCTTCATTTTCTGAATGTTGAGCTTTAAGCCAACTTTTTTACTCTCCACTTTCACTTTCATCAAGAGGCTTTTTAGTTCCTCTTCACTTTCTGCCATAAGGGTGGTATCATCTGCATATCTGAGGTTATTGATATTTCTCCCGGCAATCTTGATTCCAGCTTGTGCTTCTTCCAGTCCAGTGTTTCTCATGATGTACTCTGCATATAAGTTAAATAAGCAGGGTGACAATATACAGCCTTGACGAACTCCTTTTCCTATTTGGAACCAGTCTGTTGTTCCATGTCCAGTTCTAACTGTTGCTTCCTGACCTGCATACAAATTTCTCAAGAGGCAGGTCAGGTGTCTGTATTCCCATCTCTTTCAGAATTTTCCACAGTTTGTTGTGATCCACACAGTCAAAGGCTTTGGCACAGTCAATAAAGCAGAAATAGATGTTTTTCTGAAACTCTCTTGCTTTTTCCATGATCCAGCAGATGTTGGCAATTTGATCTCTGGTTCCTCTGCCTTTTCTAAAACCAGCTTGAACATAAGGAAGTTCACGGTTCACATATTACTGAAGCCTGGCTTGGAGAATTTTGAGCATTACTTTGCTAGTGTGTGAGATGAGTGCAATTGTGCGGTAGTTTGAGCATTCTTTGGCATTGCCTTTCTTTGGGATTTGAATGAAAACTGACCTTTTCCAGTCCTGTGGCCACTGCTGAGTTTTCCAAATTTGCTGGCATATTGAGTGCAGCACTTTCACAGCATCATCTTCAAAAGTTGCCTGTAGTTGCTCAGTCGTGTCTGACTCTTTGTGACCCCATGAACTGCAGCACTCCAGGCCTCCCTGTCCTTCACCAACTCCCGGAGTTTACTCAGACTTATGTCCATTGAGTCAGTGATGCCATCCAACCATCTGATCCTCTGTCATCCCCTTCTCCTCCTACCCTCAATCTTTCCCAGCATCAGGGTCTTTTCAAATGAGTCCGTTTTTTGCATCAGGTGGCCAAAGTATTGGAGTTTCAGCTTCAACATCAGGCCTTCCAATGAATATTCAGGACTGATCTCCTTTAGCATGGACTGGTTGGATCTCCTTGCAGACCAAGGGACTCTCAAGAGTCTTCTCCAGCACCAAAGTTCAAAAGCATCAATTCTCCTTATAGTCCTGCCAGATTTTGCATCATAAATTCTGAGATTCTTTGGAACAGGGTAATTGTAGGGAGATTTTGTTTTTGTTGTTTTCCAACACGAAGCAGATTGAATGAAAGCAAAGTCGGCAGGGTCGGGTCAGGCACCTCAGATCCGAGGACGGAGCCGCAGAGATTCGTGCTTTCTGTCTTTATGCTTCCTGTTCTGTCGTCGTCACTCTGAGTCCCTGATTAACCCCTCAGGGCACGAAGCCCCAGCTGGGTCTGGGCCAGGGACGGCCGAGCAGAACTGAGGCCTGAACCCCCTGAACTGACCTCAGGAGGGACGCCGATGAGGTCTCCATGGTGTGGCCAGATTTCTCAGCATTTACCTCCACCAAGAAAATGCTGTTCATCGCAGCATAAACAACACACACACTCGTGTGAAGCTCACGGAGCCAACGGCAACCAAAGCAGCTGTAGAACTTAGACTCTTTTCCAGGAAGGTCCTTTATCACCGGCACGGTTTAGGCCTGTGCCTCGCGAGGATGGAAATCTGTCCATGCCTTTGGGGTGGTCGCACTGTTCTTTTCAATTCCCTGCAGAAAGGCACCCCCTCCAGGTGCGCCTTCACTGCCTTGGCGGGGCTCCTAAAGTTCAGGTGAGCGAGCGACTGCGGGGCGCTTTCTGGGGGCCAGCAAGCCGCCTGGAAGCCCGAGGCCACACCCGGCGCAGCCCCTGCGCAAGTTCTGTGACGTGATTGTCGGGCAGTAAAAAGGGCGAGGCGTGCAGAGGACGGTCCCGCCTGGGTCACACACACACACCCGCGCCCTTAGGGAAGGACCCCAGCACCGGGGCCCATACGCACAGGCGCTGTCCGGATTCTGGGGCCAAATGCAGGAAGGAACACGAGGGGTGCCCCTTCTGGGTGCATATTCAGGCTGCGTTCTGAAAAGAACCTTTCACAAGAGAACGTGGGGGGCACACTGGTAATTTCACGTTCTGATAACTTAGAGCTAAACGCGTGTCGTTACAGAGACTAAGCCCTGCGCTCCTCTGGGCTAAGAGGAGAAGGTTAAGTCCGTGTATGTGGGAAATGCCTCATTTCCAAGGTCGCAGACTTGGGGCTCCTCAGCAGAAAACCTGGACTCAGAGTCACGGTGGTTAGAGGATATGCATGCCATGTGCCAAAACAGGTGTATTCAAAAGAAAATTCAAATCTGTTGTAATGGAATTCTGAAGTAACTCACTGAAGAACTCAGAACGGGAACAAAAGGAAAGAAAAAATACCTTGAACTATCCCCAGGAAGCTGTTACTGCAGAGGTCCTGATTTTACTGCTTTTCCCATCAAATTGGGTTGTTTCAGGGGCCCCGTCAAACCAGCCTGTGGCGACTTCTAGGTGATTAGGGGTCAGAGAAGGAGCAGAAGGCGGTGGGCAGCACTTCTCACACAAGGAAAGCCTAGACTCTCAGAGATCATCACCCAGACAGCAAAGAACAACAGATGCTCACTCTGTTTTTTCATTTGAAATAAAAAAGTGCATCAGGGCTGTTTCATGCAGAGGCCACTTACACATCGAGAGTTTCTAGAGTTAAAAACAGCAAGGACTGGAGCACAAGCAGAAGCCATCGTGACGCTGGTGGTGACCTCTGTCCACGTCATCTTAATGTCCCTTCCGAACCCCCACCCGGATGGGAGGGTGACGTGGGGGGAGTGGAGGACTGGGGAGGTGGGGCTCTCCGCCCCCAGGTGGGTCCCTAACAACCCAGGTGAGGAATCAATCTGCCAGCTGAGGCTTCCTTGTCCTGCCACCTGGAGGCCATGGACAGCACCTTCCTGCTGGGCTGGGGGCCCGCTGACCACCGCAGGAAGCCCTGCAAACCTCTTGTTTTCAGTGGGAGAGCAAGAAGCCCCCGTGCGCTTAGCGTCCTAGGCCCCAGCAGACATGGAGAAGGTGGCGACAGACCAGTGTGAGGCGTTTTCACTCTTGGTTCATGACTTAAACACAGCAGGTACCCCAGTGCATCGAAAACGTACACGGGCTCCCAGAAGCCAAGCGCAGAGTAAAAGCAAGATGGAGGTCTTCCTGGGGATCAGCGGCAGAGAGCCTGCCTGGACACGCAGACGACGCGGGTTCAATCCCTGATCCAGGAAGATGCCCTTGGAGCAACTAAGCCTGTGCACCACAGCTGCGGAGTCTGCGCGCTGGAGTCCAGGAGCCACAGCCGCTGAAGTCCACACGGCCTAGAGCCCGCGCTCCACAACGAGGGGAAACCCTGCCACGAGAGCCCTCGTACCACAGCTAGAGAGTGGCCCTGCCGGCCTCAACTAGAGGAAGCCCGTGCAGCAGGAAGACCCAGCACAGCCAAAAATAAACAAATAAGCAAGGCAAAAATGGGAACTTGCCAAGAACTCAAGGGACAGTTAGCTGAGGCGATCTCCTCTCTGCTCATCTCAGGGTTTGCATGTTGCTGTCCTTTTCTTACTGATCAGCAGAGAGGGCGGGATCACTGGACCTTTAAGGAGAGTGCAGAGGATGGGCCAGTGTGGGAGGCGCAGCCGGCAGAAAGCTAGGGTCTGGGTCCTGGAGGTGGGACATATTAGCAGCTAGGGTCCAAAGCGCTCGCCCTGCCCCTCAGTGGGGCTCCCTGACTTAATGTTCAGCCCCGTCTCTGTGCAGAGAGCCAGGCCCTGCTTGTGCCACAGCAGATAGACAAGTGTCTGCAGTGGAGTCTTTGCAGACGACCAGTCGTGGGAAGCGGCCCTGGTCACTCCCAGGGGCTGTGCCCTCCTGCCACCAGGCCCGGACGTGAGGACCTCAGGGCGTCTCTCCAGGCCCCGCCTCCTTCCATCCAGCCCTGGGAGCTGGTTTGCAGCCCACCGCCGGTGCTAGGCAGGGACACAAGGTGGGCCCCTCACAAACTGCAGGGCGACTGTCAGGTTCCCGTGGGATGTGCCACCTGAAAGGCACGTGTCCAGGGCTGCCTCCTCAGGGAGCCGATCAGAGCCAGGGGGACAGCCACGCTCAAGCAGGAGTCCGCGGACTCAACCCCACAGCTAAGCCCAGTCACTCTTTCTGCCCTTGTGAGTGTCCATTGGGGAGAAAGGACCTCGGTCCATGTCACTGGGGGTGTCTCTGCCAGAAAAGGGAAGGGCATCCGTGGGCTGGGTCTGAGCTCGCCCTCAGGTTTGACCCGAGGCTGGAGAAGGAGCTAGAAGCTCTGATGAGGTGAAACTGCAGTGGTCTTCAAGTCAGGGCATGTCTGTCAGGCAGATCCCCGGGACCCTTGGCACTTGACTCAGAAAGGCCCGTGGAGACCAGTGCCCCAGGGTTGTGGTAGCCAAGCCTCACCCCCACGACAGACTCAAGAGCAGAGCAGCCAGGTGGCACCTGGCCTGCCGCCTCCTCTCAGGGAGGTCAGCCCACACCCTCCAGCCTCTGCGATGTGATCCAGGCCTGCCTTCCCCGCCAGCACCTCCAGTGGGAAGGGACTTCGTCCGCCCACCACACCCTAAGCAGCAACCGTGTCTCACTCGTAAAGCACCCCCATGCTCTGCTTATCCACCTTTAGGGCAGGAAGATTCAGACTCGTGGCTCCTAGCAGGCACACAGGATGGTGGAAATCTTCATTCTCATCGTCACAATAAGAAGAGAGCAGAACACACTGGAAATCAAGTCTCCCCAGATTCCCTGAGAAACGTGAAGTCACAAACTGCTGCCCTCAAACTGGAGAGACGGCCAGCAGGTGCAGTGAATCAGAACTTGCTGGAGCGGAACCCTCCTGGGGCCCAGGCTGAAGGGCAGCGGGCAGCCTGGGTGTGATCCTGGGGCTGAAGGCCTGGTGAGGACGCCAGGGAGGTAAAGGTGGCACTCAGGCACAGGAAGGTACCTGCACGTCTGTGAGTTTTACCTCCAGGAGCTCTGCCAGCTCCTCGCAGTTCAGGTCAGACACAGGCTCCTCCAGCCTCCGGGGGCTGGAAGGGAAGGGAATCATTTAGAAATAGGCCTGAGAACTCTGTCTCCGTCAGGAGGCAGCCCCCAGGAGGGTGGTTTAACCAGAGCCTGACCTGCTGGGACTCATCAGAGCCCGGCTGACCTGCGTGGTGGTGCCGTTCCAGCTCCAACTGCCCTGTCCCTGCGAAGGGGAGATAACAAACCAAACACACCCTAGAGCACTTTGTGAGTCTGCAGTCTGGGGGACTGGACTCATGGGAAGGCTGAGCCCAACCCCAGGACCAGGCACGCACCCCTGCAGCCCCGGGCAGCAGGGCTTCTGTGCAGAACAGGATGGACAGAGATGAAGCTGTCAGCGCAGACCTCATGAGAGACCGCAAGATCCTGCACTTCTTAATGGTGAAAGTTCCAAGTGTCCGATTCTGTTTTTTAGTGAATGGTCTTATCTAGCAGTTTTATCAGGTGTGCTTAAGTTCCTGAGCTGTTGTGTCTTTCCCTGAGTTAGAAAGAGCACGGTGCTGACATTTTGTCCAGCGACAGCTGTGAGCCGAAACCATCAGAAACGTTATTTATGCTTTACCCATATCCTAGGGAAGGCCACGCCCATTTCCCATAAAAGGCTAAAATAGGTAGGATTTTTTACCTCTTTGCCGGAAGGGAAAACGTAATAAAATAGACCTGGTTACTGACAGAAGATTACTTTAGCATTGCTCAAGCTGTAGGTATGTGTGCATGTGTAAGCGACTTAATGAACTGTCATTTTAGAATCAATTTATGGAGTGGAGGCGATGACCTGGAACACCCTCACCCTTTGCCTGCCCACCCCCCTCCAGGGACCCGCCAGTGGTGCCTCTCACGGCTTCAGCCTCCTTTGTTTGTGAGAGGCATTCGTGGCTGAAAATAGCAAATAGGGATTGCACCCCCAGCCTGGACTCAGCTACAGAAGCCAGTGGGGAGGTGGGCTAAGGGGGGCTATTACCTGGGCTCCTATGAGTCAGACCATTTGCTGAAAGGCAGGTGCCTGCCCTTGGGTGGTGCCTGTGTGACTCGGGGACTCCAGGACCACATCTGGGGGCTGGGGGTCTGTCTGGGGACTGAAGACCAACTTCCAACCAGGATGCAGGCTTGTTCCAGTTCCAGCGAGCCCTACAGTCTTCAGCTCCTGTGTGAGGGTCTCCACTTGGGGTGCTTATTCTCTTTGCAGACTTGAGGGTCCACCCCAGACCGATAACACTGAGCAGAGTTTCTGGGACTGGGACCAAGTATTCTCAGTGATTCCTAGACTCATTAATGGATGAGAACAGCTACAAGAAGAGCTTCTGTTTCCCAAACCTTCCCTGATGTCTGTTGAGGACACTGGAACTTCAGGTAAGATCACGTTTCAGATGCAGCTGCCCCCAGGCTCCCTGTGACGGCAGCGGTTGGCGGGGCAAGTCACCCGGAACTCCCCACTCTTGGCTCCTTCCTTCTGCTCCAGCACCTCAGAGCCCCCGATCTCTGTCTCTGCCTCTCCTGAGGAAGGGTCAACTTTCTTCAGCCTGCTGAATGTGAAGTCTCAGCTACATTGCTGTTGGTTTTCTACATTCTGGATCCATCAGCTATTAACAGGGGCTCACTGAAGTCCCCAGTGGTAATAGCAGAGTTTTCCATTTCTCCTTTCGGCTCCTTCAGTTTCTGCCTCACCAATGTTGACTGTTTGGGTAATTATTGATCTAATCGGTTGATCAAATATAATCAATCATGTTTGAAGCTGTTTTCCGTTCATTGCCAGAAGCTTCTGTTTCTGCCTTCTCTAGTTTTAGATTTAGAATTTCATATGATTCTATTTTATCTTCTCCCTTAGTGTATCAATTAAATGTCTTTAAAGATTTCAGTGGCTTCCCTGAAATTCACAGTACATATTTTAAACAAAGGCAATGGCACCCCACTCCAGTACTCTTGCCTGGAGAATCCCATGGATGGAGGAGCCTGGTGGGCTGCAGTCCATGGGGTTGCAAGGAGTCGTACACAACTGAGCGACTTCACTTTCACTTTTCACTTGATGCATTGGAGAAGGAAATGGCAACCACTCCAGTGTTCTTGCCTGGAGAATCCCAGGGACGGGGGAGCCTGGTGGGCTGCTGTCTCTGGGGTCGCACAGAGTCGGACACGACTGAAGCGACTCAGCAGCAGCAGCAAGCAAGCCTGCAAGCAGCCCTGTTCTGGTTCCTGTGTAGTAGGGCACGTGCCTTACGGCAGAGAATTTATCGCCTTCCCATCCCTGCGACGTTCCTGTCCCGGTTTTCTTGTCCTTGTATCACGTCACCCAGGACTTGCTGCCTTGATTCGTTCCTTCTCTGACATCTTCCTTATGTAGGTGCAGGCTTCTCATCTGTTTTTATTCCTTCTCCCTGAAAACCTTTTATTGTTTCTTGGATTTCTTGGATCACATCCTGCTAAATTCTCTCACTTTTTATTTCTCTGAGAAAGTCTTATTTTTTCTTCCCATTTGGAAGTTAAGTTTGTTGATTATAGAATTCTAGATTGTTGGCTTTTTTTTTCTTTTAACAAAGCAAATTCTTCATCCCCTTCACGTTCCCTCCTCTTCAGCCAACTCTGTGGAGCTTCTGCTGTGACACTTTCTGTAGGAGCTCTGTCTTCTCGAGCTCCGTTCAAGGCTCTCGTTTGACTTTCTACAGTTAGAGCGTAATATGCTTACGTGTATTTGCTGTTGGCTGTGACACTTTCTGTAGGAGCTCTGTCTTCTCGAGCTCCGTTCAAGGTCCTCGTTTGACCTTCTACAGTCAGAGCATAATATGCTTACGTGTATTTGCTGTTGTATTTATTCTGCCTCATGTTTTCAGAGCATCTTGGATTTGTGGTTTGGTGTCTGCCCTTAACAGTAGGATGTTCTTGGCTGTTATTATTTCAAATATTTATTCTGCTCCATTTTAACTTTCTCCTCCTTCTGGTATTCCGAGTCTCGGTGTTATGCCTTTTGAAAATCTCCCTCAGTTTCCAGATGCTGTATTTTGTGTGTGTGATCTTGTTTTCTGTGTCCTTTTTTTCTTTTGCATTTCAGCTTGGGAAGTCTCTCTTTCCTTCTCTTCAAGTCCATCATTTCTTTCCTCAACAATGTCAAATGCAATGAGGCACTTTCTTTATTTCTGTCACAGTATTTTTGATTTCTAACAATTTTAAAAAATTTTCTCAGAATCTCAATCACTCTGATTCCATCACCTGTTTGTTTTCCATGCTTTTTATCTTTCCCATCAAGGCTCATATGTTGCTATGAATAGTTATTTAAATTCCCTGCCTGAAGGGTCCATCATGTCCTGAGTGGTATCTGAGTCTGGTTCTGAGGCTAGGTTTATCTTTTCAGACTACGTTTCTTCTTTATCTTTCTGGATGTCTTGTGTTTTTGGTTTAAAGGCGTACCTGTGATGAGATCTGAGGAGGCAGCCTCTGCAGTGAGAGGTTCCGTCAGTGGGACTGGAGCTGGTCTGCGAGTCAGGCCGCCTCCAGCCTTGGGCACCAGGACCTCCTGCTCGCATGTCCTTGCTTTGGCCCTCCTGACCTTGGGCTCCCCAGCAGCTGCTCCTCAGAGGACTTCTGCCGCTCCTCTGGTGTAGCTGTGCTTGTACCGGGACTGTGTCAGGGTGGGCGAGGCTTGGGGAGGGAATATCTGATGGGGGGCCCTGGGTGTGATGTTCATAGAGGTTCCCTCTTGGGGTTACTTCTTTTCTTCCCACTGGTTGAGACCATAAGACTGGAGGAGGCAGGAGGGACAGGAGCACCTTCCGTTGGCTCTGGCTGCTGCCTTGGAGTAGAGAATGGGGTGTATTTTACAATGGCCGCCCTTTACCTCCCAGCTGCTGGAGTCATGAAGACACCTTGCTTCCATCTTCACTAGGAGACCTTGGCCCTGTTCCTGCAGATAAAGTCAGTGGAAGGGTGGGGTCTGCTGAGCCCCCAGCCCCTAAGAATTTCTCCCTCTCCCTTGGCTCACGTGTGGCTGCTCCCACCAGTCTGTGGCTTGTCTTCCAGGGAAGTGGATCCTGGCTGCTGCATCTCTGTGGACTCCCCTGTCCCTCAAGATTTCAGACCTGCAAACTCAGTTTTCTGAAGGATCCAGAAAAGTAAATGATTTGATGCTTTTGAATTGTGGTGCTGGGGTAGACTCTTGAGAACTACTTGGAACATAAGGAGATCAAACCAATCAATCTTAAAGGAAATCAACCCTGAATATTCATTGGAAGAACTGATGTTGAAGCTGAAACTCCAGTACTTTGGTCGCCTGATGTGAAGAACTGACTCATTGGACAAGACTCTGATGCTGGGAAAGATTGAAGGCAGGAGGAGAAGGGAACGACAGAGGACGAGATGGTTGGATGGCATCACTGACTCGCTGGACATGAGTTTGGGCAAACTTGGGAGATGGTGATGGACAGGGAAGTCTGGCATGCTGCAGTCCGTGGGGTTGCAGAGAGTTGGACATGACTTGGTGACTGAACAACAACACCAAAATATGTCACTTGAGTCTTAAAAACAACTCAAGATGGATGTCCGGAGGTCGTGGTGGCTGCGTGTTTTGCTTGCTGATCTGCACCTGGCCTGGTGGGAACTCCAGCCCAGAGACAGCAGATCCTAGCTTGCCATCAGTCTGCTCTGCAAGTGAGGGAACGGAGCTCCACCATCCGTGACCTGCTCCCGGCACAGGTGTGCTCCTCCAGGGCGGCACGCACACCTCTGATGGGCGGGGGCCCCTGTCAGGCCCTTCCAACAGTTAAGGAGGAGGGTGGAGGTGGCGGGGGAGCATTTCTGGGCAGACGGGAACCCATGCTCCTCTGGCCCGACCTGAGGGGCACTCCTTCCAGAACAGGCTGGCTCTGGGGGCTCAGAAGCGTGAGTGGTTGGGGGAGTGTGCCATCTTGCAGAGCCAGGCTCCGTCTCCAACCACCGTCCCCCACAGGAAGAACTGATGGCCAGCCCCTGGGAAGGCAGGGTGGGCGCCACTGGGCCAAGTGCTGGTGCTGTGAAGGAGTGTGTGTGCAAGCGTGTATGCGTGTGCATGTGTGTACACATGTGTGTATACAGGGGGCATGTGAACGTGTGTCTCGTACGTGGATGTATGGACATGCATGTAGGCATGTGTGTTTGTGTGCATGGCATGTGTGTATGTGAATGTGTGTGTCTAGTCTAGGTATGCATGTATATGTGTAGGTATGTGCACGCATCTGTGTATCATGTAAGTATATATGTGTGTGTGTATGTGTCTCTGTGTGCATACATATGTGTGCAGGTAATATGTATGTGCAAGTACACATTTACATGCATCACATGTATGTGTGTGCATGGATATGTACACATGTATGTTTGTGTCTACATAGCATGTATACATGTGTGTGCACATGTGTGTGTGCATGTGTGTGTGTGTGTCTTTGGGGCTGGACCACCCAGCTGCACCGTTGGCTCTAGCTTCAACCAGCCTGGCTCCCAGCACTGGCCCCAAGAGAGGAAAACCCTGTGAGACTCAGTGACTGAGGAAAGCCTGTCTCTGGAGTGCCCTGACTGGTGGAGAAACTACCTCACGGGCCAGGTGTCACCCAGCGTTAGCCGAGCCAAGATGGTGTGGGCCCCCCAAAGAGCGACGGCTCAGGGTGCGCACTGCCCTCTTCAGCCCAAGGCTGCCTGAGGATCCTGATAGCTCTGCTTCCCATCGCCTGCACGGGTGGCAAGAGGCGCCCCCGCGACGTGACTCTGCCCGGGTCTCCGAGGAGCAGCCAGGACCACTGGCCCGGGCAGCTCCTGTCTCACCAGGAGGCGCCTTAGGCAGGGGTCTTGGGTTCCTGGGCTCTCCGGGGAAACAGCCCCGGGCAAGTCCAGCTGCACTGAGAGGCATGAGTGTGGCAGCCTGAGACCTCAGGACTGCACTCCCGAGCAGGCCCTCGAGTGTCTACTCAAATGAGATCTTTCACTCAGAGATTTGCATTTTTAGCGGATAACTGGTCTCTAGCTCTGTGGCTGCTTCGGGAGAATTTTTTTTTTTTTTTTTGATGTGGACAATTCTTAAAAAGTCTTTATGGAATTTGTTATAATATTGCTTCTGTTGTTCTGATTTTCTTGGCCATGAGGCATGTGGGATCTTGAGCTTTCCAGGTGGCGCTAATGGTAAAGAACCCACCTGCCAACTCAAGAGATGTAAGAGACACAGGTTTGATCACTGGACCAGAAAGATCCCCTTGAGGAGGGCATGGCACCCCACTCCAGTATTCTTGCCTGGACAATCCCACGGACAGAGAAGCCTGGCAGGCTGCAGTCCTTAGGGTTGCAAAGAGTTGGACATGACTGAAACGACTCAGCACACAAGCATGCACACGTGTGTGAGATCTTAGCTCCCCCATCAGGGACTGAACTTGTACCCCTGCAGTGGAAGGTGAAGTCCAACCACTGGACCGCCAGGGAAGCCCCACTGCAGGAGACTTGTAGGTGGAAACCCAAGCAGTCGGGTTAGGGAGCCACTGGCAACTCATTAGATAGGGAGTCACAGGGCATCAACACGTGCCTTCACAGTTAAAGAAAACATGACAATTTTTCCTTAAATATTTAACCAGCACATCATGATGTACTTGGAAGTAACTGCAAAGTCCCAAGGACACGACCAAGAGTCTAAGATTTCATATAATGTGAATCAATACTCTGAAAATAGTCTCCTTGTTTAAAAAAAGAAAAAAAAGGACAATGCTACAATCACCAGCAAAATCCAAACTCAGACTTGCCTTTGCCTTTTCTGGGGAGCAGTATTTGACGTTAATGACAGAAAGGTGAGCAGTATTTGACACTAATGATAGAAAAACTTCTACTGTCGGAAGCAACACTCCTGCCCAGTAGAACCTGAGCTGGGGAGACAGTGGGAATGTAAATAAAGGGTATAGCCAAACGCCAGGACTTTGGTTGAGCCTGTCACTGGGGGCCTACGTTGGCGGATCCTTCCTCCCCAGGCCCCGGGGCGCCTGCTGTCTGGGACGAGGGACCCAGAGACCTAGACCTGGTCAAAGTGCCCCCACGCATCCTCTGCGGGAAAAACTGGAGTTTGGGTGCCTGTGACTTGCTCTCTTCTGAACTTGAAATGACTGCTGATGAGCTCACAGTAAATCAACCACAGCAACGTGTGCGATAATTAGTAAAATAAATGTGTGCTTAAGTATTAATGAAATAAATATTTAGCAGATTATTTGGGATCTTTGTTCTAGCCTCAAGTGCTTAAAAAATAATGAGAGGCTTATTAAAACTTTAAACTATGACTGGTTTTCTTTTCACAATGTCCCCGTCTCCCTAAATTCAGAAAAGAAAGGACCTGTGTTCTAAAGAGTGTGGCTTGACCGACAGAACTGAATCCGAAGACGGTGATCCTGGACAAGGTGGGGGCTGCCTTGATCCGTAAGAATCATTATCCAGCCAGGGTTTGGTCCTGGTGGGGAAAGCACTCCAGCTACCAAAAAGAAGGGCTTGGAACAGGGATTCTGGGCCCCACAAGATCACTGGGTCGGAACTGAATCCAATCCCAGAACCACGCGGCACGCTGTGCCCTGAGGGGTGGCTGCTGCTGCATGGCTGGGAACTCCAGGATACCCCTCTCCAGCCCTGCAGGAGGGCTCGGGGGGCGCCTGGAAATGAGAACAGCAGCCATGGGCCAGTGGCTCCCATGACCTGGGCCTGAGCGTCCGCACCGGGAGGAGGCAGACAAAGGCCCCCGGCCTCACCCTTCCTGTCTGAGTCGGAGTCAGCCCTGGCCCGGTACCCTCAGACGTGCCTCCTCGTGGAGTCTGGAGAGGCCCCCAGAGGCTCTAGACCAGCACCCACGGACAGACAGCGGCCCCAAGGGGGGAGATTGCCACCCGCCCCGGGGACTGAGAGGGGCCTTTGCACACTGGACTGCGACGTCTAGTTTGCGTGCCGGCTGTGACCCTCCTGAGGCCAGAGGAGCGTCTGCTCACTCCAGGAGCAAACCCTCAGCTCCGCAAGCCAGGGGCGAAGAGGCCACAGGTGTCCCTTCACCCGCCTGAGACGCCCCATCTCAATCACACCTGCCTTCCCATGTCCCAGACGGTGGAGAGAGAGACGCTAGGATGGGACGCTCCCCAGCTCTGGGGGGCTGGGGCCATGGCAGGGCCCTCCTGCCTGAAGGAAGACATTCATGCGTGTTCCCGCTGCCTGGGGAGGCTGGGCCCCTTGGGGAACCCAACTGCCCAGGCACTCAGGGCACTGGCTTCTTGTAGATTTGAAAACTGTTTCTCCCAGTCAGACACAAGCCCCTGCTGGTAAACGTGGCTATGCCTGCTGTCACCACATTGGACAGAACCACAGCATGTACAGGCACACACGCAGACACACTTACTCATGCACACACATGCACACACACACACATGCATACATGCACACACGCAGGCACACTTACTCATGTGCACACACGCACACATGCACACACGCAGGCACACTCATTCACACACACATGCACACACATGAAGGCACACTCATTCACGCACACACATGCACATATGCAGGCACACGCATTCGTGCACACACATTCACACACAGGCAAACAGTCCTCATGCTGTTTATTTATTCGAAAGTAAATGGTGCTCTGCTAATGTGTGAGCATTCTTTTTTTGTTTGTTTCTTTTCTCTCTTTTTTGGGGGAGCATGAAGGATATCCATTCATTTAAAAACCAGTAAATTGAAGAGAAAGAAAGGTCATCACACCCTCTAATGCAGCAGCTGAACTGGGACAATTCAAAACAGTGGCATTTCAAAACAATGTTAAGTTAAAAAAAATACGGGTTCCGTGGGTTATAAAACTTATTTTTTGTTTGGGGAAAATGGTAGAGGCAACATGTGTCCGTCACATTGGTGTGAGACCTTCATACAAGACTTCTGAAAAGATTTCTGCAAACAGGAGACTCCTGCTTTCCCAGTTTTCTGTCTGGAAAAAATCAGAAAGAAAGCAGAGAAGCAGGATGAAAGCGGCTTTCACCACCCTAACCTTCAGCATCCCTGCTCACCTGGAGAGCCCCTCTACCCAGAGTGCACTAAGGGGATGATTAAAAAGAAATGGGGGTTTAACCGCGGGTAAGCGCGGGGTCCCCAGAGCTTTGCAGAGCATTGAACCGTGCGTCTACAGCTGTCTCCACACAAGCCCGACATTCTTTATTTATTTGTTATGAAATATTTATGGGTGTTATGAAAGGTTTAAAATAATGTGTCTGTCGCTCTCTGCCCGCTCTTTCCCTCTTGCCCGCGCGCGGCTTCTAATGCATAAATCATTCGGGGCTCTGGACAGCGGGGCTGCACATTAGGTGGGTGGAGCTGCTGTATCACATTTTTTCTGCCTGAGAGAAAATATCATTCCTAGTAATTTTCTACACTTATACAATCGGCGTTGACAGTAAATAATTGATGTATGAATTTAGGACTAAACTCCAACACAATATGACTTTATGTCAAGGGTGACTCCCAGCAGATTTTGAGCTAAATCATCTTGCAAAATGGGTTCTTTCAGTGGGAGAAAAAAAGCTTTTTGAAATTATTTTAATGGAAAACGGGACCTCGGTGCAGCTCTTCTTTTGATGAGGTCTTGCTTTGCATGGCTGGTAATAAAACTGAGCAATCCACCCATTATGAGATTGGAAATGTTTCATTTGTGATCACAAATGGATTTTTTTTAAAGACTGACACAGCTGTTTTTATTCTGTTCATCCTTTTTTCTTTTCCCTTTTTTTTTGGTGTGTGTGTGTGTGTGTGTGTGCGTGTGTGTGAGATTGCATTTATATGTGGTAGGCTGCCCTCTGCTTTTCATCTCAGTATCTTCCATAGAAAGTACAATTATGATTTAAGTTACAAGCTGGATATGTTTGTGACTTAAAGATATACAACTACCAGAAAGGCTTCGCATAAAGGACTTCTACGTCCCAGCCCTGCAATTAAAATCCTTTTCAGCAGGAGTGGGGGCAAGCGGGCAAATAGAGAAAGCTTTCATCAGATCGTCCGGAGAGAAAGGCTTCGTAGCTCTACAGCTTCCACTGGAGTCCTGACAAGAAGATCAAAGCAAGCAAATCAGGTGAGGAGCCCGGAGTGAGAGTCTCTGTTTGCTTTATTCTGCTCCGGGGCCATGACGATTCAAAACTACTGAAAATCTTTCTTCACATGATGTCATTTCTGCTGAAACCATGATCCAAAGACTAGAGTTCAAAGTAAGCCCCCCTCGTCTTTGGAAAAAAAGAAATTATTTCTTCTAGTAGTCACATCTGTATAAAGTTTCATTTATTTAATTTTAGACCCATCGTTTCTTTTAAAATATTGAGATGCTCATGTACTAAATTTAATTACATCTATTATATAGATGAGATACGATAAAATTCAAAACCTGGAAAAAAAACCATCCTCTGACAGAGTGAGATGCCCTGAGAGTCAGAAGCTGGGGGTCTTTTCCTCCCAGAGGTACCCCAGACTTCCACTTTCCTCTCTCTTCCTCTGTTTCTCCCCTAGATTCTCCCTCAAGGACCACATGCTCCCCCTTCTTTCTATAGATGGCACTCACGTATCTGTGCACGACACTCTGAAGAAATTCCAGGCCAAAAACGGTTTGTAAAATATTCTTGCTCTTAGGGAAGTGGAGTGATTTCTGCAAAATATAACAGATTTTTAAAACAAATTTTAGAGAAGCATTTTTCGCTAGGTTTATTTGATCTATACCTAAGTCAAATCACCCTTCAGTCACAAATGATTTGAAAATTGCTAACAAATGGGTTTTATGTAACAGATACGGAGGTCCAGCAGTAACGAATCTGCCTGTGGTGCAGGAGACCTGGGTTTGATCCCTGGCAACCCACTCCAGTATCCCTGCTTGGAGAATCCCATGGACGGAGGGGCCTGGTGGGCGACAGTCTAGGGAGTCACAAAGAGGCGGACAAGACCGAGCGACTGACACGAACGGGTGTGTTTCTGTGACGGCCGCTCTGGGCCGAGCTCTCAGGACCCTGCGTGTGCAGGCCTGTGCGCGTGTTGGACCTGTGTGTGCACATGCCTGTCTGCGGATTTTCCAGCATTTGGGAAGCAGCAGCCTGGCCGGGCTGGCCGGCGGGCATGGCTCCCGGTGTGGGCTGGCCGCAGGCAGAGTGCGGCCTCCTGCTCCTCCGTGTGTGTGTGCGTCCGTGTGTGTCTGCTCATGTGCCCAGCACTCCGTCTTGGCACACCTGCTTATGTGGACACATGCCTTGGGTGCGGTGGGGGGCATGGGAGGACTATCAGAGCTGAGGGGGGCACTCGGGTCAGGAGCGGGAAGGTCAGGCCCGGGGTGGCAGGGTCACCCTGTTCTTCCCCTCGTCATCTGGACAGATGTGAGGGGAGGGAGGGAGGGAGGGAAGGGGTGGGAAGTTGGCGGGGGGCTGACCCGGAGTCCTCCCTGACCCCCAGGGCAGCCTGGGCATCTGCAGAAGGTGCTCCACAGTCCCCAGCCCAGTGTCCATCCTCACGACCTCTGCTGGTGAGACTGGGGTTTCACTGGGAAGGAGACATTATTTTCTGAGGTTTGGTGTCTGATGTCCCTGATGGGTGACTTCTGATACCCTGGCTGGAGCCTCTGTGCTCACCTCACTCTCCAAGGTTGCGTGTGCCATGGCAGGAAGGGTGTCAGTGTTGGGGTCAGAGCCCATGCAGGTCTGGCCCCGCTTCATGGCTCTGGTGGGTGACCATCGGGAGCTCGGCAGGATGTCCCCCCCAAAGGTCCCGCCGGCAAGAGACAGGTGTGGCTGAGACCCTGGCCCTCAAGCCAGCCATCAGGCTGGGCCTCATCAGGTGGCGTGGGGCCTGGAGTGGAGCCCTGAGTCTGGGGAAGTGACAGCCCCATTCTCAGCAGCACCAAGGTGCCCCCTGCTCGAGACCACCCTTGGCTGCATCGCCCCCACCACGGTGGGCCCTCCTTGAGGGCTGTGAGTCCTGCCCGAGGATGAAGGCCGCCTGGGCATGCTCGGCATGCAGTAGCTCCTGGAAGGACAGCGGGGAGGTCAGGAGCTTGGCCTTCATGAACAGAACCAGCGCCCCAGGCGGGCTGGCTGCAGGGTGGTGCTGCGTGTCCTCCACCTCGACCAGACCCTGGAGCTCTGCTGACCCTGATGTCTGCGTCCCACTGGGGACCTCTGATCCCTTCCCTGACCAGCAGCCCCAGGGCTGGGCTTCGTCCCTGACTCTTTCCTCTCCAGCACAGCTGGGACACAGGTGAGAGCCACTGGGCCAAGTGCTGGTGGTGGGAAGGAGTGTGTGTGTGAGTGTGTGTGTAAACATGTATGCATGTATATGTGTGTAAGCATGTGTGTGTTGTGTGCATGGCATGTGTGTGTGGAATGCATGTATCTTGTATGCAGGTCAGGAAGCAACAGTTAGAACTGGACATGGAACAACAAACTGGTTCCAAATAGGAAAAGGAGTTCGTCAAGGCTGTATATTGTCACCCTGCTTATTTAACTTATATGCAGAGTACATCATGAGAAACGCTGGGCTGGAAGAAGCACAAACTGGAATCAGGATTGCTGGGAGAAATATCAATAACCTCAGATACGCAGATGACAACACTGTTATGGCAGAAAGTGAAGAGGAACTAAAAAGCCTCTTGATGAAAGTGAAAGTGGAGAGTGAAAAAGTTGGCTTAAAGCTCAACATTCAGAAAACGAAGATCATGGCCTCCGGTCCCACCACTTCATGGGAAATAGATGGGGAAACTGTGGAAACAGTGTCAGACTTTATTTTTCTGGGCTCCAAAATCACTACAGATGGTGACTGCAGCCATGAAATTAAAAGACGCTTACTCCTTGGAAGGAAAGTTATGACCAACCTAGATAGCGTATTCAAAAGCAGAGACATTACTTTGCCAACAAAGGTTCGTCTAGTCAAGGCTATGGTTTTTCCTGTGGTCATGTATGGATGTGAGAGTTGGACTGTGAAGAAGGCTGAGTGCCGAAGAATTGGTGCTTTTGAAGTGTGGTGTTGGAGAAGACTCTTGAGAGTCCCTTGGACTGCAAGGAGATCCAACCAGTCCATCCTAAAGGAGATCAGCCCTGGGATTTCTTTGGAAGGAATGATGCTGAAGCTGAAACTCCAGTACTTTGGCCACCTCATGCGAAGAGCTGACTCATTGGAAAAGACTCCGATGCTGGGAGGGATTGGGGGCAAGAGGAGAAGGGGACGACAGAGGATGAGATGGCTGGATGGCATCACTGACTCGATGGACGTGAGTCTGGGTGAACTCTGGGAGTTGGTGATGGACAGGGAGGCCTGGTGTGCTGCGATTCATGGGGTTGCAAAGAGTCGGACACGACTGAGCGACTGATCTGACTGACCTGACCTGATGCATGTATATGTATAGGTATGTGTATGCGTGTGTGTACCATGTAAGTATATGTATACACGCGCATGTGTCTATGTGTGCAAGCATATGTGTGTGCACATGTAATGTGTATGTATGTGCACACATCACGTGTGTATATATGACTATGTACATACATGTACATTTGTGTGTGCACATGGGTATGTGTGCAAGTGTGCGTGTGTGGCTAGGCATGCATGTATGTTTGTACAGGTATGTGGGCTTCAAATCGGAAAAGGAGCACGTGGAGGCTATATATTGTCACCCTACTTATTTAACTTATATGCAGAGTACATCACGCAAAATGCCGGGCTGGATGAAGCATAAACTGGAATCAAGATTGCCGGGAGAAATATCAATAACCTCAGATATGCAGATGACACCACCCTTATGGCAGAAAGTGAAGAGGAACTAAAGAGCCTCTTGATGAAAGTGAAAGAGGAGAGTGAAAAAGTTGGCTTAAAGCTCAACATTCAGAAAACGAAGATCACGGCCTCCGGTCCCACCACTTCATGGGAAATAGATGGGGAAACTGTGGAAACAGTGTCAGACTTTATTTTTCTGGGCTCCAAAATCACTACAGATGGTGACTGCAGCCATGAAATTAAAAGACGCTTACTCCTTGGAAGATAATCTATGACCAACCTAGACTGCATAATAAAAAGCAGAGACATTACCTTACCAAGAAAGTCCGTTTAGTCAAAGCTATGGTTTTTCCAGTAGTCATGTATGGATGTGAGAGTTGGACTATCAAGAAAGCTGAGCGCTGAAGAATTAATGCTTTTGAACTGTGGTGTTTGAGAAGACTCTTGAGAGCCACTTGGACTGCAAGGAGATCCAACCAGTCCATCCTAAAGAGAATCAGTCCTGAATATTCATTGGAAGAACTGATGCTGAAGCTGAAACTCCAATCCTTTGGCCACCTGATTCAAAGAACTCACTCCCTGGAAAACACTCTGATGCTGGGAAAGATTGAAGGCGGGAGGAGAAGGGGACAACAGAGGATGAGAGGTTGGATGGCATCACCGACTCAATGGACATGAGTTTGAGTAAACTCTGGGAGTTGGTGATGGACAGGGAGGCCTGGCGGGCTGCAGCCCATGGGGTCACAGAGAGTGGGACACGACTGAGCAACTGACTGTATATGCCTGTGCGTAGTGCACACAGCTGCAGGCGGAAGTGAGGCCCCTGGGCCCAGGGGTTGAGCCTGGGGGCTGGCTCGCCCCGGAGCTCTGCTTCTTTTTCCCTCATGTCGTCCTGGGGGTCTTGGTGCTGCAGACCCTCTGGACTAGCCTCTGTGATGGTGATGGGGTCGCTGACCTCGGGGATGCTAGGGGTTCCCAGCACCGTGAAGAAGACCTGGAAGAGCTGTCAGCTGAGCCTGTCAGGTCTGGTCTGTGGGGGTGGTGTGTGCATGGTGGACTCTGAGTGTCCACGTGTCTGCGCGGGAATGCCCCAGCCTTACTGCTGTCTGACCCGACATCCCATGGCTTTTCCGGCTAAGACTCTGGAGGCCGCTAAAACGCAAGTGTCCCCGGAACTTGCCTAGGGTGGGTGGACGTGTGGCAGCCTGCTTGTCAGCAAGGCAGGGCTCCTGCCTGCACAGGTGGGCAGGAGCCTGCAGCAGGAGCGGGGAGGGAGCCCAGTCTGCTGGGCTGTGGGACTGGGACCCCCTCTGCCAGCTTCCTGACTTCACCCGGCATGGAAACGCCCTGGGAGTGAGACCCCTACCCGCCTGTGTTCACAGAGCACAGCACGCAGCCCAAGGACGCAGGACAGGGTCACCGTCCACCTCCAACTGCCCCTCCAAGAAGGTGGAGCCGGGCAGGGGGCAGGGACGCCCTAAGGAACTGCTTGGTGCCATCTGGGGGCTACATCCAGAATCAGGGGTCTGCAGTGACCTCTGGGCCACCCTGTGAGAAGCCAGAGATGGTCTGACAGCTCGGGGCTCGGGTGGGACACAGCCTGGTCGTTAGGGTCAGGCAATCCCACCCCGGCACGCCCCGGAGGAACTCAGGTGCACACCCCGAGGTCTTGGCACGCCCGAGATGTGGCTCTGACCCTCAGCTCCTCAAACAAGAAGAGCCGACAGTCACATGCCTGTGGGTACAGCCCTGTCTCGCAGAGGGCAGTCTAGAGGGCAGGCCTTCCTGGGCTATGGGCCCTTTGGGGTGAAGCTCCAGGGCATCCGATGTCTCTGCTCAGAGCACGGGGCCGGGAAACCATAGGCGGGCTGAGCTGCCCCATCGCTTCCGAAACAAGGAGTGGGTACCTCCGGGTATGGAGGTCATGCCGGGCTCTGCATAAAACAGCCCATCAACCGGGCGGACACCGCGCAGCCACCCTGCGGAAGTCTTAGCCAGGGAATCGCGTGGAGAAGCAGGAGCCTTAGAGTCACTGGGGGATTTCGGAAGTCAGTTTTGCTGCTGAAGGCTTCTAAACATATAACGTTGAAGAGGCACGTCTGAGGGAAACATAATTAGCAAGAGGTCCTGCCATGTTTGAAAACCCCAAGTGTGGACGCTGGCTTCCCAGAGCTGGCCCGTCGGGAACCCTTGGGGAACCGTACGTGAGCGGCACAGGTGGGCCGGGGGGCTGGGGGCGAACACCCTTGCGGACACCAGGCCTGGTTCTCCTGCGTCACGTGCAGCCCAGTTAACGGGCACAGCCCCGCACGCGCAACGGCCAGGCCCGCCCGGAGTGAAGCCACGGGGGAAACTCACAAGAGCAGCGCCAGGCAATGCCGCAGCCTTTAATTCATGGGAGAACCAATTCAAACAGAAAATGTGATTAGAAATTTGTAAATAGAACCCCAAAAGCACTCCCTCTGGTGCCTGCATGCGTATCTTTGATATTTGCTTAACGGATTAGCAAGGAGCCGTTTCTGTAGGTAACACATCTCAACTCCTGCGTGTTCGCGGCTTGGCAGCCTGTGAAGCTGTCAATCATGGACCTCCCTGAGCGGGACCCTGTGCCCAGGTCTTCATCTTGATCATTTAGAGACTAAGCCAGGGTCTCCTGGCACAGCGGGCCCTGCGCGATGTCAGCCATCCTGGCCTCAGACCTGCCTCCACCGCCAGCAAGGGCACACCCCCGGAGCCATGTCCTCAGGGGGTTTTAGGGACAGGGGCCCCCCACGGGTGGTCGTTGTGGGGTTTTCAGTGAATCACTGACATCAGAGACAGGAGAGGTTAAGGTTCTGGTGGTCAGGAGCTCAAGCGCTGAGGACCCACCCCCCCCAGGCTACATGGGCGCTGAACCTCAGGTCTGGCGAATTCTGTCTGCTGGGTCATCTCTGGCCAGATGCCTAGGGAGGAGCCTGGGGCCGCCAGTGGCCACCTTGAACTCAGCCTTCCGCAGAGGCTGTCACGGGTTCACGGCCACACGAGCAAGGGCCATGTGTTGGTTCCTCAAGCACAACGAGCAGGAGAGGTCCATGGAGAGCAAGTGGGGAAGGTGTGTGCATGTGTGTGAGTGTGTAAGCAGGTGAGTGTGTGCACTCATGAGTGTGTGTGTAGGGCTGCATCAGCCAGACATGGTTTACGAGCACCATGCAGTCTGTGTGTGTGTGTGTGTGTGTGTGTGTGTGTATGTGTGTGTCTACTCAGTTGTACCCAACTCTGTGTGACCCCACGGACTGTAACCCACCAGGCTTCTCTGTCCATGGGATTTCCCAGGCAAGAACACCGGAGTGGGTTGCCGTTCCCTCTTCCAGGGGATCTTCCTGACTCAGGCATCGAACCCGGGTCTCCTGCATTGGCAGGTGGGTTCTTAACCACTGAGCCAGATCCTGGCAGCTTTTCTTTAGCTGAAAGGACATTTGAGATGGGGCCTTGGCTGAGCAGGGCCTCACACGTCACCCTCAGTAAGGAATGTCCTGTGTAAGAGAAAATTTTTTAAAAAAGCGAAACACCCAAAGCCAAAAGTAAAAGTTCATCTCAGGCCCCGCCTCGCGCACAGCAGGTGCTGGGAGAGAGTCATCCGCCTCCTCCTGGGGCTGGACCTCCGTCCGCCTCCATGCTGGGCTGGGCGCAGCTCTGGGGCCGAAGGGGAACCTCGGGGCCTGGAAAGCAGGGGGTGATCCAGGGGCAGTGCCCTTACAAGGACCAGCGGGCTGCCAGGAGGCTGAGAAGGCCCCCTCCCCGGGTCAGAGGGGCAGCAGAGTCCGGCCTCGGGGTGCAGGCAGGAGTGGCAGGTGGGTCTCTGGGGCCACCTCGCTCCTTAGGACCCAGGGGACCTTCCCACTTCCTCCGAGGACGCGTTTGGTTCAGACCCCGATGACCGCATTCACAAGAGGAACAGAGGCGCAGACGAAACAGAAAAGGCTTCAATGTGTCCTCAGCTGGGTATTTTTTTGTCTGATGCTTATTTCTAAATGAACACCATCTCCTCCAGAACTCTTTAATAAAAATATAGCTCAGGGTCAGGTATGAAATTAATGACACAAATTCAAAGTCGTAATGCTCGGTGGGATGAAACAACTTCAATGAAGAAATAATCAAGCTCTGTGACCAGACCCGAACGGAGCAAGACAGATGGGTGCGAACAGTTCCAACAGCAATCTGTTACCAGGGAATTATGGAAACGTAATTATGGAAACATGTATAAAATATTTATTTTTAATAAGATGAATGTCCTATTTCTTAAAACTAAAATAAAATTAGACTCTTAGGTTATTATCAAAGCCAAGCAACGATGGCAAACGCTGCCTCTCTGCGTGGCTGGAAATGCTAATTTTATTATCTTAATTTGTGCTCTTCTGTCTCTTGTCTATTTTGTTCTTTTTAAAGTTAAATAAGTAGCAGTAAGAAAGCTTTGGGGTTTCATCTGTATGAACTGAAATGTATGCTACCAAATACTCAGCTTGCTAGGTAGCAAGCTATCAAATATTTGACAGACCCAGTAATAATGGGACCAGAAACATTTCCTATGGCACAAGACTCTTGAAAGGACCTGCTGAGATCGAAGGAGGCTTAGGAGGTATAGATGTTGGGGACACTTTTCACGGTGTGAAAGGCAGGAGTCCTCGGCCACGTGGAGGTGACCCACTCCAGGAAAGTGAAGCTGACCACGGCATCACCCTGGAGAGGGGTTGGCTAAGAGGGAAGGAAAACCGGTGTCACGTTTGTGAAGTTCTGTCCTGGGTGTGGCCTTGGCACATGGTGGGCAAGCGGACAGCCTGGTGGGCAGCCCAGGCAGGGGGCGTCACAGAGGTTAACTGCAGGTCCTTGTCACATGTGGCTCTGCAGGGACCCTTGGCAGCTCATTCTCTCGTCCCGGGCATTGGAAATGGGCCGGCTCAGACCAGAGGCTCCTGGTCCCCCCAGAAACTCTCCAGGAACTGTGACCCCACGGTGGGGATGAGCCATTAGAGTCGGGCAGAGGGGACAGCAGGCAGTGGTCAGAGATGTGCCAAGCGGGTGGGCTTAAAGTCATGTCCTGCAGAGCCGTCTGCCATGGTGAAAGGTCTGAAAGAGCTCAAACAGGCAACAGGGAGGGTAATTAAAACGCACTCACGAAATGGGATAATATGAAGCCAATCAAGGCAGATGTTTGAGGATATTCAGTAAATGGCAAAGCGGTGATTGCGTGCTAAGTAGAGAGGGCGGAATAAAACAGCATGTCTCTGCTTCCTGTGGGATATATTTCCATATGTGCACAGAATATGTATGAACGTACAAGGTACACACTGGCTTTTCTTTCCTTCTGCCTGTGCTGGGTCTTAGCTGTGGCAGGCAGCCTCTTAGTCGCGGCATTGGGGACCTAGTTCCCAGACCAGGATTCAAACCCAGGTCCCCTGCATGAGGAGTGCGGACGTTTAAACACCAGACCAGGGAAGTGCTCATATGCATTTTATATGTGCTTGAACATAGACATGAAAACATACTCACACTCACGCCAAATTGTCTGGTGGGAAAAGTCAATATAAACGGTCCACCTGTGGCGTATTTTTGTTTCTCTTCTTAATCATTTTTCCAGCAAAAAAATTCTACAGTGACCGTAGATCCATTCCATAACTTGAAAAATCATCTTAATAGATATTATGAAAATGTTAGAAGAATTATGGAAGCAGCATGAAGAAGCATATTAGCACTCTCTGGCCTCACTGGTATTTTAATGTTTTAAAAAATTCACAGGTTCGGTAGATAAGAAATGGTGTTTCCCTATTATTTTTTAATAACATAGTCACCTACAGACCCGTGGCTGCTATTCTCGTGAGCGAGTCTTTCTCTGAGCCATCTGAGATTTCACATGCCAGTTGAGGTCTGAGTGTTTTTTCTTACTGATTCATACGAGATTTTAAAACTCACGTCTGTTGCAATATTTTCTTGGTTTGTCTGTCACTTACTTTCATATTTAAATGTACAAATGTGTTTGCTTAAACCATGGGAAGTATCAATGAGCATGTGTTCATTTCTTCAAAACCTTGTGTATTGGGAAGTCTTTTTGCGTCCAAAGATTTAGTGACTAGAGATTTTCTTAAAAAATAGTATTCATGTGGTTGCATTTTTTATGTTTAGCTTTTTAAGCTTTCTTATAATCATTACTAATGATCACGTACTTGTAATATCTAATCATCATATGGGTGCATGAGTGCTAAGTCACTCAGTCTTGTCTGACTCTGCAACTCCATGGCCTGTAGCCCACCAGGCTCTTCTGTCCATGGGGTTCCCCAGACAAGAATACTGGAGTAGGTTGCCATTCTCTCCTCCAGGGGGATCTTCCTGGCCCAGGGGTCAAGCTTGCGTCTCTTATGTTTCCTGCATTGGTAGGTGGGTTCTTTACCACTAACGCCACCTGAGGAGTCCCAGTAAAGTGAAAGTCACTCAGTCGTGTCTGCTTTGCAATCCCATGGATTATACAATCCATGGAATTCTCCAGGTCAGAATACTGGAGTGGGTATTCCCTTCTCCAGGGGATCTTCCCAACCCAGGGATCGAACCCAGGTCTCCCACATTGCAGGCAGATTCTTTACCAGCTGAGCACCAGGGAAGCCCAAGAATACTGGAGCGGGTAGCCTATCCCTTCTCCAGCAGATCTTCCTGACCCAGGAATGGAACTGGGGTCTCCTACATTGCAGGCAGATTCTTTACCAGCTGAGCCACCAGGGAAGCCTGAGAAGCCCCAGTAAATTATGTATTAAATGTTAATATTCATATCCTAGTGGATGTACAGAGAAGGCGATGGCACCCCACTCCAGTGTTCTTGCCTGGAAAATCTCATGGACGGAGGAGCCTGGTGGGCTACAGTCCATGGGGTCTCGAAGAGTCGGACACGACTGAGCGACTTCAGTTTCACTTTTCACTTTCATGCTTTGGAAAAGGAAATGGCACCCCACTCCAGTGTTCTTGCCTGGAGAATCCCTGGGACGGGGGAGCCTGGTGGGCTGCCGTCTCTGGAGTCGCACAGAGTCGGACACAACTGAAGCAACTTGGCAGCAGCAGCAGCAGCAGCGGATGTAACTATTTTCTTCACTTGTATATTTTGGCATAAAAACTAAACTTCAATAATTAAAATATATTTAACAGTATTCCATATTAAATAATCTTTCCTTACCAAAAAAAGGGTAGGGGAGGGGAAGGGAGGGAGAGAAAAGCTATTTGCTGTTATTTTATTTTAGATCATTTGGAAACATTGTGTCACATTTACCCTGAAAATTGTCCCCAAGGTGCTTCCTTAAATTCATGCAACCTGCGGACTTTCAGAGTCTCTGTGAACTTTCAGAGTCTCTTTTGACTCAAATTCTATTCTATGTCTTTCCATTTACATCAATAAAAATGCCTTTCCTCACAGGCCTACTCATAGTTTTTGATTTTTTTTTCTGTTTGATAAACTGAATTACCTTCTCCCCGTCTCATCCTCCAAATGATCATTTCCATTCAACATAAAACCCAGTGATCTGCTGACACCACACACGGATGTCTCCTCTCAGCCTCCTGCGATGATGTTTCCTCCATTTGATTCTTTGTCAAACAATTGACCAGAAACTGCTTCACTTCCTGTGTTGCCTCATTTCTGATTCATGGCGGTGTGTTGACCACAGGGTATTTAGCTCCTGAAGTTGATGAGAGCACGGTCCCATATACTTCACGTTCATCATCTGACCTCCCGAAAGAAACACCAGCTGACCCCAACGGCAGGACCAGCTGCTGCAAAGGAGGAAGCACTGGGCCTGCCCGTCCTCGGCCTTCGGGGGACGCGGCCGGAGGACGAACGGCTGGTGACTCCGATGGCCTGGTTGAGGGACATACTCCTTACCAGGTTAAACACACGCTCTTCTGTGGTGTTTTAGAATTAGTGATGTATGCTAATTGAATATTGCCAATTACTAATATTAACATATTATTATACGTAATTAATATGTAACAATGTCAATTAGTGGCAACACTTCGACATCCGCTTGTGTGATGATAGGCCGTCCTTAGCCTATTAATGTGACATTGCATATTAACAGATATATTACTCAATTAAACTTCTCACTTTTCCTTTTTAAGAATTAATTTCAATTCTTTTTAGTTTTTTCTTCGTTTTATTGAGACATAATTGACACACAGCACTGCCTAACTTTATATATAACACAGTGATCTGACTTACACACACCCTTAAACAAGCCGCCTTACTCTTCTTTGATAAATCAATTTTGATCTGGGTGGAATTTGATCTACTTGTAGTACTGCATGCAGTTATGTGCTGCCAAACACCTAGCTCTCTGAAAAAGTGTACGCGAGCACATGTGTACATACCGATGGGCATGAACTTGGGGAAACTCCTGGAGGCGGCGGGGAACACGGAAGCCTGGCGTGCTGCAGTCCGTGAGGGCACAGCTTGGTGACTGAACAACAGCTTTAGGATAAATAATAAAATATGCAATACTCTTTGCTGTAAGTGCCATATGAACAATCGACTCTCGGGTTGCTTTATTGGATTTGCTAAACCCTTGACTCTGACTCTGCAGCCAGCCTTTGGTTGCAACGGGCCGTGGGCTTCAGAGCTGATCTGTCGGAACCTCACTCTCCTGCCAGCTGTGCGAGCAGACCTTTGCTGGTGAGAGATCTCACAGACCGGAAGGATCTCGCCTCCCCTTTCTGGGCTGCTCACAATGAAATGGCTAAAGACCTGACACGCTTGTAAATTTATACGCATTTTTAACTTTTTCTCCATCACTTACCAGCCTAGATGGTCAGTCACACAAAATGATAAACCAGAGCCCTATTTGCAGCTTAGCCAGGGACTGTGGTATGAACGTCCCTGGGATGGAGGCTGACCTCACGCTGTCAGCAGGGACACAGAATACAGAGTTCGGGGGGTCACAGTGGTCACCCCAGGCAGAGTGTCCACTACACAAGAGCGTACATGATGGCAAAGTAATTAAGAAGTGAGAGGTTTTCAGGATTTCCTCTTAGATATAATTTACTTCAAGTTTACATAATTTGATTTTTAATAATGGTCAGTTTTAATAATGGTCAGTTTTCCCCAACTGGCTTGCAAAACTCCCCACAGTTTAGCTGCTGGCTCTCACGTGCTTGCTAAGCTGCTTCCGACGTGTCCGACTCCGCGCGACCCCGCGGACTGTAGCCCTCCAGGCTTCCCTGTGCATGGGCTTCTCCAGGCAAGAACGCTGGGGTGGGTCGCCGTGCCGTCCACATAAACGGCAGTGAATTCACGCTTGAGGCAGAGTCAGGCCTCCCTTGTCACGTTTCCACACCCAGATTTGTGTTATTGTGAGTTGAATTGAGTAGCTTGTCTGATTTTTGTTTGTTTTAGCTCTCTTGTGATTTATAAGGTATTGAAAGAAACTGCTTCTCGAAATTTTGACAAGGTTAGCCAATAAATTCACTTTGCCCTAGAAACTGCTATAGAAATGACTCTTTGATTTTTTAAATTCCATTCATCAATACTAGTCCCCTCAAAGTTCCTTCACCTTGAATTAATTTCAGTCATTTTTACTTCCCAGAGAATTATAAATTGTACTGGTGTTTCCAAATTATTATCTTTAAAAGCCTCCCTTATAACCCTTTCAGAGCATCCTGCATGCTCTCTGACTACCCCCACCCCACCTTGACTGCGGTTCTGGCCGTCTGCTGCCGGTCCCTCGAAGCAAGGATGTTTCTCCCCTCCACGCCCACCCCCCTGGCCCCCAGGAGAAGACTTCTTACCAGCCCCCTGGCTGACACAGCTCACGAGGGCCTGGAGCTTGGTTTTGTTTAAGCTCATAAACTTTGAGTCCTTCAGAAAGACGTCCCCCTGGAGTTCAGCCAGTGCTCTGCCCAGGTTCTTTAGTGGAGAGGAGTCCACACAAGCTCAGATCTCAGGACCCACATCAGGTCAGCCTTCGGACAATAGGCGCAAATCCACAGTCTACTGATGTCCAACTGTGTGCCCAGCCTAGTGGGCCAGATCTTCCTGCGGGGCCCCCAGCTGAGGACGGGGACGATGGGGTGGGCTGTACACACGTGGCTCGAGAGATGGCTGCAGACCACGGGGGCTGCCTGAGGACGCACAGGGGATGTGGACGAGCAGGTGTGGGGCCTCAAGGAGGGGCTGCCATCCACAGCCGGGACCGTGGAAGGGATTCCCGAAGAAGGGACAGAGCTGGACCCACAAGACAGTCCTCAGAAGGAGGAAGTTGGTGAGGGCAGACCTCTCCCCGGGGCCAGGCCGAGGCCTGGAGAGTGGGCGGGTGGGGAGGGGTCTTCGGGGACAGAGCCCCCCAGGCCTCACTGGGGGCGCATGGAGGAAGCCCTTCTCAGAGGCTGGACCTGACTCAACTTTGTTTATTTATTTGTGATTTATTTTTAATTGAAGCATAATTGATTTACAATGTTGTGCTAATCTCAGCAAAGTGACTCAGCTATACACACACGTATATCCACTTTCATGTTCTTTTCCACTGTGATTTATCCGGGGATATAGTTTCCTGTTGGAGAAGAAAGTGGCACCCCACTCCAGTACGCTTGCCTGGGAAATTCCATGGACAGAGGAGCCCAGCAGGGTACAGTCCATGGGGTCGCAAAGAGTCAGACACGACTTCGCTGCTAAACAACAATAGTTCCTCGCTCTACAGAGTAGGACCTTGCTCCTTATCCATCCCAGGCATAGCAGTTTGCATCAGCTAACCGCACACTCACTTGGGGTCTTCAAGGGTGCACTCAAAACCAGACTCTGCATGGAAGCATTTGAATCCGTTTAAGTCTTCTACGGACTCGCTGGTCTGTCTGAGTGGATGCTGTCAGTCCTTGCAGACCGGTCACGCTGACTCCTGCTTGAACAGCCTCCCTGCGGGAAGCTGCGGGCTGCGGGGGGCTGCGTGCAGCTGTGGTCACCCACTTCAGCTCCTGGCCGGTGGCCGCAGCCCACGCTGGGCCCCGCCTCCGTAAGTTACCACGTGCCTCTCATCCCAGCCTCATTTTCTTCCAAATACCTGCTCCTCCCAACGCCTCCTCCCAGCAGCTGAGGGCGTTGGGTTCTCACCTGGTGGGCCTTCCCTTTGCAGGCTGTGTCCACCTTCATCCCGGGGCTCAGGGCCTGTGCCACCCAGAGGCCCCGAGAGACGCCGGCACGTGTCTACCAGCGGTGCTTCGGACGCAGCCCTGATCTTGAAGGAGCTGGGACGCTGGGAATGCGGAAAGCAATGCTGAGTTTATCAGACTCCGAGGGAGAAACTTATATGACTTGGAAACGCTTGCAGTTTGCTTTCTTTAAAGTCGCCTATTTTTGTTTTATACATGCCAGGTGTCCCTGGGGACTGGGGCTGCGGGTGGCGCAGCTGGGCAATGGAAATTAACTTACTCACATTACTCATCAAACTTAGTTCCAAGTCCCTTGACGAAAGCCCTGCTGCATCCCTGAGGGGCACAGTGAGCTCAGCATACGTATTTGGGGTCGTTTACACTGTACCTGTTACTTATTACTGAGAGAAGGGGAGAGAACTTCAGTTAAATTCTGTATGGAGAGTTTGTGGCAGTGAAAAAGTCACACTAAGCCGTGAGTATCCTAGTTTTCCTGTTTGTAAAGCAGAATATTTTATCTTAATTTGGTGAACCAAGCAAACCCAAGGTGAAGTTTATGGTAACTCAGAGAAAACCCTAATGCTTAAGACTTGCAGGAGGTAGACTTCAGAGAACAGACTGAGGTTCCACCTCAAATGCATGAATTCACCCTGGAGAAGGCCTCTCTGAAAATTTCAGCCTGTGCGTCTCCAAAAGGGAGACCAGGGTACGGCTGACTCCAGCAGAGGTGGGGGCTGGGGTGGTCCGCGGGTGGCCCAGTGTTGACAGTTAGTAGGAAGTGGGGCGGGGCTGGTGGTATAACTGGCTTGTTGTCCCTGACCTCGGCGGACAGCCCTGGGTCCACAGGGGTGTGTTCAGTGTCCAGGAATTCCCAGAAGCTGGAGACGAGACCCACATTCCCAGGGCAAAGGGGAGTGCCATTGCTGAGTTTAGAGAATAAAGTTCATTCTGCATGAATTGTTTGCACGGCTATTTTAATAACCATTTATAGTGGTTTATTACATGAATTTGATTCATAAGTTTTACTTGGAAAGTAAAGCTCTTGCGTGGAGGTTACGGTATGGTAGCTTCCAGCTCTGTGTGTGGGGCCTGGGGTGAAATGGAGGGTCCCAAGAGGCTGAGGTGGGGTGCAGGACTGGGGAGAACCACCCCCATCAGTCAACAGGTGTGTTATCCACAGGGTCCTGAAGCAGAGGGAGCCCGCTTCTTCCCAGGGCCGGGAGGTGGGCTGGGACCCAGAGACAAAGCCGAGAGCTGGGCCTGGGCAGGGCGGCCCTCTGCAGGTCTGACGGCCGTGGGCGCCCAGCTGCAGAGGGCAGAAGAGACCTCTTCTGCAGCGTCTTCTCCTGCAGGACTCCTAGCAGCTGGAGAAAGGCATCTTGCTTACGTGGATTTGCCCAGAGTCTCCAAACTTGTTGAATCAAGCCACCGCTTTCTTTCTTAAAATGTGTGTGAAAAACCTTGAGACTCAAAGGTTGGTGCTCTCTGCTCACTTGTATGAGGACAGGTGGGCTCACTGCCTGCCCCCTCCTCCCCCTCCCATCCAGGAAGGCATGGCCTTGCGCGTGGCTTGCTCCATCAGGAAGCCCTGGTTCTGTGAAGTGAGGTCATCGCGATGGGATCAGAAGCACTGGCAGTTCCTGGGCTCCAGAGTCTAACGCGTGCTTTTCGAGACATCTGCTTCCCATGTCGTCTCCAACCGGCTGGACGCGCCCACCCCCAGGACTGGATGCCGGCCTTGCAACGCAGCCTTGGGAGCAGCTGCTGGCCAGAACGGAGCTCACGAGCTGAACCTGGGGCTCGGAGCCGTCCGAGGGTCAGGCAGGGCTGGGGTTAGGACGTCTGATTCACGGAGTACTCCCGCCCCAGCCCGGGGTCTTCAGAAGCCAGACCCTGCTTTCTCTTCTCTCTCTTTTAAAGATAGTGTTCTGAACACCTTTTCCTTTAACCAGGGGCACCTGCGGGTGGCCGCTTCTGTCCAACCCGTCCATCCTGCTTCCGGGGGAGCCTCTGCCGCTTGGATCAGGGCCCGGCAGCATTGTTGGCCGGCCGGCCCAGCTGCCAATCCCTAATGTTCCCGGCCATGATTAATCTGATAAATAATAAATATATCAATCTAGTCTTTTAGACAAGGACAAATTCTTACCAGCAGGGAGGCATGAGGCCTCTTTTACAGCTGCCTGTCGAGCTGGGATTAATTATTTAATGCTTAATTCTTCGGGAAATGAGAAAGTTTTGATTAATGCTGTCCAGCGTCGTTCCCTGCTTGTTTGATATGTGTCAGATAATTTTTCCTCGGCAGTCAACTCTGAAGAAGCCAGAGGCTATTGTCACGGGGATCAGACACTGAGTTTCTAGAGATTAATTGAAGTGAGAATCTAGACAAAAGCACCCTAAGTGTCCGCCCGAGACGCCCTTTCTCAGGCTAAGTTTAACTCCACCCAGGTGTCCGTCTCGCCATGTCCTTACGTAAAACGCTGATTTTTCAAGACTCCGAGAAACTGCATTTGGTTTCCGGCATTTTCCAAAGCTCCCTCCCAGGTTGGCAGGATTAAGACGCTAGGTTGGCAGGCAGCTCATCCGTGATGCTGTGTCTGGTGAAATAAGGACGGGTAATGGCCAAGGTCAGTGTTTCTTTATGACTCGGAGGCCGATGTTTTCAGTGGTTTTTGAGGTCAAAACCCATTCTGTAGACGGTTCAAATCCATTCCACAGCATAAGGCTCTTGATTTCCATTTTTCATAGCCCCTAGAGTCCTGATCTTTTCATCTACTCCACCAATTCACATTCCCAGAATGCTGAATTAAAGGCGAGGTGATATAGTTAACCTCACGTCAAAGTACCCCGAGGATCCCACACCCGTTTCCACCTGGTCTGAGATCATCCCTCACGTGGGTTTCTTGTCTTCATTTAGGAGGACGGACCACGATGACACTTGCTCAGTCAGAGCAGGGACGCTCAGAGGGGTTTAAGGACGAGCGTCCACGGGTTGTGACAAGGATCCTCTGTGATCTGGCAGCCTGGAGCCCGCACACCGGCCTGGGCTGGGTCCCAGAAGCACGCGTCCCCGCTCCTGAAGTCACGGCCACCCTTCTTAGGGCTCCTCCCTCCGAGGCCTGAGGGCAGGAACATCCTGGAACACCTCTGCACCCTCCCCTCTGGGGCGGCCGGGTCTTGGGCAAGCAGCTCCTAACATCCCCTGGTCGTGGTCCTGTGTCCCCAGGGCTGAGGGGGAGCCTGCATTTCCCTTTGGCTCTAGCTCTCCCCACAGCCCCCAGTTCACACGCGGCTCTGCTCCCGGAGTCCTCGCCTTGCTCTGTGCTGTGGAAAACCTACCCAAGCCGCAGACGAAGAACTCGGACCGCGGGAGGTCAGGCCCAGGTTCACCCCAGGCCTGCGGTCCAAACGCCACCTCTTTTCATTCCCTGGAGGAGAGGGACGAGGCGGTCCTGTGGGAATAGACCTCAGACACCAAGAGCTGGACATGGAGATCCGCTGTAATGTCACGAGCACCGGGACTCGGGGCGAACACAGGCCCCTCTCCACCTGCACCTCGACTCGCGACCATGCTTGGTGCTTGGCCGCGCGGGGAGGACGTGACTTCCCGCGTGTGTGCAGCCCACCTCTAGCAGACAGGAGGCACGTGCACCCAGCCCCATCCTTCCACCGTCTCGTCCTCCAGGCTCCCTGGTCCCAGACACAGGCTGGAGGAAGACCCGGGGCACCCGCCACCCAGATGCCGGCTGGCCTGTTGCTTTGCCCTCCAGGGGTGTCGTCACGGTGAGGAGAGTGTAACCCACGGGGAGGACACATCGCCCTTCCCTCCACCTCTGGGAGGTCGCCTGGTCCCCCCCGGCGTGGATGCCCCTGTGCGGCCGGGTATCGGGGGACGGGGGCTGGCCTTCCTGGTGTGTCCTGAGGCCACACAGGCCCGTGGCCAGGCTTCCTGAGATGGACGAACGTGCTCCCATCCGTGTAGGGTGGGGTGAAGGGTCAGAGACCCCTAAACACAGATGGTGGGGGGCCCCCGCCGCTGCCGCTGGGTCTCCCACACTTCAGACTCAGCCGGATCTGGGGTCACAAGGCTGCACCCCGAGGGCTGAGGGCCACCTGGGCACCCGGCTGGGACTGGACCCGAAGTGGGGACAGCCCCAGGCCCCCGAAGCCCCTCTGGGGGAGGCTCGTTTAGGGAATCTGTATTTTCTGCTGCTTTCTTCTTGGACCTATTTGCATTTTAAATAATTAAAACATTAAATCTGAAAAATTTATAAATGAGAGCAGCTAAGAGGAGCCGGCTTGGCACACAATAGAAGAGATGGTCGCCCTGCTCGCTTTGCTCTAACGTCCGACCTGTCATCTCCCTGAAGTGTGTCACTGCCAGGGCCGGACCCTTGCAGCCCTCAGGGCACACACACAGCGCAGCACAACAGCATGCACGGTGCACAGGGACACGCACAACACACGGGGAACACAACACACAGACACACACAACTCACACAGACACACAGACACACACACAGCACACAGACACACAAACTCACAGACACACACAGACACACACAGTCACACACAGGACCTAGACAACACGACACACAGAGACACACACAACACACGGGAAACACAACACACAGACACACAGACACACACAGTCACACACAGGACATAGACAACACAACACACAGAGACACACACAACACACAGACACACAGCACACAGACACACACAGTCACACACAGGACACAGACAACACGACATGCAGAGACACACACAACACACAGACATACACAGCTCACAGACACACACAACACACAAACAACACACAGACACACAAACAACACAACAGCACGCACGACACACAGACACACACAGACACACACAGACACACAAGGACATAGACAACACGACACGCAGAGACACACACAACACACGGGAAACACAACACACAGACACACACAACACACGGACACACAACACAACAGCACACAGATCACACAACAGCACACACACAACATACAGACAACACACACACAACACAACAGCACACATGACACACAGACACACACAACACACAGGAAACAACACACAGACACAGACAACACACAGACGCACAGACCACACAACAGCACACACACAGACATGCACACACAACACACCATGCATACAGACACACACAGACACACACGCACAAGCACACGCACGCACACACACACACAGGCTCTTCCCGACCTCTCCTGTCCTGGCTCTGGGGGCTTTGATCTCACCCTGGAAGGAGCGCACCCTGAGCCCCGCCCACCCTGAGGCTCAGTCCCCTCCACCGCGCACTTCCCGCTGGAAGTTCCTGGAGGGGGTAGTGGGGCGGAGGCGGGAGTGACAGGCGGGGTCCGCAGGGGCTCTGCCTGGTTGTAACAAGCGTCGGGACACCAGGAGCCACAAAAGCCGGGCCGGCCACACCATCAATCACCGCTGACAGTCGCCTTCAGTTTGTTTGTCCCACTCTGCATAATAAGTGATCGGATCAGGTTTAATTAGGTATTGGGTAATCAATCATTGCCAACGAGGCAACCAGCCTGGGATCTAGATGCAGGAAGGGAGAAGGGAAGAACAAAACCCAGCACCTCGTCTCGTGTGCAGGAGCACCCAGCACAGGAGCACGCCCTGCAGCGTGTGACCGTGCCGCGGTCCAGGGACGTCGCGAGAGGCACGGAGTAGAGTCACTCACAATCCGGGCGGCCAGCTCCCAGACAGTGCCGGTGACATTTTACTTTGGCTGCATAATTACTTTTCAATATAATATAATATGCAGACCCGAGGGAGGAAGGAAAAGCAATTAAATCATGCCTGGCCCCTCCTCCCGTGGACATCTTCAGAAGTGACCAGACGCTGTCGTTCACTGCAGACCCGCTCAGGGTGGAGCTGTGATGCCATGGGCGTGAGGGGGCCTTGGGGGCTTGCCGTTCAGTGCAGGGGCCTCAGAAGACCCCAGCTTGGCATTTAGTCACCAGCTCGGAGAATCCTGGGCTCATGTCAGGAGCCGGAACTTCCCCCATGGCTCCGCAGATCCATCCACAAAGATCAGAGACCTGAACTGTGGGTGACTCATTTATTCATTCGGAAGCTGTGCTGAGCCTCACAAGTCCACATAACAGGGAGCAGCACTGAATTCATCATTCAGAGGTCAAAGGTTATGTTTATTCTCGTATGAATCTAATTAGACACAAAGGCAATGAGGTCCATTATGAACCTGGGGACTTGAGCGTTCACTGAGGGTCAGCAGGCAGACGATGGTGGTCCTCACGAAGTGCTGTGCCAGTGGTGACTCCAGCAGCTTCTTTGTGTAATAAAATGGTAACAGCCATCCTGATGGTGATTCCTTCTGCACGAGAGGAATGGAAGCCTCCAGCTCCTGGAAGAACAGACTCCTGGTGGGTATATTGGGTGTGTCCTGGGCTTCCCTTGAGGGATGGAGAGGGAGGCATCTCTCTCTTCTCTCCTGTCCTTTCCACATTGTCGGCAGGATCCTCCCTCACTGTAACACACCCATCCACTCACCTGGAAAGAGGGCAGTTGTGTCACAGGTAGATCAACAACTCTTGATTTGATGGAAGTTCCTGAGTAAGTGGATGAATGGATGGATGGGTGGGTGGATGGATGGATGGGTGGGTGGATGGATTGATGGATGGGTGTATGGATGGGTGTATGGATGGATGGATGAATGGATGGGTGGATGGGTGGATGGGTGGATGAGTGGATGGATGGGTAGATGGGTAGATAGGTGGGTGGATGGGTGGATGGATGGATGGGTGGATGGATGTATGGATGAATTGATGGGTGGATGGGTGGATGGATGAGTGGATGGGTGGATGGGTGGGTGGGTGGATGGATGGATGGATCAATGGATGGATGGATGGATGGGTGGATGGGTGGGTGGATGGATTGGCGGATGGAACTTCCATCAAATCAAGAGTTGTTGATCTACCTGTGACATAACTGCCCTCTTTCTGGGTGAGTGGATGGGTGTGTTACAGTGAGGGAGGATCCTGCTGACCATGTGGAAAGGACAGGAGAGAAGAGAGAGATGGACGGATGGGTGGATGGATGAAAGGATGGGCGTATGGATGGGTGAATGGGTGGATGGATGGATGGATGGATGGATCAATGGATGGGTGGATGGATGGGTGAATGGATAGGTGGATGGATGGGTGGGTGGGTGGATGGATGGGTGGTTGGATGGATGAATGGGTGGGTGGATGGATGGATGAATGGATGAGTGGATGGATGGTTGAATGGGTGGATGGATGGATGGATGGGTAGATGGATGGATGAATGGATTAATGGGTGGGTAAGTGGATGGATAGATGGATGGATGGATGGGTATTTTGGTGGATGAGTATGTAGCTGGGTAGATGGATGGATGAGTAGATGGTGGATGTATAGGTGAGTGATGGATAGGTAGGTGGGTAGGTGTGTAGGTGGGTGGGTTGGTAGATGGATGGTGGATGGGTGGGTGTGTGGATATGTGAGTAGGTGTGCAGATGAATGAGTAGATGGTCTGGAGGGGGCTTGCCTCCATGTCTCTGCATGAAGCAAGGCTTGCCATGGAGTGATGCTTCAGTGAGGAGTGGGTCAGTGACTCATGGTGTGTCTTTGAGGATGGAGGGATGCTACCCATCCAACTACCCCTCCCCACTTATACAAAAGGAAGAAACAGGCCCTCCTGGATTAAGCAACCAGTTGAAATACAATTTCAGAATTGCTGGTTTTGATAGTTCAGATTAACCTTTGTACAGAAGCAGTTGGCTCTCTTCTGGGCAGTTGAACTCAGCGGACATAGTGGTGGCTGTGAACACCTGCTGCTTCCCAGGAGGCTGACCATGTGGGAGCCCAAGGCTCCGCAGCAGGTCGGCCCCTTCCCCCTTGGCATGCCCCGTGCGCTCTCTGTGGACCCCCTGCCAGCCTCTGCACCTGGCCCGTAGCCTGGGGGCCTCTGCTCCCCTCCCCCCGCCCAGCCCCTCACTCTGGAGCCTGTCCCTTCACACGGGGTCCTGGATGCTTGTTTCTCAGCAGCCAGCTGTCCTCCCCTGTGGAGAAAGGGTGACTTTTAGACTGGGGTGCTTGGGAGTGTGTTTGGGGTGAGGTGGTGAGCGCTGCCCCTCCGATCATGTGCAGAGTAGGGGGCATGGGGTGTGTCCCAGGGTCCATGGGGTGTGTGTGTCCTGGGGTATATGGGGGTGGGTATATGGGGTGTGTCCTGGGGTCCCTGGGGTGCCTGCAGTACCTGGAGGGTGGGGTGCATGGGTTCCTGGGGCCCAGCTGTTCTCCCCTAGGGACGCGGGCCAAGCCAGCCAGGCAGTCCTTTCACCTGGAGACGTGGGTTGGCACTGGCTGGGGATGAGGAATGCGGGGCAGGAGGGCAGACCCCCACCCCTTCTGGGCACTGTGGGAGGGGGCGGGCCAGTGGACCAGGGCGGGTGCCCTTTAAGTTGCCCAGCGGGCAGCGTCTGAGCCCCTGCCCTGCTTGTCCACTGCTCACTTGTTTCCCGGGGCACGTGACCCAGGAAGGGGGAAGGACTCCTCCTTCTGTCTTCGGAGCCCCTGTCCTTTAATCCCCGATTAGCTGCAAGCCCCTGTCTCGACTGTCAAGGGTCCACTGACCTTTCTCCTCTGCAGTAACAGGGGAAGGGCTGGAGCTTGGGGAGCATGTCACTTTCCAGGGAATCACCCCGTCCAGCACGTGCGCCGCAGCGCCGTCCCCCACGGGGTAGCCCCTTGCTCCTTCTGTTGTGTTTTGTGGTTAACAAGAAGAGATAGGATGGAAATAACCTGCGTTCCCGATGGGGGGTGGTGGAATCTCACATAGCTCCCACCTGGACCTCAGAAAGGCTGGGTTTCCACGTCCCCCGAGCAGCTTTCCCTCCTGCCTCGGACTTCACACTCCGATCCCAGGACATGACCTGCCCTGATGAGATGACGCTCTGTTGATTAAGGGAAGAGCCCTAAATGGGGTGGACACAGGGACTGGTGGATGGTGGGAAGGTCAGCGGGTCGGGACAAAGGACAAAGCTGTGCTCATACCTGCAGGCCCCTCCTCAGCAGGAAAAGCCCAGACGACTCAGGAGCTGAGGGTCTCTCTGTGCCCACGCCTGAGTCTCCTCCTGGAAGGTGCCCTCTCACGTCGCTGTGACTCACTCTGCTAGAGGCTGCCTGCTCCCACCAGGGGTGCAGGGACGTCGTGACGGACTGTCCCCTTGGCAGAGCGGAGGTCTGGGGAGTCTGATGGGCAGGGACTCCTGCTCTGGGGTACTTGGGGATCGGGATGGATTCCCAGTGGGAACAGCGGAGTGAAGGGCCTCTGGGTGGCACACCCCACACACTCAGTTTTCCCTGGAGCTGCAAGTCCTGAGACCAACCTGGAGCTGAGGATACAAGTCTCCCTACCAGGTGAGGGGCAGCAGGTACATATCCCTATGTGGGAGTAGAAGCTGGTGACCCGGGCTCAGAACCCGGGCAGGCCGGCCCGAGGCAGGGCCAGGCTAGTCTGGCCTTCAGGACAGTGGGGTATCGGGCAGCCCAGAGGGCAGCTGTGGCTCTCAGCCTGCAAGTGTCAGTGACTGGTGAGCCCCCTCCCCATGGAGCCCGGTCCAGGGAGAGGTGACACCACCCTGGGACACAGAGTGGGGTCTGACTGCTCAGTGAGAAGGCCAGCATGTTCCTTCCTGTGTGGCCACCTCTCCGCACTGGCCCCTCAGGGACCCACCACCCCTGGAGAGGAGGAAGACCCTGCGGGCTGATCACGGTGGTTCCTGAAGGCTGGGCGAGGACCACAGGGTCACAGATAGACCCCCACAGGGATGGGCTTTTGCAACCAAATGAAGCATCTGGAGACAGGAGTGGAAGGAGGCTGTGCCCAGTGGAGGTGGCGAATCCCCAGGGTATCCCGCGAGAGGCCTCGGCTAGGAGAAGGAAGAGACAGTGAGGCCCCGGAGCAACTGCCTGCCTTGTGAGGGGCCCCAGGTGATCCTCTGCTTGTCTCTCCACCTGCCCAAGGAGTCCGGAGGCCCGGAGCCCTGGGATCATGGGGGTGGGTTGCGGGGGGAAGGGGGTTCGGTCAGGCAGCAGCGATTACATCATGCAGTATAGCTACAACGGCATCGGCGAGGCTGCGCCAGGAGCGTGCAGGACAGAGTCAATGGTGATAACCAGCCTTTTGAAGCGTGCGAGGGGGCTTCCTGCTGTGATGGAGAGATATGCAGGGTTCACCAGCACAGGGACGTAGCCCAGGCTTCTGCTGCTGCCGCCCTGACCCCCACTTCCTGTTTCTCTCCCATCTGCTGCCCAGCAGAGAGGCCGTGGAGGAGTCAGGAGTGTGGGGACTGGCTCCAGCCCCTCCTCACAGGTGGTCCAGGAAGGCTGGGGCTCTGGGGTCCTGGGCCCCGGCAGAGAGTGCACTGCACACGGACACAGGAGCTTTGGGCTCTGCCCCAGGCGGGGCCAGAGAGGGCTGATCGAGCGTCTGCCAGCCCTCACCTTCCCCTTTAGGGGAGCGTGTCCCAGCTGAGCCAGGCCCAGGCTCACTGGCCACTCAAGGCAGTGAGGATGGAGGAGTGGACGGAGGAGAGGACTTGCCTCTCGCCTGGAGACTTGAGCTCAGCGGAGCCCCTTCCCAGGCACGGGGAGGCTGAGGCAGAGCCCGGGGCCTCGCAGGGCTGCATGTAGGTCTGTCCATCACCCTCCTGCGTCCCTGACGGAGACCCACAGATTGTTGGTAGCAGATGGGACAGTTCACTCACTGCAGCATGGATTAAGAGGCAATGAGCGGTGTCTTAAAGATCCAAAGCATCGAACTTGCCCAACAAGGCCGTTTTATTTTATCACCTCAAAAAAGTTTTGACCTAGGTCCCAAAATTGATTAAAACACGTCTAAACTTGGAATGCCTGTCACTGTGAAAATGTGTGCCTGCTTCCATCTGAGAAGTTACAGGCCACAGCCGAGGGGGTCACCGGGGAAGGTGGGCCGGAGCTCCAGCATCTGAGTCTCGGGTCCAGGGCTGGTTACTCAGTAAACATCGTTGTGAAGGTCATCACCCCAGTTGTGGTCTTTGTCACACACACACCCCTTCCTCCCGACAGACACAGTTCACAGGGATTAATGTACCTACAACGGCCACGGGGGCAGCACAGCCTGCGTTGTCCTCGTCTGAAAACCTCAGTGGTGACTTGTATCATTCTTTCAAACACACAACTCAGAGAAACAAATGCCACTCGATACTTACATGCATATATACTCTTGAGAGTCCCTTGGACAACCAGGAGATCCAACCAGTCCATCCTAAAGGAAACCAGCCTGAATATTCATTTGAAGCACTGATGCTGAAGCTGAAGCTCCAGTACTTTGGCCACCTGATGCAAAGAGCCAGCCCACTGGTAAAGACCCCGATGATGGGAAAGATTGAAGGCAGGGGGAGAAGGGGACGACAGAGGATGAGATGGTTGGATGGCATCACTGACTCAATGGACATGAGTTTGCGCAAACTCTGGGAGACAGTGGAGGACAGGGGAGCCTGGCGTGCTGCAGTCCATGGGGTCACAAAGAGTCAGACATGACTTAGCAACGGAACAACAATAGCAAAATACATACATATACACACACACACACACGTCTGGGCATATTTGAGGCTGTTTCTGGAAGAGATGAGCATTGGGATGGAGGGGCCGAGTCCAGGTCCCCCTCACCAATCCACGTGTGGGGGCTTCATCTGATCCATGGAAGTCTGAGCAGGACAGGAAGGTGGAGGAGGGGGCCTGCTCTCGTCTGAGCCCAGACACCGTCTCCTCTTGCCCCTGGACATGAGTGCCTGATCCTCAGGTCTTCAGACTCGGGGGGACTCACACCAGCTGTCCTCTGGGTCTCCGGCCTTTGGACCTGGAGGGAGCTGCACCTTGCTCTCCTGGGTCTCCAGAGGCAGAGGCAGAGGTGAAACTTCTCAGTCTCCATGACTGTGGTTCAATTTCTAGACTGAATCTTGCCTTATATATTGGTTCTGTTCCTCTGGATAACCCTAGTACACATGTGTGTGTGTTAAATACAGATCTTTCTTGACTTAGGGTGAAGTTATGTCCTGATAAAACCATCACAATTTGAAAATATCACTAATGCAAAAAGTAGTGCATTGACCTTCTGAACATTATAGCTTAGCTCCGACAGCCTAAAACGTGCTCAGAACGCTTACACGAGCCTGCAGTGGGGCAAACTCCTCCAACACGAAGTCTGTCTTGTAAAAGAGTATTGAATAGTGCGCGGAATTGAACACAGCACTGAAAGTGGAAAGCAGAACGATTGTCTGCCTAGAGTGGCTCTCAGTGTCGGTTGCTACCCCCTGGCTGGGGGCAAGTGGTGGCCGCTGCCCAGCATCTGGAGAGTGTCATTCCAGTGTCACCAGCACAGGAAAAGGAGAAAAATTAAAAATTTGAAATACAGTTTCTACTGAACGAGCAGTCATTGGAAGAACTGATGCTGAAGCTGAACCTCCAATACTTTGGCCACACAATGTGAAGAACTGACTCATTGGAAAAGACCCTGATACTGGGAAAGATTGGGGGCAGGAGGAGAAGGGGACGACAGAGGATGAGATGGTTGGATGGCATCACTGACTTGATGGACATGAGTTTGAGTGAACTCTGGGAGTTGGTGATGGACAGGGAGGCCTGGCATGCTGCAGTCTATGGGGTCGCAAAGAGTTGGATACGACTGAGCGACTGAACTGAACTGAATTGATCTGAATGAGTATCACCTTCACACCACCATAAAGTCAAAAATCACCCAAGTCCAATCATGGTAAGTGGGGGACAGCCTATATATGTCTGTGTGTACATATACTCACTTGCAGAGCTTAATATTTAATCTATAATGACTCTTTTCTTATAAGATTAAAATTTTTTTCAGTTAACTTTTAAATTTTGAGTTAACTGTAGATGTGCATGTAGTTTTGAGAATTAACAGAGATCCTGCAAACCTTTCACCGAGTTTTCCCTGATGGTAACATCTGCCTTCGTGAAAGAGCGACGGTGCACTCAGGGCATCGCCGTGGGAGCCACCCACAGGGCTCACTCAGAGCTCACACAGTTCACCTGCCTCCTGAGTTTACCCTAGGTGGTTTTATCACACTCATAGTGTAACTCCGACCAACACCAGCTCAGTCTGGATACAAATCCGTAAGCACACGAGAACCCCCGGGCTAACATCACCACGGCCACGCCCGCCCTTCCCTTCTTCCCAGCCTTGGCAGTCGTGAAAATCGTCTCCATCTTTATTTATTTATATGTCATTTTAAGCATCGCCTAAAGTGGAATCATGCAGGATGCTTTGAAGTGGGATTTTTTTCACTCGACGTGATGGTCCCGAGATCCATCCCAGTTGCCGCCAGCCCTAAGGAGATCAGGGCTGGAGGCACCTCAGTCTATTATGCGCATGCACCTGACTGGAGACCCTGCCCCCGTCTCCCGCTGTGAGGGCTTACAAATAAAGCTGCAGGTCTGTGTGAACACTGTCTTCACTGTTTGGAGATAAATGCCGGAGAAGAGAATGCAAATGCTGGGTCCTGGGGTGTGTGCCTCCTGCCGGGGCACACCAGGTACAGATCCAGAAGACCTGCTCCTTCCCCATCCGCCCGCTAACTCAAGCCAAGCCGCTTCTCAGACGCGCGTCAGCACTCACCCCTGCCGCTGCTTTTGGTCTGATGAGCCACAGTGAACATTAAGCGTTACCTGAAAAGGTGAAAGCTATGCCTATCTGTAAACACGACCTCTGTCTAAATCCAAACTGAGGTTCCCAGTGGTCAGTGGTCATTTACAATTAGCTAAACACCAGGTCAGCCTGGGCAGGAGAAGACATGAGTCAGCATTTGGCTTCTTGAAGAAAGAAGACTACACCAGAGTCTTCACTTCCATTTATTTTCTGATGAGAAAGAACATTTCCTTCCAGATAGGAGGCCCCGGGTTGGACTCGGAACATCTCTACTAGAGCGGGTGCCCCTCTTGTTACATGCCCTCAGCATCCTCTGGGCCAGCTGTCTCCACCATCACCTGGGACTGTGGGAGGGGAGGGCAGAGACCTCTGAAGGCCTCGACACCCTAGGCGTGACTGGGGTGGATTTAGTTACATCTGGGAACCTTGGAACTTGCAAGAATTTAAGCCACTTGGTGGACAAGTGCATCCTGGAAGCACAGAGCAGGTTCCCCCCACCTCACCTGGCAACCAGGTGGAGCATGGCCCCAGGGTTTAGAGAACAAGACCCCCAGCGTACTCCCCAGGCCCCTGAGGTTTCTAAACAGTGTTTCCAAGCCTCCTTTGAAGGTCTCTAAGAAGACGCCTGTCTTACAGCTCACTGTCAGCTTGGCGATGGGTGTCCACACGTCTGGGGTGTTGCAGAAAAAAGCCAATTCTGATTCCATACTGGAACTGTTTCTTTGACTTGCTTTTCCTTGCTGTTGTTATTATAATCAAAACCCTGCCCCTTGGCCTGGCTGTTAATTAAAATGCATTTGTTCGGGCCCTTGTCCCCTTGCAGATGGTGGGAAGGAGGACACTGACGCGTCTTCTGCCCGAGGCTTGCCACTCGAGGAGATCCTCGCACGACTGGTGGGTCTTTTTGCTTTACTTCCTCATCACCTCTCCTTCTCTATTTTGCACTTTAACTTTACTTCCTCACCTCCCGCGTCCCTGTTCTGTAAAAGAGCCTGGCCTCCAGGCCGCACAGGACGGTTACTTTGAGACGTTGGTCTGCTGCCTTCTTTGTCAACAGGCTTTTCGAATAAAGTCGTGTTCAAAATCATGTTCTTCTCGGCAACAAACACCTCATCTCTCAGATTCGCTAGCCTGTTATGCATGCTTAGACTACTCGGTAACAGGATGGTCACGGGCTGGTGTCCTGGAGAAAAGGTGGCCTCAAAGGTCCTTTACAACCCCCATCTAAGTGTCTGTTATAGGTTTGTGGATTGGATCCTGTCAGGTGGAGCTAGAAATGGGTCTACAAACACGAACCAAGAACAGCCCCTCAGCACAAATCCACACACTGGGGATTTTCTTTGTGAAATCCAGGCCTCTTCTGGCTCCCTGAGTTGTGAAGAGGCTGGGCCCAGGGCAGGGCCGTGGGATGGCTCCTGGGCAGTGGGAGGCATTGGCTGTGGGTTGACTCCTGGGCAGTGGGAGGCGTTGGCCATGGGTTGACTCCTGGGCAGTGGGAGGCGTTGGCCATGGGGAGGCTCCTGGGCAGTGGGAGGCGTTGGCCATGGGGAGGCTCCTGGGCAGTGGGAGGCATTGGCCGTGGGTTGACTCCTGGGCAGTGGGAGGCGTTGGCCCTGGGGAGGCTCCTGGGCAGTGGGAGGCGTTGGCCGTGGGGAGGCTCCTGGGCAGTGGGAGGCGTTGGCCATGAGTTGGCTCCTGGGCAGTGGGAAGCGTTGGCCGTGGGTTGGCTCCTGGGCAGTCGGAGGCGTTGGCCGTGGGGAGGTTCCTGGGAAGTGGGAGACGTTGGCTGTGGGTTGGCTCCTGGGCAGTGGGAGGCTTTGGCAGTGCACGGAGTGGCCGCGGCTGCTGTTTGATCAGGAATGAAATCTGCCGAGGTGACAGCAGCCAGCTCTGCCTGCCTCTCTGGGCTGGTCATTAAAAATGGAGCAGGGCAGGACGAGCCCCGGAGGCCCGTGTTCTCTGCAGATACAAGACAGAGACAAGTTTACGGCGTGTCACCAGCAATATCCATGCGTGTTTCCTCTTCAGACTGGCTCGGCGGCCTCCTGGCCAGAGCAAGGATGCCATGCTAAAGACAATCAAAGGGCCTTTGAGGATTTCCCAGGCAGAGAGGGTGAGGGAGGAGGTGGGAAGACATCATCACTCTCTGCTCCTTGGGGAAGGGGCTGTCTTGTTGCGGGGTTGGGGGGGTCTGCTTCAAGCATCCTTGGAAAAGAAGGTAGCCTGGTGCCATGTGATGGGAACCTCGGTTCTGCATCAGAGTTTTTGCTTTTTAATAATAAATGGATGCGAGCAGCTTGGGCATGCCAAACAAATTCTCTGCACAAAAACTCAACTGTCGGAACGAGGAGCATCTGCCCACCGAGTGCACTCAGGGAGAACGTACCCACTGGCCGCGCGGCCTGGGAAGGAGGCCCCGCCTGCCGGTCTCATGAATGTTTAGTGAGGATCCGTGTTCCTGCCTTCGCAGACAGGAGCAGGAGCAGGAGCTGCGGGGCTGCCGTGTTGGAAGCAGCTTCTCAGGGAGGAGGTGGGAGGGCTTTCGTGGGATGAGGGTCTGTAGGCATTTCTGTGGTAGGGTGGGCCTGAGTCACTTTGTGAAGCCTGGAAGCCTGGGAGCAGCCTGGCTCTAGGCCAGCTTTCTGTATATTAGCCTTTCCTCGGCTTGTCCCGGAAGAGGAGAAGTTTTCATGTGCTGTATCTTGATTTATTCCTTGGTCAGCTTTGCCAAAGAGCAAGATCGGTTTGCCCACCCTTCAGAGAGCAGCCTCAGAGAACTGCTGCCTCTCCCTGTGGACAGGCTGAGTCCCGGGGGCTCAGAAAACTGCCTTCAGGAGCCAAGGTGTGGATATGAGACCTGAGAGTCTTCAAGGTCCACCCCAGGCCTTGGCAAATGCCCCAAGCATTGGGCCAAGCTTGGCCCTGGTAACTGTCAGGGAGGCTGGCCCACGGGTACCCTCACCAGGACCGCAGAGGGAGACTGGAACCCGCAAGAAATTATACCTGGATCCTAATGAGTTTTGTGGCCTAAAGGCAAGTTCATGTACCTCGGGGTCATCGTTTAGAGGGGACAGGAAGCTCTCCGGTCAGCCTGAAGGCTCAGGCAGGAGACACGAAGAAGTGAGCAGGCAGGTGACCGGCCAGCCTTCCAAGAATCTGACGGGCAGAGTGGAAGGACGGAGTGACCTTCCTCTCGGGTGGTCTTCAGGAGCCTCAGGTGTGTTTGGGCCCCAAACACACACACACACACACACACACACACACACACACGCACACACACGCATCTTCCATCAGGCTGTCTGGTGCTACCAACACGTGCTAACCTTTGAGGACTGCTGAGTGCAGTGGGCTGGAGTGGAAACCCCTCTCATCTCCACGGGCTGAGTTTGGGGTCCTTTTAAAAACCAGATTCTTCCTTTTCTTGTCTTGTGTTTCTTCCTTTCTTCCTTTATGCACACACAGCGGGCAACACAAGGGCTCCGTCAGGAGGGCTGGACTCCAGCATGGAGGCCGCCTGGAGGCTGCCCGGCTAGACGGGAGATAGGATGATGGGCTCCCAGGACCCCCAGAGAGCGTCTCCCCAGAACCGAACTGCGCTTGAGCCTGAGACCCACCCTTCCTCGCTCTGCAGGGCCTTCTGCCTCCGCTGATGGAGGAGCCCGCCCAGGGTGACGCTTGGCCTCACAGCAGGCTCGGGGTGATTTCCCCTCCTTTCCTGGCTCCTGGTGGCCAGAGTGGGTCCTGGGTGTGCCTGTGGTCAGCAGGAACAGGAACCATGGGCGAGCTTGTGGGCAGAGTGTGGTGGCCTTGGATGCTGAGAAACATCCCAGACTATGTCCCAGAAGCTGGCCAAGCCCCCAGAGAAAGCAACCATGCTTCTGCGGGGTGTGGCTGTCCCAGTGAGCTGGCTGAGTCCTACTGCGGCCTCGGGAGCTTGTGGCCTTCATGGCAGGAGGCCTCCACCCCTCACAAGGCTGCACCTGACTCACTACTGAGGGTGGGGAACTGCTGGCCCCAGACCAGGGGCGCGGGCCCTTGGCCAATCGGCGAGACACCTTCCGTGTGCATTCAGGCCTGTCTGCCCTGCAGCCGCCCCGCCCTGCCCTGCAAGGCTGCCTCCATCCTGGTGCGAGCCAGCTTGCCTGGAGCAGGGGCTTCCAAGACCCCGGGGGCCACTCTCTGCAAAGTTGGCTGTTGAAGGCAGGTGGCCGGGAATCAGTGCAGCCCGACCTTCTTTTCTGCGTGTGCGTCGTCCTTCTGAACTGGGCCTGAGCCTGTGGGGCCGGAGCAGCTCTACGGGGTGTGGGGGGCGTCCACAGGGGTGAGAGGCCCGGGGGGACACTCAGAAGTTGGGAAATCTGTCCTCCTCACCGACCCCCGGGGGTAAAAACCACGTTGCCAGGTCTTCCCCTGGAGACTGAGGCTTGAGAGGCTCTAGAATGGCTCACCTATTCAGTCTCCTTCAAACAAAACCCATCAGGAGCTGGTCAAGGATGGCGCAGAGCAGGGAGGGGTGTTGGTAAACGGGCTCCGGGATGAATTTCCGGAGAGCAGGGAGCAAAGACGCTCCCACCGCAGAGCGGGACAGGGGACTCTTGTTACCCAGATTTGAGGGTGAGAAGAGAATTTCCATGAGTCCGAAGCTGTGTCTGCAGAGCATCTCTATCTGTATCATCTCAACGGTCTTTTAACTCGTCATTTGTAAACTGTTGCAACTGGTGAAAAACACCGGTGCCCGGCGGACACTTAGACCTGCAGATTCGCATCCACGTCTGCCGTCCGTCTCGGCTTCTTTCCTGAGGCTGCGGTCACGTGGCTGCCGCCCAGGGCCCCCGTCCTCTCCCTGGTCTCCGCCACCCACCCCTGGACACGCTTTGCAAAACACGAGTGAGGAAACGACACTCACACTTGCCTGCCCTTTGGACCTGCTTCTGGAAGTGCCCACACCCTGTCCACTCTCAGAGGAGACGGGCTGAGCCGTCTCCAGGCCCCAGGTGGGCCCCAAGCCCAAAGCGGCAGGGTGGTCCCTCTGGGCCAGCGCCTCTCCCACCGTGCTGCCAACAGTCCCCATGGACCCAGCCTGGCACACTCCAGCTGCGCAACCAGCCTCGGATGTCTGCTGTCAGTTGATTGTTAGCTAGCACATCAGACGCTCGAAAGTCAGGTGGGTAATCTGAAAAGAAGAAATCTTCGATGTCATCAGCACAGAGCGAAGAGAAGCCTGGCGTGGCCGGTGGAGGTACACAGGCGTGCATTTTCGTCTGGTCTCCGACAAGAGGGTAGGACCAGACGCCACCGCACCCAAGGGTGTCAGTTTTGAGGCTTGAAAATACTGTAGGCACACTCCTGCTTCTGTGTCCACACGCAGCAGGGTTTTCCTCACCTGTACTGATGGTTTTACAAGTTTAGAATCACATGTTCTGCTCCTTACTTTTCAAGACACCTGCATCCCCGCACCTTTGGGGTCCAGTCCCAGACCCCCTCCGAGAGGCAGTGGGAAACTTCTCTGGAGGCCCTGGGGTCTCAGCAATAGACAGCGAGCTGGTCCCTTTGCTGCTCATTTTAGTTTTAAGAAGTGTAGGTAAAGCCCCACCTCCCCACGTTCAAATTCCCTTCTAAAAACGGACTGCCATAATTATATGTTAAATATGATTCAAACCTGCAGGGAACTGGGACTCAATAAGCATGAAAAAATTAATGAAAAGCTTAATTATTATAATAATACCATTAAAATCTAATAAAGGAAGAAAAAACTAGATTTCATTCTATTTTAGCTTGGGCATCTAATATCTTTTCTCCCCCCTTTAGCAGAACTGTAATTAATTTAGACTTGGGTTTTCAGAAAAGCTAAATTATGTGCTACAATACTCAGAATTTTTAGAGGAAAAAGGAAACAGTATGAAGAAATCACATGAAGCGGTGGAGGATGGCGCAGCTCCGTCCTGTAGAGCTCACGTCAAGGGCTGCGGTTTCAGGAGGTCCAATCTTCTTCTTCTTTTTTTTTTTTTTTTTACCACTTTTAATTGTTAGTGAACCTTCCAGCTGCTTCGATTCCTCCCTTAGCCCCAGAGCTGCACCGAGTCCAGGTATTTAAGGCTTAGGTGTCAGTTAGCAGTAGTGGGCGCTCTGGGTGTTCGTAAAACGGCTGCTTACCCTGGACCACCCCCGCCCCACCCCACCTCCAACTCTTGAGAAAGCCCACAGCGCAGAGCGCCAAGAGGGGACTCCCAGCTCGCCTTTGCGGTGGAAGGAGTCTATTTCTTTCTCTTTTAAGCTCAATTTTTATTTTATCCTGGAGTACACTTGATTAACAATGTTGAGCTGGTTTCAGGCATGCGGCAGAGTGGTCCGCTGATTGCGTAACATAGTGGGGCCAGTGGTGGAGAATCTGCCTGCAGTGCAGGAGACGCACGAGATGAGGGTGTGAGCCCTGGGTCGGGAAGACCCCTGGAGGAGGAAATGGCAGCCCACTCTAGTATTCTCGCTGAGGAGTCCCATGGACAGGGGAGCCTTGAGAGCTATAGTCCATGAGCTGAAATAGTCGGACACGACTGAGCACAGCACCTTCTTTCCCACATAGCTCCTTGCAGGACACCAGGCAGACTTCTCCGTGCTACACAATCGAGGCTTCTTGGTTATCCGTATTATACAGTGGCGTGTGTGTGTCAATCCCAAGCTTCTAGGAATGCGTTTCTTCATCCATCAAGTGTTCTTGGACAAGCCTCCCCCGGAGCCCGAGGCGCAGGGCACAGTAATGGGAATCACAGTCTTGACCCCACAGTGGTGACTTAATAAGAGACAGTACTTTCCCCCTAATAATTCAGTCCCACTGCAGCTCCGTTCTGAAGAGCATGACCTCACCTCCGGTCCACTTCTCCGTACCTGTACCAAGACAGTTTGGGGTTTGTTTGTTTCACAACACTTGTTGGACACAGACTACATGGAAGATTCCTTCTTGGCCCTGGAAAGTCAACCCTACACGAGCATCGTAAGAGATAAAAGGGGATTAATTGAGTAGTTTGGATGCCATGCCAATGGCAAAAACTCTGCTGGCTCTTTGCTTGGACTGGTGCTTAGGGGCCCCTCAGATTTGTTTTATTTTCATTTTCAGTTGGAACAAAGAGAATCCCTAGGTCCTGTCAGTTCTGGGTCTGCTTTCTTTCTGGGGAGACGCTTTCCACAGCCAGCTCTCACATCAGTCACCCTTTGCTTGAGTCACGCTGCGCCGATGATCCACCCTTCACATCCCAACCGGATACCACCAAGTGTCAAACTCGGGGCCTGAGGCAGAGACGCACGGGGCCGTGGCTGCTCGCCTGGGGCCCACCAGCCCGAGTGGTCGCCAGGGGAGTGGAGTGCCTGCCTCCTGGTGAGTCGGGAGTCTCCGGGACCCTCAGCCTCCCCGAGCAGGCCCAGAGCGCGGCTCTGCTGCTCGTGGGCTGGCCAGGGTGCCTCTTGGTCAAGGAAGTCCTCTGTCCACCTACCTACCTATTTATTCAAATAATGTTTTTCTTGGCTGTGCTGAGTGGCTTCTGGGTCCTAACCTCCAGACCACCAGGGAGACACCTCCATTTATTCACTGACGCATTTTTGAGAAGTACTTGACTACACTCTGTGAACGTTTAAGGTGTAGAACTCGATGGCTTGGTTTACATACATGGCGGAATGATTGCAATAACTTTGGGTAAACAGCCATCTTCTCATACTGATATGATAAAAAGAGAAGAAAGAAGAGAAGAGGAAAGCACTTTCCCTTGTGATGAGAAGCCTTGGACTTGCCCTCTGAACACCTCTCCTGTGTGTGACGTGGAGCGTTCACCGTGGGCCTTACACTGCACGCCATGTCCCCAGTCCCTCCTTATCCTGGAAGCTTATGCCTTTGACCACCCTCCTCCGAGTCCTCTGCTAACCTCAAGCCTGATCTTTCTGCTGCTTTCCGCTCCCGTTTTGCTGGGCTCCACGCATAAGTGAGGCCTGAGGGCGCTTGTCTCTCTCTGTCTGACTTACTTCGTTCAGCACGAGGCCTTCAAGGTCCGTTCACGTTGTCAAAAACGGTAGAATCTCCAATCTGTTATGCCCGAATAAAATTCCATTCTCTTTCTCATACGTATATGTATATAAATGTATAGCTTGTTGTCGTTCAGCCACTCAGTCGTGTCCGACTCTGTGACCCCACGGACTGCAGCACGCCAGGCTTCCCTGTCCTTCACCATCTCCTGGAGCTTTCTCAAACTCATGTCCATTGAGTCGGTGATGCCATCCAACCGTCTCGTGCTCTGTCGTCCCCTTTGCCTCCTGCCCTCAATCTTTCCCAGCATCAGGGTCTTTTCTAATGAGTTGGCTCTTTGCATCAGGTGGACAGAGTATTGGAACTTCAGCTTCAGCACTGTGTGTATATATATATGAATGTTTATCCATACATACGTATAAACATACATAAATAATGCTGCAGTCAACACTGGGGTGCAGATACATTTTTGAGTTAGTGTTTTTATTTCCTTTGGATACATTCCCAGAAATAAAATTGCCTGGACACACGGTAATTCTGTTTTCAATTTTTTGAGCGCCTTCCAGATTGTTTTCCGCAGTGATGGCACCCAGTTGCATATCCGCCAGCAGTGTAGGACGGCTCCCTCCCCCCACATCTGCCGCAGCGTTTGTTGTATCTTTTTGGTGATGGCCATTCTGACAGGTGTGAGGTGATAGTTCATCGTGGTTTGATTTGTTTCCCTGAGGGCTACCGATGTTGAGCATCTTTCCATGTATCTGTTGACCATCTGTATGTTTTATTTGGAGAAATGTCTATTCAGATCCTTTGCCTATTTTCTAAATTTTGTTTTTGTTTTATATTTTTGCTACTGAGCTGTGTGAGTTCTTTATATAACATGTACTTATCTTACAGATGGTTTGCAAGTATTTCTTCCCACTCTGCACACTGCCTTTGCTGGCATTTCCTCCTTCACAGATGTGGATCCTAAGGCATCAAGGTCCCATCCTTAGGGTCTCATTTATGGTGATTGCTTCCTCAGGGGCTCTGTCAGCAAACACAGCCACGCCTGGGGTGAGACTTTCAGCATGCGAATTTTGGCTTCCCAGGTGGCATTAGTGATAAGATACCTGCCTGTCAGTGCAGGGGACACAAGAAAGGCAGGTCAGATCCCTGGGTGGGGAAGGCCCCCTGGAGAAGGGAAGGGCGACCCACTCCAGTATTCTTTCCTAGAGAACCTCATGGTTAGAGGAACCCAGTTGGCTATAGCCTGTGGGATTGCAAAGAATCGGACACAACGGAGAAGGCAATGGCACCCCACTCCAGTACTCTTGCCTGGAAAATCCTATGGATGGAGGAGCCTGGTGGGCTGCAGTCCATGGGGTTGCTAAGAGTCGAACATGACTGAAGCGACTTAGCAGCAGCAGCAAAGCAACTTAGCACACGCACCAACAAACAACCTATAGCGTTAGTTATTTGTTATTTTGGGGGAGTGTGCAGTCTAAAAGACATCTGTTACTCTGGAGATAAAGCAGAGCTCAAGGCAATTCTCAAAAGGAAATTTCTGTACTTTGTGTGACTGGCTGTTCATGGCTTTGAGTCATGAACTTGCTGGGAACGCCGTTTTCCCTGAGATCATGGCTTTCTATGGCTAGTTTTCCAGGGTTAGCCATCTCCCTTAAAGAAAGGAATGCACACTGGGCTGCAGACATGGCCATGGCTCTTGCAGACAGTCGGAAAAACACATGTGGGTGGGGGGGTGGATCCCAGCCCCGCCCACCTTGCTGGCAGCGGCAGGCTGACGTTGTCCTCTGAGGCTGACGTTGTCCTCTGAGGCTGACGTTGTCCTCTGAGGCTGTCTCCACACTCAGAGGAAGCAGAGCTATCTCTATTCAGCCTCTACCTGAAGCCGTAAGCAGTGCAGGGAGATCCTCGGTGCTGGGCTGTGGTTTTAGCCGTGCTCTGGGTCTGACGGCGGACTCTCGGAGCCCACCTGGAGGCTCCACACGGGGCCGGGCTGCCCTGCACCCTGACTTTCCTGCAGCAGGGAGCAGGGGAGCAGCTGGCCTGGATCTCACGGCAACACAGGGACCAAACTGCTCGCGGGAGGGCCTGTCCTCCCCCTCGGGCGGAGCCCCGAACCAGAGCTGAAACGACCCCTGAGTGGTGGATGGGACCACTGACGCGAGGTGAATACAAACGAAAGGACGCCTCATGAGGTCTGGGGGCTGCCCCGTAGGGGCGTCCGGCAGCAGTTTCTGGGTCACCTGGCCAGGCGGCCACCACCTTCTCAATGTCCCCAGGAGAGCCCTCCACCACTGGAAAAGCAGTTTGGGGCAAAGCTTGCCTGATCCACCTAAATGAACCTTCAGTGCTTGCTTCCCCAAGGCCAGCAACCACCATTGGCAGAGCCCTATCCTTGGCCCAAGAAGCAGGTCCTTTAGAGCTGCCATGAAACACAGCGGGACCCCTTTTCCAGCAGAGTTTGGAAGCCTGAGTAAGGCCCCCCCGAGCTGTACCCCCTGTCACGGGGCCAACCTCTGCAGGGCGAGGGGCTCAGGCCTGGGGAGCCTGAAAGGCGGGCTGTGTCCTGCTCTCCAGGCGAACGTGAGCTGTATCTTCACGCAGCCGGAAAGCAAGCTGAGCTGTGTGTGAGGCCTCAACTGATTCTGAGGCATCAGTGCGGCGCAAATCCTCAATTCTCAGAGTGAGCTGCATGTTGTCAGGAGCCTCCAGGTGCCTTTTCATTCGCTAGCTGGATCCTGACTGCTGCCTGAAGTCCACAGAGTCGCACGCGCAGTTTTAATGACTATGGGGTCAAGAATTTGGGGGAAAAGAATAGAAATATGTTCCGTGGAGCACACGTCACGTAAAATGATACAGTGCTCGTTTTACCATGTGCTGAAGCCGCCAGGAAATGGGACACTGGTGCATTTTGGCTGGTGGGTACCATCTGATCACCCCCATTTCCAAACAAGCTGTTGCTGGAGCGTAAATGGGGAGAAACCATCCATGGAAATTAAAGGATCTATGCCTTCTCTGCACACTGTTAAATGAGGCTCAAAAGACAGATGAGCCTAAACCGTTTCTGGTCTCGAGGAACCTGCTGTCCATCACCAGCGTGAGACGGCCCTGCTGGAGCAGGGGGCCCTGTGGTTCCCCATAGGAGGCGTCTGTGTGGCCCTCCTCACTCCCACTCCAGTGTGTGGGTCGCAGGTCACGAGCATCAAAACCAGGGACTGTCTCAGAATGCAGACTCCTGGGCCCATGCCAGGCCTCCTGTATCAGAACTTGGGGCGGGTGCTGATGAGCTTAGGGCATGGATTTCTAATGACCTGTGAGGATGAGACGGACCGTCTGTAATTTAAGGGTTCTAGCGCACAGGAGGGCTGCTGGCTCATGGTTTTCATCTCGTTGGAATGCACCCGGAAAAGACACCGGACTCTAGTCCCAGGACTTGGGGAGTTTGCTGCTTTTTATGCAGCACCTTTTAAGTTAAGGCGGCTTCGTACCTCGGTGGTCATTTTTGTCCTCTCTAAAATAGCACCCTGGCTTTGTCAACGTTCTTCCTTCTGAGGTCCCTGGGGACTGCGGTGCCCCTTGGCATCACCGTGATGCTGACAGTCCTTTGTTAGCCAGGGTTAGAATGGGAAACGCGTTTCATGGGGCTGGATTCAGAGGCCTGCCCTGGCGGGGGGGGGGGGGTACTCGCCCAGGTTTCATCTTTCTGCTCTTCTTTCTTTATTCCTCATATTCTAAGATTCCCTCTTTTACCATTTTCCTTCTGTTTAAAGAAAGCTCTTTCCCATTCTTTTAGGGTAAGTCAGCACACATGCCTAGGTTTCCTCCATTCGAGAGCGCCTTGATACACCCACCGTTCGTCCCGTACGCAGAGTCTCCCTGGGTTAGGGTCCCGGCAGGCAGCTCTTTCCTCTGAGCGACTGACGATCCCGCGTCGCCTGCTCTGGACCCGCTCCTGTCCAGTTAGGGCTCTGCTGTAACTTAGGCCATTTTCTTCTGGACCCGTTGTCTCTCTCTCACGTGCTTCTCTGCTTTCAGTTTTCAGAAGTCTGACCATGATGTGTTTTGGTATAAATCTGGGGGGGTTTATTCTGTCAGGAGTTTTATTCTGAGGAAGTGCTCCTCAGCTTCTCGAATCTGTAGGTTTGAGTCTTTTCGCCACGCACGGGAGACTCCCAGAGCCTCTCAGTCCTGTCTTTCTGTGACTCCAACGACACCACACGTGTATCAGGCACCTGGTTTGCCCTGCGGGTCACTGAGACGCTGATGACTCGGCTTCTCTTTCCTCAGCTGTTTAAATTGGGCAGCTTCTATTATTCTGTCTTCTTTAGCTCCATGTCCGGCACACAATAAGCAGGAGGAAACCCAGCTGGTTCCCGCTCGTCCTGCTGGGGGCTCCGGCCCTGACGTTCCTCGTCAGTCTCTTCTCTCCCACGTTTCAGAGTCTGTGCGCTTGTTTCATACGTAACGTCCTGAGATTTAGGGCTGTTGCTGTGTGGTCGCTGAGTCACGTCCGACTCTGTGCCGCCCCAAGACTGTAGCGCTCCGGGCTCCTCTGTCCGTGGGACTTCCCAGGCAAGAATACTGGACTGTGTGGTCGTTCCCTTCTCCAGGGGGTCGTCCCAACCCAGGGATAGAACCCAGGTGTTTTGCATTGCAGGTGGATTCTTTGCTGCTGAGCCGCCAGGGAAGCCCAGATTTTAGGGTCAGTTCAGTTCAGTGGCTCAGTCATGTCTGACTCTTTGCGACCCCAGGACTGCAGCACGCCAGGCCTCCCTGTCCATCACCAACTCCTGGAGTTTACTTAAACTCAAGTCCATTGAGTCGGTGATGCCATCCAACCATCTCATCCTCTGTCATCCCCTTCTCCTCCTGCCCTCAGTCTTAAGGAAAATATTTGCTTTCCATCTCCACAGAGGAAGAGGTTCTATAATCATTCATCTTTTCCCAGAGGAGCTTCTTTTGTGGTTCTCGGGCATGTCAGCATCTTAGGAGTTAGCTTGGCACAACTTGCTTGAGGAGTGTCGGCCGGCTCTGCCACCTTCATGATGTCGCACCCTCCTGCGGGGTAAACCTGTTCCTGACTGTGAGGCCTCAAGTCTCTTAAAGGCATGTGATGTTGGACGGTGTTCTCATCATTCATCAAAACTTCTGATGGAATCCGAAACGTCATTTAATAGGAAATGCGATATCCCAGTGAAATGCACACTGCTTCTCTTCCTTTTGGATTTGAAGTCATTCTCGTCCGTGTCCTCCTCCCCTCCTCTTCTCCCACTTTCTGTTTTGTGTCCCTTCCCAGCGAGCGGCCACTGACCAGTTCTGCTTGACAGAGAGTCGGACAGTCTTCACGTTCCAGGGCCAGGTCACTGGACTTGGTGCGTCCTCACTTTTTAAACTAAGTTTTATTGGAGTGTAGTTGCTTTGCAATGTTGAGTTGGTTTCTGCTGTACAGTGAAGTGAATCAGCTATACTTAGACATATATCCCCTCCCTTTTTGGATTTCCTTCCCCTTTAGGTCACCGTAGAGCACTGAGCAGAGTTCCCTGTGTTATACAGTAGGTTCCACTAGTTACCTATTTTATGCAGAGTATCAATAGTGTATACATGTATGAAGGGGCCGTGTCTCATTCAGAGGACACTGTATCTAACTAAGCCAGCAGCCCTGAACACAGCTCGGGTCATAACCTTCCCAAACCACCCAGAATGCAGGGGGGAAGGCTCGTGTGGCAGGGAGCGCTGGGGACTTTGATCTTTAGGAAAGAAGACGTGCAGCCTGCGGCAGTCAGGAGACCTGCCTCCCAGGGCTTCAGTCAAGACCTGAGACGATGCTTTGCATTTGTTTACCCCCGTCTCCACCTGTGAACATTCTCGGAAAGCTGGAGGCTCCTTTGTCACATTTATGGCTTCACCCATAACACCTGGAACCAGGTAAGGACCCCATAAATAGTTACTGTAAAAAGAAGTAATAACATTGTCACCCTTAAGTCCAAGACGTTTCTGGAACAACATGCTTCTTTATATAAAGATATTCTTGACCTTGAACAGCTCTTACTGACTTGAGGATCTTACCCTGATGGACACACCACGCCCTAACTGACCTTTAGTCTCCTGTGACATTGGAGCGGAGTCTAGCAGACTTGTGTGTTTGCAGTATAAAGTGAAAAAGTGTAGGTCATCTGCTCAAACTTGAAGCACCAAGTTCAAAACTTTCCTATGATGGTAAGTCCAGCTGCACCCGAAGATATGCTCTCAAAAGGTGATAGAGGTCCAGAGTCATATGAAAATGCAGATTTAGTTCAACCGCTGAGGCCCGTGTGTTTCTTAGAATAGTTCACATGCTGGAAGTGGAAGATGTGGGCGTGTTGAGGTGCCTACCTGTCCAACACAAAGGCGCTGGCCGGAACCAAGGCCCAGCAGCGAGAGAGCTCAGTGCCAAGTGAGGTGAAGCCAAGCAAGGGCCACGGGGAGCCTGGCTTGGTACAGAGCAGATACAGGCATGTTTAAAATGATTAGTTATAAAAGGCAGCTTCCCAGTCCCAAAGTGACTTTATGTTGATCACAGGTTGTCATCAGAAAATGTGAAACTTCTGAAATTTAAAAATTCAGCTAATAAATGGCCCAGATTTCAGGATTGTTTCACGGATGGGTGATCAACTGGCTACTTTTAAGAAGGGCTCCCCACTCACAGACCACATAGGGGTCCATGATTCCTGGGGCCACTGACTGCAGAGCTTCTGCAGGACCAGAAGGTTTTCAGGTTCTGGTCCCTGAAGAGGCTCTGGTCTGGGGTGAATGTTCTGTGGTTTGCAAAATAAATAGCCCAACTCTCCTGAGCACTTGATTCTGTGCTGACTACAAATGTGGAGCATATTAGGGAGGCATCCCACATCTCAATAATGCATGCTCCCCAACAGTTAATTATTTCGGAAACATCTGTTGAAGGAGAAGACGCTGCAGAGGGAACCTGGGAGTCGAAGACGCAGACCGTGCAGTCACGTTTCACCATCTGAACGGGAGCGGGGGCCTGGGCGCCGGGGAAGCAGGGGTGGGGCAGTCTCTGGGCTCCCAGGAGAAAGCAGCCCCGTCGTGTGATGGAAGGCACGCAGAGGTGGACTGAGAGAGGCCGGCTCTGTGCTGATGCTCGTGCCCACGGCCGGCTGTCCCCAGGTTTCAGAAGAGAAGGGTTCCTCCTAGAAGGTCAGGGACTTGTGCGTGCAGATGACCCATCCAGGGAGCCTCAGGTGGAGAGGACAGGGCTTAGGGAAGCAGGGATCCCCCTGTTCGGTCCGTGTTTCGGGGCCATCAGCTAACCACCCTGAATGAGGGCACGGGGCTCATTCCCCCAGTGAAGAATCAAGACCATGGTAGAGACTCTGCCAGGGCTTAGGGGTCAGGGACTGACCCACAGGTTCAGACATCCTCTGACCATCTCCAGAAGTGAGGAGGGGCTGTCTAGACACAATGCCTCCTGTTCCCCTTCACAAACTATTTCTCAGTTATCCAGAGAGTTTTCAATTTGTAAATTCATCTTTAGGCATGGAAAGTGAAGAGGAAACCTTCAGCTCACACCTATCCGAGCCGCTGCTAATGGCTGAAGGGGGCTCAGAGTCCAGGACTCGGGGTGGCCTGCAGGCTGGGGAGTGGGTGGGGGGCTGCTCCCCAGGGTCTGGCTCCAGCTTCCTGGGCTCCATCTCTGGCGATCTGACAACACTGCCCATCCACCCTCACTGCTCAGCGTCCCAGGGAGAGTGTTCTTTTCAGGTCCATTTCAGCAAAACCTTTCAAAAGTGATAAATACACAAACATTGCAGAAAAGATGATGGAGGGAGAGAAAGAAATCAAATTCCAGCTCGCGCAGGAGCAGCCGTGAGGAGCACTGGTAGTTTCTTCACGACAGTTGCGGACTTGAAGCGCGGCATTTGCTTTTTGCCATTAATGCCCCTTCCCTCCCCACAAATTCCCCAACACACAGCAGGGCTGCCTCTGGTCACTCTCCCCTAAGTGATACCGGCAGAGTAGGTGTCATTTTTTTCCCCTTAAAGCTTCAGGAATTTCACAGCCTCCCTCGGTTACTTTTTCGAATACCAAATATCTCCTGGTACTGTGACTTTTTAATTGTTGTTGTTTCTCAGTCACTAAGGCATGTCCAACCCTTTGAAACTCCATGGACTGCAGCACGCCAGGCTTCCCTGTCCATCTCCAACTCCTGGAGCTTACTCAAACTCAGGTCCATTGAGTCGGTGATGCCATCCAACCATCTCATCCTCTGTTGTCCCCTTCTCCTCCCGCCTTCAATCTTTCTCAGCCTCAGGGTCTTTTCCAGTGAGTCAGCTCTTTGCATCAGGTGGCCAAAGTATTGGAGCTTCAGCTTCAGCATCAGTCCTTCCAATGAATATTCAGCGTTGATTTCCTTTAGGATTGACTCATTTGATTTCCTTGCTTTCCAAGGGTTTTGACTTGTTTTTGTTTTATTAAGATTCAATGAGATTTAAAAACCCCATCATTACATGTAATAGCCTCCCATTTTAAAAACTATTATTTTCTTTTGATTTTCATAGTATCTGCTACTATAACCAATTTAACCATGTTAGAAACTGGTGTCCTTGAAAACATTCCTTGCTACATTAAAGACCTCATTCACATCGATGATCATTTAAAAATTGGGCCAATAAATAGGCCACAATTAAATAACGATATTAGGGGCTTCATGCTTAGCTCAGCTGGTAAAGAGTCCACCTGCAATGCAGGAGACTTGGTGGGGAAGATCCCCTTGAGGAGGGCATGGCAACCCACACCAGTGTTCTTGCTTGGAGAGCCCCATGGATGGAGGAGCCTGGCGGCCTACATTCCACGGAGTTGCAAGACACGACGTAGTGACTAAACCACCACACATGCGGATAAAACAGTGAAAACAGGTGAAAGGCAGTTTTGCAAAGAATGTGGCTTTGCATTTTCTATGTCTTTAGAATTCCAGACTGGGGAAAAATAGCTGGCACGTCACAGCTGAACTTAAACACGTTCTCTGCACTGAGTCTAAAGACAGATCTCGGGTTCCTGCTGGAACCCACAGGCACCACTCACCGACGGCCCCCTCCTTCCAGTGGACGGGTCGCAGGGAAGGCACTCTGCCTGCAGTGCGGACAGCTCCTCACGCCTGCATGCCGTCAGCTCACCTGACAGGTGACTTGAGGAGAAGAAGAGCGAGGAAGACATCCGCAAGGTAATTTGAAATTACTTAGCAATTTGAAAATTAGATTGGGAGTTTGGGATTGGCATGTGCACACTACTGTATTTAAAACAGGTAACCTACAAGCACCTACCGTGTCGCAAAAAATAAATAAATAAAAGAAAGCCTTAAAGTTTCAGAAGAGTTTGATTTCCTTGAATTCTACTCGAAGGGGAAAAAGCTGTGTGTATGCGTATTAGAGTGCACGTTATATTTACTTGGAAATGGACAGGATGGCGTGAAAAGGTTTGTCAAGTGCCTTGGGACAGCACAGGTGAAACGTACCACTCGTGAATTAATGTTACCATGATGGGCATGATATTCGACATACGTGTGCAAAGGGCCATTAAGCATGCACGTAAGGATTAGGGTGTTTTTCCTAAATTTGAGAATTAGCTTGCTGTTTTAATACATGAAGTCCAGTAAAAATTTTCAAATAGCTTTCTAGGGTTAATAGCATCAAAGGGAGAAGAGACGTGGTTCCTTTAAAAATCCGAGCGTGGCCTGTGGGAGGTGGTCTGAGCCTGTGAAGCTGGGAACCAGGGGCTGGGCTTCATGGGTCACCTTCGGGGGCTGCTTCGAGGGGTCCTGCCGGGGACCTGCGCTCACTCAGCAGAGCCACTGTGTGGAGCCGGACCGTCTACTGGGGGAGCCAGAGACTAGGGAAGGAGCCCTGCAAAGCCTGCAAGTGCCATCACCAGCTCCAGGGCCGGGAGAGCCGGTGCTGTGGGCCCAAAGCATCCATGCCCGGGACCCTGGGACAGAGCCCCCGGCAGGACCCGGGAGAGCACCATGGAGAGGGGGAGCGGGAAAGAGGCGAGGCTGTGAGAAGCACCAGAGGAAGAAAGGGAAGAGCTGCGTACGACAAATTAGCACAAAGGTCGCCCCCGACGTGACCAAAAGCCAGATCCACGCACGGCGACCTCAGGAGGAAGTCAGTGTTCTCGGACCTCACCCCTGGGCGGTCACGAGGCCAGGGCTGGATCGGAGGCTCCAGAGTACACGCATGTGTGCATGTGTGAGCATGCACATGTGCTCACACATGTGCGGGCGAGCATGCACACGTGTGTGCATACGTGCGAGCATGCATGTGTGTACATGTGTGTGCATGTGTGTGCGCACACATGTGTGGTTGCCAGCAGCCCCATGTGAAGTCCAGGAGGGAGTGGGAGGAGGAAAGGACGCACCCCCAGGGGCAGGCCTGCTTCCTATCCTGCCCCGACTCTCCGAGGAGACAGACTTTGTCTTTTCAGACAGACTTTCTCTGACTTTTGTGAGAGCACAGCAGAAGCGTGGCACGGTGCGCCTGAAGAACACGTTTCTTTGCTTCCTGAGGCACACTAAAGCTTCAGTGCATCGGGGTTCTTTGAACAGACACTGCGTGTTCTCTTTCTGCAGCTCTCAGGACATCTAAGAATAAAATAGGCATAAACTGCCCAGACAGAGGGGACTGAGGGGGCAAAGCCTCACTGGGTGGGCCGGGGTGACTTGAACTTGGAGGAAGATGGTCCAGAGGGCTGACGGATGGGAGTAGACGGTGGGCTGGAACCCCTCAGAGCTTGGAGCCTGCAAGAAGATCTGGATTTGGGACCGTGGGCCCGGGTGGAGAGCAGGGGGTGGCCTTGCACCTGACACAGAGCAGGGGCTGCAAAGACCCCTCCCCACCCCCACCTCACACGCCCACAGGAGCCAGAGGCTCACAGTGGGGGGAGTCCCCGAGAGGGGCTGCATCCCTGGGGCGCCTGCTTGGCTGGCGATGTGAGGGTCCTGTGGGTGTTCCAGCCCCGGCCCCTCCAGGTCCCCAGCTTGCTGAGGCTGGAGCACTTTTTATTGTGAAAGAACCCCCTGGCCAGGAGCCCTGACTCTGCAATGGTTTTCAGATGGGGGTCTTTCAGCCGGGACAGCACTTACACAGGCACATCAGTTCAGTTATTTCAATGCATCCCCAAGCTTCAAGTGTACAAGAGAACTTCAGAGCTGTTTGCAAACATTTGAAGTCTTATTGGATGATCTCTCCTACAGTCTTTCCCCCAGAAGCTCTCCAGAGGGTGAGAGGGGATCCAGAGCGTGGCACCAGACAGCAGGGGGCCCCCAGCCTGGCAGGGGAGCGGAAGCCGCTGCAGGGACACTCCTCCACACGCGCCTGGGAAGGAGGCCCCTCCCTGTGGACCGTCCGGGGGGTGAAGGCTCACTCCACCGAGAGGAACTTTCTAGCTCCGACAGAAAGTCTGGGTGCAGGTGTGTGCAGGTGAGAGAAAACTATGAAAGCCAGGGAAGACAAAACAGGAGCAAAAGTGTGTGCAAGAGCGGAAACCGCAGGCCACGGCGTGTGAGCACGCGCACGTGTGCCAGGGTGGAGGTTCGGCCACGGTTAGAAGTGGAAAGCCAGTGCACAGATTCTAAACCTAGAGAACTGGAACGCAGCCATGTAAATGGCTCATCTGGGAAAAAAGTGAAGTTAAACGCCCCCAGAAATACCTAAAAGAATCAAGGGCTCGTTCTCTTGCCCAGGAGGGTGGGTGTTGGGGGTCAGTGGAGGTGGGGGGGGTGCTCTCTGTTCAGCCAGCAGCAGGACCTGACATCTGGAATCCCGGCAGGTGCGGGTCTGACTTCACGTCGGTAGCAGATGGGCCCGGTGGGGCGGCGGGTGTCTGGGCGCTGGGCTCCAGATCTCCTCCGCCACCCATGCACCCAGCAGCAGGCGGATCCTCAGTGTGGCGGGCAGCCTGGCACCTTCTTTCTAATTGCATTGCTATAGCAGCTACCAAGCTGGATTAATGACGGCTGCCTTCCACCACCTAGACTCCTGGGCGGACGAGGAGCTTTGTCCATCATTTATCCGAGGATCCCCCGGTGCTTTGTCAGGAAGATGCAGCAGAAGAATAAATTACATTGGTTGCCAATAAGATCAGAGAGAGGGAAAGCACTCGATGGAGGGAGTCAGTGGTTTTTGGCGTAGAGGGCACCGGATGAATGCAAAGCAGGGCTTGTCTCTGCTGCTGCCGTGTCACCAGACCTCTGCTGAGGTGTCCAGGGCCCCCTGCCCGCTCCGTGAGACGGACAGCTGCGGCCGCTGGCTCTCTGCACCGCCACACACGCGCCAGCCCCTGCGTGCTGAGTGGCGGGTTTCCGGAGCATCGTTGTTGACGGTGCCCGAGTGTCTTCTCGATGATCTCACTGACCCAATGTTACTTTCAAGATAAAAACACAAATCGGAATAATAGCGAGCTGTTTCTATGAAGCCCAAGTTCAGCGCAATTAATAAATTGCTTGAGAAGTTCTTGCTTGTCTTTAAAGAAAGCAAAGCAGGAGATGTTGGGTGAACTTGGGTCTGGGATGCAGAAAGACATTAGGAATTATCGTCGGTAACCATGGAGAGGTCTCCACAGCCTGACTGCTGAGACAATCGTCCCAGGGACACAAGCTGAACGAAGCCCGGCAGGCAGACCAGAGGCTGGGGAGCCAGTCGGGCTGAGGTTCCGAAGGCTCTCCCTGCTCCTCTTGGGGGAGAAGCGACTGACTCCCTGGCCCTTGCTCTCCTGGTCTTTGCTCACTGATGCGCTGAGCAGACGTGAAAACGCCTCCTGAAAGAAAACTAGTTCTTAGGTTCTAGTGGGAAAATGAGTGTTCCTAAGAGGACAAATCTCCGTAAGCTGCACACTGCTTATTATTTATGTATTTATTTTTGTCTGCACTGGGTCCTCCTTGTGGTGTGTGGGCTTCTCTTGCTATGGTGTACGGGCTCTAGAGAGCGTAGGCTTAGCTGCCCAGTGGTATGTGGGATCTTAGTTGGCTGACCAGGAATCAAACCCACGTCCCCTACATTGGGAGCATGGATTCTTAACCACTGGATAAGCAGGGAAGTCCCTACACACTATTCAAAAAGTGGGGTAGAGCACAGCCAAGAACGCACATGCCTTCCCCAAAAGAGAATGCTTCCCCAAGTCACCGTTTGGACTACAAGAGTAGGAAAGTAAGAAAAAAAAGAAAAAGACGGCATAGTCAGAGGTGAGAAACCCACTGTAATGGGGGCAGTGTAAAGGCCTGAGTCCCAAAACCAGTCAATACGAACTTGAGTTAAGACTGAGGACTATATAGAATAATCTGAGGGGGATATTCCGAAGACCCTCTTCTGCAAAACAGTTTTATCTGGATTGTAATTCTGAGCCATCACATTTGTTGTTCAGTCACGAGTCATGTCCAACTCTTTGTGACCCCATGGACTGCAGCACGCCAGGCTTCCCTGTCCTTCACTATCTCCCGGAGCTTGCTCAAACTCACGTCCATCGAGTCAGTGATGCCATCCAACCATCTCATCCTCTGTCGTTCCCTTCTCTTGCCCTCAATCTTCCCCAGGATCAGGGTCTTTTCCAAACCATTACATACTGTACCATTAACACTGATTTTTAAATTGCTTGCTGTACCATATGCTGGGCAGTGCTTTTAATGGTTTTTACTCATGTTGCAGAATAAGATTAGCCTCTGAGTCACAGATGAGGCCCAGGGCCCCTGGACCCCCGGGAAGTCCCTACACACTCTGTGAAAGGTAGAGCATGACCAAGAATGTGTGTGCCTTCCCCAGTTCATTCATCTTCATCCTCAGCCTCTGTCCCTACCTCTCTATCCACGCATCACCTACTCTCTTCCCTTCTCTATCTTACGTCTATCTACCTACTGTCTATCTGTCTATCTCTATTTGAGTTGGTCTCAGGAACCAGACATCAAGTTGCCAATGTTCTCTGGATCGTAGAGTAAGCTAGGGAATTCCAGAAAAACGTCTACCTCTATTTCATTGACTACGCTAAAGCTTTTGACTGTGTGGATCATAATAAACCATGGAAAGTTCTCAAAGAGATGGGAATACCAGACCATCTTACCTGTCTCCTGGGGAACCTATATGTGGGTCAAGAAGCAACAGTTAGAACCCTGTATGGGACAACCGATTGGTTCAAGATTGAGAAAGGAGCACGGCGGGGCTGTCTGCTGTTGTCCTGTGTGTTTAATCTATGCAGTGAGCACATCATGAGAAATGCCAGGCTGGATGAGCTACAAGCTGGAATCAAGATAGGCAGGAAAACACCAACAACCTCAGATATGCAGATGATACCACTCTAATGGCAGAAAGCAAAGCGAAAGTAAAGAGCCTCTTGAGGGTGAAGAAGCAGAGTGAAAGAGCTGGCTTAAAGCTAGACATTAAGCTTTAGATCATGCCCACCAGCCCCATCACTTCATGGCAAATAGAAGGAGAAAATGTGGAATTAGTGATAGATTTCCTCTTCTTGGGTCCCCAAATCACTGCAGATGGTGACTGCAGCCATGAAATCAGAAGACGTTCGTTTCTTGGCAGGAAAGCTATGACAAATCTAGACAGTGTGTTGAAAAGAAGAGACATTACTCTGATGACAAAGGTCCATGTGGTCAGAGCCACGGTCTCCCTGGTGATCATGTACAGTTGTGAAGAATTGACGCCTTCCAACTGTGGTCCTGGAGAAGACTCCTAAGAGTCCCCTGGACAGCAAGGAGATCAAACCAGGCAATCTGAAGGGAAATCCACCCTGAATATTCGTTGGAAGGACTGATGCTGAAGCGGAAACTCCAGTATTGTGGTCATCTGATGTGAACAACTGACTCATTAGAGAAGTCTCTGATGCCGGGAAAGATTGAGGGCAGAAGGAGAAGAGGGAGTCAGAGGATGAGATGGCTGGATGGCATCACCAATGCAATGGGTGTGAACTCGGGCAAACTTCGGGAGTTGGTGATGGACATGAAGGCCTGGCATGCTGCAGTCCATGAGATCACAAACAGTCAGATGCAACGGGGCTACTGAACAACAACAGTTTTGAAGACTGAGTGACGGGCAAAGCAAACATGCTTTTACCCTCAGGGAGCTAAATTCTAATAGAAATCAAAGATACTAAACACAACTATAGAGATAAGGTTCTGTGTATGGTTGCAACTAATGGTAATACCTATTAGAAGAGATTTCAGGCTCTTACATAAGGGAGAGTGCAGCAGGCAGGCAGAGAACTGTCTGGGAAGAGAGGTTATCAGAAAAAAGGGCTTTCTGTTCTGCATCTATTATGATTTACCAGTTATGCGAGCCCATCTTTCCATCTTTGAGTAGCTAGAAAAGTTGAATAAAAGTACAAACAACTAAAGTTGCTTACAGGTTTGGGGAGTCACTGAGACACCACCAGTTAGACAAGGAAGACATGCGATTGTTAACAAGGCGTTAGTGTTGAACCAGTGGACCCATTAACGGGTGTCAGCAGACTTGTGTTTTTTCCCTTAGTTTACAACTCTCATGGCAGCTTGTTATTACCTTAAGTATACGGCTTCCCTGGAGGCTCAGATGGTAAAGAATCTGCCTGCAATGTGGGAGACCTGGGTTCGATCCTTGGGTTGGGAAGATCCCCTGGAGAAGGGAATGGCAACCCACTCCAGTGTTGTTGGGCTTCCCTGGTGGCTCAGGTGGTAAAGAATCTACCTGCAATGCAGGAGACCTGAGTTTGATCATGTTGCTCCCACGTCTGTTATTGGGCACATATGTATTTACAACTGCTGAATCCTTCTGGTGCAATGGCCCTTTCATCAAGCAAGAGTGAGCCTTGGGGTCTCTAATCAAGCTGTTGGACAGAGACCCCTTCTGTCTGATATCTCCAGGGCCAATATGGCTTTTATGCACTTACAGCTGGCCTGGCATTTTTTCCCTAATCTTTTGCTTTCAGTCACTTTATGTTCAAGTATTTAAAGTTCATCTCTGATAGACAGTGTCGTTGGTTCTTATTTTTTGTTTTTAATGTTTGTTTGCTTTTTATTTTTGGCTGTGCTGGGTCTCTGTTGCTGCCCGGGGGGCTTTCTCTAGTGGCTGAGAGTGGGGGCTGCCCTCCTGTGCTTCCTTTGTCCTGGCGTCACTTGCTGTGGGCGCAGGGCCCTTGAGGGCACTGGTTTCAGTAGCTGTGGCTCACGGGCTCGGCAGCTGGTGGGCCCCAGAGCACAGGCTCAGTAGTTGTGGTACTCAGGCTTAGTTGCTCCAAGGCATGTGGAATCTTCCTGGCCCAGGGATCAAACTGGTGTCTCCTGCATCGCAAGGCAAGTTCTTAACCACTGGACCACCAGGGAAGCCCAGCTCTTGCTTTATTGTTCTGTCTAACAATCTTTGCCTTCACTGAAGTGTTTAAAGCTGGTTTTTCCAGTAGTCAGGTATGGATGTGAGAGTTAGACCATAAAGAAAGCTGAGAGCTGAAGAATTGATGCTTTTGAACTGTGGTGTTGGAGAAGACTCTGGAGAGTCCCTTGACCAGCAAGGAGATCCAACCAGTCCATCCTAAAGGAAATCAGTCCTGAATATTCATTGGAAGGACTGATGCTGAAGCTGAAACTCCAATACTTTGGCCATCTTATGTGAAGAACTGACCCATTGGAAAAGACGCTGATGCTGGGAAAGATTGAAGGCAGGATGAGAAGGGGATGCCAGAGGATGAGATGATTGGATGGCATCACTGACTCAATGGATATGAGTTTGAGTAGACTCTGGGAGTTGGTGATGGACAGGGAAGCCTGGCGTGCTGCAGCCCATGGGGTTGCAAAGAGTCAGACATGCCTGAGAGACTGAAGGGTTTAGTCCATTTCCGTGTTTGCACTTACCCACGTGGGGCATTCACGTCTGCATTGTGCCACTTGCTGTCTGTTTGTCTCACCTCTTTCACGCTTTCTGTCCCTCTTTTCCGATCTTCTTTAGTATTAATCAAATACTTTCCATTCTTGGTGGTGGTCATGAAAATACACCTTTCAGATCTCTAAGTGCAGAGAGCCCTGCTGCAATGCGTTTATGAGACGGCCGCGCTCCCACAGCCAGGTCCCAGGCGGGAGTGTGCAGCCCTGCCCTGTGAGACGTGGGGCCTCCCTGGGGGAGTCACTTTTCCTTGAGGACCCCATTGGCCGTGTCACACTCTGTCAGCCCACATCACAGTCTCAGCCTCCGCATCCTTTCTCCCTTCCCTCTCCTGTGGGAGGGAGTCTGCAGCATGATCTGACCCGAATTCCCCGTGGGCATCTTCTCCTGGAAGTCTCTCAGATACCCTGAATTCCCTGTGGGCATCTTCTCCTGGAAGGCTCTCAGATATCTACTCCCATCTCTGCATTTGCTCCTTGGAGAGCACACTAATATGTTTTATTTTAATGCCTCTATTGCCTTTCTTCCCTTGGACGGCAAGGAGATCCAATCAGTCCATTCTGAAGGAGATCAGCCCTGGATTTCTTTGGAAGGAATGATGCTGAAGCTGAAACTCCAGTACTTTGGCCACCTCATGCGAAGAGTTGATTCACTGGAAAAGACCCTGATGCTGGGAGGGATTGGGGGCAGGAGGAGAAGGGGACGACAGAGGATGAGATGGCTGGATGGCATCACTGACTCGATGGACGTGAGTCTCAGTGAACTCTGGGAGTTGGTGATGGACAGGGAGGCCTGGCGTGCTGCGGTTCATGGGGTTGCAAAGAGTCGGACACGACTGAGCGACTGATCTGATCTGATCTGATTGCCTTCCTAGCTGAGTCTCTGCATTAGTGCTTAGACACTGCCATGGAGGTTACAACATGCATCTTAAACTTAACCCAATCTGCTTAGAGTTGATATTCAGTTACTTCAGGTAAGATGTGGAATCCTTATAATCAAATGAAGAAGTGAAACTCAAGGTGATACATGAAGGATGGATAAAATTTAGCAAAGAGAAAGGAATGGTAGAAAGAACTTTCCAGGAAAACGTTATATTGAATAAAAAGCAATTGCCTGGAACAGGACGGGTGAGGAGAGGGGTGGCCTCAGAAGGGCTGGAGATAAGACAAGAACTAGCCTGTGGGGAGCACTTAAAAAGCGCCCCAAGCCCACGTGATTCCTCCGAATCTCCACAGAAGCCGTGCCAGGAGAGGGTTCCTTCTGCTTGCAGCTTACAGATAAACAGAGGCTTGCCCTCGCCCTCCAGGTGACTCGGGTTGCAGCCTGCTGGGTTGAGGCAAAAGGCAGCTGACGGAGGTTTTGGCCTCTAGGGGGCAGGGGCTGACCCAGGAGCCATGAAGTATGACACGGGGTTAAGGCCATTTTACTTTGCAGCCAAAGTCATCAAGTGCCTTCCTAACCTCGCTCGGCCTGGGTGAGACTGACCTACAGCCCCTGCCGCCTCCCACTGCCCCCACAGGTGTGGTCTCCACCATCAGGCTCCTGGACTGGGGGCGTCCCCCTCGTCCACCCTCTGCCCCCACCCACACCCCGATGGCCCTGACCTGCACTCTCTCTGTGGCCCAGCCCTGTCCCTGGGTTTGGTCCAGAGACAGTGAGCACGCCGGCGCCTGTCCTTGGCGCCCTCGGGGAAGGAGGAGCCTGCATCCTGAGAGGTGATGTTCCTGAGACGGGATGCTGAGGCCACACGAGGGGCTGAGGGCGGCCCGGGGGCTGGACCAGGCTGTCAGCACTGTGGGGCTGGAGAGACAGCAGGGTGGGCTGCGGTGTCAGAACTGGAGCGAGCGGTCAGCCTGTCCAGTAAGAGTCTCAGGGGGAGTCACAGAGGAGGCCTGACTGCCGCTGTGTGGGAGTCAGGGTGTTCTCTCCAGGAGGGGAGGGGGAAGGGGAATGGGGAGGAGAGGGAGGAAGAGAAAGAGAGGAGGGGGAGGAAGGAGGGGGGAGGAGGGATGGGAAGGGGATGGAGGAGGCATGGGAGGAGGCATGGGAGGAGGGAAGCAGGGGGGATGGAGGGGGAGGAGGGATGGGAGGAGGGAGGTAGGGGCATGGAGGGGGAGGGGAGGGGAGGGGAGGGCCACTCCAGGGGCGGGTCCTGACACGCCTGCGCCTGTCTGGGTCTTGGGGCCCTGGGGCCGGTGCTCCAGGCACAGTGGGTGGTGTGTGGGGGACTTACGGGTCAGCACCCCTGTCCCCCGTCAGCCATGGTCACCACCTCTCTCTCTTCACTGGAAGTAAGGCTGCAGGTCTGGGCTAAATTCCAGCAGGCCATCCAGGAGGTGGTTAAATTAGAGCCCTGCCTCCCTCCTGGAGCTGCAGAGAAAAGAAATGCTTTCCATTTCAAAATGCAGGGAGACTGCAATCCCCACTTTCCGCACAAATAGAAACACACCTTACGTTGTTCATGAATTCAACAAGGTTCAATTCCGGGCTTTAAACGAGTGAACCCCTGGCTTGCGTTTGGTCCCCACATCATGGCCTGCTCGTGTCCCCTTGCCGTTCCTTCTTGGGGTGTCCAGCGCCGTGGTCACACACATGGGAGCAGGGGCACACGTGTGTGCACACACACGTGACCCCGCGTGCACACACCTGCGCCTGGTTCTCCGATGTGCTTCTTCCACGGTTTCCACCCACAGGGGCCGTGGCGTCCGTGGGAAGTGTCCCAGTGTGTCCCTCCTGACCACGTGCAAGGCCACCCCCAGCCCCGGCCTCCCTGTCCTGTGACTTCACCCTCAGAAACTTGGGGTGCTTCCCTGGAAGCTGCTCAGAACAGTTCAGTGAGGACGGCGCTTCGGCCTGCCTCCAACAGCCCTCTCGCTCGGACCCCCCGAGACCGGCACTCTGTGCGGACGGCCCGGGGACAGCCTGCAAACCGGAAACGGGCCACGCTCCCCGTCCCGCTCGAGGGTGCTCGGTCAGTTTGCAGTGTCAGAACCGGAGGGGGGCTCAGGAGGGCAGAGAAAACACTTCCTTCCTCCGTTCTGTAGCGTCCCATCCTCTGCCCCTTTGAAAAGAAGCAGACGCAACAGAACCCTGGGCGGATAGCCGGGTGGCTTCTGCAGAGGCCGCCCCACCGCCCCGCGCGCTCTCTGGCTTGCCTGCCTTATTTCTGGAAGCGGGCTGTTCAATAATTCAGGAGGAGCAAGAATCAGCACATCTTAGAGCATACTTGATGTGCCAACACACAGACTGCAGACTGTTTCATTTCAATTAGCCTCTTTGTTGCCAACAAAAGCCTGGCAAAGCCCCCTGCGAGCCGCGGGCCGGCCGGGGTCCCTTTCTCCCGTTTCTCCTGCCTCGGCCGCTCCCTCAGCTTATCCACGCTTGCTCCCGCCGTATCACCTTACCTGGGATCAAGTGGCTTTGCCAGTGCACAGGCCAGGGCCACCTCCCTCCTAACTCTCTGATCTCTGGGCTAATTGGCTCAGGTGTAAGCCGAGCCAGTGGGCTGTGGCTTTGAAGTGATGGTGTGGTGCCCGCGGACCCCCATCTGTGCGTCAAATGCCAGCTACGGCCCCAGCTTGCCATGAGGGCCACTAATAAAAAAAAAAAATGAAAACGGGAGCCGTCAGGCTGCACTACCGGGCTCCGGGCCGCGCACTGCCTGACCGTGAGTGCGTTGCTAGTTTTGCAGGCTGGGCCTGGCTGCGATGGGACCTGGGATTAACGTGAGGGGGTCCTGAGCCAGGGCATGCAGTGGTGTGGGCGGGGTGCCAGCAGCTCCTCCTTTGCAGGTGAAGCCACCCCGTGCTTTGATCAATGCTGCTGCCTCACGTTACAGGTGCAGGGCCAGCTCCCTGGCCTGCACAGTGCTCTGCTTGACCACCATATGATCACTGAACGGTCAGCTCCGTGGCACAGAGACTGCTGGCTGCCTGGCCTGATGTCCCTTCTCAGCCCCTTCAAAGGGCGTGCAGGGCTCCAGTCTCGGCAGTGTGACCCAGAGACTGCTTTAAAAAGGAGCTAAGGCAGGTGCAGCCGACTCTGATTTTGCCCAGGTTCTCTGTTTTCAACACTCAAACTTACACCGTGAAAAGGGCACCGAGCATGAGCTCCTTCCCGAGGAGTCTGGCCGCCAGACACTTCCCAGAATCCTGCTTGCCTTTGAGAACCGCATGAGGACCCACCGCTCGGCCACCCCTTCAAGCTCTGCTCTGTGTCCGGGACTCACAGAACTCCCTGTGCTCAGCTTGAGGCTAAACCTGCAGCTCCTTCCAAACCCTCTTCCTGATAAGATATTTTGATAAACCAGACCTTCACGTAACCATGGCAGACGTAGGGAGCAGGCTTCAGCCTGGTTTAAAGGATACACTTGGGACTCCCGTGACCTTCTGCACAGGGGCTGCCCACGGCCAGGCCCTGGACTGCCTGCTTGCTGCCCTCAGAACCACCTATGAGGTGTAACTGGTTCTGCAGACAGCATCCTCCCACTCGATTATTCCCAAGAAGGAAACGCTAAGATTTGTGCTGGGAAAACCTTTTAAAAATCCTCACCACAAGATAAAATTGTTGGCGTGTCATATAGCTCAAGCATAATTTTATACTCTTCAATCTGTAGCACTTATTAAGTTATATAATGTGGGATGTATGTACAAAGGAATATTGCTCAGCCATGAAAAGGATGAAAGCTGTGCCATTTGCAGAGACATGGATGGACCCAGAGACTGTCATACAGAGTGAAGTAAGTCCGAAAGAGAAAAACAAACATCATGTATTAATGCGTATGTGTGGAATCTGGAAAAATGGTACAGATGAACGTATTTGCAAAGCAGAAATGGAGACGGAGATGTAGAGAACAGATGTATGGACACCGAGAAGGGAAGGGGAGGGGGGTGAGTTTTGAGACTGCCACGTATGCACTGCTGTGTGTGAAATAGTTAACTAAAGAGCACCCGCTGCAGAGCACAGGGAGCTCCACTCGGTGCTCTGGATGGGACGGACACCCAAAAAAGAGGGGCTGTGTGTGTGTGTAGCTGCCACACCTCGTTGTACAGCAGAACCTGGCGTGACACTGTAAACCAACCATCCTCCAGTAAAGATACTTTTAAAATCTGTAAGCCTGCGATCTAGATAAGATAAATGACTATCCACTTGAATATTGAGAAAGCTCGTTTTGTCTCCTTCGTTTAGTGACATCCGTGAAGTTTTTATGAAGGTTTTTAAGACACCTGAGACGAATGCATCTCCCCTTCGACTCGCATAAATTCCTCTCACTTGGTCATTTGAATACATAACTCATTTAAATTCTCCAAGCCACATCCCGGACCTACAAACTTTCCAGAGGTGCTTTGAAGGCTCACGCCTCTCGCACTCTTGACATTTCCAGGGAGACCACGGACCACGGTCTCTGCAGGATGGTTTAACTCCCTGGCCTTGGTTTTTAATTATTACTGAAGGAGAAAGCCTGGGGAGCGAGGAATTAGCACACCGTCCAGCCTTTCCCCCGGAGTTTGGCTAATTAGTGAGCAGCAACTAAATGACCGCCTCGCTCCGTGAGGGCAGTTTGGAGGATGCTTGCAGACAGAAAGGAAAAGAAAAAAAAAAAAAAAAGCAGCAACTCAGGTTCGTTATCTACTGCCCAAATCTATCAGGTGGTGCAGGATTTAAGCAAAGATGTGGCTTTACACCGGCGTACTGCAGGAAGGAAACGTGCTTCATGTAGAAAAGCACATCCAGAAAGGTTAAGGCGCTGAGGGCTTTCACATAGCCACTGAAGTTTGGCAGCGGTGTGCTATTCTGGGCTTTCTGCATATTTTATGTCTATCATCTCTGGAGACCTGAGCCGCATGTCAGGAGTGCGGGGAAATGGCAGCTGAGTCCCGGGGAGCAGTCTGGCCGCCTTGTCATGATCTGCATGATCGTTCCACAAATCCATCAGGATGGGCGTGGAGCGAGGCTCCCTCCAGGTTCAGTGAGGTTTGACGGACGATGCTGGAGTGTTGAGGAATGGCCCTGGTCCTCCGGCTTGCGGGTGGAGGGGTGGCTGAGTCAGGTTGGCCCGCAAGATGGCCCGGCCTCCCTTGCCTGGCCGCCCATCCGCTGTCCATGAGGGAAACGGACAGGGAGGGATGAGACACACCAGCTGCACCGGTCCACTTTACAGATGGGGAAACCGAGGCCGGGTTTGCCGTCAGCTGAATTCTGTGTTTATTGCAAAGCCTTCGGTGACCTTCTTGCCTCGCAGTGAGCACCGTTCAAGGACACGGCTCCAGGGAAAGGCCCACTCCTGGGAACAGAGCGTCACTTTCCTGGAACAAGCAGCACAAGTCGCAGAAGTGGTAGCAGTCTGTCTGTTTTGGTCATCGGCTTGTTTGTGTGCATATTTGTGTTTGAGTGGGAGCGTTACCTTGAGAAGCTATGAGGGAATGGAAGGCAAGGGTCGTTTTATTCATCACCTTCCACGAAGGAGGAGGCCACCAAAAGTTTGTTAAAAACACCAAGGAAGGACGCTTCAGAGACACCTGCACACAAAGCCCCCGACACAGGTGCTGGGCGGGAAAGAGCACGGCGCTCACTCAGGTGCCGGGTGCCCTTCCTGGGCTTCTGTGCAGCAGACGGGCCGCTGGCGCAGTGTCCACGGGGGCCTGTCTGTCTGCCGACCACGGGGATGTCATTAGCACATGCACAGCACTCCCCTGGCCCGGCTACTCCTGAGGACACCGCTATAATGAGCCTCCCTGTGTGATTTTGCAAGGGCTATTCTTTGAGAAGCTTCGAGCTCATTACCAGCATTATCTCGCAAACTCTCCAACCACCCAAAGAAGTGTTTTCATATATTTATTCCTTTTTTCCGGAGTCCCAGCCCCAGAGCAGGGCTTTGCGGAAGAGAGGTCATCTTTGCAACGAGTGGATAATTATACTCCCAGTTAATTTAATACAAATGACCCACATGAGTGATCTATGCCCAAAACATGGTTTTTCTAGGTGTTATATTTTGATCTGAATTTTCAAGATTTCACAATCCCCACTGAAATTTTAAAATTTGTAGATAGCACATCAATCATTCCTTTCCAAATGGTACTGCTTTGCTGCTTGTTAAGCAGTGTAAATGCCAGTATTCTTTACATTGAGTTAATTCTGGAGTATTTTACTGAAGACATTCGTCCCGGTTGCGTCATCTCCTCCGTCTTTCGTCTCTGCCCCCGCATCTTCTTTTTCTCCGGCACCATCTTGCCCAGCTCTGCACGGTCACGCTCATGTTCCTTCCATCAAGCTGGTCCTTCAGTCTGAATTGTTCTCCCACCCTGTGTCAGCCACAGAGACAGCAAGAGTCCTACTCAGCAAGGATCCCGGTCGGCAGGCAGGAAGGAGGCTACGACTGCAAGTCCATGTCCACAGTCTATGTGATCTCACAGCCACAGCTAACAGATAAGAGCCCCTCATGTGTCAGGAAACTTTGTAAGCTCCTCACGGAGACTCACTGAACCCCACGCCACATAATTAGGTAGGTGCTCTTACCATCCATGCCTTCTGGAGGAAAAGGTGCGAGTGGCTAGTTCCCCCAGGGAGAATACCTCGAAGCTGATGCACAGGTGCGAAGCACTAAGTGAGCCAAGGTTGACGTAAGGACCTTTGCCGACTCCAGGAATCAGCAGGCTTGGTTGTAGTGTCTCTATTTTCCTGAACGACCAAGGTCTGGTCTGAGCAAGGAGAGAAGTGCGTTAGGACTCCGGGTCCGCTGTTGAAGGCTGCCCTGTCTGCAAGGTCTGGTCTGAGCAAGGAGAGAAGTGCGTTAGGACTCCGGGTCCGCTGTTGAAGGCTGCGCTGTCTGCAGAAGTCTGGGGGCCTCAGAGCTCTCCTTTGACTACGTGTCACAAGAACCGAGCTACTGCAGCTCCAGCAGGTGGAGGCGTCCTTGTCTCTGGCAGCACACTTCTAGAGGCCCTTAGCCCAGGGCCAGTGCGGGGTCGAGAAGAGTCCATGAGAGACCTGAACACTGTCTTTCTCCATGTGCTCCCAAGCAAAGTTGCCAGTGAGTCTGTCTTTTTTGGTCAAGGATGTAGAGACATCCCAAGAATTTCCCATTAGGTAGAATCCTTATGTCTCGTTGGACATCAACCATATTTGCCTGTAAAGGAGTCATCCTTTAGTTAGATGTGGAAAAGTGGCTAGAATAAAATTCTTTAAGTAGGAAGATGAGAAAATGAGGTAGACAAAGAATGGCCTCTACCACAGGAAGGGCACCGAGGAGAAAATAAAATTTGCTTGTTTTCAAATGGAGTCTTATCTCTAGGAGGGAAAATAATGTAAATTAAAAACGTGTATCCACATTTTGTGCTTTCTAAAGGCAAATTTGGATTATCTGTAATGCATAAGAAATTTCAACCAATAAACTAAATTAAAGAGAGCCTAGGCTGATATCAACCTAGATCAGTGATAGAAGCAAATGAAAATCTCTCTGGAAGAAATATCATCACCCAAGCCCCTCAGAATTCTCTACTTTGAGATATCTCAATATAAGTTTACAATTTAAAAATGTAGGAAACCCACACACAAAATCAGCTTGAACACAAAAATAAGCAGGGAAAAAAAGTAAAAGATGTCAGATGTTTGAACATTCATGTACATAATACAAAATAGGTATGCCTAAAATTGTTAAACGGAAGAACAAGAGACTGTAGAAAATGTCACGCTTGACATAGTACCAGAAAGAACTAGAATGAAAAATGCTAACAATGGAAGGAAAACAAAACAAAACAAACCCTCAGTGAAAGCACACAGAACTAGAGGCAACTGAAGGGTGACGAGATACTTGGAAGATAGCTCTGAAGAAATTACCCCGAATGTAGCCGAGACAGAAAGTGGCAGAAACCAAACAGAAATGACTTTACAAATATGGAGGTTGTTAAACAGCCCTAATCAGTCTAATCAGAGTCCCAGGAGGTGAAGAGACAGAAAATAGGAGAAAGCAGAACGTGGAAAAAGCGGCAGTGCATTTTCCAGATTTGATAAAATGCCTGCTTTCAGGGTTAGGCTCACACTTCCAAACTAGAAAAACAGGCAATCAAAAGAATTCTACCCTAGACACAGTCTAGTAAAATTGCTGACCTTCAGTTCAGTTCAGTCGCTCAGTCGTGTCCGACTCTTTGTGACCCCATGAATCGCAGCACGCCAGGCCTCCCTGTCCATCACCAACTCCTGGAGTTCACTCAGACTCACGTCCATCGAGTCAGTGATGCCATCCAGCCATCTCATCCTCTGTCGTCCCCTTCTCCACTAGCATGTGAGATGAGTGCAATTGTGTGGTAGTTTGAGCATTCTTTGGCATGGCCTTTCTTTGGGATTGGAATGAAAACTGACCTTTTCCAGTCCTGTGGCCACTGCTGAGTTTTCCAAATGTGCTGGCCTATTGAGTGCAGCACTTTCACAGCATCATCTTTCAGGATTTGAAATAGCTCAACTGGAATCCATCACCTCCACTAGCTTTGTCCATAGTGATGCTTTCTAAGGCCCACTTGACTTCACATTCCAGGGTGTCTGGCTCTAGGTGAGTGATCACACCATTGTGATTATCTGGGTCGTGAAGATCTTTTTTGTACAGTTCTTCTGTGTATTCTTGCCCCCTCTCCTTACTATTTTCTGCTTCTGTTAGGTCCATACCATTTCTGTCCTTTATCAAGCCCATCTTTGCATGAAATGTTCCCTTGGTATCTCTAATTTTCTTGAAGAGATCTCTAGTCTTTCCCATTCTGTTGTTTTCCTCTGTTTCTTTGCATTGATCGCTGAAGAAGGCTTTCTTACCTCTCCTTGCTATTCTTTGGAACTCTGCATTCAGATGCAGATCTTTACTTTTCTCCTTTGCTTTTCGCTTCTCTTCTTTTCACAGCTATTTGTAAGGCCTCCCCAAACAGCCATTTTGCTTTCTTGCATTTCTTTTCCAGGGGGATGGTCTTGATCCCTGTCTCCTGTACAAGGTCACAAACCTCCATCCATAGTTCATCAGGCACTCTATCAGATCTAGTCCCTTAAATCTATTTCTCACTTCCACTGTATAATCATAAGGGATTTGATTCAGGTCATACTGGAATGGTCTAGTGGTTTTTCCCTACTTTCTTTAATTTAAGTCTGAATTTGGCAATAAGGAGTTCATGATCTGAGCCACAGTCAGCTCCCGGTCTTGTTTTTGCTGACTGTATAGAGCTTCTCCACCTTTGGCTGCAAAGAATATAATCAATCTGATTTCGGTGTTGACCATCTGGTGACTTGCAGACAAATGTCAGATTTCTAACACTAGCCAAAGGAAGGAGATGGTTTGCTTAACATGCTGCCAGCCCAGGACTTTGTGTTTGTGAAGGAAGGCCACATTCAGGAGTAAAGTCATTGTAAAATAAATGACTCTGAGTGAAATATCACAAATGTAAGATCTGCTGCCCAAGTATTAGTAAGATGAGGTCATTACAACGGAAGTCGTGGGTCAACCTCACTACTGTATCGAACACACAAAATACCAGACAAAACGAACCAACTGAACCCAACAAAAAATAATTTAAAAAGTAAGAGGAGTACATTTTGAACAAGCTGAGCTTACCCCAGCAGTGCAAGATGATTTAACATTGTGAAAGGCATTAAGCAAATTTGCCATATTAATTAATTTAATGAGAAAAGAGAATATATCTGTGATAATAAGTGTGCAAAAAGCATTTGATACAACTTACCACCAACTCATGATTTCTTATTTAAAAACAAAACAAAACTCTTTAGAATTAGGAGCAGGAGAAAACCCTCTTAACCTGAAAGAATGTCTACCAGGAAGCCTACGGCAAATACCACGGAGGAGGTGAATCTTTAGGACCATCTCCTTAAAGTAAAAACAAGACAGAAACATTTACCAGTAGGCCTTTATTTCTATATTCTACGGGAAGTCCCAGCCACTGAAATAACGCAGGCAAAGTATTAAACTGCGATGGGAGAGGCTACAATGTTCTTTTTTCATAAACTCTTCTAATCAAAAAACCCAGAGTAATGTACAAACTGTTAGCTCAATAATAGAAATTAGTATATTTTCTACATATAAACTCAGTATACAAAAATATATCTTAATACATCAGGAAAAAAGATGTGATTTTAAAAATATACTAGAGACAATAGTGTATAAAAGATAATGTAGATAATTTTTAGAGAAAATGACACAGATTTATTATAGATAAATTTACTTATTAAAGAAAGTCTAAAGGGAAGACTTAAAGATCTGTTTTTCCTCCAAGTTGTTCTAGATATTTAATGCACTGACAGTAAAAATTCTTGTTGTCTCAAGGAGCTTGAGGATGGACCAAAAATTGCTTTAGGAGAAAACTGAGATTGCCCCCTTAACTCCCAAAACTTATTGTCAAACCATTGTGTTGCGATTTGTGTTCTCCAAAAAGACACGTTCATGCCCCCTAAGCCCCAATACCTGTGGTTGGATCTTCACAGAGGTAGTTACTGAAATGGGACCACATTGGGATAGTGGGGGTTCTAAACCCAGCTGACTGCTGACCTTGTAAGAAGGGGAGAGACACAGGGACACACCCACACACACACACATACCCACACACACCCACACACCCACACACACCCACACGCACCCCCCACACACACCCACACACACTCATACACACCCACCCACATGCACCCTCACACACACACACACACACCCACACCCACACCCCCCTCCACACACACACAGAGGGGGCACCATGGAAAATGAAGGCAGAGGCTGGCGCGAGGTTCCCTCAGCCAAGGGACACCCAGGGCTTCCAGTCCCCACCGGAAGCTGGAAGAGACAGGAAAACGCCTTCAGGGGCCGCATAGCCCTGCCCACCCCTTGAGCTGGACTTCCGGCCTCGGGGACTCGGACAATGCACTTCTATTGCTTTCAGTTGCTTGGCTTGTGGTGCTTTGTTCTGACAGGCACAGGAACTAATCCCGTGGCATGTGTGTGTTAGTCGCTCAGTCGTGTCCGACTCTTTGTGATCCCATGGACTGCAGCACTCCAGGCTCCTCTGTCCATGGATTCTCCAGGCAAGAATAGAGGAGTACATGCAAAAGGGGTCAGGGGCTCCCTAACCTGCGTGACATTCAAAAGACTAAACATGACACAGATGGCTTTGCAATTGGTTTGAAAAATAATCTTATGGAGTTATAATTAGGAAATATTTTCAAAACAAGAGACGAAAGAATGAGCTGGGAAGAACAGGATGGAGACAAGGTAATGGAATGCAGGTGAAGGATGAAGACGGGGATGAAGTGAGACAAGCCTGCCCGACTCCAGACTGTCTCTAGTGCCAGCTGAGCGTTGACGTTCAGGGAGAAGCCAGGCTTCCAGTCTCTGCTCCTGACAAGGTTTCTCTCCTTCAGAAGCACCTTCTGGCTCCTGCTTAGACACGCACACACGTCACTGCTCTGGCTAATACAAAAGAGAAGCCCACTCAGATCCATTAGTATTTCAGGCCTTCATCCCTGTGACTACAAACCGCAGTGTGACCCTCATCAACATTGTGCGCCTGTGCGTTAAGCGCTTGGGGTGCACGTACCCCGTATGCTCTGTGTTGAGTCTCTGCGTGAGCACAGCTCGTGTGATGGTTAGCTCTGCGTGTCACCCAGGTTTACAGCTCGTGTGATGGTTCGCTCCGCGTGTCACCCGGGTTTACGGTTCGTGTGACGGTTCACTCCGCGTGTCACCCGGGTTTACAGCTCGTGTGACGGTTCGCTCCGCGTGTCACCCGGGTTTACGGTTCGTGTGACAGTTCGCTCCGCGTGTCACCCGGGTTTACAGCTCGTGTGACGGTTAGCTCTGCGTGTCACCCAGGTTTACAGCTCGTGTGACGGTTCGCTCCGCGTGTCACCCGGGTTTACGGTTCGTGTGACGGTTCGCTCCGCGTGTCACCCAGGTTTACGGCTCGTGTGACGGTTCGCTCCGCGTGTCACCCGGGTTTACGGTTCGTGTGACGGTTCACTCCGCGTGTCACCCGGGTTTACGGCTCGTGTGACCGTTAGCTCCACGTGTCACCCGGGTTTACAGCTCGTGTGACCGTTAGCTCCGCGTGTCACCCGGGTTTACGGTTCGTGTGACGGTTCACTCCGCGTGTCACCCGGGTTTACGGCTCGTGTGACCGTTAGCTCCACGTGTCACCCGGGTTTACAGCTCGTGTGACCGTTAGCTTCGCGTGTCACCCGGGTTTACGGCTCGTGTGACGGTTCACTCCGCGTGTCACCCGGGTTTACGGCTCGTGTGACGGTTAGCTCCGCGTGTCACCCGGGTTTACGGCTCGTGTGACGGTTCGCTCCGCGTGTCACCCGGGTTTACAGCTCGTGTGATGGTTAGCTCCGCGTGTCACCCCGGTTTACGGTTCGTGTGACGGTTCGCTCCGCGTGTCACCCCGGTTTACGGTTCGTGTGACGGTTGACGGTTCGCTCCGCGTGTCACCCGGGTTTACGGCTCGTGTGACGGTTAGCTCCACGTGTCACCCCGGTTTACGGTTCGTGTGACGGTTCGCTCCACGTGCCACCCGGGTTTACAGCTCGTGTGACGGTTAGCTCTGCGTGTCACCCAGGTTTACAGCTCGTGTGACGGTTCGCTCCGCGTGTCACCCGGGTTTACGGTTCGTGTGACGGTTCGCTCCGCGTGTCACCCAGGTTTACGGCTCGTGTGACGGTTCGCTCCGCGTGTCACCCGGGTTTACGGTTCGTGTGACGGTTCACTCCGCGTGTCACCCGGGTTTACGGCTCGTGTGACCGTTAGCTCCACGTGTCACCCGGGTTTACAGCTCGTGTGACCGTTAGCTCCGCGTGTCACCCGGGTTTACGGTTCGTGTGACGGTTCACTCCGCGTGTCACCCGGGTTTACGGCTCGTGTGACCGTTAGCTCCACGTGTCACCCGGGTTTACAGCTCGTGTGACCGTTAGCTTCGCGTGTCACCCGGGTTTACGGCTCGTGTGACGGTTCACTCCGCGTGTCACCCGGGTTTACGGCTCGTGTGACGGTTAGCTCCGCGTGTCACCCGGGTTTACGGCTCGTGTGACGGTTCGCTCCGCGTGTCACCCGGGTTTACAGCTCGTGTGATGGTTAGCTCCGCGTGTCACCCCGGTTTACGGTTCGTGTGACGGTTCGCTCCGCGTGTCACCCCGGTTTACGGTTCGTGTGACGGTTGACGGTTCGCTCCGCGTGTCACCCGGGTTTACGGCTCGTGTGACGGTTAGCTCCACGTGTCACCCCGGTTTACGGTTCGTGTGACGGTTCGCTCCACGTGCCACCCGGGTTTACAGCTCGTGTGACGGTTCGCTCCGCGTGTCACCCGGGTTTGAGCCGATGTTATTCTGGGAGTGTCGGTGAGGGTGTTTCCCATGAGATTAGCCTTTGAGTCAGTGGACGGAGGACACAGGTGGGCCTCCCCAGTGGGGGGGCAGCCTCCAGGGACACCTCTGAAGGCCTGGGTAGGAGGGAAAGGCTGGGTCAGGGGGGCGTGCTGTCTCCCCGCCCGTCTTTGAGCTGGGACGCCACTCGTCTCCTCCCTCTGGACTTGGACTAGGATTGTCACTGTTGACTCTCCCAGTTCTCAGGCCTTCAGACTCAGGCTGGGGCTGCACCAGTGGCTGCCCTGGGTCTCCCTCCCACTGCCACTGCTGTGTGAGTCGATTCCTCACCTCTGTCTAGCAAGCTAGCTGGTTAGCTATTGTCTGTCATCTGTTATCCATCTATCATCTATCTATTTATCTATCACTTCATGGTAAACAGATGTAGGAAACATGACAGACTTTATTTTTCTGGGCTCCAAAATCACTGCAGACGGTGACTGAAGCCACAAAAGTAAAAGACACTTGCTGCTTGGAAGAAAAGCTAAGACCAACCTAGACAGCATATTAAAAAGCAGAGACATTACTTTACCAAGAAAGGTCCATTTAGTCAAAGCTATGGTTTTTCCAGTAGTCATGTATAGATGTGAGAGTTGAACCATAAAGAAAGCTGAGCACCAAAGAATTGATGCCTTACAACTCTGGTGTTGGAGAAGACTCTTGAGAGTCCCTTGGACAGCAAGGAGATCAAATCAGTCCATCCTAAAGGAGATCAACCCTGAATATTCATTAGAAGGACTGATGCTGAAGCTGGAACTCCAATACTTTGGCCACCTGATGCGAAGAGCCGACTCATTGGGAAAGACCCTGATGCTGGGAAAGATTGAAGGCAGGAGGAGAAGGGGATGACAGAGGATGAGAGGGTTGGATGGCATCACTGACTCCATGGACATGAGTTTGAGCGAGCTCCAGAAGATACTGGAGGACAGGGAGGCCTGGTGTACTGCAGGTCATGGGGTCGCAGACTCGGACATGACTGAGTGACTGAACATTTATCTATCTATCTCCCTATTGTCTATTATCAATCAAACAGGGGATTGATCAGCCTACACATCTATCCATCTTACTGGTTCTGTTCCTCTGGAGACTCTAATAAACTCTGATATGCCACCCACCTTTCTTCATTCAGGAAGAAGATTAGAACGAGGCCTTGAATGGATTCAAGTTCTGTCACTGGGCTGGACAACCCTGCAGGAAATGATCATCCTTCTGGGGCCCATATCAAGTAAACACACCGTACACGCACACACACCCCTCTGTCTGCCCTCGTATCATTGGTGATAGTCACTGACATTCAGCGTAACGATCCCTTTACGACTTTGCCTCGTCTTCCAGCTCTGAGGCTTGACATAAATAGGAGAAAACAACAAAGGCACAGACCCTAGGCCCCTGTGGTCTGAACGCTTTCCTGTGAGTTCCCTCTGGAACCCTCCTCACAGGTGACCCTCAGCGCATCTGCGTGATTCCTCAGGCTTCAGCTGGCTGATTTTCTGCACAAGGCTAAATGCCAGGCTACGACAGGAGCGCTGCCTCTAACGCAGGGTGCAGCAGCAACTTTTGAGAAGCTAAAAATACTTACTGAAATGTTCAAAATGACTTTGGGGTTAATTTTCACTTCGAAGACCAGCAGGCAGAACCCCCTGCCAGGCACGCAGCGTGGCGTGCTGTCCCCTGCTGCTAGGACAGCTGCCAGTCACTTCCTTCCCATTATTTTCAGACCGCGGGGCAGTTTGGGGACTGAAATCAGCGCACACATGCAGAGCAACGTGGGGAAGCGAGGGAAGCGGGGCTGAGGGTCCCAGGTTCCAGGCCCAGTGGTGGTCGGGTCTCTACCGTCAAGCTGTCTGGTGCCCCTCAGACAAGAGACGCTCGCCTTCATCCAGCACCTCGGCTCCTCAACAGCGTAAGTCCGTGGAGCGTGATGTCCCGCCTTCCCAGGGTGGGCAGGCCCTGCGTGGTGGCCAAGGGTGAGCTGGGAATCCCTGTGGCCTAAGGCGACACGTTGGAGGGAAGGTGACCCAGCATTCTCCTCGGTCAGGAGGGTCAGGATGGCAGTGAGCTGCAGCTCCGGGTGAACCTCTGCCCCGTGTGAGTCAGCTGGCCTTCTGCTCTAAGCTCTCTGAAACCCTTAATCTGGGCACTCCCTGAGCCCAGGGCAGGACTCCTGTAACCTGGCTGAGCTGACCTGAGCCCCCACCCTTTCCCACGTGACCCTCCCTGCTCCTCTTCCTCCAGCTCCACCCTCTGACCAGCAGTTACTTGGATGGTAGCTGGGGTGGGGTGGGATGGGGGTGGAGACACAGCTTCTCCTTCTGCAGATCCTCAGACCCCACCTCGCGGAGGCTCAGGGACCTTATGCTGCCTGAACACTGAAGACACTCCCTAAGAAACTCAACATTCAGAAAACTAAGATCATGGCATCAGGTCCCACCACTTCATGGGAAATAGATGGGGAAACAATGGAAACAGTGAGAGACTTTATTTTCTTGGGCTCCAAAATCACTGCAGATGGTGACTGCAGCCATGAAATTAAAAGATGCTTGCTCCTTGGAAGAAAAGTTATGACCAACCTAGACAGCATATTAAAAAGCAGAGACATTACTTTGACGACAAAGGTCCATCTAGTCAAAGCTATAGTTTTTCCAGTAGTCATGTGTGGATGCGAGAGTTGGACCATAAAGAAAGCTGAGCACTGAAGAACTGATGCTTTCAAACTGCGGTGTTGGAGAAGACTCTTGAGAATCCCTTGGACTGCAAGGATATCTAACCAGTCCATCCTAAAGGAAATCAACCCTGAATATTCATTGGAAGGACTGATGCTGAAGCTGAAGCTCCAATACTTTGGCCACCTGATGCGAAGAACTGACTCATTAGAAAAGACCCTGATGCTGGGCAAGATTGAAGGCAGGAGGAAAAGGGGATGAAAGAAGATGAGATGGCTGGATGGCATCATTGACTTGATGGGCATGAGTTTGAGCAAGCTCTGGGTATTGGTAAAGGACAGGGAGGCCTGGCGTGCTGCAGTCCACGGGGGAGCCAAAAGTCAGATACGACTGAGAGACTGAACCGAGCTGAACTGAAGAAGCCCAACCCACCTGCTGAAGATCCGTGCTGAATTATATTGCTGTCATGATCCTGCATCCAAGCTCTGTAATTGTGTATTCAAAGCAAATGCATTATTTAAACAATAATACACTGTCTGTTAGTTCCTGGCTGGGTTAATGGTTGGCTAAAGCAATTACAGGGCCCCGGGGAGGGACTTGCAGGGGAAGCACTGAGATGCACAGCCAGCTGACACGTGCCTCTTCTGTATGGTGGGAATCAGAGGTTTTTATACCCTGTGCTGGGCTTCCCTGGTGGCTCAGATGGTGGAGAATCTGCCTTCAGAGCAGGAGAGTTGGGTTCGATCCCTGGGTAGGGAAGATCCCCTGGAGAAGGGGATGGCTACTCACTCCAATATTCTTGCCTGGAGAATTCCATTGTCGGAGGAGCCTGGTGGGCTGCAGAGTGTGGGGTTGCAAAGAGTCGGACACGACTGAAGCGATCTACCACGCACGCGCACAAGCTGGTTGGCTCTATGCGTGCCTGACTCTCACAGTCTCAACACTGTGTGATGCGCCAATCGCGTCTCAGATTACAATTCCAGGAACGCCGCCCGCCATCCGTCAGTGCCTTCTGCCTCCTAAATTATTTGCTGAGCGCTGTTTTCATCTCATCTCCTCAAAGCTTTAATAAAGAAGTGTAATTATTCCTGCTCACACTGAGGAGACTGTTATTTGTTCACATTGTACGAACCAGGCCTGGAACCTGAATCTGGCCATCCAGGCTGTGCCACAATGTGGAGCTACATCCCAGGTTTCCTGAGGCTCCTCGGCCTGTAGGAGCCACACTGATGGGTGGTGTCACCAGGGACTCATCCTGGGCTGATCAGGAAGCTCCAGCTCGCACTTGTCCTGGAAGTACTGTTGAATTGTTCTGTTAGTATGATAAATTATAAGGTCCCTAGGACAGTTTTTGCCCCGAGTGCTGGTCTCTGCTCACCAGGGCAGTCAGGGCAGAGCCAGGGAGAGGCCCAGGGCCTGCCGGACAACGCACGTTCCAGGGCCGCCTCCTCTGAGTCTCAGGCAGAGAAGCTGACGTGCGATGGGGCTGAAATCCACCCCAGCGCTCCCAGGCCGGTGAGAGTCTAGCCTCGACACTGCGTCCTTAACGACTCTGTGGCGGACACACTCCCTGGAGTGTGGGCTCAAACCTAGACTGGCTTCTGGCCAGCTGAGTGTGACAAGCATGGGGAGAGCCACCCCCACAATTGGGTCACATTAAACAAGGCTCTGTCTTAGCAGACTGGGGCAACAGGGCTCCCTGTGGCAGACAGCGGGGGAGAAACACAGTGGTCTCCTGGGGCCGAGAGAGAGGGTCCCAGCTGAGCACTGGCAAGATGACAGAGACTTCAGTGCTGTAAGTACAGGGAGCCAGGTCTACTAACAATGCGACTGAGCTGGGGAGCACGTCCTTCTCCACTTGAGTCTCTGATGAGGCTGCATCCTCCATCAGCACCTGAGATGCGGCCTGGTGGTCCTGGATTAAAGTGTTAGGTGAGCCCATGCCTGCACGTAGGACCTGCAGGAGTGAGGAGACGGTGGATGGGTGTTGTTTTGAGCCATTTGCCACCTCGGTCAGAGCCAGTCACGCTCAGCTCAGTGTCTGCCCCACCCCGTCCACCCCGCCTCCTCCAGCATCAGCCTCTTCTCCAGAGACCTCCAGCGGCAGGCGCTGACCCAGACCTCCCACCTGGGTTGGGCCGAGGGCTTTATCCAGGCAACAGTCAGATCAATTGCTTCAAATGGTGGAACTGCTCAGGCCCTTCCCATAACAAGGCCACCTTCGTCCTCAGGGTCAAGTTTAAACACAGTGGTGTAGTTTAGAAGCTAGTGTACCACCAAACCCAGATGAGCCACCCCCTTCAAGCCACCCTGACAACTTCAGTCAACCTGGCTTTGTCTGTGACCTCTCACTAACCCCACCCACCTGACATCCGTCTATTGCTTCCTAATTCTCTGGTAGGAGAGTGAAAGAGCCAGCTTAAAACTAAATATTAAAACAAAAAACAAAAAACTAAGATCATGGCATCTGGCCCCATTACTGCATGAAAAATGGAAAATGTGGATGTAGAGACTGATTTCTTTTCTTGACTCCAAAATCGCTGCAGACGGTGACTGCAGCCATGAAAACAGAAGATGATTGCGTCTTAGCAGGAAAGTGATGGCATACCTAGACAAGGTGTTGAAAAGCAGAGACACTGCTCTGCTGAAAAAGGCCCGTGTAGTCAAGGCTGTGATCTTCCCAGGGGCCACATTCGGTTGTGAAAGCTGGACCGTAAAGAGGGCAAAAGGCCACAGAATTGATGCCTTCAAACTGTGGTGCTGGAGAAGACTCCTGAAATTCCCTTGGACAGCAAGGAGATCTAACCAGTCAATCTTAAGGGAGATCAACCTTGAATACGCGTTGGAAAGACCAATGCTGAAGCTGAAGCTCCAGTATTTTGGTCACTTGAAGGGAATAGACAATTCACTGGAGGAGTCCCTGATGCTGGGAAAGACTGAGGGCAGAAGAAAAAGGCCTCAGAGGATGAGACGGTTGGATGGCATCACAGATGCAATGGACATGAACTTGGGCAAACTCCGGGAGACGGTGAAGACAGGGAGGCCTGGGGTGCTGCAGTCCACAGGGTTGCAACCAGTTGGGCACGACTGGGCGACTGAACAGCACATTCTCTGGCCTCACACAGACACCAGTTCTCCCAGTGTCTCTACACTCCCCTCCTGACCTGTGGACCCCTGGCCTGAGCTCCGTGCCTCTCCAGTCCTTCTCTACGTGAGCAGCCACTTCACTGCACTGGCATTTTCTGTCCCCCTGAATTAGCCAGGGTTCATCAGGGGAACAGAACCCACAGGATGTTACAGAGCAGGCCGGGCTTATCAGAATCAGAACAGGCTTTTCTTTTAGGAGGCAGGTGTGCATATACACACGTCTGTACCTGTGTGCACACACTCACATACACACACACACGTGTCCAAGTGCACATGACCCATTCCTCCCCATCAGACCCTCTGGCCACTCCTGGCAGCCCTGGTAACAGACAGTCTATACCCACTGCAACTCTGCACGTTTTCACAGTCTTCACACTCAGCATTCAGTTTCTCCCCCTCCAGGCAGGGCTGCCAGACCACGGGGCTGTTAATGAGCTGGCAGCTCAGAATGTCATTAGGGGCCCTGAGGATGGTGGCTCCGGGTGGCTCAGGTGCCCAGATCACCCCCCTGCCCTGCGCAGCACGGGGGCTGGTAGCTCCTCTTTCGCTGATTTCTCCCAAAGTGATACCAAGAGTCGACGCTTAATGATAATGAATTGAATTGTTCCTATCCAAAGTGGATGGACTGGCAGCATTCTGGAAACGGAGAGATCCTGGATGCTGGCTAAGAAAACAAAAGTAATCGGATTACACAAGGAAAATGAGATAAACATTCATTAAAATTACAGTAACAGGCGGTGATGGACGAGCCGGCAGAGGAGCGTGGCGGGGCCCAGGGACCCCTGCCAGGCCGAGGGTCCTGAGTGCCCCCCGTCCTGAGGAATGCTCTTGCCGCTCAGCTCAGGGGGAAGGTGTTTGGCTTCCCTAAAGGTTCTTTTAGGAAGGTAAGCTTTTAAAGCTACCTTTACTTTTTCATGATCAGCTCTCAAAAATGTTCCAGTGGAGCTAAGACCTTCCAGATGGAAACATTTTTTTTTAGTCATTGTCTTTGGAATCCACAATTCTGGACATTTTGAGGGAGGCAGAGGTTGGCCCCTCAGCATCTGCCCTCAGCGTCCTTGGTCCTGGGTGTTCTTGGGAGGGAAACTGCTTTTATGTCAACGTCCACACATCCCCAGACCCTCATTTATGGTGACCCATAGAAAGGTCCTAGAGTGGGAGGGAGACCCCTTGGGCTCCGAGGGTCCTTGGTTCTGTGACGACTGGGCTGTCCTTCTTCAGCTTCACCGGACTCAGCAGACGGGCTGGTAAGTGGTGTGAGGTGTCTGGGGAAGCCGCACCTGTCTAGGCTGGTGGCAGCCACTGTCAGCTAAAGCCTCAGGTGTGTCCATCATTCTTACCCAGCTCTGGACAGGGGCCACGACATCTGCAAGCCAGCCCTCCTGGGGGTTAGCAGCCCAAGCCTCTCAGAACCGTGTCTATGGCTCGAGGACGTCAGGACAAGGGTGCTCATCGCAGAACCTGGCCTGCAGAGTGCCCGTGGGCATCAGAGAAGCAAGTACGAGACACGCCCCTTCCTGCCTCGTCAGCTGAGCCCTCCGGCAGGTGGGCTGGATGCTGTCTTGGAGGAGGCCGTACGAGGCCACAGAGGGGCAACTGGCGTCCACCTGCCCCCCCGGGGGCTCCCAGTGTCCAGGGCCCTCAGCCCTTCCTGGATCCCCACTGCGTGACTCACACAGGACAGGGAGCCCAGGAGGAGGAAACTGGGACGGGGCTGGGCCAGGCCGAGAGCACCCTCTCTGACCCGCTGGGGAGTCCCATGAGCTTGGGAGAGGCCGTCGACAGCTCCCACTCAGGGCCTCAGTCTTCTTATCTGTGCAAAGGTCCTAACTGCAGGATCTCCTGGGGTCCCTGGGAGGGTGAATGGAGTAACACAGGCCAAGGGTCCAGTGAAATGCAGAGCCTGGGAAGGAAGTACCGACCAGCATCTGTGCGTGAGATGCTCACCCCTGCGAGAGTGACCGCAGGCGCTGTGACGTGGAGTGTGAGTGGTGGAGACGTGAAGGAGGTGCCTTAGAAAGCCATCAGTAGAGCTGCCGTGTGGGGGATTCCACGGGCTGTATAGTCCACGGGGTCACAAAGAGTTGGACACGACCGAGAAGCTCTCACACACACACGATCCAGCAATCTCACTCCTGGGCGTACATTCAGACGAAACCATGACTTAAAAGGATATGTGCACCAGTGTGTTCATAGCACCACTATTTACAATAGCCAAGACTCACAGTCGCCAAGACCGGGACATGAGTTTGCGTAGGCTCTGGGAGTCGGTGATGGACAGGGAAGCCTGGCGTGCTGCAGTCCGTGGGGTTGCAAAGAGTCAGAAACGACTGAGCGACTGAACTGAAGACTTGAAAACAAACTAAATGTCCATTGACGGAGGAATCAGTAAGGAAGACGGGGCACACGTACAATGGGATGCTACTCAGCCATACATACAATGGGATGCTACTCAGCCATACCAAGGGCGAATATGTGATTTGCAGCAACATAGACGGACAGAGATTACCGTACAAAGGAGAAGAGCACACGGTATTCACGTGTGGGACAGAGATTATCATACAAAGGAGAACAGCACACGGCATTCACGTGTGGGACCTAGACAGTGATCAAGTGGGCATATTTACAAGGCAGAAACAGACTCACAGACATAGAGAACAAAATTACAGTTACTGATAAAGGAAGGAGGGATAAATTAAGAGTTTGGGACTAATAGATACACTCTACTGTATGTAAACTAGATGAGCAACAAGGACCTACTGGGTAGCACAGGGAGCCACATTCAGTGCCTTGTAATAACCTATAATGGAAAAGAATGTCATGCACTGGAAAAGACCCTGACTCTGGGAGGGATTGGGGGAAGGAGGAGAAGGGGACGACAGAGGACGAGATGGCTGGATGGCACCACCGACTCGTCGGACGTAGGTTTGGGCAGACTCTGGGAAATGTGAAGGACAAGCAAGCCTGGCTGCGGTCCCTGGGGCCATGGGGTCACACAGAGTCACACAGGACCTACGACTGAACAGAACATATGTGCGTATGCATAACTGAACCAGTGTGCTAGGCTCCTGAAACTGACACACTTCTGTCCATCAGTTCTGTTTCCACTGAGAACAGAGAATTGTGACTGGAAAGTGCAGGTGACTCGATGCTGCTTCGGGAGGGGCCAGATGCATCCCGAGCCCCCAGGGCCCCAGGGGCCGGAGTGACTTGCAGGGCACCCAAGGCCACTTTTGTCCTGGTGAATCACCTCCCCTCCCAGCACCATTGGCTTCACGCCTCCGGGCAGCGTCCCTTCCCTTCCTGGCTTTTCTCCTGGAGGTAGGGTTGGGAGAGAGGACCTCAACTGACCCTGGGACAGCGCACCTGAGGTCTGTTCCCCTCCTGACGGGAACTTGGGGGGTCTCCATGTGCTCGGATCACGTCAGCCTGCATGGATGCCGCGCCCCCGCCACAGGCCACTGGGTTGCCATGGAGGCTGTCACCTGGGAGACCATCATGCAGCAAGGGCGACCTGCCGTGCTCTGTCTGCCCGCCGTGGTCCGTCCTGCCCTCCCGGGGGCTCCCAAAGGATGCATCTGGCCTCCGGTGATGACATGATCTCCATCCAGACAGGGTTGCCTGTGAGTGGTGCCAGGACAGGGCTGAGCCAGACCGTCCAGAGAACAGCTCTCACGGCCACCCCACAAGGGAGCCTCTTGTACGGATGTCACCCACGTGGTCCTAGACTGAGCCTCCAGCCCGCCTTTGTCCCAGATACACCCTCCCCGACCTACTGCTGGAGTCCCGGTGCCCTGGGGCCCCTCCCGTAGTGTGTCTGTCCTCCACGCGGACAACAGGAACCCACGGCCACATAGGGACAAGCAGAGCCCACGAGCAGCTGGTCCAAGTGGTCCTGGCCCTGAGTATTTGCAGGCAGGAGTTTCTGCTTTCTGTCCTCAGACCATCACATCTTCTGCCTTCTCCTGGAAGAGGCAGTCACGTCCAGCCTCCTCAGTCTTAGGGGATTTGGAGACAGGTTGGAGCTGGCGCAGTGGCAGGCAGCCTGCCCAGTGACGGCTCTACAAGGAGCCTGAAAAGATGAACGACTGTTTTAGAATGTGTAGACAAATGCAAACATGACCCAGACTTTTTCGGGATGCTCTAAGGAGGCCACACTGCTTACCCCACGTGTGTTATTTTGAACATGACCCAGACTTTTTCATGATGCTCTAAGGAGGCCACACTGCTTACCCCACATGTGTTATTTTTGCCATAAACTACACAGAAAACTGGAGCTCAGGCTGTAGTGATCACATACCTAAGCTGAGAATATTTATGCATAATTTGCTTCCATTAGTTCAGTCTTACACGGTGATTCATGAGTCAACCGCTGAGCGTCATCCTTCATGGCCTGCCTGCCCTACCAAGGTCAGACAATGCCATGCTGGCTCCGAGCACGCAGGGGCAGCCACCTGACCCTGCAGGCCGCCGGGAGGCCCTTTCTTCTCAGCGAAGAGCCGGCTGTGCCCGCGGTCAGCAGGGGGACGCGCTTTGCCCCTGGGAGGAGCTGCGACAAATTCCCTGGTGGAAAACACTGTGAGACATGCTCATCCTTCTACATAAAAATGGCAGATCCTGAGAAGGAAACAGGGCAGATGCTGGCAGGCTGGAAACTGCGTCAGCGTGTGGGCTGGATGGTACGCTCGAGGGGCCAGAGGCGCCGCCCTGAGCTGGGCACCGCCCCGAGCTGGGCGCCGCGGGCATGGCCAGTCTCTGTCTGGGGGGCTCGTACCTTCCCGTGCACTACCGCATCCCAGGGCCTCTGAGGGGCTCCCTGCACACTCAGGGCTGCTGAGTCCCTGAGGGACCTTCAGACGAGGTCTTATCATCACTGTTGTCCACAAAAGGAAATGCCGCCTGTGGGAACAAAGGTTGATGGCTCTGAAATTTCACCGTTTCCACCAGGCCCGTGGGACAAAGCAGCACTTCTCCAAGAATCCCCTTCTGAAAAACTAGTCTATGCCTCCTCCGGTGAAGGGTCTGCCTTCCGGTGACTCACCGAGGAGGATGCATTCGCATCTGTACCCACGTCCTGAACATGCAGCCGGCAGGGGCTCCAGCGCCGCCCAGGGCGCTGGCCCACATGGCTGCTTTTTAGTTGCTAAGTTGTGACCGACTCTTTGCGACCCTGTGGACTGCAGCCCGCCAGGCTTCCCTGCCCTTCACCAACTCCTGGAGCTTGCTCAAACTCGTGTCCATTGAGTCGGTGATGCCATCCGACCCTCTCATCCTCTGTCGTCCCCTTCTCCTGCCTTCAATCTTTCCCAGCATCAGGGTGTTTTCCAATTAGTTAGCTCTTCGCATCAGGTGGCCAAAGTATTGGAGCTTTAGCCTCAGTACCAGTCCTTCCAGGTAATATTCAGAGTTGATTTCCTTTAGGATTGACAGGTTTAATCTTCTTGCTGTCCAAGGGACTCTCAAGTGTCTGCTCCAATACCACAGTTCGAAAGCAGCCATTCTTCAGTGCTCAGCCTTCTTTGTGGTCCAACTCTCACATCTGTACATAGCTACTGGAAAAATCATAGCTTTAACTATATGGACCTTTAACTATGTGGGCTAACTATATGTCAATGTCCACAAAGTGATGTCTTTGCTTAATACACTGTCTAGATCTGCCGTATCTTTCCTTCCAAGGAGCAAGTGTCTTTTAATCTTATGGCTACAGTCACCAACCACAGTGATTTTGGAGCCCAGGAAAAGATACTCGGTCACTGCTTCCACTTTTTAACCTTCTATTTGCCTTGAAGTGAGGCTCTAAATGACCCAAGAGGCACCTGCCTTTCCCTCATGAGTGGCCTGCCCATCTTCTGTCTCGTGGTGAGACTCCAGGGCTGCGTTTGAAGCACTTTTCAGTTGATGGGGACCAAGGCCACACCTCCAAGTCACAGAAGCTCCAGGGCATGGAGCGGGGCTGCCCGGGAGAGTGGCCTCAGGCTCAGCCCAGGCACAGCGGTGGGCACTGTGGTCTGGCCCTGGTTGTGGGAAGGGCCCCCCGGGAATGCCATGCGGGACCTGCTGGGCTGCAGGGTGGTCTTGGGCACCAGCTTGGCTCCGGAGCACGGGGCCCCAGCTGTGCTCTTCTTGGCCTTCTGCGGAGGCTTTTGGTCATGTGTCGGTAGGACATGTGGGTTGGGGACCAGGAGCCCCTTCTGTCTGCGCATCCTCGCTCAGCTCTGCCCTGACCGCCGCCAGAGGGCGGCGTCTGCAGCCTCCCAGCTTGTTGGAGAAAGGGCAGCCGCTGGAGGGGGCAGCAGGGGTCTCCAGGGGCTCTGGGAAGGTTGAATCAGAGCCTCTCTAGGGCCGCTGTCCCGTCCACCCTCCACTCAGCCCACCCTGGGGCCCAGCCCCCTGGGACGGAAGGGCAGGTGCCTCAAGTTAATTGTCCTTCCTGGATGGTGGGACTTCCGGTTAGAACCTGCTGACCGCAGGCTCACCACAAAGTGAAGCAGCAAGATTTCACCAGCCAAACGCCGGAGACCCGAACTGCTGCTTCAAGGCCCCTTTCTCAGCTGGGGACATCATCCGCTCCGCGCACCATGGGTGCAGCGACAGGAACCCACGCAGGAGGCCCCGCTCCCCCAGGTCTCCCCTGAGTGGTGGACGGGCCCGCAGAGGGGCCAGGGCAGAGACCCCTGCTCCTCATGCTTGGCCTGTGGGAAGGGGAGACGTGAGCCCCACGTGGTCCCAGCAGAGAGCGGCCCTCCCCGTCATCATGCGTGAGTGGGGTGCCCTCCAGTCCCCCACCCTACAGAGCGAGGGGAGCGGGACCCCCGAGCTGGGAGAGGGTGCTGGAGTCCAGACCCCGCTCCGTCCACAGCCCAGGATATACCACCCACACCAGGCCATGGGCTGTTAACACATGACTGGACGTGCTTTTGTATTAAAAAACAAAGGAAAAAAACCCCAGAAACCTCATTATTGCGCAGACAATCGCTCCCACCTGTCAGCCTCCCACAGGGTCATCTCACAGAGCAGGCTCCCCAGCAGGCGCTGGGGCACCCCCGCCCTTAATTCTGGGAATGAAGCCCAGGAAGGCGCCTGGTGGGCTGCAGAGTCATGAGCCATACCAGGTGGAGGGTGCACCTCTCACAGCTGGCGGCAGCTCTTCGCCCCATGACCTGCCTGACCTCAGGTCAAGGTGAATGTCTTTGCACTGAAGTCAGGATCTGGGACTGCAGACGGCGCTTTGCAGGCGTCCCGTCGGGGCCTTGAGGTGGGGGGAGCGGCACCCAAGCCCTCTGGAAAGTCGAGGGACTTCTCTCAGCCTCCTGTCCTCAGGATCCACAGAGGAGAGGAGCCCCTGTTTCCATAGGGACCATCTCGGAAACTTGACCGCCGCCGCCCCCGGAACTCTCATTTCTGGTGCTCAGGGACGCAGGGCCGGCACTGGACGCGTCATGGCCGCAGACCCCCAGGGCGAGGGGCAGGCAGGACCGGGGTGGACGGACCACACACGGGCCCTGACGGAGGTCCCGGCCGCGGTGAGCGCGTCTGCGGCTCCCGGCGGGCAGGCGTCTGGGCCGAGGTTCCCCGGGCGCGCGGGGCCCGGACGATGCCCGCGGCTGGGGAGCCGGTGTCTCAGGCCCGTCTGAAGGTCGCCTGCGGTCCACCTGCTGCTCTTCCAGGTGTTGGCGAGGCTGGAACAGCTGGCCGCAGGGCACATGCGGGTCCGGGTCATCTGTTTTTCCACGGCTGCCGACGGGGCCTGTGATGGGAGGGCGTCTGCTGGAGTGGGTAGGGGGTTGTGTGAGCGGAGAGGGCAGCCCTGACGACCACGAACAGCCCCAGACCGAGGGCTGCTGGGCGCATGGGGGTGCCCAACAGCTGCTTCCAAGGACGTGGCCCTGCCTGCCTGCCTGTCTGCTCTTTTTCTCCCAAATGCCCTCTTCCGAGTCTGCTGCCCCTCTGCCACCGCGGCCGGGTCTTCATGCCTCAGATCCTGCCCAAGTGCCCAGAGGTCACAGCCAGGCGGGTGGGGGGCAGCTGCCTGCCCCCAGCACCCTCCCGCCCCGGTGGCTCAGAGGGGGGCCCCGAGGTTCAGCCCACATCCCAGGGGTGGGGGGGCCCCGAGCCTGGCTGGTCCTCCGTTCCTGTCTGTCCATCCGTCCCCAGTCTGTCCATTGCCCACAGCACCCCATGGTCATGTTCGTGCCCACCCTGCACCCCCTCCCCGGTCATGGAGCCGCTGAGACTGTTTCCTCTGCTGTTCAGCCCGAGGTCCATCTGGCTGATGAGTCACTGTGCCCATCTCAGGCGGGACACCCCAACACTTACAGTTCCCTGGCTGATTCATGTTGATGCTTGGCAGACACCGACACAATACTGTGAAGGATTATCCTTCAATTAACAATAAATCAGGTAAAAAATGAACCTTGTAGGTGGATATTCCCTTCGGGGAGATTTTTTTTTCAGGAAACAAGGTTTTTTGTCTGCTCTGCTGGACGGGACACGCCGTCAGCCCTGAATTGCTTCTCGTGTCCTGGGCTCTTGGCATCATGCGTTTCCTGGGTCTCTTAGCTCAGAAGTCTGAGCATCAGTTTGGTTTTAATCAGAATCGGCCACAGAGCCTCCGAGTGTGTCCCTCTCCTGCTGGGAAGAGGGCACAGGTTCAGGCCCTTGGGAGCAGGACAGAGCGACCGGCTCCTCGCTTTCTCTAATGAGGGCCCCCACGCTGAGGCTCAGGGGCCCCGAGTCAGCCAGGCTCCTGGCCCTGCGCAGATGTCCCATGAGGGTTTGTCAGGGATGAGCTCTGCAGACTTAGCTGTCTTCTGGGCAAGGACAGCTGCTTGACAATGAGCAGATCTGGGATTTCTCCCCTTCAGAATGTGAAATGACTTTAATGGCACAGAGAGCACTGAGTCGTCTTTGGAAAAGGAATATACCCCAAAATTAAAGGATGCAACAAACACCCCCACTGATCTGAGGTCACCCCACAAGCCGAACCCCAGGGGTACCGCTGACGGCCACCACGTGGGTTTTGAGTTCTCAGTATCTTCTTAAAACCACTAAGGCGGCAGGAAGAGGGGACCGAGAACTGGGAAACCTCGCCCCCCTACCAGTCCAAAAGAATACCCAGGATGGTGCCTGGCCGGGTCCTCGCCCCTGGCTTCCCCAGCCCCACAATGGGGTAACAAAGCCCCTCTGTGTAACATCTGGGCAGCGCCAAGACCTCAGAGACATTTCTTTCAGGCTCCAGGAACTCTGCACGAAACCTAGCCCCTGGGGATGATGGGTGGGTGGGTTCCGACCACCTGGGTCCCTGCTTGGGGGAGCAAGGCTCACAGCGTGGCGGACGCTGAGACTGGAAGAAGGCAGAAAGGGGTCCAGCCCTTTCTCCTCCACCCCAAGGCTCAGCCGCTGAAGTGGACATTCCCCAGCCCAATTGTTTCACAGTGGTGATGAAGCGACTAACGGGGCCCTGGTATTAATTTAGTGTTTATAGAGTTACCGCTCAGAAGTAGGGCTTCCCAGGTGGCTCAGTGATAAAGAACCCACCTGCCAATGCAGGAGATGCAAGAGATGTGGGTTTGATCCCTGGGTTGGGAAGATCCCTGGAGGAGGCAATGGCAACCCACTCCAGCATTCTTGCTTGGAGAATGCCATGGACAGAGGAGCCTGGTGGGCTACCGTCCATGGGGCGACAACACTCTGACATATTGTACTAATGGGCAAGACGTTCCACTGTACAACTTCCTCCAGACCAGGGGTCGCATCTTACTGTACTTTGATCCCCAGAAATGCTAATTCCTGACACACAGATGACAAAAGAAGGTATTGAACGATGGGCAAAGTTAAACAGCGTTAAGACCTGATAGGAGTCATTGAATTATTGGCTTTACAAACGGATTCTTTATGAGCCCATAATGAACATAATTATGTATTCTAAATGAATATAACAAAGCAGCGGTATTCTAATTAACTATTAGGGTCTATAAGGAATTGAACTGTTGAGAATGGCATGAAAATATTTTGAATGTCGGCGATGTGTCTACAAACAGCAACACACACATACGTATACGCATATACACACTCATTCTCGAGTAACTGGAAACTATTCCAGAATATCGGCTCACATTCAACTTGGAGAAGACTTACTTTTCAGCAGCTTCTGTACTTTTGGCCCCTCGTTTCTGAAAGCAGTCAGAGTGTGGGGACAGGCTGGAGGGAGCTGAACCCTCATGTTCAGGCCGGTGCTCGGGGTGTCAGCTGCAGAGAAGTTTTTCAGCCAGGGGTGGGCGGGTGGGCTGGGAAGCCCCACGGCCCATTTTCCTGGCTGTGTTTGATTTACAGACTGCTGAATCAGAGCTTCAAAACTGGTCTGGGGAACTTGAGAAGCTGCTTGAGTTTTTGCCCAGCGCCCTCCTAAGCCGAACGGCTCTCTTAGGGTTCAGATCAGTTTGCTGGTGTCCTTTTCAGCAGTCTGGATCTCCGGGGCCGGCTCGAGTGTCTTGGCTGTGTCCTCAGTCCACACGGCTCCGGCGGCGCGTCAGGAGACGCTGCCCGGCTCTGCTCTTCGGCAGGACCTCGGCACACAGGAGCTGGGGCAGGTGGGAAACCATGCCAGGGGCTGGTTCCCACCCAGTGGGGACTCAGTCTCAGACATGATGTGACAGTCAGTGTCAGCGGAGGGCTGCAGACTTGGTGGGGGGACCACGTGAGACTAGGGTCCATGTGTCTGCAAGTCTCCAGATCCAGCAGGATGCGGCTTGCTTTGGGTGGGGGCATTGCTTCTTGATTTCATCTCTGGTGAGAGCAAACACGTGCAGACAGGGGACCTGGGCACTGGTGAAGGAGGCCAGCCTGAGATCCTCGGCCTCCAACTGTGGCTCAGTGTCTTAGGCGCCAGGAGCGGGACACAGGGCCTGTCCTCCCGCACCCATCCTGGCCGACATGTGGTCCCTGTGCCTCCAGCCCAGGCTGCGCTCCTGGAAGCTTGCGGCTCAGAGGCTGAACCACGTGGTCCCAGTAGCGTGGCGTTCCGTTGCCCAGGTCACCCTGGAGAAACTTCATCATAGGCAGGACATGTCAGAATGAGTCACTGAAGGATGCAAACGGCCCCGGCAACAGAGCGGAGCAGGCGTCCGGCCATCTGTTCCGAGCGCCGGCCTGCGCTGGCACCGTGGGCGCTGACTCACTCTCCTCGCCAGATGAGGACCAGGGCTGGGCATCAGCTGACGGCCCCTGGGCAGCCAGGCAGGATGTGAGCAGCCCGCCCCTCCTGCCCGGGGGCCCGGGGCTCTGGCTCGGTGGGTGGGCAGGGGCAGCAGCTGGCACAGCCCAGAACCCACTCCCCCCAACACACCCTCCCTCTGTTTTTCCTCTGCTGCAGCTGTGACGTGCAGAACATGCAGCCATTACCAGCAGAAGCACTGGAGTGGGGAGACACGAGCGTGTGTGTGTGTGTGTGTGAGGATCGCCCCGCTCTCTGCTGCGTGACGCCCGCACCTTCCCTGGGGTCACCTTGGGTAAACCTTCCGTCCCGCCCGCTCCCTCACCCACTGCGACCCTGGAGTTGCCCGGCCTAATCCAGGCGTGGAAGAGTTTTTGAGGGACAGCAACAATCCTGACTTCTCTTTACCTGAGCTGCTGGTGGAGAAAAGCTCCCTTTCAATGGATCTGACCCAGGAGCGCATTCAGAGATTCTCATTTTGCATCCACATGCTGTGCAGAGTCACCCCTGAAATCTGGAGCTGGAAGCCCGTGTCCTTCCCACCCACACCCACCCGTGGAGTCAGAAGACAAGCCCCAGTGATTCACACCAACCTCAGGGACTAGTTGCTGTGATCGTGTCAGTAAATTAGGAAAGTGGGCCCGGGCCTCCTTGGAGAGCATGCCTCTGTGTGGGATAATTTGAAATTTAGCTCCTGGGCATTGCCATAAACCGGCTTTGATTCTGGAATCCATCCCACTTGTGGGGGATATGAGTTGGGAGGACCCACACCAGAAATGTCAGGAGGCCATTGGGTTTCTCCGGAGTTAAACTCTTGGTGTCTTGGTGGTCTCGAGGGAGAGATCTCGGGACTGTGAGCATCCTTCCTGAACTCTTGGTGTCTTGGTGGTCTCGAGGGAGAGATCTCGGGACTGTGAGCGTCCTTCCTGAACTCTTGGTGTCTTGGTGGTCTCGAGGGAGAGATCTCGGGACTGTGAGCGTCCTTCCTGAACTCTTGGTGTCTTGGTGGTCTCGAGGGAGAGATCTCGGGACTGTGAGCGTCCTTCCTGAACTCTTGGTGTCTTGGTGGTCTCGAGGGAGAGATCTCGGGACTGTGAGCGTCCTTCCTGAACTCTTGGTGTCTTGGTGGTCTCGAGGGAGAGATCTCGGGACTGTGAGCATCCTTCCTGAACTCTTGGTGTCTTGGTGGTCTCGAGGGAGAGATCTCGGGACTGTGAGCGTCCTTCCTGAACTCTTGGTGTCTTGGTGGTCTCGAGGGAGAGATCTCGGGACTGTGAGCGTCCTTCCTGAACTCTTGGTGTCTTGGTGGTCTCGAGGGAGAGATCTCGGGACTGTGAGCGTCCTTCCTGAACTCTTGGTGTCTTGGTGGTCTCGAGGGAGAGATCTCGGGACTGTGAGCGTCCTTCCTGAACTCTTGGTGTCTTGGTGGTCTCGAGGGAGAGATCTCGGGACTGTGAGCGTCCTTCCTGAACTCTTGGTGTCTTGGTGGTCTCGAGGGAGAGATCTCGGGACTGTGAGCGTCCTTCCTGAACTCTTGGTGTCTTGGTGGTCTCGAGGGAGAGATCTCGGGACTGTGAGCGTCCTTCCTGAACTCTTGGTGTCTTGGTGGTCTCGAGGGAGAGATCTCGGGACTGTGAGCGTCCTTCCTGAACTCTTGGTGTCTTGGTGGTCTCGAGGGAGAGATCTCGGGACTGTGAGCGTCCTTCCTGAACTCTTGGTGTCTTGGTGGTCTCGAGGGAGAGATCTCGGGACTGTGAGCGTCCTTCCTGAACTCTTGGTGTCTTGGTGGTCTCGAGGGAGAGATCTCGGGACTGTGAGCGTCCTTCCTGAACTCTTGGTGTCTTGGTGGTCTCGAGGGAGAGATCTCGGGACTGTGAGCGTCCTTCCTGAACTCTTGGTGTCTTGGTGGTCTCGAGGGAGAGATCTCGGGACTGTGAGCGTCCTTCCTGAACTCTTGGTGTCTTGGTGGTCTCGAGGGAGAGATCTCGGGACTGTGAGCGTCCTTCCTGAACTCTTGGTGTCTTGGTGGTCTCGAGGGAGAGATCTCGGGACTGTGAGCATCCTTCCTGAACTCTTGGTGTCTTGGTGGTCTCGAGGGAGAGATCTCGGGACTGTGAGCATCCTTCCTGAACTCTTGGTGTCTTGGTGGTCTCGAGGGAGAGATCTCGGGACTGTGAGCATCCTTCCTGAACTCTTGGTGTCTTGGTGGTCTCGAGGGAGAGATCTCGGGACTGTGAGCGTCCTTCCTGAACTCTTGGTGTCTTGGTGGTCTCGAGGGAGAGATCTCGGGACTGTGAGCGTCCTTCCTGAATCCAGGATCCAGGCCCCTTGGACCCCTTGTTCCCCGGGGACTGTGGCCTCCCCAGCCCCGCCTCTGCCGGCCTCACTCTAGGAACATGACCCTTCCCTTCCTTCTGGGAAACTTTCAGACCAAAGTGGGGTCCCTCCTTCCCCCGTCCTGTCCTGCCCTCTGGAATCTGCTATCACCTCGGCCTGGAAGGTGCACGAGGGCCAGATCCTTCTCTGCTCGCCTGCCCTGGCCTGGGCCGTCACCCCGCCTGTACAGCTCCCAGGCAGCCTCCCACCTCGTCCCCCATGTCTGCCCAGCAGACATTCCCAACCTGGCAGGAAAACTCAGGCTCTTAAAGCAGGAGGTGAACAAGCAATGCTAGTTTGACCTCTGATGACCCACTCTCCGTCTGCTTGGAATGCCCCCTGGCCACAGCCCCCTAGGAGTGGGAGCCCGGGTCCTCACAGCACCTTCAAGCCACCCTGCCCCTGTGGAGGTCCTTCCCTGGGGGCCAGCCCCTTCTCCCCAGGGGAGCCGCCCGGCTCCTGACCTGGACGGGGCCTGCAGCCTCAGGGCCTTTGCACCTGCAGCCCCAGGGCCTTTGCACCTGCAGCCCCTCCACGGGAGAGCTCTGTCCCAGGTGTCTTTCCCATTCCCTCTTCACCTGCTGCAGAGTTGTGCTCAGGTCACCTGGGACTGAGCCTCCCTGGGTGCCTCTCCTCTGTCTGTGCCTCCCTCTGTCCTGGTCTCCTGCTCTGCTTGTCTCCAAGAGGCAGCCTCTCCACTGTCTGCCACTCCCAGCAGAGGTGAATGCTGCAAGCGTCTCTGTGCTTCACGATGGACCGTGTTCCTGGGTTGTTGTTCAGCTGCTCAGTCATGTCTGACTCTTTAAGACCCCATGGGCTGCAGCTCGCCAGGCTGCCCTGTCCTTCACTGTCTGCCGGAGCTTGCTCAAACTCACCTCCATTGAGTCAGTGATGCCATCCAATCGTCTCATCCTCTGTCATCCCGTCATCCCCTTCTCCTCCGCCTTCAGTCTTTCTCAGCATCGGGGTCTTTTCCAGTGAGTTGGCTCTTCCCATCAGGTGGCCAAAGGACTGGAGTTTCAGCTTCAGCATGAGTCCTTCCAATGAATATTCTGAGTTGATTTCCTTTGGGATGGACTGGTTGGATCTCCTTGCAGTCCAAGGGACTCTCAAGAGTCTTCTAGGAGGGATGGACAAGTGAGACCCTGCTGAGACTTCAGAACCGACACCTGGCTGAGACTGGAGGCCGGCCAGCAGTCAGCTCTCCCCACAGAGATGATGTCCCTCCGCCTGTGACCACAGAGCCAGCACGTGGCCTTGGGGACCACGTCTCACAGAGATTGTCTTACTGTGAGGTGCGTCTATCGGAACTGGCTCTTCTCTCCAGGTCTTCAGAGGTGAGCTGATTAGCTGGCTTCATTGAGTGGAAAGTTCAGCTGCAAACGAGAGAAGGCAATGTCGGCAATCGTGCTCACCTGTTCTCAGGTATGTGTCTCATGGAAGGTTTCTTACGACAGTGCTTTGTTAGATAACGGTCTAGTAGGAGAGGACTTAACTGTGTAATTTAATTGCATTATGTAGAATTCTCACTACTCACTGCAGGGACACTCACATGATTCTCCACTTGTGGATTTTTATCTGCCTATGATTTATTTATAATTACTCCTGCATTTGCACTGTATGCTGTACACTTTTTTTATAATTTTTCAAGTACGGTTGGCTCTAATCTTCCCAAGCACCTTGTCGAGTTTTAGAGCAGATGCAAGACCTCGGGACACAGCTAAAGTGTTGAAACGCCGGGAGAGGACACAGACACCTGCCCTGGGCCGCCGTCAGGTCAGGGCTGACCTTGGCCTCCTGGGAGCAACCCTGAGCAGAGACAGCAGTCCGAGTGGCGATGCTGGATCAGGACCAGGGCCGCTGGAACACACAGCCCTGGAGGCGGGGTGAGGGGTGACTCAGCGTTGAGACAGTGACGGCTGGTCCCCTTCGAGCTGCTGTTTTAGCAAAAGCTGACAGGAAAGTGTGAGTGGTGGAGCTGCAGTCCCAGGAGACCCCAGGAGCCCTGACATGTAGGCCAGCAGGTTGTCCCTGAGCCCCCGGGGTCACAGGTGCAGGGGTTGCCCTACCAGTTAGCTCCTGATGGCGTGGACCCACGGTGGAACCACCCCAAGACACTCCTTTATTGAGTAGATGGGCCCGGGTCCCTGCCCTCGGGGAGAGTGCCCGTGCATGAGAGACACCCGAGCTGGGCGCCTCTCAGGGGGCTGAGCCCACTTGTCCCCACTGCAGGAGGGGGCACCTGAGGGGAGGGGCACTTCCACCCAAATCCGAGAGCGGCAACCTCCTGACAGAGGTGGGAGGGGTGCTGGGGCGGGGCAGGACATGGGCTGGGGAGATCGCCACCGGGAGGTGGCACCACCACCCAGGTGAGTGCAGAAGGACTGTGGGAGGGCCTTGCATGCAGGCGGCTGGGCAGTGGGGAAGCCCTGGGGTGGGCACGCGGGCAGTCACATGGGTGGGCACATGGGCATCACACGAGTGGGCACTCGGGCGAGCGGTCACACAGGCGGGCACACGGGCGGTCACACGGGCAGTCATATAGGTGGGCACACGGGCATGACACGGGTGGGCACACGGGCAGGCCCACGGGCAGGCACACAGGCATCACATGGGCAGTCACATGGGCAGGCACACGGGTGGTCACACGGGCGGTCACACGGGCGGGCACACAGGCAGGCACACAGGCGTCACACGGGTGGGCACATGGGGCAGTCACACGAGTGGGCACATGGGTGGCACATGGGCGGGCACACGGGCAGGCACACAGGCGGGCACCTACTATAACAGGGACTCCAGTGTGTTGTGAGCAGAGCGACTCACAGCGGAGGCGAAAGGCTGCTGTGACCTGCACTCCTCCAGCCCCCTCCCCAGACGGGAGGCTCAGAAGGCCTGCTGCCCGGCAGGCGCTGGGGGTCTTGGACAGCGTGTTTTGGTTTGGAGTTTTCCAGAAATTATTCTTGAAAAGCCTAATGTTTGCTTTATCAAAAGAATACGTGTTTGTGTAGGAAGTCAAACAGTACCCAGAAGTGTATATAAGATGACCACATACCCCCAGCCCTCTGGGTGCAGGCTCCACCCCGCTCCCAGGAGCCCCCGGAGACTCACCCTGGCGGGTGGTGGCTCCCACGCTGAGCAGGCTGCGGGGAGACCATGGGGAGGTGAGTGTGAGCGTGGGGACACCGGGGGCTGACTCAGGTCTAACGAGTCCAGACGGCTCCCATCTGAGCAAGCTCTGATCCTGCGAGCCACCCTCTCCTTCTGCAATGAATTAATCTCTGGACCTTGCTTTTTTAAGTTTTGTATTATTTATTTGGGACTTTTTCTACTGAGTCCTGTGGCCTTTAACCACCCCCACCTCGTGCCCCACCAGATCCCCACCCTTTTCCCGTTTCTGCACTGGAATTCTGGAGTTTGGTACATCCACGTTCAGGACTCAGCAATTTCGATCTCTGCCTCTATGCACACACACGCATACACACACACGCATGCACGCATACACACACACGCACACACGCACACACGCATGCTCAAACACAGAGGACGAGCTAATGGAGCCTCTGCCTCTGGGTGAAGGGTGGTAACTGCCTTGGATTTTCACTTGCTTGGTTGTTTTGAACTTTTCACCATTTCAGCACTGGCTCTAAAATTCTCAACAGGGTCAACACGTTTCATGAACTGTGAGCCTGCTCTCCGCATCCTTCTTTGTTTTCTGAGACCTTTCTACTCACCCCTCTTCCTATCTGGTTGCTCCCAGGTTGGTGAACACGGTGGCCCGGAATCTCTCTGACGTTCTGGGGTGTCTCTCTGCCCGTCTCCTGGGTTCTAGCTCCAGTCTCTTTGAGCTGACGCTGTGCTTTTTCTGATTCTTTTGTTATGCAGTTGCTAAGTTGTGTCCGACTGCGGATCCTGCGGACTACAGCCAGCCAGGCCTCCCTGTTCTTCGCCATCTCCCAGAGCGTGCTCAAACTCATGTCTGTTGAGCCAGTGATGCCATCCAACCATTTTATCCTCTGTCGCCCCCTTCTCCTTTGACTATATGGACCTTTGTCAGCAAAGTGATGTCACTGCTCTTTAATACACTAAGTGTGCCATAGCTTTCCTTCCAAGGAGCAAGCTTCTTTTAATTCCATGACTGCAGTCACCATCTGCAATGATTTTGAAGCTCAAGAAAATAAAATCTGTCACTGTTTCCATTTTTCCCCCATATTATTTGCCATGAAGTGATGGGACCAGATGCCATGACCTTAGTTTTTTGAGGGCTGAGTTTTAAGCCAGCTTTTTCACTCTCCTCTTTCACCTTCATCAAGAGGCTCTTTAGTTCCTCTTCAGTTTCTGCCATTAGAGTGGTATCATCGGGTATCTGAGGTTGTTGATGTCTCTCCAGCCAATGTTGATTCCAGCTTGGGGCAGACAGGGTTCTGCAGTTCTAGCAAGTCCTCGGGTGCTGTGACTATCCCCGCATCCAGGGACCGCACTCTGGGCAGCCAGGGTCCGGGTAGCAAGGAGGTGCCTGGACCCCCATCACGACTCTCCCAAAGTTCTTGGGCATCGGTGCGGCCTTGCCTAGGGCTGGCCTGCAGCTGAAGAGGAGCTGGAGTAGGGGGGCAAGGAGCAGCAGAGCCAGTTGCCTGGGCATCCCGAGAGGCCCACGGGCAGAACCCAGGCACCCTGGAAACCGCCCGCTACCCCTGCTAGGCCAGTTTTGGTGCTGTGGGATCACTGTCAGGATTGTCTGAATCTTATCATGTTCTGCCTCCGCAGAATGGAGTTATTTCTCTTTGCCAGGCTCAGCACACAGGGTTAGGCCGTGGAATGGCTCATAGGCAAGCACTCTGAAACCAGGACCCTTATGCAAAGAGAGAAATGAAGGGGCCCTTGAGTTATATGTTCATGTTTCAGGAAACGGCCTGCAATCCAACGGACTCGCTCGGATAACAAGGCGCAGAGCCGCACACGGCTCACAAAATGCAGCCCGTGTACGTGTCCAATTCCCTGTTTCACGTGTGGAGAGGCAAGGACAGATGGGGGAGCAGAGGATGAGCTGTTGAATAATTATGTTAAATACGACACAAGTGGGGCCCGCTCCATCTCCAGCTCTCGGAGGGGGTCCTGCTTACACATAATTGTGCCTCAGAGCTGCACACAGGAGGCTCCATTCCATCAACACGCTGCAGGATGTGAAAGGTAAGCCTTCTCACTCCAACTGCTTTTCTAAATACAGCATCCTCAGGGGCGACTGTCTTCCAGAGGCAAAATATTGAAGGAGAAGAAGAAATAGCAAACACTGCCCCTCCCATCTGGTCCCCAGGTCTGCTTCCTTCTCTGCTGTTGGGACATCAATAGCCCTCTCTCTCCACGCCCTCCTTTCCTGCCTTTGCATACAAGGTCTGTAGCATCACTGTGGAAGTTGGACAGTAAAGAAGGCTGAGCACCGAAGAACTGATCCTTTCAAATTGTGGTGCTGGAGAAGACTCTTGAGAGTCCCTTGGACAGCAAGGAGATCAAGCCAGTCCATCCTAAAGGAAAATAAGCCTGAATATTCACTGGAAGGACTGATGCTGAAGCTGAAGCTCCAATACTTTGACCACCTGCGATGCTGCGATGAGCAACTCATTGAAAAAGACCTGATGCTGTGAAAGATTGAGGGCAGGAGGAGAAGGGGGAAATAGAGGATGAGGTGGTTTGATGGCATCACCGACTCAATGAACATGAGTTTGAGCAAACTTCAGGAGATGGTGAAGGACAGGGGAGCCTGGCGGGCTGCAGTCCATGGGGTTGCAAAGCAAATAAAAGTAACAGCAGAGCATCCAGTGACGTGCTTACCAAGAAATTAAGATGCTCTCCAGCACAAAGTGAGCTTCCTGTGGGGGTAGGTAAGCCCTGGGGCTAGGGACCCCTCACCTGAGGAGGGGTAGGTGCAGATTGACCTCTGTGTCCACCCCCCCCCCCCGCCACTTTCTTCACAAAGGTCTGCCTGGGGCTATGGTTGTGCCTGTCCATCAGCTTTAGCCATTGGCCAACCCAACAGCAAGCTGGCTTAAGCCAGTGAACGATGCTCAGTTTGGTTCAGCTCCCAGCCTTTGGCTGGAGAATGTAGTTATTCTTAAGACTGATTCTTTGGTAAAAATATGTCCCTGAGGCCATGTGCCTCCATCCGAGCCTAGGAATGGACCTTTCCATGTCTTCCTCCCCTTCCTGTTGCGAGAAACACCTGAGATGAAGGCACATATTCTTCATGCAAATATTTACAGAAGGTAGTGATTTTCTATAGTTGCCGCAACAAAGGACCCCACAGTCCTGGCTTAGCAATGACGATTCTGATCCTGTGGTTCTGGGGACGAGAAATCCAGTGCAGGTCTCTGCAGGACTGCCCTCCTCCTGGAGGCTCTAGGGAGAACCTGTCCTCCTGCCTTGTCCTTCTTCTTGGAGCTGCCCATGTGGCTTGGCTTTGGCTTCTTATTGCATCTTCAGGGCCACGCCTTTTTTCCTTAGTCTCTCTCCTCTGAATTGTTTCTTCCCCCTCCCCCTTCCACTCACAAGGATCCCTGCGATTACACTGGGCCCAGTGCAATCTGAGCCCATTGGCTGAGCCAGGGTCATCCCCCCATCTCAAGGTCGGTCATTAACCACCCTGAGTGAATCTGCTGCCTTGGTTCCCTTCCCCAGGAAACCTGGACACTCACGGGCTCCAGGCAGGAGGTCCAGGACATCTTGGGATGGAGGAGACATCATCCTACCTCCCAAACGAAGCTCCCTGGTGGTCACCGAAACTAGAGATGGTCCAAATCCCCACTGACTCTCATGTATGTCATTTTCTAGAACTTTTACTGTCTTACCTTTTATATGTAGGCTCTTGATCCATCTGGAGTAGATTGTTTCTATTGAGATATAGTTGATTGAGAATGTGGTACCAATCTCTGCTATATAGCAAAGTGGCCCAGTTATGTCCTACATTCATTCTTTTTTTAATATTCTTTTCCATTATGGGTTATTCCAAGAGACTGGCTATAATCTGGAATAGATTTTTGTGTATAAGATTGGGATCAATGTTTGTTAATTAATTAATTAGTTTATATTTGTTGTTGTTCAGCCATTAAGTTGGGTCCAACTCTTTTGTGACCCCATGACTGTAGTCCTCCAGATTCCCCTGTCCATAGGATTTCCCAGGCAAGCATGCTGAAGTGGGTTTCCATTTCCATATTTAACCATATGAATATCTAATTTATACAAATCTGTTTACAAAAGGCCACTATTCAACACTATACTTGAGCAGAATGTTTCATAACAAATAAGGTTTATTTCTCATATAGTTCTGTCTCTATTTGCTTTAAATATCTTGGAGGTTTCGGAGAAGGCAATGGCACCCCACTCCAGTACTCTTGCTTGGAAAATCCCATGGATGGAGGAGCCTGTTAGGCTGTAATCCATGGGGTCGCTAAGAGTCGGACATGACTGAGCGACGACTCCACTTTCACTTTTCACTTTCATGCATTGGAAAAGAAAATGGCAACCCACTCCAGTGTTCTTGCCTGGAGAATCCCAGGGACGAGGGAGCCTGGTGGGCTTCCGTCTATGGGGTCGCACAGAGTCGGACATGACTGAAGTGACTTAGCATAGCATAGCGTATCTTGGAGGTTTAAATACATACTAATATAGAATTTCCACAGCTTTCTTTTAATCATCCATAAAACTGAAATAATTAAGTATAAATCTAAATCTGGCGATACGTGTGTGCCATCTACTCACATAAACCTACAAAAATGATTAAAGAAATCAAAGAATTCTAAATACAATGGAGAATTCCATGCTCATGAGTGGAAAGACTCAGTATTGTTAACCTGTTGATTCTTTCCCAGGTGACTTACAGATTCAACACAATCTCAACCAAAATCCCAGGAACACAGTTCGCAGGTTTTGGCAAACTGATTCTAAAGTGTACATTGAGGAGCAAAGACCAGGAAAAGCTGACACCATGATGGGGAAGGATAGTAAAGTTGGAGCACTTCCGCAGCCTGACCTCAAGATTCACTGTGAAGCTGCAGCAACCCAGTCCCGGTGTGATGGGAGCACAGACACATAGATCAGGGGAGCAGAAAGAGAGCCCACGCAGAGATCCACACAGATGCCTCCAACTCACTCCTGGAGAAGGGTGAGACGGTTAACTGAAAGATGTAACAGCTGGGCATTCACCTGCAAACAGAATGAGCCGGGACACCTTAGATCCTTCACAGACATTAATTCGAAGCTCATCGTGGAGCTAAACATAAAATGCAATAGTTAAAAAAGCTCTAGAAGAAAGCAGAGCAGACAAACTAGAGGACCTTGGGTTTGTTGATGCCGGATATGATGTGGAAGTCAATGCTGAATATTCATTGGAAGGACTGATGCTGAAGCTCCAATACTTTGGCCACCTGATGCAAAGAGCTGACTCGTTTGAAAGACCCTGATGCTGGGAAAGGCTGAAGGCAAGAGGAGAAGTGGGCAACAGAGGGTGCGATGGTTGCGTGGCATCACCAACTCAGTGGATGTGAGCTTGAGCAAGCTCCAGAAGATGGTGAAGGACAGGGGAGCCAGGCGTGCTGCAGTCCACGGGGTCACAAAGGGTTGGACGTGACTTAGCTACTGAGCAACAACATGACATGGTATCCAGTGGGATCTGGGACAAACAGGCACAAAATCAGGGAGTCTTTGTAAAGTATGGACTTCGAGTGATACAATGTTCTGGAGTTGGTTCGTTAATTGTTACAGATGCACCTTACTGAACTGGATGTGGATGATCCATGGAAGCAGATCACGGTAGACGGAAACTTTTTGCAATTTTTCTGTAATTCTACAACCCTCCTTAAAATAAGCTTTTTGTTTTTTGTTTTTTGTTTTTTTAAAATAAGCCAAGTACTGACCTGGAGATTTTACATAAAGTGCACATCTTTGTTACTTCTCGGGTAAAAAAATGTTGACAACATAGGGTCCACGAGAAATCTTGTTATTCAGAATCAACGTGGAATTTTAACACACGTGTAGCGTATTCATGCGGGCCTCCCAGATGGCGCTGGTGATAAACAATCAGCCTGCCATTGCAGGAGACACAAGAGGTGGGAGTTCGGTCTCTGGGGCTGGGAAGATCCCCTGGAGTAGGAAGTGGCAACCCACTCCAGTATTCTCTCCTGGGAAATTCCATGGACAGAGGAGCCTGGCGTGCTGCAGTCCATGGGGTTGCAAAAGTCAGACACGTCTGAGCGACTACGCATAATGTACACATGCCCATTTTATTGGACATATATATGTTTATTGGCAAAAAACGCTGCATTCAGCCAGAGCCTTGAGTCACTGCTCACTTCCTGCTGACCCCGGGAGCCACGGACGCTGTCCTGCGCAGAGATTACACGACTCCTGTAATTTTGTCCCCTCTCGCTCTCCGATCAGATATGCGAGGCCCTGACAGCAAATTTGAACACGTGTTTCTCCTGTAGATTTTGACAGAGTGCTGTTATTTCCTGTGTAGGAACAGTCCAATTTCCTGCCCACCATTTCAGGTTTTCTGCCGGGATGCAGGATAACATCTCCTGGCCACTCTGAGTGTGGTTTGAACTCTGAAGATGTCTGATGGAGGAAGTGATTGAATCCATTCTTTCCACCCCAAACTTAATGTCGAAATGATTACTCATCTCTCTACTCATAATGCCTATATTGCATGCTGGGGTTGGAAATACAGAAATCTAATTAAAACCTCCCACTTCTTTTAACACTCTAAGTGCCACGCCAGGTTGGTTTTACAAAGCACAAATGCTCTGAGTCTTTGTTCATGACCCAACGTCGCGTGTTTGAAGGCTTGGTTTTCTGGAAGGAGCCTAGGAGTGTGAAAGTCAGTTTCTAACTGTGGAAAGAAAACCTTTAAGAGTCCGGTGCGGCCTGCGGCAGTCCCGCTTGGCCTCTGCCCACTCCACCCCTGTGTGTGCAGGCAGACGCTGAGGTCAGGCTGCCTTCACTGCAGCCAGTCAGACCCTCACAAGCTGCTGTGTCCCTCCAGGAGAGGTCATTTTCTATAAAACATCAGCTGAAGCCCTGAAACGTGCCTTGCTCAGCATTTGCAATGCCTTGTCAATGACTTACGGTGAAGACTATTCAGCCCTGCCCTGAGGAGACCTCGGCCTCTCAGGAGATAAGCACCCTCTTGGATCACCTCCTGCGGGCAAGAACCAGGACCCATAGCTTTTCTGTTTTTAAATGTGGATTTCTGCTTGTATTAGCACAAAGAAAACTCTTTTGTGTGGTTCATGTTCCCAAGAAAATAAATATCATGGACACTTATTAGTATCAGAGAGTTCACAACGAGCTCTCAAAATCTGATTTTTGAGTTATTAATCTGAATTTCACTATTATCCTGCCAAAAAGACACTGTTCTTGTTTTCAAGTAATGATATAGGGAACCCACAAACAAAAAACATGGTTCAGAATGAATTTGGTAAAAATTCGTGTCTTAGTTGGGATTTTCCTGGTGGCTCAGGTAGTAGAGAATCCATCTGCAATTCTTGGGTTCAGTCCCTAGGTTCAGGAGACTTGGGTCCAATCCTTCGGTTGGGAAGATCCCCTAGAGCAGGAAATGGCAGCCCACTTCAGTCTTCTTGCCTGGAGAATTTCATGGACAGAGGAGTCGGTGGGATGCTGTCCATGGGGTCCCCAGGAGTTGGAATGAGTGAAAAAGCGCACGCACACACTGTCTTAGCAATGACGGCGGGAAGTGCTGTTTTAAGCATTTATGTGGTGACAGACCCAGAAGGCCATTCCCCGTTACCAGCGTCTCTTCACACCCTCAGGGTGGCTCCTGAGGACAGAGCCCAGGACGCGGGACAGGCCAGGACAGGCCAGGACACGGGGGAGGCTCTATGGGACAGCACTGGGTCACGGAGCAGGGCCCGGACGGCATCCAGGGGCGGCCTTCAGCCTCCCCTGCCAACGGAGTGTGTGTCATTATGGTGACAAACAGCCTTGTTTTGGTTTTGTTTTTTTTTTTTTTAACTTTGAAGGTGAAACGTTTAATTTTAAAATGTCCTCAGGAAATAGAGATATTGGGAAGCGGACTCTCGTTCTTCGTGTGACTTGTACAAGCAAACGTCGCAGAAAGTGTGGGCCGTGCCTCTGCGGGCCCCTGAAGAGCGTCGGCTCTGAACCGGATCACCGGGACCCCAGGGGGCCTGCAGAGCGTGTGTGAGCCCCTGCGGCTCGCGTGGCGTCCTGTGTCCACCGCTGTGCGTGCTGCCGGCGCCTCTGCTTCCGGGCTGGTCGCGCTGTCCTTGCAGGTGGAACCGGGCTCACCGGGGCCAGCACAGCAGGAGAAACAGACGGCAGCTCCGGGCAGGAGGTCTCCATCTGAGTCCCTGCTCTGAGCCCGAGCTGCTGAGCTCCCACCACAGAGGGTGCAAAGGCTGCCAGCCTGTCCACGGCCCAGCCTTGGCCCTCTGCCCACGGGTCAAACCTCTGGCCACTCAGCACACCGTTCAGCCCACCCCCCTCATGCTGTTTGCCGGCCGCTCCCCTACTCCTGCCCTGGGGCTCTGCTCAGGGTCCTTCCAACCGACTTCAGGGGGCTGACCACCCCCCGGCCCTCAGAAGGGCCTGGTGGAAGGCACTCCTCACAGCACAGAAAGCTCTGAACCTGCCCTGTTTCCTGGAGGCTGACAGCACATTTGCAAATGAAACCACAAAATACTAACAAGAGGGCAGGGCACCCATGCAGAGGTTTTCAAACCTCAGCAACAGGCAGGTGTTGGGTAAACTTTCCAGCTTTATTCCTGGCGGAAGTACCCTTGCTGTTATAGCTTGGCAAGTCGTTCCCTCTCTTTTAATTTATTCTGTTTTCAGGTCACTACTTGCCTCTAGACTTTATTTTTGGGGGCTCCAAAATCACTGCGGATGGTGACTGCAGCCATGAAACTAAAAGACACTTGCTCCTTGGAAGAAAACCTATGACAAACCTAGACAGTGTATTAAAAAACAGAGACATCATTTTGCCAACAAAGGTTTGTCTAGTCAAAGTTACGGTTTTTCCAGTAGTCACGTATGGATGTGAGAGTTTGGACCACAAAGAAGGCTGAGCACTGAAGAACTGATGCTTTCTAACTGTGGTGCTGGAGAAGCCTCTTGAGAGTCCCTTGGACAGCAAGATCAAGCCAGTCAATTCTAAAGGAAATCAACCCTGAATATTCATTGGAAGGAATGATGCTGAAGCTGAAACTGCAATACTTTGGCCACCTGATGCAAAGAGCTGAGTAATTGGAAAAGACCCTGATGCTGGGAAAGATTGAAAGCAGGAGGAGAAGGGGATGACAGGATGAAATGGTTGTATGGCATCACCGACTCAATGGACATGAGTTTGAACAGACTCCAGGAGATTGTGAGAGACAGGGAACCCTCGTGCTGTATTCCATGGGGTCACAAAGAGTCAGACAGGGCTTAGTGACTGAATAACAAGAACAATTTGCCTCTCAGTGTAACTCTGGTCTTTATGACGATGGTCCCTGATAAGCAGGACAAATGATTTCACACACCTGGGAGTGAGGCTGACCCCACTGAATCCTGGGAACAGACGGGAGGCTGGGGAACCAACCTGCCAGCCCTCCTTGTGGTGAAACCATGTTGAAGAAAAATCAGAAAAAGAGTAAATATAATACTGAACCACTCTGCTGTACCTCAGAAACTAACACCGTGCTGTAAATTAACTGTACTCCAATCAAAGAAGACCGGGGTCCAAGTCTTGACTTTATTCTGCTCTAAACAACAGACTGGTTCCAAATAGGAAAAGGAGTACGTCACGGCTGTATATTGCCACCCTGCTTATTTAACTTATATGCAGAGTACATCATGAGAAATGCTGGCCTGGAAGAAGCACAAGCTGGAATCAAGATTGCCGGGAGAAATATCAATAACCTCAGATATGCAGATGACACCACCCTTATGGCAGAAAGTGAAGAGGAACTCAAAAGCCTCTTGATGAAAGTGAAAGAGGAAAGTGAAAAGTTGGCTTAAAGCTCAACATTCAGAAAACGAAGATCATGGCATCTGGTCCCATCACTTCATGGGAAATAAATGGGGAAACAGTGGAAACAGCATCAGACTTTATTTTTTGGGGCTCTAAAATCACTGCAGATGGTGACTGCAGCCATGAAATTAAAAGAAGAAAAGTTATGACCAACCTAGATAGCATATTCAAAAGCAGAGATATTACTTTGCCAACAAAGGTCCGTCTAGTCAAGGCTATGATTTTTCCAGTGGTCATGTATGGATGTGAGAGTTGGACTGTGAAGAAGGCTGAGCACCGAAGAATTGATGCTTTTGAAGTGTGGTGTTGGAGAAGACTCTTGAGAGTCCCTTGGACTGTAAGGAGATCCAACCAGTCCACTCTGAAGGAGATCAGCCCTGGGATTTCTTTGGAAGGAATGATGCTAAAGCTGAAACTCCAGTCCTTTGGCCACCTCATGCGAAGAGCTGACTCATTGGAAAAGACTCTGATGCTGGGAGGGATTGGGGGCAGGAGGAGAAGGGGACGACAGAGGATGAGATGGCTGGATGGCATCACTGACTCGATGGACGTGAGTCTGAGTGAACTCCAGGAGTTGGTGATGGACAGGGAGGCCTGGCGTGCTGCGATTCATGGGGTCGCAAAGAGTCGGACACGACTGAGCGACTGAACCGACTGACTGAGTGAGTGACTGGAACCTCCTTGGACCGTGTGGATCACAACAAACTGCGGAAAATTCTTAAAGAGATGGGAACACTAGACCATCTTATCTGCCTCCTGAGAAATCTGCATGCAGGTCAGGAAGCAACAGTTAGAACAGGACATGGAACAACAGACTGGTTCCCAAATCGGAAAAGGAGTACGTCAAGGCTGTATATTATCACCCTGTTTACTTAACTCATGTGCAGAGTACATCATGAGAAATGCCAGGCTGGATGAAGCACAAGTTGGAATCAAGATTACCAGGAGAAATATCAATCACCTCAGATATGCAGATGAAATCAACCTTATGGCAGAAAGCAAAGAACTAAAGAGCCTCTTGATGAAAGTGAAAGAGGAGAGTGAAAAAGTTGGTTTAAAACTCAACATTCAGAAAACTAAGATCATGGCATCTGGTCCCACCACTTCATGGGAAATAGATGGGGAAACAGTGTCAGACTTTATTTTGGGGGTTCCAAAATCACTGCAGATGGTGACTGCAGCCATGAAATTAAAAGCTGCTTGCTCCTTGGAAGAAAGGTTATGACCAACCTAGACAGGATACTAAAGAGCAGAGACATTACTTTGCCAACAAATGTCCATTTAGTCAAAGCTATGGTTTTTCCAGTAGTCATGTGTGGATGTGAGAGTTGGACTATAAAGAAAGCTGAACCCTGAAGAATTTGATGCTTTTGAACTGTGGTGTTGAAGAAGACTCTTGAGAATCCCTTGGACTGCAAGGGGATCCAACCAGTCCATCCTAAAGGAGATCAGTCCTGAACTTTCATTGGGAGGACTGATGCTGAAGCCGAAACTCCAATACTTTGTGCACCTAATGCGAAGAACCAACTCATTGGAAAAGACCCTGATGCTGGGAAAGATTGAAGGCGGGAGAAGGGGACGACAGAGGATGAGATGGTTGGATGGCATCACTGACTTGATGGGTATGAGTTTGAGCAAGCTCTGGGAATTGGTGATGGACAGGGAGGCCTGGCGTGCTGCAGTCCCTGAGGTCACAAAGACTTGGACATGACTGAGTGACTGAACTGAACTGAAATGAAACCTCCTGTGGATGGCCACCGACCCGGTGCATGAGGCATATCCCCAGGCCGTGTTGCTGACCTACCCACGTCTTTTAAAATCTGCTAATAGGGTGAATTACGTCAATTGCTTTTTGAATGATGATTTAGCCTTGCATTCCTGAAATAAATCGCTTGTGGTTATGTTTTATTATCCTTTTTACATATTGTTGGATTGTATTTGCTGAAACTTTGTTGAGGATATTTACATCTATGTTCATGAGCTGTATTTGTCTGCAGTTTTCTTGTAATGTCTTTTTGGTTTTTGATTGTTTGTTTAATCATAGCTATGCTCCTCATGTATGATGACTTGGGAAGTGACCCCTCTTTTCAGTTTCCTTAGGGTTTGTGTGCTCTAAGTAAATTTTCTTCCTTAAATATCTGGCATAATGTGGGAGTGGAGTTTCCTTTGTAAAAAGTTTCTTAACTAGAAAACCAATTTTTGACAGAATGTGATCATTCAAATCATGTTTATTTTAAGTGAGCATTTACAGTATGTGTCTTTCATGGAATTTACCTGTTTTATTTATCTAAGTTCTCTAAATTCATAAGCACATGATCGTATTTCCTTACTATACTTTTCATTTTGGTAGGATCTAAAGCAATTTCACCTCTTTCATTTCTATACTGGTAATTAGTGCTTTCTTTTTTTTTCTTGGCCCACTTGGACAGGGGTTTATGAATTTCATTCATCTTTTTGTAGCGCCATTTCCTTTCTGTTACTTTTGTCTTTTCGGCTCCATTGCTATCTGGTCTTCTTATTTTCTTCCTTCTGCTCACATTGATTTTTAACTTACTTTTCTCTTTCTACTTTCTTATGAAAGTAGCTTAGGTCATGTATCTGAAATATTTTATTCTTTCTAAAGAAGCATTTTAAGGCTATGAAATTCCTTTCTAAGTGGGTGGTTAGCTGCAAGACACATGCTTTTTTAAATTTCTTATAATTGAATATATTTTTTTCAATCTCTTTTTTTTGTTTGACCTGTGATTTATGTAAAAATCTGTTTACCAAATATTTAGGGATTTCCCTAATAATTTCATGTTCTTTATTTTTATTTAGTTCTATTATGATCTGGCTAAGTGGTAAAGAATCTGCCTGCCAATACAGGAGACACAGGAAACTCGTGTTTGATCCCTGGGTTGGAAAGATCCCCTGGAGGAGGAGATGGGAACCCAATCCAGGGTTCTTGCCTGGAAAATCCCATGGACAGAGGAGCCTGGAGGGCTACAGTCCATGGGGATGCAATGAGTTGGACACGACTGAGCATGCACACACGTTATGATCTGAGACATGCTTTGTATAATTCTAGTTGTCTTACATTTGTTAAAACTTGCTGTCCTTTCTGTCTCTGCTGCCACCTTGGCACCTGTGAAAAAGCGTATGGTGAAGCAGGAGGAAGGGGGCGAAAGAAAAAGAAAAGCAGGTCCTGGAGCTTCCTCTTGACTGTACCCACCTGGTAGAAGATGGAGTCATGGATGAGGCCAATCTTGGGCAGTTTCTTCGGGAGAGAATCAAAGTGAAAGAAAAGCTGGGAATCTTGGTGGAGGGGCTGTTACAACCGAGAGAAACAAAAGCAAGATTACTGTAGATTTTTCCCCAAAAGGTATTTGAAATATCTCACCAAAAAATATCTGAAGAATAATCTATGTAGTTATGAGTAGTTGCTAGCAGCAAAGAAAATTATAAATAGTGTTACTTCCAGATGAACCAGTTTGAAGAGGAGGAAAATGAAGAGTAAAACTCAGTTATCTGGAATATGTGTGCTCTTGCTATTGCTGCTGCTAAGTCGCTTCAGTCGTGTCCGACTCTGTGCGACCCCATAGACGGCAGCCCACCAGGCTCTCTGTCCCTGGGATTCTCCAGGCAAGAACACTGGAGTGGGTTGCCGTTTCCTTCTCCAATGTGTGAAAGTGAAAAGTGAAAGTGAAGTCGCTCAGTTGTGTCCGACGCTTAGCGACCCCATGGACTGCAGCCTCCCAGGCTCCTCCATGCATGGGATTTTCCAGGCAAGAGTACTGGAGTGGGGTGCCATTGCCTTCTCCAGGAATATGTGTATAACTTCTTAAATAAAACAAAGAACACCAGCAGCAACAAAAAGACAGCTGCACTCAGGACACAATTTGGTGAGCACGTACGCGCACCACGCATGTGCTAAGCCGGCTCAGTCGTGTCTGACTCTCTGTGACCCTGTGAATTGTAGCCCCTGACTCCTCTGTCCATGGGATTCTCTAGGAAAGAATACTGGAGTGGGTTGCCACGCCCTCCTCCAGGGGGTCTTCCAGACCCAGGCATCCAGCCTGCATTTCTTGGGTCTCCTGCAGTGGCATTCAGGTTCTTCACACGGGAGCCACATGGGAAGCCGTGAACACCATATTTGGTGTTGCTCAGTCACTCATTCATGCTTGACTCTGTGGCCCCATGGACGGCAGCACATCAGGCCTCTCTGTCCTTCACCATCTCCTGGAGCTTGCTGGCTCAAACTTGTGTCCATCGAGTTGGTGGTGCTATCCAACCATCTGGTCCTCCGCCATCCCCTTTTCCTCCTGCCTTCAATCTTTCCCAGCATCAGGGAAAAATTAAATATACACCACATATAAGATATGGAACGTAACATATACTGTACATCACTTGTCAACATATTGGTTACTATTCCACATACGCTGGAAAAGAACACATATCCCGCTGTTGCTGGGGGAAGTGTTCTGCTGATGTGAAGGTCGACTGGGTCCGGTTTGGTAATGACGCTGCTCAGCCATGTGTGTCTTCCCGGATCCGTGTCTCTTATCTTAACTCTAGCTCTGCCTATCTGTTGGCAGAGGCGTGAGGAGGCCTCCAACGGTGCACGTGCGTCTGTCTGTTTATCCTTGTGGTTCTATTAGCTTTGACTTTATGACCTTCAAGTCCTTGTTGTTAGGTGTAGTCACGCTTAGAATTAATTTTTTATCGTTATATAATATCTTTTTATCCTTGGTAATATTTCTTGCTCCAAGTCTATATTGCCTGATATTAATATAGCTACTCCAGATTTGTTTTGTTTAATATTTAAATAAAATCTTTAAAAACTGTTTTTACTTTAAACATATATGTGTTTTTATTATCAAAGTAGATTTCTTGAAATAGCGTATAGTTGTCTTTTTAAAGAAAATACAATTTAATAATCCCTGCCTTTTAGACCATTTACATTTAATGTAGTTATCAAAATAGTTGCATGTACATCTACCACATTATTATTTTTTGTTTATTTCTTCTATTTTTATTCTTCTTTTTCCCCTTTCTTGCTTTTTTTCTGGATTATCTGAGTGTTGATAATTAGATAGATAAATAGAAAGAAGTATCAATATATAGATAAATTAACATACTTATATATCTTAGTAATATTATTCATAGAATAACATAACATAATAATAGAATATTATTATTCTATTTGAGTGCACTAGATTTGTGCCATATTCTTTACATCCTTCCTTCAGTGACAAAGTTTTCAAAGAACTGCTTTTATAGAATTTATGACACTGCACTGTTTGATTGATTTGTTGGGTCCGCTAGTCTGATTGAGAACTGAAGCTTTTACTTTGATTTGCTTTTCTATTTATCACTTAGCACATAAAGAACTTTCTAAAAATGGTCTTTGAATAAATTAATGAGCTTAAGATATTCAATAAAACACATAATATTAACCAATTGTTTCATTTTATCAGTAGCGATTTCTTTTTTCCAATTACCTAAACAAACAGCCCACAAGTCAATTTTCTTCCTTTCCTTCCAAGAAACGTTCTGTTTCCTCTTTCCTTAAACCGACTGTTGAGTTGTTCTCTGTCTCTGGCGCTTTTCCGACCAACCTACCAAGCATGCAGCTCCTGAGTTATGAAGTCTCCCACCCTTGCCCCCCCAATATCTGCCCTTTCTAAGCTCCAGAACCTCAAATAAGTCTCAGAACTCCCTCCCATAGGGTGGACCTTCAGTAAACATTGCTTAATGAACAAAAGTAGAGCTAATTTTTTTTCCCATCAGATTGGATTTTTGCTTTAATGCAATTTTTTTTTTTCCTTTTTTGAGTCCTTGAGGGAAAAAAAAAGGCAATATCCAGAGGAACACAGTGGGGCATTGTGTCAGGTGGCCCAGAGGAAGGGGGATGATGCTGCATCTGCCCAGTAACAGACGCGCGTGGCGACAGCAGAAGTGGAAATGATACTGCATCTGCCCAAAAACAGACGCGCGTGGCGACGGTAGAAGCGGAAATGATATGCATCTGCCCAGTAACAGACATGCGTGGCGACAGTAGAAGCCATCCCAAAGGTGCCAGGGACGCTTCAACTGTTTTTGCAAAACACAATGCATTTGTTGTTGTTGTTTCAATTGACTTCTGGTTTGATACCGTTGAAATAGAAAGCTCTAAACCAGTGAGCATTTCAGGAAATCAATTTATGCTAAATTCAGACTCTGGGTAGGATGATGCTGCTGTTTGCGCTTGCTTGACCTCCCTTTCAGCACCAAGTTCTCTGTCCACAGCTTTCAGGAACAGAAGTGCTCATATTTCCCACATTCTTTGTTGTCATAAGCCCTGTAGCAACAGTATGTGTTCTGACTTCCAGTGCAGCAGGGAGAATGGGGGTGTTGTTGGTACGACCTCCTCCACTAAACGACGAGGTCCACATCACCCGGTAATGCTGGGACAACAAGCCCCTGTCCAGAGGTCGTCACCAAGCCTGGGGCGCGAGCACCAGCACCTTCGTCTCCCTGCTGTGTCACCACAGCATTAGCATTTCCGTGATAAGTAGAGGCGCTTCGCTGACATTTGGATCAGTGCAGTCGTCATTAAATGGTCTTATTTCTTAAGGTGTGATCTTTTTTATCCTGAAGGTAGTGCAGATTGTGAGTGGTCCGTGAAGCGGGAGAAGGACAGTGTTTACCTGATATATTAACAGAGCCAGGACAGGCTCCTGGGACACACAAGGTCTGCTCCAGACATGCCGGTGCACAAGCCCTGAAGCCCCCAGATCACTTCCACCTTCAGTTCATCTCTTCTTATCCGACTTGAGTCATCCTTCAGAGCTCAGGTCAAGCTCAGCCTCCACCAAGGAGTGTTCCTCAACCCTGATGACAATTTACAGCCTGAAATATATAAAATGCTAACAGAGACTGACCCAAGTAACATCAGAGATAACACCTTTGAGCACATTATCTATCCTCAAAATAGAACGATGCTCGTTTCCCCTTATTTAAGGTGAGGCAGCAGACACTCGGAGCAGCTGAAGTCCAGTGAGGGCTCGGCCACGGGTGAGCACAGCCCCACAGAGCCAGGGCTCCTTTGAGATTTCAAACCCCAGGCACAGCCCTGCTGACATGTGACGTGTGACATGTGACAGGCCTGAGTTCCATTTGCAGGTGTGTTTGCTGATATACTGAGCTAAAGAAAATGTGCTTTAATAGCAAAGAGTATGGCTTGTATTTATTTCCCATTGTTCTGAGTCTTGAGCACATTCATACATCTTTAAACTTTTGGTACGTATTCAAGGGGGGTTCCCCAATGGCTCTGGGGTAAATAATCCCCCTGCAATGCAGAAGACACGGGTTCAAGCCCTGGATGGGGCAGATGCCCTGGGGGAAGAAATGGCAACCCACTCCAGTATTCTCACCTGGAGAATCCCATGGGCAGAGAGCCTGGTGGGCCACAGTCCACAGGGTCGCAAAGAGTCAGACACGAATGAGTGCACACACGTATCTTCAAGACTGAAGCCCAGCAAGTGCCTCTTCCCTTCTTAGCAGGCTTGGGTTTGTGTTTGCACTGATAACCCAGGTATCCGTCCAGTCAGAGCGACCCTGGACAGCTGGGAAGCTGACCACGGGAGGTTTTGAGGGGCGCCGCCTGCACCAGGAAATGATCCCTGCTTCTGTCTGCTGAAAGGACGTCTGCCAGATGGTCAGGTCCCAGCCGCTTATGGGATGGGGAGGAGACTGAGGCGGGAGTGAGGGGACCCTTTAAGTTCGCGCAGCTGGCTGGCTGCAGGGACACAGGTTCCGACTTCAGAGTCACTGCTCCCTGCTGTCCGGTGCTGCCTTCCACTGCTCCTCTCCCCCGGGAGGGGAACGTGTTTACACCCATCTGTAAACGCAGCGGAGCACCTCCAGCCGTGCACCCCGGCGTCAAGCACAGCAGCAGAGCATTTTGTGACCAGACAATGTATCTCAAACATCCACTTCAGCCGTTTCTTAGGATTAGCTGACAGTTTGTGCTTTCAGGAGACATAGAACTAAGTTTTCTCAGAATATGCTATTACCATTATGAGAAGATACTTGCCATTTACACGTTAAAGGTTATTTATCCAGGCTGTGCTAGTTTCAGGAGCACACAAAGTGGTTCAGTTATACATACACACGTGTCATCCTTTTTCAAATTCTTTTCCCAATAAGGTAAGGCTGTTGCATAATACTGAGCTGAGTTCCTCGTGCTATACAGTAGGCCCTAGTTGGTTATCTATTTTAAACATAGAACTGTGTACCTGTTAACATCACATTGCGATTAGCACAACCCTGCTAATCAATTATACTCCAACATAAAACAAAAAGTTTAAAAATTTTTTTATCCAAATTTGGGAAGTCTACTTGCTGTCTAAAGCCCACTTTGGGCCAGAAAATGGGGACTTTGGCAGATTAGCACGTGATCACACTTGCCGCACGTATTGACCTCATTTAAAAGATGAGGAAATGAAAACTCAGCAGCATTAGCTAGCTGCCTAACATCCAGTGTGGGTGCCGTCAGATCACCTACAAGCCGGACTCTGGAGCCCCCGGCCTGGGGCTGTCCCGGTCGAGCCGTGGAACCATCGGCGCTTCGCGTTCCTGGGCTGGGGCGGCTGCGGCGTTTCTGCAGCCGATAAACAAGGCCTGCCTCCCACCCCTCAGGAGCTGAACCTGGTCACAGTTACACAATGTCCCGCTGAGATGGAACCAGGGTGCAATGCCCCCGTGGCATCTTGTTCCCTGAGCTTTGTTAAATCTTTTAATTAAAGCATGTTAACAAAGCCAAAGAAAAATAAATGGCCCTGCTTGCAAGGAAATTAAATGGAGGAACTAAACCCATTTATAATTATTGTATTTCAATTAGGCTATAACAGGGCTGGGTGAACAGAAAGATAAAAAGAAACAATACTGACATGTGCATTTCATAAATATTTGCAAAATCCTGTTAGAAAGAGAGCAATACAAATAACACTTTAAAATAGTCCGGTCCCCGGCAGCGCCCTTTATGCTAATCACTGTATGAAATAATTTATCTGCCTTGTTCTCACCAAAATTCATCCTAACATGCTAACAAAGCTTTTTACTACTCTTCAACCAATGCATGAAATTCCCTTGAAGGAAGACACTATATCAATGCATGATAACATTTTAATTTACTATTTTAAAATGAAAATACAATTAAACTTTTGAAAGAGCTAGAATTAAATTTAAACCCTGTCTACTTTCATGCTCAAATAGCCAGTTTTCACTGGAACAAGAAAAATATAAATTGCCAGCTTCTATTTAATCCAAATTTCCCCTACCATTTGAAAAATAATTGTATGCATACCTAATTTTCTGTTCTGACAAAAAAAAAAAAAAAATGAAAAGCATGAAAAGAATTGACTTTTTTTTAGTCGCAGGTAAGCTGCGGCTTACCCCAGAGCGCTGGCGGGGGAGGTAGTGGCGATGAAGATCTGTCTCCCTCTTTAGGGCCCGCATCATGGAATATCCCCCACCCAAAAGATCCCGTCCTTCAGGCTGGGGGCTGTGGCCAGGACTCAGGACTCAGTCCTAGATGAGCCGCTTAGGCTTTCCTCCTCCACACCCTGGTTTTGGTGTCTGCAAATTTTCAATAATCAAAAGTCATCACCTCCTAGTTTACAAGGTGAGGTGGGATCCCGTCTTTGTAGAGCTGAGTCCCAGGGCACAAGGTGGGCTGGGGGCATTATGACTGCCATCGTTATTGACTAGGATCTTGGGTTTATTTGCTTTGTTCATAGAAAATAGACAGGAAGCTAGTCTTGTTAATGTACACTCACATCATCAGGGGAAGAGGAAGCTATTTGAAAACCACTATCATCTCACGAGGAGCCGAGTAGAGACAAGCAGGATGAGCACTAGGAGAGGGCTTCGTAACAAGGGATGGAACGCTTTCACATTTGTTGCGTCTAATAACAAAACGATCTATGAGAAACATAGACAGTGTATTGAAAAGCAAAGACATCACTTTGCCAACAAAGGTCCATCTAGTCAAGGCTATGGATTTTCCAGTAGTCACATATGGACGTTGAGAGTTGGACTATAAAGAAGGCTGAACACCAAAGAATTGATGCTTTCAAACTATGGTGTTGGAGAAGACTTTTTGAGAGTCCCTTGGACTGCAAGGAGAGCCAACCAGTCCATCCTAAAGGAAATCAGTCCTGAATATTCATCAGAAGGACTGATGCTGAAGCTCAAACTCCGATATTTTGGCCACCTGAAGTGAAGAACTGACTCAATGGAAAAACCCTGATGCTGGGAAATATTGAAGGCAGGAGGAGAAGGGATGACAGAGGATGAAATAGTTGGATGGAATGACTGAGTCAATGGACAGGAACTTGGGCAAACTGGGGGAGATAGCGAGGGAGAGAGGCCTGGTGTGCTGCAGTCCATGGGGTTGCAAAGAGTCAAGCATGCCCTGGCAACTGGACGACAACAACAATAATAACAAAATAAACATGGGCACCAGATTGCCTGACTTTAGAATCCCCTTTGACTACTGCGTTGTGTAAAATTTGTGCATCAGTTGGAAGTCATGCACGTGCTTGGTCAGGGGTGCCGAGAAGTGTGTGTTGCTCTGATGTGATGAGAACGAGGCTTCATCCTGCAGGGAGCGTGAGGAGGGCGATGAGCTCAGATGCTCAGAGTCTCCAGCAGGCGTGGTGGAGGGGTGAGAGCTCTAGTGGTCAGCCAAGGAGCCAGCACTTGAAGAGCAGCCTCAGCACGGGCTCCGCCATGGACAGCGTGCCTGGACCGGATCTCTAACTGCATCCCCCAGCGCAGAATCAGGCAAGGCTCCCAGGGGGCCTGTCTGAGGGTCCCTTCTGTGCAGTGTCCCCTCCTGCCCCCGAGTAGCAGGGGGCCTGTGCTGCTATTTACTGCCCATCATTTTGACAGCAAGTGGCATGCCACTGTCTGGCTTTAAATTATGAATAAGTAAATAATTGGATTCCTCACTTAAAATTAGATGGCAATAAGATTGCTCTGTCACCCAGGAAACTGGGCCTAAAAGAGAGGAAAGAAATGAAAAACAGCAAAAGCAAAAAGGACTTCCATGTCCACAGTGGCCTAGGGGTTCCATCTCACACACCTGCTTCTGCAGGGGGCCCTGGCTACCCCTCCCACCTAAGCTGACTCTGGGTGCTGGCACCCAGCCAGGGGGCTTGGGGGGTGTGTGTGTGTGCACGTGTATCTGCAAGTTGCAGGGCGTGTTTACGAGTGTGGGTATGCACATGTGCACGTGTGTGCGTGTGCATGTCTGTGTGGGGTGTTGTGCCTATGTGTAGGTACGGGTGTGTGCACGTTGCCCAGTGTGTGTGCGTGTGGGCGGGGTGTGTTACACGTATGTATAGGTATGGGTATGTGTATGTTGCCCAGTATGTGTGCATATAACGTGTGTGCACGTGGGCAGGGTGTGTCACACGCATGTACAGGTTGGGCGCATGTATGTTGCCTGGTGTGTGTGTGCTGCATACTGTGTGTGCATGCAGTGTGTGTGTGCACGTCAGCAGGGAAGGCATGTTACACATATGTATAGGTATAGGTGTGTATGTTGCCTAGTGTATATATGTCGGACCAGAGGCTCAGGAGCTGTCCTCTAGGGACGCACGAAACTGGGCACCGTCCAGGGAGCAGGCAGCCGTGAGCAGGCAGGGGAGGGGGACCAGAGAGGCAGGGCTGGTTCCCCAGCAGCCCCCTCCCCTGCCCCTGTCGCGGCCTCACGCTCGCTCCCCAATTGCTTTAGCCCGGAGCGGTTGACATTTAGCCCAGCCAGATAATCGAGGAGTAACATTTGCGTTACAGTTTAACGCGACCTCTGCCTCTGCAGCTCTTTTTAGATTAGCTTCTAAAGAAGAGAGAGGGAGGGCGTGGGGGTCCGCACAGCAAGCAGGAGGGGCGGGAGCCTGTTACTGCCACCCGGGTCACCTCGGCTTTTGCAGGGGTGGCAACTATTAAGAGGACAGAATTAGGAGCTGGGAGAGGCGCCAGGCGGCCGGAGGTTAATGGATTGACTATTACCTGTGGGAGGCGTGGGCGCAGCGGTGGGATGGGGCTGGCCCTGCCTTTCCTGAGAAACCAGGGGGTCACCGAGTGCAGCGTGGAGGGCCAGCAGGTCTGCTGATCCGAGAGGAGCTACTTTTCATCCTAAAGCCCGTGTTGAGGAGACTTAGGAGGACTGTGTGAGGGAGAGAATGCAGGCTCCGGTCTTGCCAGTGACTGGTCTGGATCCTGATGGCTGGTTTACGTGTTGGAGGCCAACCAGGCAGTCAGCGGCCTCTTGGCATAATCAGTAGCATTGCACGATCAGCGGGCAAATTTAAAACACTAATCTGTAGATTGAAAAGGATTCTGAATGACAAAGAGGAGGAAGTGGGTTTTAGTAGGAGAAATTGAATGGAGCTCTAAGAGCACCAGAGACAGGCCACCCCTATGAGGACAATTTCCCTTAAAAATCCCGTTAGCTACATAACTACGAATGATATTTACCCACAGGAGTGTCTGAGCATCTTGTCCAGGGTGGGTCTGATCTGACAGTTAAGCAGCCTGGCTGAGGGTCAAGCATCCGTGTAGATCAGACTGGCAGGAAACTTTTACCATTTATCACCTGGATGAGCGCTGACTTCCCAGGACCCCCAATGTCTAAGAAGGACACCTGTGGCTGTGGGGTGGCTGTGTCTAAACCATTGGGAAGTAGCACAAATCCTTAATCATCTCTATGAAATGGGAGAGCTTTCCAGGCGGCTCAATCATAAAGAACCTGCCTGTCAATGCAGGAGACACAGGAGATGCCTGTTCAGTCCCGGGGTCAGGAAGATCCCCTGGAGGAGGGCAGAGCAACCCACTCCAGTATTCTTGCCTGGACAATCCCATGGATAGCGGAGCCTGGTGGGCTACAGTCGCAAAGAGTCAGACACGACGGAAGTGACTTAGCATGCACACATGCATAGAACAGGCAAAACACCAGCAACACAATCCATGTGTGCGTGCGTGTGTGCAAGTCGCTTCCATCATGTCCAACTCTTTGCGACCCCTCGGACTGTAGCCCATCAGGCTCCTCTGTCCATGGGATTCTCCAGGCAAGAACACTGGAGCGGGTTGCCAGGCCCTCCTCAACACAAGCCGTACTAAAACAAAATTACAGTTTTGGAAATTTCATGAAAATGTCTATTTTCATACAGAGGACGTTGAGTTGCAGTGCCCACCCCGGAACATCTTTCCTGCCGCTTAAATTTGCAGACCTGAAAATTCCCAGCAGAGTCAAATAACCACAGATCAGATTAGCTGAGCTTTTTACCCAGAACCAAGCTCCACTCTTCAGGGAAATAAATCTCTAGGAAATGGAAGCCGTATCTGGGTGGGGACGCCTGCGTGGTTGTGACAGGGACAATGTCGACCCCAAGAAAGTAATTTTTAAACACTCCGGAGAATGTGCCTGCACTCTTCCAGTTGTTTTTGTTCCTCTTGGTTTCAGCTGCTTCACCTTTGATTCCTGCCATCTGCTAGGAGGATATGAGGGCCATCAGGGTGAAATAATGACAATTGGTAGCTCTCGCTGGGGACTTGGGGTGAGCCTGTCATTGCTGAGTGCTTAACACATATCAATTCATAAAAAGCATATCAATCTTCCTAACTGATTAGCAGACAAAGATTTGAACTAAATGCAAAGAGAGAAAACCCTCCTTCTTACCCAGGCTGGTGTCAGAGAAGAGCCGGGACGGAGGGAGACGGCAGTTGGCGCCTCTTAAGAGTTAAATCGATTTCCAGGCATCTCTTCTTTAAGATTGTGTCAATTCCTCGGAAAGTCACACTGGTGAGGCTTAAAAATTGTATCACAGCTCAAGTGCCACAGATGGCAACGCACACTCCACTCCTAAGCCTTTCTGACGTTGCTAACTCTTTGGTTACGGGGGCTGTGTGCCCACAAAGGTCGATTTGGCCAGCGGTTCCTCCAACACGGTTATGTGTGACCGAAGGCAGTGGGGAGCCTCTGGGGCCGCCTGATCCCCGGAAGCTCAAAGGAAGTCTCCGAGGACAGGCTGGTGTTTGGTCGGCTCTAAACCTGCCCAATATCTCTGAAAGGGTGACCTGCTGACACCGGGCAGGCGCTGCTCCTCATTTAATTAAGAGAGAAAGGGTTTCAGTGGAGAGTGGGCTCTGGGCTCCTTTGTAATTTTCGCTGACCAATCCAATTATGTGGATAATTGCAAACGCGTTTCAAAAAGAAGGGGGAATCAGTCCCAGAATAAATCAAGATTCAGTCAAGGGGGCTGCTGTTCAGAAGAAAAAAAAAATGTGAGCAGGAAGAGAATTAGAGGCAACAGCCACGTCGTCTCAACGGGAGACGTATAGTAAGAATGGCTGTTGTTAATTCCTGCCACCGGGTCGGGCACTGGCTCACCGGCGCGGCCGCTTGGTGGAAGGGTGTGGGCGCCTTTCTGTAAACTGGCTCGACATCCTCTTGAGTCCATACCACACAGGGACCACGGCCATCACAGACAGAGGTGAATTTGAAAAGACTTTGTTTGGTTTTTAGTTCAACAATCCGCATGGCCTGTATCTTTCTGCAGACATTTATTTCAAGGTACTTAAAAACTGACTTTTATGAGATAATTTAGGCAGTGATTATTTTTGTTGAGAAATGTGTCCTTTTATCCCCCTCATTCATCCTGGGCTAAGGTATTTCTGTTTGTCAGAATGCCACTGTTTCTGATAAATGACTGCAGACAGACTGCTACACTTTATTAAAAAGTAATAACAATTTTTGTACGCACCCTTCACATTGTAGGGGGGGCCATGAATCAAAGGACACTGCTGTCTGGGCCTGATAAATGCGCCGTTTACCAGCTGAGGAGTTATTTAGGACTGGCTATTAATTTAAATCACATTTATCTTCCCCGGATGGGGGAGGCGGCTGTGATAGAGCGTCCAGTGACCAATGGTGCGGCTAAGTGCACATTATTTATTGCCTCAGCCTCTACCCGGCTGTGCAATATGTTAAAAAAAAAAAAAGCCAGTGCCAATTACCGCGGTTAATCTCGTCAGGGCAATAACAAATTTCTTCCCAACACAACGCAATTTTTATGCTTGCACTTTTTCTCCTCCAGACAGACTTGCTTCTAATTCTCCATCATTAAACCCAAAGCTCTCGCTCCCCTGAGTGCTCATGGGAAATTCCTATGTCTCTCGATTTCACCTTTGTTTGGAGAACAGTGCATTTTTTATGCATTATTCGAAGGCAAGTGTGTTCTTTTGAGGCCTTAATGAGTATTTGTGGATAACACGGAGAGGTGGTGTGTACTGCGAGTCAGACTGGCCATATTTTACTATTAAGTGTTTCCTCATTAATAACAGTGCCTCTTGTGCGGCTTCTCAATTCACCAAATTCTTATTATGCAGAATAACAACGGGGAAGAACCCATCATAAGCATATTTTTGCCAATTAACTTCCACTTGATGGATCCATGGAAGAATAAAACAGTTCTAATAAAATGAATCTTGGACACAAAATAAATCCAAACATGAGCAGCTCCACTCTCTGGCAGAGCCTCAGGCGTGGTGGGTGCCTCTGCTGGGGTGTCTCGGGCGCACTGTGCACAGATGACATGGTCCTCAGGCTTCGGGTCCCGCCACGCAGCATCATTGTCCCCTCTGACTTCCAGACCCCACACTCGCAGCTGCAGGCTGGCCAGGCTCTGATGTCCAGTAGACGCTCCCGAAGTGGAGAGCATAAACGTGAGCTAAACAGAAGCAAAGCTCAGAATCCCCAGAGCATACCTACGTGGACGGCACGGGCATGTGTGTGTGTTCACACTGCTTCACGTGTAAATAGAATGATGACTGTAAAACCATGACTGCATTGAGTTTTCTGGGTGTTTCCTTTGCAGACACTGTACCTGAGCCATTTCCAGGGGGAGAGGCGGATCCGGGGACAACAGAACACGGGATTGAAGGAATCCGCCCTCATGACCCAGTGTCTTCAGACAAGCCGGCGCCCTTGCCCCTCTGATGGCTGATTTGACAGGTGGTGGGTGGCTGGTTCCTGGGAGACGGTTAAAAAAAAAAGCGGTTTGGAAGAACTCTAATGAGCCCCATCCCAGGGCACAAAATGAGCCCAGTTCAGCCTGCCTGGGGGTCCGTGCTCCACACAGCTGCAGCGGCCCTGCTGTACTGCACGAGGCCACAGACTCAGAACAGCCCCTCCTGGGCCACGGTGACCGTGGCCCCCAGAATAAATCCAACAGTTTGCAAAATCAAGGTCTTGTGTAGGATGTGGAACAGCACAGGAGAAAACTGTGCGTGTGTATGTTTATATATACACGAGTGTATATGCACACATGTATTCATATATACATTTATGCATTGGTGTGCACGTTATACATAGGCCTTCCTCAGTGATCAGTGCAAAGAAACAGAGGAAACAGTACAATGGAAAAGACTAGAGATCTCTTCAAGAAAATCAGAGATGCGAAGGGAACATTTCATGCAAAGATGGGCACAATAAAGGACAGAAATGGTATGGACCTAACAGAAGCAGAAGATATTAAGAAGAGGTGGCAAGAATACACAGAAGAACTGTACAAAATGATCTTCATGACCCAGATAACCATGACAGCGTGATAACTCACCTATAGCCAGACATCCTGGAATGCGAAGTCAGTTGGGCCTTAGGAAGCATTACTACAAACAAAGCTGGTGGAGGCGATGGAATCCCAGTTGAGCTCTTTCAAATCCTAAAAGATGATGCTGTGAAAGTGCTGCACTTACTGTGCCAGCAAATTTGGAAAACTCAGCAGTGGCCACAGGACTGGAAAAGGTCAGTTTTCATTCCAAATCCAAAGAAAGGCAATGCCAAAGAATGCTCAATTTGCATTCATTTCACATGATAGCAAAGTAATGCTCAAAATTCTCCAAGTTAGGCTTCAGCAATATGTGAACTGTGAACTTTCAGATATTAAAAAAAGGCAGAGGAACTAGAGATCAAACTGCCAACATCCGTTGCATCATCAAAAGAGCAATAGAGTTCCAGAAAAACATCTACTTCTGCTTTACTGACTATGCCAAAGCCTTTGACTGTGTGGATCACAACAAACTGTGGAAAATTCTTAAAAGATGGGGATATCAGACCACCTGACCTGCCTCCTGAGAAATCTGTATGCAGGTCAAGAAGCAGCAGTTAGAACTGGACATGGAATAACAGACTGGTTCCAAATCAGGAAAGGAGTACATCAAGGCTGTATATTGTCACTCTGCTTATTTAACTTACATGCAGAGTACATCATGAGGAATGCCAGGCTGAATGAAGCACAATCTGGAATCATGATTTTTGGGAGAAATATCAATAATTTCAGATATGCAGATGACATCACTGTTATGGCAGAAAGTGAAGAAGAACTAAAGAGCCTCTTGATGAAAGTGAAAGTGAAAGAGGAGGGTGAAAAAGTTGGCTTAAAACTAACATTCAGAAAACTAAGATCATGGCATCTGGTTCCATCACTTCATGGCAAATAGATGGGGAAACGATGGAAACAGTGACAGACTTTATTTTTGGGGGGCTCCAAAATCACTGCAGATGGTGATTGCAGCCATGAGATTAAAAACTGCTTGCTCCTTGGAAGAAAAACTATGACCAAGCTAGACAGCATACTAAAAAGCAGAGACATTACTTTGCCAACAAAGGTCCATTTAGTCAAGGCTATGGTTTTTCCAGTAGTCATGTATGGAACTTGGACTATAAAGAAAGCTTAGTACCGAAGAATCGATGCCTTGAAATTGTGGTGCTGGAGAAGACTCGAGAGGCCCTTGGACGGCAAGGAGATCCAACCAGTCCATCCTAAAGGAAATCAGTCCTGAATATTCATTGTAAGGAATGATGCTGAAGCTGAAACTCTGATACTTTGGCCACCTGATGTGAAGAACTGACTCATGAGAGAAGACCCTGATGCTGGGAAAGATTGAAGGCAGGAGGAGAAGGCGACAACAGAGGATGAGATGGTTGGATGGCATCACCGACTCAATGGACATGCGTTTGAGTAGACTCTGGGAGTTGGTGATGGACAGGGAGGCCTGGTGTGCTGCAGTCCATGGGTCACAAAGAGTCGGACACGACTGAGCGACTGAACTGGACTGATGAACATTATACAATGAATGTATTTATATGTGCAGCATATATACATTTATAGATTTATTCATGTGTGGATACTTGTATATATACGTACATCTATATCTGTGTCCTAAGTTGCCTCAGTCATGTCCGACTCCTTGCAACCCCGTGGACTGTAGCCCACCAGACTCCTCTGTCCATGGGATTCTCCAGAGAAGAATAATGGAGTGGGTTGCCATGCCCTCCTCGTATATATGCACACATAGGTACGCATATATACATACATTAACTATAGTTATTAGATAGGTTAAATAAATATAACATTTAAATGGGGGCGGTGAGCCAGAATTAGGTGGACTTTGATGCTCCCCTTCAAGAAGCACTCCCAAGGGCCAGGGAAGGGGGCCACCACCCGCCTCTGCCCTCCACCCTCCACCTCGAGAGGTTTTCTGTTCGCCCTGCTCCTTGCGAGCCCAGCAGGAATATCCGTTACCAGCCGACGTTTCCGCTCCTCTGCCATCATGCACCCTCCAACGGATACTCAAGTCCCGCTTCTGCGCACACCCATGCTTTCTTCAGACTGCTCTTCTCTGTCCTTTTGCATTTATGTCCCTGAGTCCAGTTCAGAACTGGCCCTGCAGTTGTGGCAGGTAGGAGATGTGGCATTGTGACACCTTCTCCTGGGTGCCCAGCTCCCACCCAAGGGTCCTCGGGGAGCTGGGCCCTCCCTGGTCTGTACTTGCGGAGGGTCAGTGCTCATGCTGGGGTCCTGGCAGAGTCAGGGGTCTGCAAGCCCCCTGATCTCCTCAGGGAGCTGCTGGAAGGGCCCCTGGCCAGGCAAGCATGAGCAGCACTCTACTCTCTCCAAGTGCAAACTGCTGCGGCGGACACGATGCTGATCAAGCTGAAAGAAGAGCAAGGGGGGTGAAAAGCACCCTGTTTGGGCTTGGAATGTCTGGAAGCCCAGAGAGATTTTCTCATTCCTTTCCAAGACAACAGTGGTTTTTAAATCCTGAGTGTCAGAGCTCCAGAAAACACACTGTTTCATCAATATCCAGTCACTCAAGCCAGAAGTTTTTAAGGCAATATTAGCTGTTTCCTTTCCTTTAACAGAACCCTGTTCTGTCCACTCAGCTTCAGAAGCATCTCTCAAATAGTGTCCTCCCCTCTGTTCCCAGCACCAGGGTCTAGTTTCTGCCTTTGTCAGCTAAGCCATTGAAATCGAGGCATTCATCTTGAGTTAAGTAACTCATCTAAGACTACAGTAAAATCCAGTGCAAAGAGTGAAAAAGTCAATTTAATATGTATATGTATGTATATATATATAGTAAATGCATAGAGATGGATGTGTATATATCAGATTTGTTTTTTAAATAAAGCTTTGTTCCACCTCAAAGATGTATTTAACACTATAGTTAAAGAGCTTCATTTTTGTGTGATTTTGAATCAAATATCCTGCTGAAACAGTAGAAATACTTCAGAAGGGTATCCGTTTGAATTGGACAGCCCCTGGTCCTCTGTGAGGACGCAGAGGAAGAAAGGCAGGTGACGTCATGGAAGCACGAAAGAGAAAAACGTTAGCGGTAGTGTCTGCAGTAGTAGGAAGTCAGTGTTCAAAGGGCATCTGCAAAGAATAGGCTGCAGACTTGAAGAAATACATGCAAAGGGGCAAAGCCTTATTACAAAAGAGACCAAATACAGAGTTCAAGGTTGCAAAACCTGTGCCTTTTAGACCAGTTAATAACTTTTGAACATAGTAAAGAAAAAAGCAAAGTTCAGTTAGGTCTTTTCAGCAACCGGCATCAAACACTGAAGATTCAAGCCTTCAGAAGCAGCAAGCAAGGCCTGGGAACTAGTTATGCTGTTTCTGAGCTGGGAGACCTTGAACAAGAGAGTTGCGTCTTCTTGCTGACCTGGGTCCTCACATAGTGGGGCAGACTTTTACTTTTCTACTTTGAGAGTGAGGAGCACAGAGAACTCTAGTGTCCAGTGTATAGCAAGAACTCAAGCAATTGAAGTTATTTGTATCACCATCATCACAACCACCACCATCACCACCATCATGACCACCATCAACATCACCATCACCACCATCACCACCAGCACCATCATCATGACCATCACCATGACCACCACCTCCATCACCACCATATGGACATCATCACCACCATTACCAGTACCACCATCACCATCATCACCATCATCACCACCACCATGACCACCAGCACCATCATCACCATTACCACCATCACCAGCACCATCACCACCATCATGACAGTCATCACCATCACCACCATCACCTCCATCACCACCATCACCATCGTCACCACCAGCACCAGCACCACCAGCACCATCGTTACCACCACCATCATCACCACCAGCACTATCACCACCATCATGACCATCATCATCAACATCACCATCACCACCATCATCACCACAAGCACCATCATCACAACCACTTCCATCACCACCATCACCTCCATCACCACCAGCACCATTGTCACCACCACCATCATGACCACCATCAACATCACCATCACCACCATCACCACCAGCACCATCATCATGACCATCACCATCACCATGACCACCACCTCCATCACCACCATATGGGCACCATCACCGCCATCATCACCACCACCATGACCACCAGCACCACCATCACCATCATGGCAGTCATCACCATCACCACCATCACCTCCATCACCACCATCACCATCGTCACCACCAGCACCAGCACCACCAGCACCACCAGCACCATCATCACAACCACTTCCATCACCACCATCACCTCCATCACCACCAGCACCATCACCATCACCACCATCACCACCAGCACCATCGTCACCATCACTACCATCACCACCAGCACCATCATCATGACCATCACCATCACTATGACCACCACCTCCATCACCACCATATGGGCATCATCACCACCATTACCAGCACCACCAGCACCATCATCACCAGCACCATCATCACCATCACCACCAGCACCATCACCACTATCATGACCATCATCATCAACATTACCATCACCACCATCATCACCACAAACACCATCATCACAACCACTTCCATCACCACCACCATCACCATCACCTCCATCACCACCAGCACCATCGTCACCACCACCATCATCACCACCATCATGACCACCAGCACCATCATCGCCATCACTACCATCACCACCAGCACCATCATCATGACCATCACCATCACTATGACCACCACCTCCATCACCACCATATGGGCATCATCACCATCATCACCAGCACCTCCATCACCACCATCATGGCCATCATGGCCATCATCACCATCATCACCACCAGCACCATCACCACCATCATGACCATCATCATCAACATCACCATCACCACCATCATCACCACAAGCACCATCATCACCACAAGCACCATCATCACAACCACTTCCATCACTACCATCACTTCCATCACCACCATATGGGCATCATCACCACCATTACCAGCACCACCAGCACCATCATCACCAGCACCATCACCACCATCACCACCATCACCATCGTCACCACCAGCACCATCACCACCATCATGACCATCATCATCAACATCACCATCACCACCATCATCACCACAAGCACCATCATCACAACCACTTCCATCACCACCACCATCACCTCCATCACCACCAGCACCATCGTCACCACCACCATCATCACCACCATCATGACCACCAGCACCATCATCACCATCACTACCATCACCACCAGCACCATCATCATGACCATCACCATCACTATGACCACCACCTCCATCACCACCGTATGGGCATCATCACCATCACCACCATCACCTCCATCACCACCATCATGGCCATCATCACCACCATCACCACCAGCACCATCATCATGACCATCACCATCACCATGACCACCACCTCCATCACCACCATATGGACATCATCACCACCATTACCAGCACCACCAGCACCACCATCACCAGCACCATCAGCACCATCATGACCATCATCATCAACATCAGCATCACCACCATCATCACAACCACTTCCATCACCACCATCACCATCATCACCACCATCATGACCACCAGCACCATCATCACCATCACTACCATCACCACCAGCACCATCACCATCACCACCATCACCATCGTCACCACCAGCACCAGCACCACCATCACCACCATCATCACCATCATCACCAGCACCTCCATCACCTCCATCACCACCATCATGGCCATCATCACCACCATCACCACCAGCACCAGCACCATCACCACCCTCATCACCATCATTGTCCTTTATGTGCCACAAACAGAGACAAACCAGAGCTCTGAGAACTAAAAGAGCCCTAAGGGTCACAAAATTCAGCCCTGGGGGAATCGATGGATGTGGCCCAGAAAAAGGCCGGTGTCATGGCCTTCGTGTCCCTGTGTCCAAGTGTGCTGTGAGTGGCACGGTCTCTTCGGCTGCTTTGATGAGAAGGTGAGCGTGTTTCATGTGCTCCGTGAGACAGTCCCCTCCAGGTCACTTACCTTCTTAGCCTTTTCACCACTCCTGCCTCAGCTGCTCAGCTCCAGGCCCTGTGCTGACGACCCTGCAGCCCGAAGGAGGGCGGATCAGGGGGACGTGGCCCGTGTCCCTGTTGCTCTGCATTCCTGCATCTTCCTCAGAGCTGCTGGGGCTTGGAGGCTGGGCTACACGCCATGAGGCAGAAGATGCAGCAGCTGCTTGGACACAGACACCCAGAAAATCAAACGTCAGAAGCAAACAGGATATCCGGTCACCAGGAGAGCTCTGTAAAACTCTCACAGAGCTACTTTTCACTTTTTCTGCATTTTCCTGAACTCAAGCTTTTTTTTAAAGAAAATCAGAGTATACGTATTTCAAAAAATTGGCTACTTTCCATCCTCATAATCGTAATTTACTTTACATTTTCTTACAGCCTTCAGTTAGGTGTTGGCTCAAGTTTGTACAGCTTTCCTTGTAGCTCAGTCAGTAAGGAATGTGCCTGCAGTACAGGAGACCTGGGTTTGATTCCCGGGTCAGGAAGATCCCCCAGAGAAGGAAATGGCAACCCACTCCAGCACTCTTGCCTGGAGAATCCAAGAACGGAGGAGTCTGGCGGTCTTCAGTTCATGGGGTCACACAGAGTTGGACACGACTGAGCAATGAAACCACCAAGTTTGTAGAGTTAACCAGTTTTGTACACCTATGACTCTGGGATGGAAATCGCTGCTATGACAAAAACAAAGACAAAGGTATGACAGAGACTATACCCATGTGATACTTTCCTGGTCTAAGGTATAGTCCAAGGCCAGATTGCCAGTTTTTTGGCCCCTGAAATATTCATTAGGGTGAACCCACTGTTAGTTTTCAGGAATTTCTTTCAAGTAACCTTTTAATTTTGCAAACTCCAAAGAAGCTGAGACTTTTCTTTTTTCAAAGAAGTACATCTTCTATGGGATTGTTGCTTTGGTGTTAAAATGATTTCCATCTTCTCATTAGTGACTTTTAAGTTATTTGGAGGTGGCAGAAGAGGTGAAAATATGAGAAGCCAACCTCCTGTCTATGAAGTACTGAGTCATGCCAAGACACAGCGGAACCTTGGAAATGTTACAATAAATGGAAAAAGCCAAACATGGAGGACAAGCCTGCCATCCCTCCACTTACACTGAGCACCTAGATTAGGAAATTCACGGGCGCAGAAGCACAACAGAGCCTTCATGGGCGGGGAGGGAGGGGATGGGTTGCTGTTATCTAATGGGTACCACGCTGTTGTTCAGGATGTGAAAAAGTCCTGGGAACAGTGGTGCTGGTTACACATCTTGAATGTATTTAAGGTCACTGAATTGCGTACTTTGTAGTGGCTAAATTGGTCAATTTCATCTTATGTGAATTTTACTACCATAAAAATAAATTGAAAGTCAACTCTCCTGCAAATCAAACAAACACACCAAAAGTAAAACAAACAAGAAGCCGCATGGTTCGGGAGCAGCCCGTGGAGGCTGGTCCCTGGGCTCAGAGCTGGGACGCTGGCAGGAGTGGGTTAGGAGGTGCAGGGCCCCCACCAAGCCTTGCACGCCGTTGAACCCTTCCTCACAAGGTGCTTCGTTATTTATGAGCCCGGCAATCTGGCAGGCCACATGCGATCAGCAGTGGAATTCAATACGAAAAGGTCACCGCCACGAACGTCGGGCTGCAAGAGTGTTCAAGCAAATACAAACACATCTTTTTAATTTTGGCTGAATTGATTAGATAACAATCAGAGGTGTCACAGGTCAGGAGCTGGGAGCCAACAGGTCAGCAGAGCGAAAGGCAGCCGGCCCGGGGCCCCCTGACCCTCAGTGCCCTGGCTCTTGTCTCCGTAAATGAAGAAATGCCCACCCCGGACCCCACGGCTCTGAAGAAAGCTGTACACAGGGCTGAAGATGTTCTGGAGTCGAGGCAGGGTAGAATGAGCCTCTTTCTGCCGTCAAGTGCAGAACGGCTCTCCAGCGTCCTAAAGGTGAGAACTGACCGCTGTCCTTGAGACCTGCCTGGGGACTTGCACGGGGGCGGACATCTGTCCAGCGTCATTCTTGAAACAAAAGCTTCAGGAAGACTTCGCACAGGGACTTCCCTGGTGGTCCAGTGCGTGAGAATCCGCTTTTGCAACGCAGAGGATGAGGTTCAATCCCTGGTAGCAGAACTAAGATCCCGCATGCCACAAGGCAACTAAGCCGGCTCGCTGCAACCAGAGAGCCTGTGCACTGCAACGAAAGAGCCCACATGATGCTCCGAAGACAGGTGAGCCACGACTGAGGCCCGACGCCGCCAAGTCAATAAATGAGTAAAGGAAGGGTTAGTACTGGTCCTGCTGATTACTGGGCGGTCCTCTTTCTGGGGTTGATGAGGAGGGCAGAGGCCAGCTTCAGCACCTGGGAACAGATTCGCTCCCGTCTCCCTGCAGGTCACAGACATGCTCCCGTCTCCCTGGGGGTCCAGTGCCCTGCCTCTGGCCCCTCCACCCCTCTTCCTTCCCCACCTGCAGCTCCACACCTGGGCTTTCTCAGAGGAGCCTGCCTGGCTGCTCCTGGTGGCCTGCTTGTCCCCACCCTCCTGTCCTTGTCGGGCACAGGACAGCTGCTCAAATTCGTCCTGAGGAAGCCTGAGGCCGGTGAGACACCTGTGCTCAGGAGCAAAGGCTTTAAAGGACCGCTAGCCCTGTCCCTCTGCAGAAATGCATGAATGCGTCAGCTTCACGTCGCTTTTAGTGTTTTTTAATCTTCTTGGAGCGTAGCAGGCGTCCAGTGCTGTATTCCGCGTGCAGAGCGCAGCGGCGCAGCTCTGCGTGTACACACATCCATTCTTTTTCCGGTTCCTGCCTGTGTAGGTGATCACAGAGCACTGAGGAGAGCAGCTCGTGCTGTACCGTGGGTCCTTGTGGGTCATCCATTCTATGCATAGTGTTTGTGTGCATGTTACTCCCACACTCCTAATATACCCTCCCCCGCGGTTCCCCTTTGGTAAACATAATTTTGTTTGCAATGATTTAAATTGTCTAAGTGCTGGACTCTCTCTTTGGCATCCAAAGGGCCTCTGTGTCCACAGGGCAAAGTGCTCTGCGAGGGCTCGTGTCAGCAGAGCCAGTCCTAAGCAAGATTAATGACCCGTCTCCCTCCCCATCAGGGCCCGGCCAGCTATCGGCCCCGCTGGACACCCCGACAGCCCTGAGATACGGGAGGGCAGCGTCGGAGGCCCGCCCGTCTGCTGCGGCTTCTCTCTTCTTTTTGGCATTGTCAACGTGTGTGCTTGCAAATCAACATTTATTTATCAAAATCTGTGTCTGGGGCATTTCATTTCACTCTGCTGGGTCTCCATCTTTTCATCTCCAAGTAGATAGAGTCGATCATACCACACAGCTAGGCTCTGATGCACAGAAGCAACACACAGAAATTAAAAGATCAAATCAGTGAGTTTCATGTGTCTCCACGCCATTTAATAAGATGTACTTTCTCATTATGATTATAAAAATAACAATTTATTCCATAAAATGTAAATAATTATAGACACACAATTTTATATATTTTATAAATATATTATTAAATGTAGTTACAATGCAGATGTATAAATATATAATACATATTATATAAAATATATAAAGATTATATATATATATATCTTGTTAGATTTTAAGTACTGAGTTACAGAATTATAAGTAATTTGTATTTCATTATCTTCACGTCTCCATAGTTTCTCAAACTTTATAGAATAGCTTCCCTGGTGGCTCAGTGGTAAAGAATGTGGCTGCAATGCAGGAGCCATGGGAAATGCAGGTTTGATCCCTGGGTCAGGAGGATCCCCTGGAGTAGGAAATGGCAACCCACTCCAGTATTCTTGCCTGGAGAATCCCATGGTCAGGGAATCCTGGTGGGCTACAGTCCACAGGGTTGCAGAGAGCTGGACGTGACTGAGGAGACTGAGTGCGCACTATATGTTTAGTATGTTTTAGTTGGTATATGTTGTTGTCAGTTACTAAGTCTTGTCTGACTCTGTGACCCCATGGACTGCAGCACACCAGGCTTCCCTGTCCTTCACCATCTCCCGGAGCTTGCTCAAACTCGTGTCCACTGAGTTGGTGATACCATCCGACCATCTCACCCTCTGTTGTCCCCTTCTCCTCCTGCCCAGTCTTACCCGGCATCAGGCTCTTTTCCCGTGAGCCGGCTCTTTGCATCAGGTGCCAAAGGATTGGAGCTTTGCCTTCAGCATCAGTCCTTCCAGTGAGTATTCGGGGTTGATTTCCTTTTGGATGGACTGGTTTGATCCCCTTGCCATCCCAGGGACTTTGAAGTCCTCTCCAGGACCACATTGAAAGTATCAATTCTTTGTCTCTCAGCCTTCCTTATGGCCCAACTCTTATATCTGTACATGACCACTGGAAAAACCGCAGCTTTGACTATAGCTGGTAGACATAACGATGTTGGTTGCTGCCATCTCACATATAAAGAGGAACTCCGGAGCGGCTCCATGAAGGCACAGTGCTCTCCACTCTCAGGGACCATAGATCGTTTCCAATTCCTGCTTCCAGGGAGCTTCTAATCTAGTGAGTCAGGGAGCACTTGAAAATCCCAAACAAATACACACAGGAGAGTTCTGCCTTCAGGAGCGTTCAAAAATAGAAAATCGATACTCCAAGTAGATGGATGCTTTATCAGCAATGACCTTACAGGCACTAGTCGTAATCACTCTGGAGAAAGGTAGGAAAGGCCTGACCGCCAACCTTCCTTTATTAATTTACTATTCGGCCGCGTCGGGCCTTAGTCATGCCTCACCTGTCGTCAGAGCATCGTGTGGGCTCTTTCGTCGCGGTGCACAGGCCCTTCAGCCCCAGCGAGCCGGCTCAGTCGCCCTGTGGCATGCGGGATCTTAGCTCTGCTACCAGGGATGGAAGCTGCATCCTTCGCATTGCAAGAGCGGATTCCTAAGCACTGGATGACCAGGGAAGCCCCTGTGCAAAGTTTTCCTGAACTTCTACACTGTGGACATTGATGTACGTGCTTTCTATACATTATTCCATTTCACCTCACAACAGCACTGGAATCCAGCCTTACCAGCCTTTTACAGACCCTGGAGCAGAGAAAGTGTAGACATGGAGTCTGCTTGAAGTCACACAGCGCTGCTGGGCGGGGTCAGCGTCTGGAGGGAGAGAGTGAGGGGGTGAGTCCGCTCGGGCAGAGGGGCGGGGGTCGGTAGGCACCGGCATTCCCAGCAGGCTGATTGGATTGAACAGAAACAAAGAGGTGTCTTCTTTTTTTTAGATTCCACGAATAAGTGATATTGTATGGTAATTTTCTCTGTCTCACTTCATTTAGTATGGTCATCTCTAGGCACATCCGTGTTGCTACAAATGGCATTATTTCATTCCTTTTATGACTGAGTAGTATTCCGTTCTGTGTGTATCCCACATCTTCTTATCCATCCCTCTGTCTATACAAGTGAAGTTACTTACAAGACAGAAATATACTCATGGATAGCAAGCTCAAGGTTACCGAAGGGGAAAGGGATAAATAGCCGTCTGAGATTAACACAAACACCAGTGCATAAAAAGCCGATAACCAACAAGGACCTCCTGTTTGGCACAGGGAGCCTGGCTCAGTGTTTTGTGATGACTTATCAGGGAAAAGAATCCGAAAAAGAACAGATGTAACTGGTTCACTTTGCTGTGCACCTGAAATAAACTCAACACTGTAAACCAACTGTCCCCCAGTAAAAAGGGGGCGGGCAAGTGCACAGGCTTTGGGCAGCTGTGAGCACACACGTGTGGTTGCTGAGAATGGCTCCAGCAGAGAGCATGACGAAGGGGCTGGGCGGCCCCCGGATCCACAGAAGCTGGTCTTGAAGTCCTTCTCCACACACGGCGGACGGCAATGACCCCACCATCAAGGGGGGTTCAATCACAGGGTGGAGGAGGTGTCCACACCTCACCAGCTTTCAACAAACAGTGCCCACTGTTCCTACAGGATGTGAATCTCAGCACGTCATCAGACAGAATCAAGGATGGGTCCAGCGGCTCCGTGCCAGCCTGGAAAGGGACACCTGGTGATGCCCTAGGGTCCTGTCCTCATCCTCCAACAGGAATATCGGTGTCTTTGACGAGGGAGCAAGTACCACCCCACGCAGACAGGTGGCAGACTGCTGAAGGGTGGTTATCAAGAGCAAAGTTCTGATCCGTTCATGAAAGCCTGGGTCAGGTGTGGAAATCAATTATATAGATGTAAAGGGCTTCCCTTGTGGCTCAACTGGTAAAGAATCTGCCTGCAATACCAGAGACCTGGGTTCAATCCCTGGGTTGGGAAGATCCCCTTGGGAAGGAAAAGGCTACCCACTCCAGTATTCTGGCCTGGAGAATTCCATGGACTGTATAGTCCATGGGGTCACAAAAGTTGGACATGACTGAGCGACTTTCACTTTCAAAGAATCACAAGGGCTTGCAGGTGGCTCAGTGGTAAAGAACTCACCTGCCAATGCATGTGACATAGGAGACACAGGTCCAATCCCTGGGTCGGGAAGATTCCCTGGAGACGTAAATGGCAACCCACTCCTGTATTCTTGCCTGGAGAATCCCATGGATGGAAGAGCCTGGTGGGCTAGAATCCATGGGGTCACAAGGAGTCAGACACGACTGAGCGGCTGAGCATGCATGCAAAGGATCACAAAGTCCTTATGGGAAAATTCACACACATGGGCGAGTGTACACACACCAACACACACAACATGGAGATGCTGTAGGCTGGGAAGAGAAGAGAGCAGAGTGGAGGGCACGAGGGAAGCGTCTCGCTGTATCTCCCGAGTTGGCCCAGGGGCCACTGAAGCTGGAAGAAGACACAGTTCATCCAGCAGGTGCCTTGAAACACGTAAGGTGCTGCTCTTTGTAAACCCTTGGCACACGCCCAAATGGAAGAGCAGCACAGTCCCTTGCTTCTAGAAGTCCATAATGTGTGCAGGGCCCTGGGAAGTCAAGTCAGAAGAAGGAAAGGATGGGTTAGAAGGGAGACGACGTGCTCACACCCTGGAAGCTCCTCCCTTTAAAGGAAATAGGAGTTTTTGTGACAGAGAAGCAAAGGGGTGGGGGATGTATTTAGCTGTTGACCCACTGAGGTCAAGTGAGGCATCTGAGCAGAAACATTCAGGGCATGTTGTAGATAAAGGGCGGGGAGTCAGCAGAGAGGGTGGGAGTGAGGCCATGGGACCAAGGATATTCGTCTTCAAAGGATCATTTCCAAGTGGGAGGACCACGTGCATAATGCAGAGGGAGGCCAGGCCGAGAACCCCGAGAGGAGTCATGGGAAGGGACGACGGGCCCAGGGCTGAGCAGTGCCCGGGAATGCAGGGACCCAAGCAAACTCCGCCTCAGAGGGAGGCAGGAGTCAGCTCCAGGCGGAGATTCTCACCGCACCCATCGTCAGAGCAACACAGAACACAGATCCCGACAGGATGGTGGACCCAGGGCTGTGATGACCCATGCGGGGTGAGGACAAAGGTGATGGAGGGAGGTGACACTGAGCCACGGAAATCAAGACGCTGATGAAGACCCAATGTCCTTGACCATCACGGTGAGAAGCTCGCCATGAGAGGAGAGGGAAGCTGGAGGGAGGCAGGGGCGGCAGACACACGCAAGACTTGAGGGGAGAAGACGCCCAGGACGGGGCCAGGTATGGGGAGACCTGGCTTCCAGCCTCTGGCAGAGGAATCCGGAGGGCGTCCTGCTCAGGCAGGGAAGGCATGAGGATGCTGCCCGAGGGAAGGATGGGCCGAGATCCAGGAAGGTGCAGGGGAACCACCAAAGTGAAACAGCAGAGACCCGTTTTCCTGATAAAGGACACACCCTGAAGGGCTGGGCAGGGGGTGTCTGAGGAGAGTGGCAGAGATTTGGGAGATTTTGGGGGGATGTGAAGGAAAAAGGCAAGGGCATCCCGGGAGAGCTGCCTGCGTCCACGGCCGTCAGAGATTCATTGGTGGGGGGTCAGGAATCTTTCAGGGCGTCTCCAGAGCACCCTTGGGCCCCCAGGGGGCACAGGACCTGCAAAGAGCAGTGCCATGCACTTCTGGGTGTCCGCAGAGTGGACGGGGGTGTGCTCAGGACACCAGAATTCAAGGTCAAGTTTCTATGGAATTGACCGGCCCCAAAGGTTGACCCCAGCTTGTGACAGAGCCCAGCAGAGCCCAGAGTGGGTGGTGGATTGGGCACAGTGCTGGCACAGTGCAGAAACACAGGTTATCAGAACAGGACAGACAACTGCCTCTTGTATGTGTATTTATAAATTAAAAAAAAAAAAAAACAAGTCTTTGGGGAAGTGCTACTTAGTAGACGGTACAATGGTGAACTGGCTACTCCAAGTGAGATGGGAAAGTCCAGTAGCATTTCAAGGGAACGAGATGGAGGAAGACGTGCGTTCACTCAGTACTCGCATCTAAGCAGACACTTAATAGCTGTAATCCAGTCTGATCCTAAAGACTGCTCTGTGGAGAAAGACTGCGTGGTGCAGAGATGAGCATGTGAGAGGCAGAGCTGGTCTCCCCTCTGCCAAGGTCACAGGGAGGCAGAGACTTGAACCCAGGCTGGCTCCGTCCACAGCCTGCTCTTTGAACAACGCTGCTTAGAAGTCTGGCTGCCCAGAGAGGAGACCATATGCCCAGGGCAGCATCTCCGCTCCGGGTGTGGGCTTGGGGATGGAAGTGGGTCGTGCGTGAGGCTGGGGGAGCTCGCACAGAACTCGGGGCTGGGGCCGGACGGATCTGAGTGCAATCGAACCACATGGACCCTCAAGGAAGGAAGATATGAACTCCATATAACTTCTCTCATAAGCGAAATTACTCCCCAACAACAACTTAACCAATAAAACTCAATAAAACAAAATTGAACCCCTAATAAAACATCCAGGAGACAGACTGAACTACAGGAGGCTTGGCTTATGGAGCTCCAGCTTCCCTGAGAGTCATTACTCTGATGTTTTAAGGTGTAAAGTGCTGTAGGATTGTATGTGAACCCAGAGCTCCACCGCTTACATAATAACCCTAGTGGGGTTGACACCGGAGGTGACACCCAGGTGTCCCTTCAGGATAGGTGGATGCAGAGCTGGTCTCCCCAGCTGGGGAAGAGGTCAGCAGGTGGGTATCAGCGGCTGGCCGTCTGCAGGATCCCCTCAGAGCAGGACACTGTCCTCCGAAGTCACACACCCTCCCAGGAGCAGCGGTCACCACCCCAAGCATCTATTTTCAGAGCTGACCATAGGCTCAGCCACGACCTTTGTGGAGAGAATCTGACCACGTGTTCTCCTCCAACTCCCACAGCTGCCATCCCAAGGGCACCCCCAACAACAGCCTGAACCCCAGTCTCTGCTTTAGCCTGAAACCCTTAGGGGAACCCAACCCACGATGAGTAGGAACTGAGACACCCAAGTTCTCTTGCTCTAAAGTTGTCGTGCGACCTACTGACCTTGCATCGCAAGGATGTTGCTAGAAGTGAAGTCCATGTTGTCATGTGGGTGAAAGGACAAGTCACTTCTCACCAACATGCACCCACTTTGGGTGGAGATGACCCACAAGTAGATGGGAAATCCAAGTGGATCTGTCCACCCCACAGCACTTGGGTCCTTCCCAGTGGCGCGTACCAGGAATTTCAGAAGCTGTTTTATTTAATCCGGGTTATTTCTGCTTCTGTTCAGTTACCTGTTTCTGTACATCTATTGTCTTTGAAAGATCTTTGACAATTTGACAACTCGGCTAAAATAAAGGAGCAAAACCAAGCCTAGTGGGAACTTTGGGGGGTGCTACCCCAGGGGACAGGCGGTGGGTTCTCCCTCCCGGAGTGGACGGACGCACCACCATGGTTTGCTCCTGGCTCATCTCCTGGACATCACATCCTCTGGCCATTTGCTTATGAGAAGTCCAGAGAAAGATCTGGAAAACATGTTATACCCACACATTTCCATCTCAAATTCTGTCTTTTGCTCCCATGAACCATGTTTTTAAAAGAAATAGAAAAATGGTGGAAGCCATGCCAGCACATCCTGGGGATTTTGAGAGAATATTATCTTTTCAGTGACAAGTCTCCCTCCAGGAAGCGTCTTTTCCACGTGGCCAGTCTGTCCTTCCTGTGGCGTGGGGCAGAGGAAGGTGGACACGGCATCACCTGTTCCTCCCAGCCTGTCTCCTCTGGACTCAGTGGTTTTAGTGGCTGGCCTGACCAACGGGCTAAGGTGGGCGGGGAGTGACCAGCTTGTCCCCTTTGTCTGGACTCCCTGAACTTTAGCACTGAAGCCAGCGTCCCAGGACACCACTCTGTCCTCCATACCCAGGGACGGTGAACAGCCCAGGGCTCCCGAGACCAGACCACGAGATTTCTGGTGATCAGACGTCTTCGGCAATAAGCTGTGTGGCCACCCTAGGCTGCGGAATTGGCAAAGGTCATGCCCATGAGGCATTTCCATTTCCTAAGCTCTCCTGTGGGGGCACAGACCCAGATTATGACCCGAATGAGACGGCACACAGACCCAAAACAGTCTTTGCTGTGGGGTTTGAAGAAGTGATTCACAATCGGATCCCTACTACGGCAGTGCCATTTAAAGAAATTCTGCATGCTCTGCATCGATAAAGCAAGGGGGATCATACACTCAACAGTTTTATAAGGTGGAGTGAGATGTTCTCAGAATAGTAACTGTGCTAAGAAGCAGGTGGATTTCCATCTTTGTCGCCAGTACACAGACTGTCTTCAGAAGCCACCCACCAGGCAGTGACGACAAATGAGCTGGTGTCATCTCATCGCTTCTTATAAGCCGAGTCCAGCTCTTTGTGACCCCATGGACTGTAAACCTGCCAGGCTCCTCTGTCCACAGAACTCTCCAGGCCATAACACTGGAGTGGGTGGCTGTTCCCTTCTCCAGGGAATCTTCCCAGCCCAGGGACTGAACCCAGGTCTCCCCCATGGCAGGCTGATTCTTTACGTTCTGAACCACCAGGGAAGCCCTTTTTTAAGTTAAAAAATGATAACCGTAGGAACACAATAAAGAACCAGCAACAAAGGACTTGGGGCAGCGGGTTATCCTAAATGGGAGCTCAGCTGAGGGAGATGATAGGCGGTCTGGGCCGCGCTGGCATCGTCGCAGCTGCATCCTGGGGCCCAGACGCACCTGGCGTGTGATCAGGGCTCCACAAATCCTTGCTGAATGTTTGTAATAATTGGTGCTCATTTCTAATAAGCACATTATCACTACACGATTAACTCGATTTTCCCAGAAACAAAATACACTCTAACAACTTTGGAATAATCTCCTTAGGAAGCCACGTTAGGGACCACCTCGTAGTTCAATCTACCCCTAATGAGATCATTTTGTCAACGGAGTATTTGGTTTCCATGGGATCCCATCCAACCTATACTGACTAACGTAGGATTTCTCTTATAAGTCAACCTGCCGGGCCAGCCTTCCATTGTCTCCTGGGTCCACTCAACAGCACTGACCAGGGGATGAGGCCGTAGAGCGGAGGGCAGAGGAGAGGGCGGGGTGCTGGCTCCTGGGCACACCCCGCCCTCTGGCAGCCAGTCACCTACTGGCAGAAGCTCTTCCCCAAAACCAAGAAAGCATCTTTCCACACATAGGTGTTCTCACCCACAAGTGAGAACAAGAGGCCAATTTGGCATCTCAGTATTGGCTAGAAATCCAGTCAAGTAAAATCCCTCTTCTTTATGTGCAATAAATTCAGACGAGAAGTACATGGGCGCACAGTATCCAGATGGAATTGTGGGGTGCGGCACGTCATCGTCTGCTTCTGGGGTGCCCTGCATGGGTCAGCATGGGGTCCCCGGGGGGAAGGTTCCCCTCGCTGGTGATCTCCATCACGGAGATCATGAGGGTGTGGGTGTCTGAAGTGGAGACAGCAGGCACACCCCTCCACTCACACCTCGGGGGGTGGGCAAGACGCACGGGCAAGGCTGGGGTTCTGTCCAGAGACCACACGCCCGCTGATTTTAAACGTGGATTTGGACCAGAGCAGTGAAAGCAGGAACGTCTGTGACCGAGAGGAAAAGAAATGCACATATGCGTGCATACACATCACACACACATCACATACACATGTACCCACATGCACACGCAAGCAAGCCACACACACCTCTCACACACACACACCTCTCTCACACACACACACACCTCTCACACACACTCACACCTCTCACACCCACACACACCTCTCACACACACACACCTCTCACACACACACACCTCTCATACACACTCACACCTCTCACACCCACACACACCTGTCACACCCACACACACCTCTCACACCCACACACACCTCTCACACACACACACCTCTCACACACACACACCTCTCTCACACACACACACCTCTCATACACACTCACACCTCTCACACCCACACACACCTCTCACACACACACACCTCTCTCACACACATACCTCTCTCACACACACACACCTGTCACACACACACACCTGTCACACACACACACCTCTCTCACACACACACACCTGTCACACACACACACTCATACGCATAAATACCGTCAGCGTTCCTTTCCAACACTTGACCCTGAACAGAGCTCATGGACCATCCCTTGGAAACTCAAGCAGCATTACTGTCTCAGTGCGCTCAGCGGCTCAGTCGTGTCTGACCCTTTACCACCCCGTGGACTGTAGCCCGCCAAGCGCCTCTGTCCATGGATTCTCCAGGCAAGAATACTGGAGCGGGTTGCCATGCCCTCCTCCAGGGAATCTTTCCAACCTAGGGATCAAATCTGCGTCTCCTGTGTCTCCTGCAGTGGCGGGCAGGTTCCTTACCACTGAGACACCTGGGAAGCCCCATTGTCTGAGCATCGTTCTCCAGATATTCTTTCTTTGGGCAAACCCTGGAAACAATCACGTTTAAAATTTCCTTTTGATGTCGTTTTCATAAGCTACTTTGCTCTCACCATGAAAAGACATACGATCACTGTAGAACGCTTCTTTAAGAGGTGGCTGAAATAGATTGACTGTCAAATTTTTGAACACCGACAGTCAGACTGTAGGTCCTTACGCTGGTGCCCAGTCCCTTCATCACATTCTGAGTCTAGCCAGGACAGTCTGCGGGGCCTCCAGCCCCAGGTTATGTGGTCAGAAGGAAGGGTTACAGATACAAGGGGACCATCCCCCTGCACTTGGCCTGATGAGCTCTCGGTACAAACAGCCCTCGAGTGGCCGAGGCAGGGACCCCACGGGACACAGGCTCAGTACTCCCCCACCCCCAACCTCTTGTCTTTTACCAGAAAAGCTGTGAGGGCAGAACTCCCTGCACAGCTTCGGCTCAGGCTGCCCACCCCAGTGTCCAGCGCCATTTTCCCAAACAGAGGCTCCTGCCAGGAGCTTGGAGGAGCCTGGAGCTCATGGTCCCGGTGGGCTCTGTGCTCCCAATCACTCAGGTGGGAGCAGAAGAAGATCGGCCTGCTGGGCAGGGGCTCACGGGCTCAAAGCACAGACTTTGCGACCTGCAGACAGCAGACTGGGCTCCTCGCAAGGAGCTTGGAAGGCCCGTGTTCCTCCCTGGACGTCCCTCCCCAGCTCAGGGCAGAAAATGAGGTGTTAGTTTACAGCATCGACTAAAACAGTATCTTACAGAACACATCAACACCTGGTCATGATATTGCTGTTGTGTTTGCATCTTGTGATTTAAAAATAATAATTAAAAGAAAAGAAGAAAGTGCGTATCCAACGCAGTAACGTCCCAGGAACGCCAGTAAAGACCAGGTACCAGGTCTGCGATCTGCGGCCTAAAGGGGCCGGGCCAGCTTCTCACAAGTGCCAAGGCGACTTTCCAGCTGGAAAGTCTGGACGCAGCTGTGGAACTCCAGCAAGGAGCCCTTGGTGTGCTGGGAAGAAGGGTGTGGACATCCAGACGCTCCCCGAGGCAGCCGCTCCCTCCCAGCGGTCACAAGGATGCCTCACACGCCGGGCTGAAGGGCGAGCACGCAGGTTCGTGAGGACGCCCCAGCGCCCACAGCCCGGCCGGGCCTCCCGAGCCCTGTGCCTCGGCCACCCGGTGAGGCCTGCCCTGGACCCCCCGGTCCCTCCCTTTAAGACGCTGCACCAGATGTCGTCCCGAGTCGTCCACAGCCTTGTACAGACCAGACGATGGGTTCACCTGTGTGCACGTGCTTTTCTGCATGTGTGCTGAGCGTGTCTCTCGTGCTGTGAGATACACTGCATTTCCTAGAAAAGACTTGGCCTACCCTGAGTCCTGAGGGCATCTTGCCCTCCAGATGGGTGGACAACGTGGCATGGATGGTCCACTTTGGGGCTTTTCTGAAGAGCATTCATCCTGTCTGCCTGACCACTGTGCCCTGCCCTCTCAAAACAGCGGAATTCACCTCCATTCTCTCCCAGAAAGCTCTCTTTCTCAGGCATCCGTACAAAGTTATTTTGCATTAAATTCATTCAATTTCACAAATTAAATCAGTAATTCTGCCTCCGTAAACACTGGGATGAGTTAACATGAACGCATCCATTTCCATCCATCTTCGTTCACAGTCCTTTTCAAGTACTTCAGAGGCAGTGATTGTTCCTCTCAACAGGATGAAATTTAGAAGAAAAAGGATTTGTGCTTTTAATGACATTGTGAATCTAAGAAGCATCTCATGGGTGATTATCCAGCCAGAGAGGCTCGTTCATTTACAAGGTTCTTTAACGAAAGCCATCGACAGGTTGCCTATAATTATCAAATATTCTTGTAATAAATACAGATATTCTTGCAATAACATTTTTTAAAAAACATGTATCGAAAGGAGTAAGAGCCTCGAGAGCTACCACAAGGGCCAGGTGCAAAGCGCTCTTGGCTTGTGACCTAAAGGGGATCAACCTCCCATGAGCATCAACTTTAATTCTCCACTGGACTTGGAGACAAGATGCAAAGTCCACCAATGAGCCCCGGGTGTGTCTGAAAGAATTTTTAACTGTCTAACAAGGTGTATGAGGGAGACTCAGTAGTGCCAGGGCCCTGATTCAGGTTCTGACGTCTTCACGGTCAACAGAGACTGCTGGCAGGCTTCAAGAGTCGAGAGTTATTAAGCCGGCTCCTGAGGCTGCATTGGGAAGAAATGTGAAGTGGAACTGGGTCCCTCTGGGCCCCTTCTAGGCCAGCCCGCTCTGCCCAGGCCCCGCACCCACCAGTGTCCCCACGTCACCTCCAGATGATGAGCAGCTGTCTCAGCATCTCAAGCCCTGTTGGGGAAAGGCTGGGAGAAGCGGACGCCAGCAGTGCTGACCTCTGTGTGTGGGGACTCCCTGCGCTGTGTCCACCATGGAGTCCTTGCATGATGGTGATGGCCCTCGATTCCAATGCTACTCGTCTCGACGGCTGAGTCTGGAGCCCCAGGGCCCCGACACCTCTGAGTCCTGCTCCTTGTGGCCAAGCCCTCGCCATGTGGGAAGACGCAGGAGCCTGAGCGGGTTAGGGGCTGGGGCGGCCCACTCATCAGGTGGACTTAAAGCAGATGGACAGGCCCGTGCCCCCAGACCTGCACGGGGCACCGTGGGCTCTGACGAGGCCCGGTGGTCTCTGACAGTCCCTGCGTCCACTCGGGACGCAGAGAGGCTGCAGCAGGTGTAGGTAACGACTGGGTGCTGCTATCTGGAGACCGGTGCAGATGGGTGTGACCTTGTACCTGTGAGTCTGGACAGGACGCAGTTACCAAGCCAGATGCCCCAGATCAGAAGGCATCGGGACCACGCTGGGACATGCTGGGACAGCGAACCCCAGACCATCTTAGGAAACGGGGTTCAGTGGCCAGGGGTGGGGTGGGGGTCTTGAAATGTACTTAGTAAACAGAGGGCGGGGAGAGCGGGCTTGGGGTCTGAGTATGTGTGCTTTCAGTGATCAGGGCTTTGGGAAGGGCTTCGAGGAGGAGCAGACGGTTGCGCTAAGGGCTCAGGGTGCGGGGGGCTCCTGGGGACGAGGTCGCCGAGGACGGCCCCAGGGATGCCTGTGGGGGCCCCAGGGGGGCCGCTGCTCAGGGCCCGCGGCCCCAGGGTGGCCCTATTGTCATCAGACAGGCAACTGCTTCCCAGGTCTCCTCACTGAGCCTTTTTGTCCCAAAAGTCAAGCTCTGAAGACCCCAGGGTGAAAAGTGAGACACTGAGTGGTGGATGAAATCTACCCCAGGTCCAAAATTAAGCACCTAACCTTGATGGACTAAAATCTTACTCACAAAATAAGAATAAAGTGAATTTCGTATCAAATTCTGACCCTGCACAGAGGAGTTGGGACAAAGCATTCTCTCCAAAACAGGGACTCAGCACAGCCTGTTTGCTGGAGGAGGACACAGAATTGCCCTCCAGGGGGGTCTGAGTTCCAGGACACACGTGCGATGGGGAGCTTCAGGGTCTGGAGGTGACAGCTGACATTTTTCTCAGGTTCTCAGATCTGATCTTGAGTCCTCAGCTCAGCTGTGCATGCGCACAGCCACACACGGCAGGTTCCCCTGGCCAGCCCCGGGGCCAAGCCCTGCCCAGAAGTTGGGATCAGAATGCAGTACCTGAGAAAAGGATACTGGGGGGCATGGCGCCGAAGCACCTATGGAAACGTGCTGAAGGGTGATGCTGCTTTGGAGGCACGATTTGGGGGCACATCCTCCCCCCTCCCGTCTCTAACGTAACATCTCTATGAAATGCACAGGTATAACTATGGGGTTTGGATCGCACAGCCCACTGAGGTCTGTTAGAACTCTCCTCGCCCTCAAATGCACCTGGAGATGATAAAAGCAACGCCCACCTGCCCGTTTTGAGCAGAGCTGGCAAAATTTTCCAAGACGTGTGCAGTTCGCTCGGGCACAGCTGCGTAGGGGGATATGTTTTCAGCACGGAGGGCGAGGAATTAGGCTCCGGATTACTGCCCCCAGGAGCAGGCACATTGCTTCTGGACCTCAGATTCCACCATGAAAAGCCCAGAATCTGCCAGCCGCTGCTCTCACTGCTGCTTTGAAACTCATCCACTGAACATTCTGGAAACAAAGGGGACTCACACAGCCGCCCGGAAGCACTTAGAAAATAGACACCAAACAGGACGTGGGGGGATCGTTCTGTGTCTCAAATTAGCAGGCGTATTTTCATTTAAAACTTCAGACACCTACACAAACGTAGAGGCGTGTGTTTGTCTTACATACTGTGCAACAGCACTTCTTCGGAGAGACAAATATGTGAGCAGCCAAGGGCTGGATGCAGTCTCGGAGGGATGGGGGAGACAAATATGTGAGCAGCCACAGGCTGGATGCAGTCTCGGGGCGGGGGTAGGGGAGACAAATATGTGAGCAGCCACGGGCTGGATGCAGTCTCAGGGGTCGGGGGGACAAATAAGTGAGCAGCCACGGGCTGGATGCAGTCTTGGGGGGGGTGGGGGAGACAAATATGTGAGCAGCCACGGGCTGGATGCAGTCTCGGGGGGGTGGGGGGAGTGCCATGGAATGAGCACTGGCGAGAACCTTGGGTTCACGAACCTGGAGACGGTGGAGCGAAATGCTTTCAGGAAAGAGTGAGAGTGTGTGTGTGTGCACGTGTGTGTGCAGGCACACGCAGGCTGGCATAGCAGGGCTGGCATGAGACTGACCCTCAGGGCACCTTCAGGCACCATGTCACAGGGATCCTCTCCCAGGGTGGGAGTCCAGCACAGGTTAGGAAAAGAATATGATGCCTCCATCCCCTTATCCCACGTTGGATGAACGTGCACTTTTTTCATTTCCACAGCCTGCTTCATCTGGCCCGAAGGGCAGATGTCCAGGGTCCAGCCCTGACCTGCAGACTCAGGGGCCTTTCAGTGCCAACACGGAAGGCGGGTGACCCTCTAACACAAGGCAAGAGAAATGGCCAACGTGATGGGTAATAACCTATCTTGCCTGTTTTACCCAGAAGCTGGCTTAAAACCCAAAATTTAAAAAACTAAGATCATAGCATCCAGTCCCATCACTTCATGGCAAATAGATGGGGAAAATGTGGAAACAGTGGCAGACTTTATTTTCTTGAGCTTCAAAATCACTGCAGATGGTGACTGCAGCCACAAAATTAAAATAAGCTTGCTCCTTGAAACAAAAGCTATGACAAACCTAGTTGCTGCTGTTCAGTCGCCAAGTCCTATCGACTCCTCGAGATCCCATGGACTGCAGCACGCCAGGCCTCCCTGTTCCTCACCATCTCCTGGAGTTTGCCCAAGTTCATGTCCACTGCATCAGCTATTCCATCCAACCATCTTGTCCTCTATTGCCCTCTTCTCCTTCTGCCTTCCGTCTTTCCCAGCATCAGGTTCTTTTCCAATGAGTTGGCTGTTCACATCAGGTGGACACACCTAGACAGCATATTAAAAAGCAGAGACATCACTTTGCCAGTGAACGCCTATATTGTCAAAGCTATAGTTGTGTTCATGTACAGATTCATGTACAGATGTGAGAGCTGGACCATAAAGAAGGCTTAACAACAAAGAATTGATGCTTTCAAATTGTTGTGCTGGAGAAGACTCTTGAGAGTCCCTTGAACTTCAAGGAGATCAGACCAGTCAATCCTAAAGGAAATCAACCCTGAATATTCATTGGAAGGACTGATGCTGAAGTTGAAACTGTAATACTTTGGCCACCTAATGCAAAAAGCCAACTCATTGGAAAAGACCCTGATGCTGGGAAAGAATGAAGGCAGGAGGAGCAGGGGACGACAGAGGATCAGATGATTGGATGGCATCACCTACTCAATGGACATGAGCTTGAGCAAACTTGGAAACAGTGAAGGATGGGGAAGCCTGGCAAGTTGCAGACCGTGGGATCGCAAAGAGTTGGAAATGACTTAGCGACTGAACAACAATTCCAAGTCAAGACCCAAGTGCATAAGCCAGTCAACCCTCAGCCACTGTCAAGGAGCAGACTGAAACCACAGTCTTCATGCTAAGGTCAGAGCTGAGCTCAGAGGGCAGAGCCTCCTAGCCAAGCATCTCTTAGAGACCTTGGGATGACCACCCAAGTCTTCCTAGTGGTGGCAGAGTTTAGCTTTGCTGTGTCCCTGTTCCATTTGGCATCTTCAGTGCCAGGAAACTCGATCGATTAACGTCATTTAAGCACACGATTAAAGCAGGTGGAAGAGATCTCGGGAAGCCCCGGACACTCCACTTCTTTCCAGAAGCCCCCTCTGAACTTGTCCATCTGCTTTAGTTCCTGAGGATCACAGAGGACAGGCAAGGGCCAAGAGGAACTCTCTGCAGCTCTTCGCCAGCCTGTCTGAGGCCCTGCCTCTGCTGGGTGGACACAGAGCCGAGTGCAGCTCTAGCCCGTGGGCTGCAGCCACTTAGGGAAGATGATCTGCTGAGATGCCCAGCTCAGGCCTTCGGCACCTGGTGATCGGTCTCTGAGTGAGTTCGATGGGAGGACGGGACAGCAAGTCAGTGACACAGGACAAAGCCAGCTCAGGCTGGGCTGTGAACGCAAGGCTTTTCTCCCCACCTGCCTCGGTTGATGACTTATGCTGCAGTCCTTGGAGGGGAGATGCAGTGGACAGCTGGCCCGCACAGATCAGATCAGATCAGATCAGTCGCTCAGCTGTGTCCGACCCTTTGTGACCCCATGAATCGCAGCATGGACACCCATAATTAAACCTTGTGCCCTGGAAGCATCTCCCAGCCCTGGCGCTCAACTTCGTCTTGTGGCCAAAGGAGCCAGAGCCGAGGAGTGTTAGGAGAAGTTAAACACTTGTCAGCAGGAAGCGGATGAGGCTTTACTGCAAACCCACATCACTAATGCATGAGGAGGGCCTGGCTGGAGATGCGATTGTTCTCCTAATCATCGTCCAAGTTTTATTACCTGTTACACAAAGGGGCGGGTAGACTTTCTCCCAGCCCAGAGCTCGCGTGGTTCTGGGGAGATGGGTGACCCGGGGTCATGGATGGAGCAATACGGGCTGGAAGGTCAGCTCAGTGCAGCAAGGAGTCTATGATTACTCCCCAGAGGCTGGGGAGGAGGCGAGGGTTCAGGCTAAGCGGGGCTGGGGTCAGGGGCAGGCCATCCTCGTGCTGGGCAGCACCTCCTCCTTCACAACAATGGCCCCCCATACCCTGTTCATCTGGGGACCCTGGGGTCCTGGCTGGGGGTGCGGTAGGGGAGGCACTTGGAGGAGAAGATGCTAATTGGCTGGGGTCGCTGGGATCAGCTCGGTGTGCTGAGAAGGCTACAGGTATGCCTCCTGCTCCCTGCCCCTGGCAGGAAGAAGAAGACCCCCCTCAGGGAGACTTGAGGAGGGGGCTCTTGCCTCCCTATGATGCCTGGGGCACCCCCTCTGCAAGTGCAGCTTCCCTGATCTCTACACAGGAAGGACGGTCTGGGGCGGGGTGAGTCAGTGGGTGGGGAAAATGCAGCATCTTCCCTCCCTGACCTCACTCTACTGGGGTCTCAGAAGGGCAGCCCGGACCCTAAGAGGAGGCACACGCATCTGGGGGCACCCTGGGAGGACCCTCATCCACAGACAGGCCCCCACAGCCCTGGGCTGAGCCTTCCTCCCTGGCAGGGCCTCCAGGACTGAGCCTGGGGAGGTGACACATGGCCCTTGCCCACGACGTGGGAGGGGCACCAACAACCTCACTCACCGGACAGATGATAGGTAACGAGCGATTACAGAAAATGCAGATGGACGCTAACAGAAGGGCATGCTAACAAAGAGCCGAGTCCTAAAGGCTGAGCTGAGCTGAGCCACCCCTGAGCCCGGGGGGAAGGGAACGCCAACAGACCCTGTGTGAGCTCCTCAAGCTGCGTCCACTGTGGAGTCCTCACAGGGACCGTGACGTTCTCCAACTGTGGTCTTATTGATCTTGATGACTGTCTGGCACCCCTAAATGTTGTGTCCATGATGCTAGGGGATGAATTGTGGCCCCATCTCCAGCTCCTACGATGGAGACTTAACCCCCAGGATATCAGAACCTTGTCTGGAATAGGGTCACAGCTGATGAAAATAGCTACAGTTACGTCACACTGGAGTTTCACTCTTCAGTTGCTAAGCTGAGTCTGACTCTTTGCGACCCCATGGACTGCAGCACACCAGGCTTCCCTGTCCTTCACCTTCTCTCTGAGCCTACTCAAACTCATGTCCACTGAGTTGGTGATGCCATCCAACCATCTCATCCTCTGTCGTCCCCTTCTCCTCCTGCCTTCAATCTTTCCCAACATCAGGGTCTTTTTCGGTGAGTCAGTTCTTCACATCAGGTGGGAAAATTATTGGAGCTTCAGCTTCAGTCTCAGCTTTCCAATGAATATTCAGGGTTAATTTCCTTTAGGATTGACTGGTTTGATCTCCTTGCAGTCCAAGGGACTCTCAAGAGTCTTCTCCAGCACCACAGTTAGAAAGCATCAATTCTTCAGCACTTAGCCTTCTTTATAGTCCAACTCTCACATCCGTACATGACTCCTGGAAAAACCATAGGTTTGACTATACAGAACTTTGTTGGCAGAGTGATGTCTCTGCTTTTTAATATGCTGTCTAGGCTGGTCATAGCTTTTCTTCCAAGGGGTAACCATCTTTGAATTAACCCTGGGGTTAGCGGACCCCTAATCCAACAGGACAGGTTTAAGGAAAGAAGCGGAGCATGGATACAGACGCACAGCAAGACACCTGTGACCATGACGGCCGAGTGGTGGGGACGTTTCTGGAAGCCAGGGACAGGGCTGACGGCCAGCACCCGCGGGAGGTGGGGGGTCACCTGGGACGGATTCAGGACTGCCAGACGCCTGGATCCGGGGGTTCTCACCTGCAGGACCTGAGAGAACCCTTTCTGGCATTTCAAGCTGCCTGCTCTGGGCGACTCTGTCAGGGCAGCCGGGGACACGGGCCCACCAAGCCTGTGCCCGCCTCTCCTGTCCGTGTCTTGCACAACTGCTGCCGACCTCCACTGTCCTGGCTCCAGGGGAAACCTGAGGGCCCTGAGGGTGCCACCGGGGTGGCACTGGTGCAAGCTGGGGTGGTGCCCAGTGGGCACCGCAGGCCTGCTGCTGCTCCGCCAGGGACCCTGGCACCTCCTCAGACCCCGCGGCCCCTGCCTGCTCCCGGTACGCGGTGACAAGGATCCGATCCACCCCAGCCTCGGGAGGACTGTTGCTCCCGTCTGTCGGGAGCAGTGGGTGTCAGGGAAGCCCAGCCGCCCTGCATCAGCATAAGCACCCTTCTCCCTGGAGCGGCCGAGGCAGGTGACACCTGTGTCCCCCGGTGAATTGGGGGGGCGGGGAACACAGGAGGCCGGTTCCAGGGGGTCCAGGTGGGCGGGGTTCCTCCTCCCCGCGGGCGGGTGCAGGTGCCCATAGCTACACAGGACGTGAGGCTTGGCCCGCGGCACGTGGAGGCCCTCGGACGTTTGGACTGGGAGTGGCATGGTCAGCAGAGCCCCAAATGCAGAGGAAGCGGCTCTGGGACACACGAGCTCCGAGGCCGGGGCGGGACCCCACCCCGATCACCGCGCCTGTGACGCTCCAGCGCCTCTGCAGTCCAGTCCGGGGACAGTCAGGGGGCACTGTCGTGCCCTCAGGGGACGTGGACTGCAGAGAAGGGGTGGCTCTGTGGAGGGAGAGGGCCGGGGAGCAGCCCTAGCCAGCGGGTCTGGGAGAGTCCTTCCTTCTCCACGGGGACACCCTTCTCACCAGACTCCCTTGGCCAGGCCCTTCTGGGTCACAAAAAGGTTGAAGAGACAGCACGGGGTGCAGCCCCAGCTCCTGAGCCATTCGTGTGCTGCCCAGTGGGTCCCGAGGCGCAGAGGTGGCAGAACCCTGTCTGGGCACAGAGGGCTGGGGCCGGGTGACCCTTTCCGGAGGCGGCTCCGGGCTGTAAGCCTCACCCAGGCCAGCCGGAGCCCCCACCTCAGAGGCCCTGTGGCCACCCCTTGGCCAGACTGCTGTCCCCCCACCCCCTTTCTCCCCCGCCCCCTTCCTCCAGCGCTCAACCATGGACCTGCCAGTCTGTTTCCACTCTGGGGTCAAGACCCCTGACATGACCTTGGATTATGGAGGAGAGGATAAGTGAAAATGCCGTGTCCGACTCTGCGACCCCATGGACTGCAGCCCGCCAGGCCCCTCTGTCCGTGGGATTCCCCAGGCCAGAATACTGGAGTGGGTTGCCATGCCCTTCTCCAGGGGATATTCCCCGCCCAGGGGTCGAACCCTGGTCTCCTGCATTGCAGGCAGACTCTTCACTGTCTGAGCCACCAGGGGAGCCCAAGTGGAGAGTAAGCCCAGGATTACTGGGTTCCCCCCAACTCGTCTCCTCACCAAAACTGGCCCTGACAGCCTCCATGGACACTGGCTAAATCATTCAGTCATGTCCGACTCTTTGCGACTCCAATAACCTGCCAGGTGCCTCTGTCCTTGGGATTTCCCAGGCAAGAATACTGGAGTGGGTCGCCATTTCCTCCTCCAGGGGACAGCCTCCAAACCATGCATAAAATGTGGATGTGTCATCTTCACCAGATCCCAACAGTTTGGCTGCTGGTTCAGGATGTCCGCTGTCAGAAGATGCTCAGGGTCCTCCCTCCTCTCTCCACGATGTGCTTTCCTGCCTGGTGATCAGAGTGGGGAGGTGTGCAGAGCTTAGTTCAGGCTCACAACTGCAGGAGGACCCGGACTTAGCGCCCCTGTCAGGGGTGAGAGAGAGACAGCAATCTGCCCACCGAGGCTTTAGTCCCCATCAGGCCTAAAGTCACCACACAGGCTCGAGCTCTCGGCTTTTTTGTTTGCCACAACCACGTTCAGTGGGTTAGTCACTCAGTCGTGTCCAACCCTTTGTGACCCCATGGACGGTGGCCTGCCAGGCTCCTCCATCCATGGGATTCTCCAGGCAGGAACACTGGAGTGGGTTGCCATTGTCTTCTCCAGGGGATCTTCCCGACCCAGGGATCAAACCCAGCTCTCCTGTATGACCCCAGGTCACCAATCTCCCCAGGACCACGTGAGCTCTGGGCTGGGAGAAAGTCTACCCGCCCCTTTGTGCAACAGGTAATAAAACTTGGACGATGATTAGGAGAACAATCGCATCTCCAGCCAGGCCCTCCTAACGCACTAGTGATGCGGGTTTGCAGTAAAGCCTCATCCGCTTCCTGCTGACAAGTGTTTAACTTCTCCTAACACCTTTACCAGAGAAGCCAAATTGGCCCTTGGAAATGCTTAAATCTAATTTTGTTTCACCAACTGGATTATACTGTTATTCTTTCCATTTAGGAATCAAACTGAGTTTGGTACATGTGGTGGCAAACTATTAATCTGGTTGTTTCCACCTGTCCCCACTGCCTCTCGTCTTAAGCGCTAAGCTCTGAAAAGGGCTTTTTTGACCTTGACATTCAGCTGCCAGCACATTAATTTCAGACCTGGACCTGGGAGCTTTGCTCATTAACCTGATCTGTGTCACAGGAGCTGGATAAGGCGAGGTGGGGGGCTGTGGAAATGACCCCCGAGCTGCTGTTCTGGAGGAAGTCCTCATCGCCGAGATGCAATTCCATTCCTCTCTCATCCTTTGGTTTCTTTAAGGAACAAGATCAAATGTTTTATACCAGTATCAAATTTCCATAACCATATAGGATAAATATTTTAAAGCCTGTAATACAAACAGGCAGCAGGGAGGTTAGTTGGCACAACTGGGTCAGGAGGTGGGTGTGAGTAAGGGGCACATGGGCCAGCGGGCCTGGCATGCTATCCTCCAAGGGCCGGGCGTTTGTGTAGATGTGGGCCGACCTTGTATATCAGGACAGCGGCATGTCCTGCTCCATCACTCAGACCTTTGGTATTTGCATGGTAAATGGTTGTTGCTGTTTTTCAGTCCCTAAGTTGTGTCTGACTCTTTGTGATCCCATAGACTGCCCCGTCCTTAACTACCTCCCAGTTTGCTCAAACTCACGTCCATTGAATCAGTGATGCCATCCAACCATCTCATCCTCTGTTTCCCCTTCTCCTCCTGCCCTCAAACTTTCCCAGCATCGGGGTCTTTTCCACTGAGTCAGCTCTGCACATCAGGTGGCCAAAATATTGGAGCTTCAGCTTCAGCATCAGTCCTTCCAATGAATATCCATGGATGATTTCCTTTAGGATCGATGGGCTTGAAATGGTGGTGTGTCTTGAACCTTTGCGTCGGCCTCCGAGTCCACACCAGCTCCCCCGGAGCTGCATGCCTGCTGTGCATTAGTCTTTGCTCTATTTCCCAGCACTGCCTACGACAGTGACCCATGGCTGATGCCCAGCAAATATATGCTTGCTGAAACCCGTGCTCACGACACCAGAAAGTGAGGAACTCGGAGGCGGGCAGCGGCACCGCGGTCACTCATGTGCCCTGACACAGACACAGAGCTCGAAGATTCCAGGGCTCCCGTGAGCCAGCTGGACCTTCACGTTTCCCTAAAGCCTACCTTGAAAGTGCAGTCCTTGGCTGTCAGTCTGTCTTGGTCTTTTCTGGAAGAGAGGACAGGAGATGACTCTCTTCTCTCCAGTCTAAAATGCAGGTTTTTAAAGTTTTTCCTCACATCCTTGTTCTGTCTCTTGATCCTATAATCATCCAGAATCACTTTGGAGAATTTGCACAGTATTTTCCTTGTTGGAGACAACACATCCTTCCCGCGAGTTGGGCTTCGTGTGAGTTTCTTCAGCCCCTGCCTTGCCTTCCATTCCCTCTGAGGAATGCTCCCTTGGGGGCTCCTGCAGCTCCCGCTGGCTGAGCCAGGTGTGGATCTGCTGACATTCAGCGAGGGAGCTGCCCTGAGGTGGCTGCCTGGTGCGCGGTGCTGGGCGGGGCCGTGCCGGCAGCTGAGGGGCGCCTCTTGCCCGTCCCTGCACCCCCACAGTAGGGTCACGGGGCCGGGCCACCTCTTGTGTTGCAGCGTTCCTAAAAGTACAGGCGATTTAACCAGATCCACTTACAATAACAGTCTGTCAAGAGGTGCACTTTAAGAGCCTTCAAAGTTATCTTTGGTGAGATGTACTCTTTAAATACTGTAATTCCCATAATACCCTAACAAAAGCTCCATTCATAGTCCTAACAGTATCGTAATGTTTGTGTTCACCCCAAAAGTAAACACCACTGCCAAAGCCTGTCTAGGAGCCTTAAGCGTATCCGTCATCCAGTCGGAACCAGTGACAATCGTGGCTTCTTTTCAAAAGCAGACTGGTGTTCAACACACACCACTCTGAGGGCTCTGATATGCATGAGCTCCAAGCAAAACATCCCCCAGGATGCTGAGAAAACCCTGCTGGCTTAGCCCGAATGCGTGTTGTGAGTGCTCATGACAATCTCCCAACAGAAAGGGTACTCACAGAGAACAGGCCAGCGCCACTCTGAACCAGTACCGCTTTATACGCTTATTGTGCTAAGTTCAGTGCACAGAATTAAGCATCATATGCTTCTGAGATCCAAGGAAAACTGAGGCTCTGTGCTAACGTGCATGTGCACGTGTGTTGGTCACTCAGTCGTGTCCAGCCCTGTGCGACTGCACAGGCAGTATCCTGCTGGCTTCCTCCATCCATGGGATTCTCCAGGCAAGAATTCCCTACACCAGGGGACCTGCCCGACCCGGGAATGGAGCCCTGGCCTCCTGCACTGCAGGCAGATTCTTCAACGCCTGAGCCACCGTTCATTGTTTTTTAACTTTTTGTTTTATGTTGGAGAACGTTTGATGCAGTGTGTTGTGTACGCTTCAGGCACTCAGCACAGCGAGTCCGTCAGACATGGACACGCATCTAGTCCTCTTCAAATTCTTTTCCCATTTAAGTGGTTACATCATACTGGATATAAGTCCCTGTGCTGCCCAGTAAGTCATTGTCGTTATCTATTTTAAATATAGCAGTGTGCATCTTTAAATATAACACTTCGCATAGGGTGGCTCAGAGGTAAAGAATCCACCTACCAATGCAGGAGACACAGGAAATGTGGGTTCGATCCCTGGGTCAGGAAGATTCCCCTGGAGGAGGAAATGGCAACCCACTCCAGGATTTTTGCGTGGGAGGTCTCTTGGACAGAGGAGCCTGACGGGTTGCAGTCCCTGAGGTCGCACAGAGTCAGACAGTACTTCAGTTCAGTCACTCAGCTGTGTCCAACTCTTTGCGACTCCATGGACTGCACACACCAGCCTCCCTGTCCATCACATAGGGAGTGACTGAACAACACTAAGTATCAGGCATAAGTCTGTCCGTCGGGTCCTGCGGGGCCCAGGCCCTCCCGTTTGCACACACACACCGCCCGGGTGCTGGGCTGTGCTCCAGGTGACTCTCAGCCACTTCAGCTGCAGCCCCTGCCCCGTCATGGGGAAAACGCAGCAGACACTTTCTGACACTCCTCCCTGTGGGTGACTTGGTGTTGCTGGATTCACATCTGTAGCCCCGCCCCGTTCATTTGGAATTCCGAGAGCAGCGGCCTCTCCCCTGCGCTCCCCTTCTCAGACTCAGCGGGTTAGAAAAGCTGTTTCCACAGCAGATATGAGAAGCTGAGCGGCGCGGGTCCCAAGTGAGCCCCCCAGGGCCCAGGCAGGACGGCCCCGGGCTCCAGGTGGGACGAGGCCTCTCGTTTGCATACCGTTGATCTCTCTGTCCGTTTCAAGCCTGTTATGTGTCTGCGAGATGCGAGCCCGTGCCCCGCTCTGTGTAAAGGCAGCAGTTTTCACGGGAAGTGAAATTTCTCAAGAGGAAGAATGTGTCCTGCAGGCCGACACTCAGCTCTTCTGTTAGCGCTTGAATAAAGCCTACGCCAGGGGGACTGGATTCCAGGCCGGGTTTGAACTTGATGCTTCTTTTTTTTCATTCAAGAAGAAACTTGAAAGATGTGAAACACCTGTAAACATGTTGTTTCTTACCGACAAGGCCAACAGTCGGAACATCAGGGAGGCCCCCACCAGATCCCCACGTGCAGGGGTGGGTCCCCCAGCTCCTGGAGCGTCGGTCAGGACGGCTGGATGAGGCTCAGGCTTCCCCGGCCTGAGTGGCCAGTAGAGCCACTGGAGCTGTGCCCAGCGCTGGGCCCACACATCGGGGCCAAAAAGCCATCCAGACCTCACTGCTCTTGTTAAGGCCTGAACGCGAACAGTAACCCTCACGAGGGAAGTAGAAGCAAATCCCTCTGGTGGGATTGTGAGAGTCTGCCCTCCCCCAGAGCGGCTCTAAGGGACCCTCAGGCAGAGCTCTCGGGGTGCTGGTACTGACGGCCTCATCTCCTCTGGGTTCCTGCTCTGAGGGCCTCTCCTGGACGTCGGTCGGTGGAGGTGTGCCGGGCAGGTCTTCAAGGGCTGGAGAAACAGAGCTTCTCGCATGCTCATCCAGCCCCATAGATCCAGATCTCTCAAGAAGTGGCTTAGGATAAACATTTCTATTCAACGTCAACAGTTTGGAAATGGAGGCCGTGCAAACAACCGAGCCTCAGGATAGCCAGGTGCTGTTCATGTTGGCGACTAACTCAGGAGGAAAATGGGGCAAAACTCACACTACGTCCAGGCTGTTGTTGCTGTTCAGTCGCTCAGTCTTGTCGGACTCTTTGCCAGGCTTCCCTGTCCTTCACCATCACCCGGAGTGTGCTCAAACTCACGTCCATCGAGGCAGTGATGCCATCCAACTCTCTCATCCTCTGTCATCCCCTTCTCCTCCCGCCTTCAATCTTTCCCAGCATCAGAGTCTTTTCCATTGAATCAGTTTTTCACATCAGATGGGCAAAACATTGGTGTTTCAGCTCCAGCATCCATCCTTCCAATGAATATTCAGGGTTGATTTTCTTTAGTCTTGACTGGCTGTGCGACCTCTGTAAAAATTACTGCTTTCACTGTGACTCCCGTGGCGTGCCCTGGCCAATCCTGACATCAGGGACTCCTCCTCCCGATCCCAGTAACTAACAAGGAGTGATGTTACTCTCTCACACGACCCTCACTGGACCAGGAGCTTCCTGAAACAGTGGAGGGGTCGGGATTAGGAGCAAGGCAGCTGTGACCTGGCTGGGTCCAAACCTTCCCTCCTCTGCACCTGTGCATGCCCGTCGGAGAACAGAAAACAGAAGGAAGGGGCCCAGTCCAGCCCGTGGAGAGCAGACCCCCGGGAAGTTCTCAGTTGGCCTTTGGGAGGACAGGATGGTGTCCCAGCAGCTCTGGGTGATGTGGACACTCAGGCCGCTGTTGCCCTTGGCTCCCTTGTCCTTCCCACTCTCCTCTGCCAACCTCAAAGCCCTGCACCTGCCCCAGCCATCCAGGCAACAGCCGGGCCCATCGCTGAATCTCCATCACCTGCATGGGAGCCGAGAGTGCTGACGGGACCAGCGTCATCGTGGGGTCAAGTGAGGCCTCCGTCAGAGCCAAGAGGAGGGACCTGTGGGTGATAGGGGAGGGCTTTGGTCCTGCAGATCCACTGTGGGCAGTGAGCCCCTGGTTGCCCAGCCCTGGCCAGACCCATCCTGCACCAGGTCCTGTGGGAAGACTCCAGGAACGTGACCCTTGAGATAAAGAACAACTCCCCCCTCCCTCCCAAACCTCAGTCTCCCAGCTGAAATTGCATGATGCTTATGTGAAAGAGCTGGTTGCCAGAACACGGCCTCACGACTTCCGAGAGTTTGCACTTGGAGTCTAGATGATTCAGAAGGTGAGCTGAGCCTTTACGTGCCCTTCTGAGTCACCAAGAATGAACCCTTTTCTTCCCCAGGAGGGCATGCTGGTGAGTGTCACCGATGTTTCCACGTCTGGTTCGGCCCCAAAGTTAAAACCACATTGTGATATCCAGGATAAAAGGAGCCCGTGGAAGAGAAGCAGATTTCCCCCTGATGGCTGAGGTCGTGACGTGGGCAGGAGTTAATTCCTTATTTCTGCCGAAAGCGCCTTCTGATCCCTGCGTTCAAGGCAAGACTTCGCTGCTGCCTTTCAGCCAAGTCTTGAGTCCCACCCGAAGCAAAAGGAAGGGTCTGCACGCCTTTAATGTCGGCCAGAGTCTCTGGATTAGGGCTCAGCCGTGCCCCATCTCTGCTGTCATTAACTTCGCCCTCGAATGAGCCTTCTCTCTCAGACAAAATAATGATTTTATTTGAGCCGCCGATGATTATCTGGCTGTATCAGACTTGAAAACTGTAATTTGAAAGAGACGAGTCCTCTGCTTTAGAGAAGGCCCTGCCGCCTTTTCCTTTTTTTTCGAAGACAGATATGCGAGGGCTTCCTTTAAATTTAAGCTGACACTCTTTGTCCAGGGATTTGAAATCCTGTAGAATATTAAAGGCCCATTTTTATCTTTAAAATATACGTTTACAATCTGTTCTCTGTGGGCCTCTTTTAGTCCCTGGATGATTCTAAGTGACATTAAACGGTGAGTGAATTAGACTCAGCATGAATCACTAAATGGAAATGTATGTTTTAAAAATCATTGATTCAGGTGATGTCGTGAGCTGAGCTGCGGCGGGAGGAGCGGCCTGGCCTGGGGCCGGGGCTGCCCTGTGTGATCTCCCGGCTGCTGTATGTACCAACCCCTGTCCCGCCCGGAGCTGGAAGGGCCCTGCAGAGAAGCCTGGGGTCCCGATCGCGGTCGTCGTGCGCGGATTGCCCTGTAATCGGTCAATGAGGAAGAGGAAGCAGGAACCAGCAAGTGAAATGGTAAGACAAAGGTAGCTGGGCCTCTCAGCGTGGTGTGCGGGGGTAAAAGAGGGAAAAGGACGTCTTCAAGGTAAAATGTGAATCAGGTCACTCAGCTGTATTACGTTTCCCTTATGAATATCACGGAGAGTGGTGACAGTGTGGTGGGGACAGGGGCTCCCGCCCCCCTACCTGGTACCTACAGTCAGCCCTGCCCCCTCCTTCCTGACCCCCCCGGGTCCTGGTCCTCTCTGGCTCCTGCCCTCCACCTGCCTGGTCCCCAAGCCGGCCCTGCCCCTCCTTCCTGCCCCCTCCCACTCTGGTCCTGGTCCTCTATGGCTCCTTCCCCCCACCTGTCTGGTCCCCAAGCCGGCCCTGCCCCCTCCTTCCTGCCCCCTCTCCCCGGTCCTGGTCCTCTATGGCTCCTGTCCCCCACCTGCCTGGTCCCCAAGCCGGCCCTTCTCCCTCCTTCCTGCCCCCCATCTCCGGTCCTGGTCCTCTATGGCTCCCGTCCCCTACCTGCCTGGTCCCCAGCCGGCCCTGCCCCCTCCTTCCTGCCCCCCTCGCCAACCTCACCCCTGCTCTGGGTCCTGGTCCTCAGCTGCTCCTCCTGATCCACCACCGTGAGTGGCGGGGGTGGCTCGTGTCCGTGGCCTGCGTACCGATGCCTTTCTCCCTGCTGGACCACTGTCTCCTGCCCCAGATGTCTGTGGTGGCCATGGCACATGAGTTCTTCCCCAGGGATGCAGATGCTTCAGGACTCCCCAGGCTCTGTGTACCCTCACGGAAGACTGGGGCTCCTGGGCTTTCTCTTGGATCTTCAGGAAGAGTCCAGGAGACCGGGCTCCCATGGCTGGAACATGGACACCCCGGGCTGCCTTCCAGGCCAAGGGCATGGCTGTCTGGGGGAGGCTGGCTCCATGCATCTCCCTGCCTCCTGCGTGGGGCCGCTGGGTCCCACGAGTCTGCTGCTCGGCCCCTGTCCTGTGGAGTCAGTACGCATCCTGCATCGCTTCTACTTCTGTGGGGGTCCGGGGCCCACATTCTTCTGGCTGCACTTGCCCACAGACCAGAGTGGCTGGGGAATCACCTGGCGGCCTGAGCTGCCCTGGGTGGGTGCGTGCTTTGTGGGCTCTGCCACACTGCCGGTACTGTGGGCAGGGCCCCTGGACAGTCATGGCTGCAGGACATCACAGCACTGAAGGACGAGGACCATCTGGTCCGGGGCTGGGAGCTCAGGGTAGGGAGGGAGACAAAAGGGGCTGCCTCAGGGGAGGGCGGAGGGCCCTGTCCTCAGTCAGGCGGTGTCTGATGCCACAGATACGTGTGGTGTCAGGACCAGGAATCGAGGCCAGTGGTGGTTTAGTCGCTAAGTTGTGTCCGACTCTTGCGACCCCATGGACTATGGCCCTCCAGGTTCCTCTGTCCATGGGATTCTCCAGGCAAGAATACTGGACTGGGTTGCCATTTCCTTCTCCAGCGGATCTTCCCCACCCAGGAATCGAACCTGGGTCTCCTGCTTTGCAGGCAGATTCTTTACTGACTGAGCTACCAGGGCCAGAGACGGCCACCGAATGTCCTGACAGGGGCCAAGGACCAGCCCTCAGGTCAGGCTGGCCCGATGTGTCAGTGGAGCTCGGTGGAGCCTGGCTGGGTGGGCAGCTGGGACCACGGCTCTGGGCCACACCAGGATCTGGGACCCTGGTTCCTGGGGCCCTGGAAGACTCACCCAGCCTCTAGAGGCCTCTGTTTCCCCCCCGCCCCCGTAAACAGAGCCGTGATCAGAGCGCCCACCCCAGAGACGGCAGGACGAGCCAGCTCGATGCTGGAGGCAGGGCCGCAGCCCACGCCAGGGCAGCGGTGAACGCGCGATGCCCGTCACCACCCCGAACACGGTTTCCACAGACACACACAGGGAGTGCTCCAAGCCTGCCCATCCCCTCGTTTAGCAACTATAAACTGATACTTTCCAAAGATCTTTCAGTGGCGTCTGGAATGTGGTGTAAAACTCACCAAAAAGCAAACAAATACACGAAATAAAAATAAACATTCCCCAAGGGCCTTCTCTTGCCAACAACAGGCTTACGTTAACAAAAGCAAGCACAGAAAACCCTTGGCTCGTAGGCGGTCACTGTGTTCACACGGGGCCTTTTCTGGGAAGAATGTGGCTGTGAGGTAAAGCACGGTAGGTGTGTGCTTGATCCCCGGAGGAAGAGCAGCGGGTGCTGTGCCAGTAGATCCAGAGGACTGTGGGCCGGCTGGGACTCTGAGGTCAAAGGCCAGGAGACCCGGGAACAAGGCCCCAGCCAGACAGAACTCACATTTGAAATGACTGCAAGCGAAGTCACACCAGTGAACAGAACATGCCCACCGAGAACGCCAGCCCTCTAGGACCTTCATTTCCTTCCAGAAACAACACAATATTTTGTCTTAGTGTTTGGTTAAATGCTTCTTTCTTTCTTGGTGGTGGTTTCATCTTGCACGCTTGTTACTTTGCCAAAGGGAACACCACCCACACAACATATTTTTGCAACATTTCTTTTACTCTGGTGGTAACCCAGCTAATGAGAAAGATTGGAATCGCGTGGAATCACATACTCAGCCAGCACAGACTTGTCCCCGCTGCTGCATGTGAAATAATATCCACAGATTCTTTCAATAAAATCACAGGTCAGAATAAGCCCTGGCCACACTTAGAGGTGGAAACAATTCTGGTACAGTCAAGAACGCTTAAACAGATGGTGCTACAAATCACAAAATCCCTTAATATTTCTGCTCCTAAGCCCCCAGGCCACACTGTCCCACGAACCTCAGACTCTCATGCCAATACAGGACCCTTTCGAGTTCAACCTCCTGTAATACCTAACACGCTCTCAGACCACCTGTCTTTTAGCATTTCTCATACATACTTGAAATCTTTAACACAAAGCCACCGGTAGCATGCCATTCCCATAAGAACATGTTAATAGAGATCTTTTCACAACCAGCTTCAGAAAACGGGAGGAATCTCTTTGAACGTCTTCAAAGAGATGCTCTGTGTTCATGTAGACTTGACTGCGAAGTTGCACAATGAACAGAAACAGACATTCATCAAACCTTTCAAGGCGTAGATGTTTATCAGGGGATCACAGCTCCATGTGGCCCCAGCACCTCCCCAGCAAGCAGCTTCCGGGAGAAACCACTACCCCCCAGGACTCTTCCCAGGCGTGAAAGCACAGGTTTCCCACGCACTTGCGTCATCCAAGCCCTCTCCTTGTCCAAACCCAGCAGCCAACGGCTGGCTCCAGTTCTGCCTGCTATACAGACAAGAATCCTTAAAATTCTTTAAGAAGTTGAACAAATGACCACCTAAGTTAGCTCCTGGTTCTTGACTTCTCCTCACCAACAGCAGATGACAGTGAGTGCGGAGTTGTGAATATTTGCAACAGTCATTGTCATAACTGGCCCAAAGGACACAGCCTTGAATGTACATATCCAGGAGGGCTCAGTGGAAACACAACTCACAGCAAAAATTCCCCCAAAGCACGCCCTGAGTTAGCTACTTTCTTATAAAGCCCCACTCAAGGCCCTGCTTGCACCTCCCCTGGGTTTGTTTCTGACTCTCTTTCCTCCTGGTGTTCACCCAGTCACCACTCCTTACAGAGTTCACAGCGTCCCAAAGCGAAGGTAGTACAGCGACATTTTCACTTTTTGTCGGTTGGTTTGATTTGGTTTGACAACTCAGCCCCCGTGAGAAGGATGAGATGTTTACCTGGATCAGGTTATTTTACTGAATAATCGGATTCCAGTTATTTTGCTTTGACTGTGAAGCACCCTTGATGGCTCAGATGGTCAAGAATCTGCCTGCAACGCAGGAGACCCGGGTTCAATCCTGCGATGGGGAGATCCCCTGGAGAAGGGAATGGCAATCCACTCCAGTATTCCTGCCTGGAAAATTCCATGGACAGAGGAGCCTGGGGGGCTACAGGCCGTGGGGTCACAAAGCATCGGACACAACTGGGAGACTAACACTCACTCAGGTGACTGGAGAGTGAGACAAGACGCGTTGACCCTTCAGCTGCAGGAGGCCTTCCCAAAGCCACATTCAGCAGTGTTGGCTCCCCCGAACCCCATTCTCCTTGGAGGATGAAACCCAACCCCCACGTCAAAGATGTCCTTATAGCACATTGTTTGGTTGAACTTAGGGATCACCTCCTGCGATTTATGGCCTATGAAAACAATTAGAAATGCCAAGTGTGTTGATGCACACAGAAGCATATTGCTGTGCAACTCAGCACACGAATTAACTCTAACCCTACAAAACGGCAACACGAGGTACCTTAGCAGTCCACCCGTGGGACAAGGATTGATGTGTGGTGCATCCGCGTGCTAAAACCCCCTGCGATGGTGTGCAACACGCCTCAGGTTATGAACATGCAAACCTGCCTTTGTTCTAAAGGCAACCACATAACAGGTCCAAACTTAAAAGAGGAAAATACACATATCTATCAGGTCAGGTCAGTTCAGACCCGTCACTCAGTTGTGTCTGACTCTTTGTGATGCCACGGACTGCAGCACGCCAGGCTTCCCTGTCCAATACCAGCTCCTAGAGCTTGCTCAAACTCATGTCCATCGAGTTGGTGATGCCGTTCACCCATCTCGTCCTCTGTCGTCCCCTTTTCCTCCTGCCTTCAGTCTTTCCCAGCATCAGGATTTTTTCCAATGAGTCAGTTCTTCACATCAGGTGGCCAAAGTATTGGAATTTCAGCTTCAGCATCAGTCCTTCCAGTGAATATTCAGGACTGATTTCCTTTAGGATTGAGTGGGTTTGATCTCCTTGCAGTCCAGTCTTCGTATAGTCAAAGCTATGGTTTTTCCAGTAGTCATGTATGGATGTGAGAGTTGGACCATAAAGAAGACTGAGCACTGAAGAATTAATGCTTTTAAACTGTGGTATTAGAGAAGACTCTTGAGAGTCCCTTGGAGAGCAAGGAGATCCAACCAGTTCATCCTAAAGGAGATCAGTCCTGGGTGTTCATTGGTAGGACTGATGTTGAAGCTGAAGCTCCAATACTTTGGCCACCTGATGGGAAGAGCCTACTCATTTGAAAAGACCCTGATGCTGGGAAAGATTGAGGACAGGAGGAGAAGGGGACGACAGAGCACGAGATGGTTGGATGGCATCACCAACTCAATGGACATGAGTTTGAGCAAACTTGGGAGATAGTGAAAGACAAAGAAGCCTGGCGTGCTGCAGTCCGTGGGGTTGCAAAGAGTCAGGCACGAGTTAGCAAGTAAGCAACAGCAACAACATATACATTAAGAAAATTCTGGAGATAGCTCCATGCCTCTGTGCTGTACATCTGAAACTAACACAATATTGTAAACAATTATGTTTCAATACAATTTTTAAAAAATCAATTGAATAAAAAATAATATGCAGAATCTTCTGTTGAAAAATAAGTCTGGGAAAACAGACACACACTTTTGGACATTATGAATCATGGCCACCAGACACTGACCCAGAAGTTCCCCCGCGAAGCAACAGGATCCTAAAATAGCTTTTTTGGTGAGTGGTGGGGAGGGTGAAAAATAAAGATCTGAGTATAAAACTATCCTGATGCATTTAAAATAGATCTAGGAAGTACGATTACAGGTTATTCTTTTCTTTTCAAAATAATCTATTTTTTTTTACTACCTTCTCAGTTGCTGATTTCATAATCAGGATACTAAGATTCATATATTCACATAAAATTTATGGCCAGGAAAAAAGTTCCCCATAGATTATGGACTGAAAAAGAAGCTCACACGCCCACTGGACCAATTGTCACAATGATGAGGAAAAGGGGAACAACTTAAAGTCTGGCAGGCAGGCCACGACTGTGCTGGGGACACCCTGCAGACTCTCGGAGAGCTGCTGGAGAAGGCCCGGGATGTGGGAAGACCCGGGGACGGCTACACGGTGCCCGTCTGCCGTCAGCAGTGTCTGACTCACAGCGTCTTCTTTAAATGAGCCTCTGAGTTCCCAGCCTTGTTTTAACACCTGGTTTGAGGACTTTAAACACTGCAAGCCAAGCCTGAGGCCTTCCTGTGCCTGGGACGGGTAGGGTGAACCAGCCTTCTGTGATCCTGTTAGTATAAGACTGAGCCTGAGATAGTTCTAGCTTCCCAAAGAGAAAAATCAGGCTGGCGGGACCTGAAAGTTACAAAGAGCAGAGAACCCAGCCAGGGCTCAGGGAAGGCATTTCCACCCCAGCACACCCCTTCAAGGTGGGAGCAGCCCTGTGGATTCCTCCTAGAGGTGAACTAGCCCCCACGAGGCGGCTGCAGCCTCGTGGAGGAAGGCTTGGGTATCCACGGATGAGCGTCAGAGGAGCTGTGTGGAGGAAACCGTATATTTCTGGCTCCAATTAAAGGATTAATTGTGTTCTCTAAATATAATATGGTAATTGTAGACATAATGGTTATTTCCTGGTAGCATATGTACTTACTGTGCTGGTAGATAAAACATCCCTGCATTAAAAGGAATTATTGTATTTGTCATAAATTCCTTTGAGAATAATTCTGCTTTCAGCTCCGGGCGGGAGGGTGTCTTTGATGAGACGTGAAGGCTTGCGCGGAGGGGGCTCGGGGCCGCACCTGACAGGTGCGCGCCTGGGCCGGGGCCAGGGAGCTCAGAAGACCCGCCGGGGGCCCGTCTACCTCTGAAGAGACCAGCCCCACAGCCAGAGCAACCAACGTGCCCGACACAGCTGAAGGCTTTATATTTGGAAATGAAGTTGAAACGCAGGGGTCGGGACCAACGCTGCTGAGTTCAGGTGGGCCGAGCCCAGCCCGCGGATGGAGACGAGGCCCAGGGACTGTCCTCTTTAATCTGAGCTCCGGCGCCCCAGCGGACGCCCTGGAAGCTGCTCACACCTCACGCTTCCTACACGGCTCTTCTCAGGCCGGAGCCGGGCAGAAAAACTTCCAGTCTGATGGGAAACAGTCTGCTGTGTGACTGTGCCGGACCTCGCCGGCTTCAGAATATCCATGGCAGAGACTCCACGAGGAAGAGGAGGGCGTGTTTAAGGGAGGGAGGGGAGAAAGAGAGACAGAAGGAAGACGGAGGGGGAGAGAGAGTGCATTTATTGTCAGTATCTGTACGCAGGAGACGCAGCCTCCATCCCTGGGTCTGGAAGATCCCCTGGAGATCTGGAATTACTCTGGTGTTCTTGCTGGAAAAGTCCCATGGACAGAGGAGCCTGGCGGGCTACAGTCCATGGGGTCACAAAGAGTGGGACACGACCGAACAACTAAGCACACACCCACATCTGTAAAATGGAAACTAAAATGGAAAATAAAAATGACAGAGGACATGGAAAAAATTGTTTAAAGAACAAGTGTCTCATTTTCTGCTGAGCCGAAACGGTCACATAAACCCAGAGTTGAAATGAGAGGGTCCACAGCTCTTTTGGGGCTTCCCTGGTGGCTTAGACGGTAAGGAATGTGCCTGCAATGCAGGAGAGTCAGGTTGGATCCTTGGATCAGGAAGATCCCATGGAGAAGGGAACGGCTACCCACTCCAGTATCCTTGCCTGGAGAATTCCATGGACAGAGGAGCCTGTGGATACAGTCCATGAGGTCACAGAGTCAGACATGACTGAGCGACTAACACTCTCACTTTCACAGCTCTTACATGGTGATTAGGTTTCTGTTCCTCAAATGTGTTATCATCATTTCTATCATTATCAACACCACTGCTGCCTTGCCGTGAAGGTGGGCGAGGCTGGACCGGCGTGGTCTATGCAGTCACAGGCAGCCCCACGTGTGCTGTGTGGTCTATGCAGTCACAGGCAGCCCCACACGTGGTGTGTGGTCTATGCAGTCACAGGCAGCCTCACGTGTGGTGTGTGGTCTATGCAGTCACAGGCAGCCTCACGTGTGGTGTGTGGTCTATGCAGTCACAGGCAGCCCCACGTGTGCTGTGTGGTCTATGCAGTCACAGGCAGCCCCACACGTGGTGTGTGGTCTATGCAGTCACAGGCAGCCCCACGTGTGGTGTGTGGTCTATGCAGTCACAGGCAGCCCCACACGTGGTGTGTGGTCTATGCAGTCACAGGCAGCCCCACACGTGGTGTGTGGTCTATGCAGTCACAGGCAGCCCCACACGTGGTGTGTGGTCTATGCAGTCACAGGCAGCCTCACCTGTGCTGTGTGGTCTATGCAGTCACAGGCAGCCCCACGTGTGCTGTGTGGTCTATGCAGTCACAGGCAGCCCCACACGTGGTGCGTGGTCTATGCAGTCACAGGCAGCCCCACGTGTGCTGTGTGGTCTATGCAGTCACAGGCAGCCCCACACGTGGTGCGTGGTCTATGCAGTCACAGGCAGCCCCACGTGTGCTGTGTGGTCTATGCAGTCACAGGCAGCCCCACACGTGGTGTGTGGTCTATGCAGTCACAGGCAGCCTCACCTGTGCTGTGTGGTCTATGCAGTCACAGGCAGCCCCACACGTGGTGTGTGGTCTATGCAGTCACAGGCAGCCCCACACGTGGTGCGTGGTCTATGCAGTCACAGGCAGCCCCACACGTGGTGCGTGGTCTATGCAGTCACAGGCAGCCCCACACGTGGTGCGTGGTCTATGCAGTCACAGGCAGCCCCACGTGTGCTGTGTGGTCTATGCAGTCACAGGCAGCCCCACACGTGGTGCGTGGTCTATGCAGTCACAGGCAGCCCCACGTGTGCTGTGTGGTCTATGCAGTCACAGGCAGCCCCACGTGTGGTGCGTGGTCTATGCAGTCACAGGCAAGCCTCACGTGTGGTGTGTGGTCTATGCAGTCACAGGCAGCCCCACGTGTGCTGTGTGGTCTATGCAGTCACAGGCAGCCCCACGTGTGCTGTGTGGTCTATGCAGTCACAGGCAGCCCCACACGTGGTGTGTGGTCTATGCAGTCACAGGCAGCCTCACCTGTGCTGTGTGGTCTATGCAGTCACAGGCAGCCCCACGTGTGCTGTGTGGTCTATGCAGTCACAGGCAGCCCCACACGTGGTGCGTGGTCTATGCAGTCACAGGCAGCCCCACACGTGGTGTGTGGTCTATGCAGTCACAGGCAGCCCCACACGTGGTGCGTGGTCTATGCAGTCACAGGCAGCCCCACGTGTGCTGTGTGGTCTATGCAGTCACAGGCAGCCCCACACGTGGTGTGTGGTCTATGCAGTCACAGGCAGCCCCACGTGTGCTGTGTGGTCTATGCAGTCACAGGCAGCCCCACGTGTGGTGTGTGGTCTATGCAGTCACAGGCAGCCCCACGTGTGGTGTGTGGTCTATGCAGTCACAGGCAGCCTCACGTGTGGTGTGTGGTCTATGCAGTCACAGGCAGCCTCACATGTGGTGTGTGGTCTATGCAGTCACAGGCAGCCCCACGTGTGCTGTGTGGTCTATGCAGTCACAGGCAGCCTCACATGTGGTTCGTGGTCTATGCAGTCATGGGCAGCCTCACATGTGGTGCATGGTCTATGCAGTCACAGGCAGCCCCATGGGTGCTGTGTGGTCTATGCAGTCACAGGCAGCCCCACATGTGGTGCATGGTCTATGTAGTCACAGGCAGCCCCATGGGTGGAGCTGTCAGTTCCAGCCCTGGGGACAGCCCCTCCCTTCCCCACTCTTGGCTCCTGGGGGCCAGAACAGGACCCTCGAGCTCCCCATCCCAACACTCCCCAACCCCCCCAGGCACCCAGGACCACGTGGATTCCCTCCCAGACCAGCAGCTTCCGGTCTCTCCCTGACACCAGCGACAACTGCTTTGTGTTTTTGTTGTGAATTCTGTTCCTGTGTAGAAATGAATCATTTTGTTTATGGATACCTTGGCTGAAATGAACGCTAGGGCTCTAATCATCTCATTTTCTCTTTCTGGTTGCTGGAGTCTGAAGGTCTGAGCCCCTCATAACTCACATGTTGGCCCCTACTCCCTCCCAATGTGATGGTGTCAGGAGAGGGGTCTGCGGGGCGGTGAGGAGGTCATGAGGGGATCAGGGCCTTATAAAAGGGACCCCAGGGAGCACCCTGCCCCTCCTCCAGGTGAGGATCCAGCGAGAAGACGCATCTGCCCCTAGACACGGAAACTGCCCATGCCCTGACTGTGGACGTCTAGCTTCTAGAGCTCAGAAAAAGAAGTCTCTGTTGTTTCAACAGCTTTGTCTGTGGCCTTGGGTGGTGGTTGGTGGTGGTTTAGTTGCTAAGTCATGTCCGACTCTTGCAGCCCCACGGACTGGAGCCCGCCAGGCTCCTCTTGTCTGTGGCCTTGGGTGGTAGGAGCCCCAGTTGGCTAAGATGCTGGTCATGACACCCCTGGGTCCTTTAGCAGTTTTCTCAGGATGGAGACCCAGCGTCCACAGCCCGGCTCCTCCAAGGACACTTCAGTGACAGAAAGGGCCAGTTCTCAGCATCGCCTCACAGGGCCCCACTGTACTCGGACACCAGCCTGATTGAAAGAATCTGCTGTGGCCCCTTCCTGCACGTGCCAGCGTCCACTGAGACTCAGAAGAGAAGCCAGCAGCCCCTGGCCATCAGAGAGGGTAGACCCCACCCACCAGGGCCTCCATAAGACAGGCTGGTCCCCTGGGCCATGTTCAGGCACGGAGAGGGTGGACCTGCCTTGTCCCGGGACGGTCAAACGGCCCCCGAGGGAGAGACAGGCCCTGCCCCTCAGCGTCCTGCTCCACGGCCCTGAGCTGGCCGGCCACACAGAGCACAGACCACCACTGCAGAACCGGACACCCCTCTCTGTCGCTGACATGCGCTCTGCTTCCTTCTGAAAGATCAAACCGCTTCCTACCTGGCGGAGTGGTTCAGATTTCAGGGAATTCGTGCCACCCAACTTTCCACGGGCGTGGAAAAGCCTGACGGTGCCCCACCCCCTCATCCCCGCACCCAGCCCATGGATATGGACAGTCCTCTAATCTGTCGATCAAGAATCTGTAACCAGAAAACTTGAAAGGTGGCACCTTTTGAGCAAGCCATGCCTCCTGAGCAAGCCGCACCTCCTGAACAAGCCACTCCTCCTGAACAAGCCACGCCTCCTAAACAAGCCACGCCTAGGGTCAAACGGTGCCGGGTGAAGCTGGGTCCCTCCTGCCCTGGAGCACAGACACCCCATCACCTGCTCTAGACTGGGGTGAGGCTTGTGGGTTGGGGGGACGCCGCCCCTCAAGTGGGGATGTCAGCTCCCTACCAGGGCTCACATCTGGCGTATCCCACTTTAAATATGTGGCTAAACGTTGTGGTTTGTCTGGTTAAACATCTTCTTTAAGTCTCATTACATGGCGAAGTAACATGCTTTTCATTTCCAAGATGTGATTAAACTCACATCTCGTCTTGATTGAGCTTTGGAATCTTTTATTTCAGAGGAAAAAGAAGAGACTTCAGAAAGGGAGCAAGCTAGTGCTGTGACTCTCGGTGAGGCCATTAAATTTAATCCTCCTTTCACACTCACTCCAGGGGGGATTTCAATTAAATTTGTTCAAAATTTATCAGTTTCCTGCATGTTGGCATAAATGATTCAGGACCACTTATCTATTCAATGAGTAGAATGTACTGAAGGGTACACATTATTGTTATAACTTTTCACAGTTTCTTCATAAATTCACCTAATAGGAGTTTCTATTATTTAACACCCTCGTCCTCTGCATTAAATGGTCTTGTTGTTCTTGCCCCGATGGAATCTAATTATCTATGCAAATTTGGGGAGCACTCCTGAGTTACCAAAGCTGCTCTTTTCCCTGGTGGGCTGGCTTGCAGGACGTGGAATATGGCATTTTTTTTCTCCTATGAAAGCAGCAGGAAGACAAGTCTGCAGACCCTGAGGGCACTGGGGTGGCTCGAGGATGGATGTGTGTGTGGGTGGGGTGGGGGGTTCAGGTAACTGGTTCACATAGCAGGAAGGAAATAAATGAATTTGGGAGCAGGTCCATCGGACTCTGGAATAGGTCAACGCTATGTAACACAAAAAATTTATCTCTCTGGGCTGAGAAGATGAACAGTCCAGAGATCACAGTCCCCTTGAGATGACACCAGATATGTGGGTGGCCACCGAGGCCATCATAAAACTATGTGCTGATCTGTCTAAAATGATTCACTGGGCACTTTTATGACCTCAAGAATTTATCTACAGAAGTCCATTCGGCAAGGATGTGGTAACATGAAAACCCTGTGTATGGCCACATAGGAAATACTTGTATCTGCTTTTTCACTTGAAGACTTACATCCGTAAGAAAGCGCTGGGCATCTCAGCTACTGCTCACTCCCCTTAACTGAAGGACCGTGTTCACAGGAAAGTGAGCGTCTCTCTAAAGAGACACACAGCAAGGACCTCACTGTTCACAGTCTTCTTTCGCTTGAGTTCAGATCTCACGAAGGGAAGGTGCATTGGCCTCAAGTCAATGGTCAGGAACTTAGGGGTATGAGATGGGTTTAGCCAACTCTTTCCTTTTTAGAGCATCGCCCCTTATGAATTCTTCAAAGTGAAGGATGTACATGAAGAGCATACATCTTTGCCTCTTTGCAAATAAAACAGAAAGAGCTGGTTGTTGGAAAACTATGGATGAGATTTTTAAGTTTCATCCTTTACTCGGTAGTGAGAAATGGAATCCTTTTGTCTTTCTCCACCTTGTCTGCTGTTACAGAGTAACTTTTCACAAGCCGAGTGTCGCCAGATCAGGCGTTTCCCTGAATTCCAGGTCTTGCCCCTCAGTGCCCACACCTCGAGGTCCATGACGGCATCTCAGAACATGAGCACCTCATGGAATTTAACTGGTCTTTTGTGTCTTCTGGGACAAGGACTCCATTCCTCCCTCCGTCTGGCTGCTGATTTCTGAGGGAAAGTGCATTTTCGTTCCTGCTCTGTTGTTTTTTTTTTTTTTTTTTCTCTCTGAGTCAAATGGTTTCCTAAGATACACAGTGGTTGGTGTCTCTGGAGACTCCCTTCTGGAGACCTGCCCTACGCAGATGGAGAGTGCATGCTGCCCTTGGAAATGTGAATGTCAAGAGCCTCAGTCCCCGGGTGGAAAGTCCAGAAGTGTTCAAACGCCACAGCCTGAGGGCCAAACGAGGGGCGGATTTCTCTGCAGCCACTGAAACTCCTCCGCTGTAATCTTTCAGTGTGGAATCATTAGAACTTTAGCCAGGAATCTTCGGTGCTATGTGACGCTCTTCTTCGCGCTACAGAAAGTTTATAATCCTTGATCTTTGTCAACAAAATGCGGGTAGAGACCCCAGTCATTGTGATATCTAAAGTGCTCCCACGTACCTCAGATAGCTACTAGAGGAGAGAGCCACCAAAAACAAACAAAAAATAAATCTTTGAAAGGGCCATAAAGAAAGGTCACGCCAACTTCAAAACTAAGACAGTAAGACTGATGGCTGACTTCTCAGTGGAAACAATGGAAACTAGAACATAATTCGTGACAGATTTTCAATGTTGAAGGAAAACAACTGCCAAAGTAAAATTCTGTGCTACACGACATAACCTTCAAAAGTCACAGCAGAAAAAGGAAAGTCAATGAAAATAGCAGAGTAAGGACCTCTCAGTCATAAAGCCAGAGAGAACACTGTACAAATTTTACCAGAATCAACTGTTTCAAAGCTCTGGAAAATAGCCAAGGGCTGGTAGAAAACCAGGGAGTGTTCATTCAAGACAGAAAAAAAAAACCAAAAAAACAGAAACCATCTGAATCTCATTAGGAAGGGTGAGTTGTGGGCATGTTAATTTACCCATTTCCATCCTTCCCCCAGCCAGTTCTGCAGCAGACTTTAAAACCTACAGCCCACGGTCGTGCTAAGAAACAGCAGCCCGGCAGCCACTGGAGCAGTGGAAGGTCCTTCAAATGCCCTTCCCAGGGACTGGCCTTGTTTGACCTTTGCCACGTTACCCTGGGAGACTCACGCATGAGGTTGTCTTTGTTTAACTTGATTTGGAGTTCACCCAGCTGAACAGTCTCTTCCCCAGCGGTGAATGTCGAAAACAACTGAGGACAAGTTGTGAATACTGAGGTTGCTCAAGGCATTAGATCATAGCTAGGAAAGCTGTTAGGCTAACCCAGAAACCTCGGGGATGAGATGTCCCTGGAAACTTGAGAAACTCCAAGATAGGTCTTGGACTATGGATGGACATGTGTCCAGAGCTGTGCTGTGCTCCAGAAAGGGCTGAGGGTGCCCTAAGCTCTCCCCTTGCCTACCCTTGAGGCTCTGCACATGCAGGAAAGAAGAAGCAGAGTTGCAACCTTGCTGAATGGGTGTCAAAGGTGCTCCCCACCAGGCACACACAGCCCTTCAGTAAAGACTGGTAAACTTGTGGACATCTCTGCCCAGGCATTAGCCGGCCAGAAAACTGCCTAAGCAGAGACATCAGTGGCATGGCAGAGAATACAGATGTGCAGTGTACAGAAGTAGTTTAAAAAGCGAATAAAGAAGCCAAATGAATTCTCTATTTGGTGAGAATCATGTCTTACCAAACAGAGAATATATATATATCTCGGAGAAGGCAGTGGCAACCCACTCCAGTACTCTTGCCTGGAAAATCCCATGGACGGAGGAGCCTGGTAGGCTGCAGTCCATGGGGTCGCTAAGAGTCGGACACAACTGAGCGACTTCACTTTCACTTTTCACTTTCATGCATTGGAGAAGGAAATGGCAACCCACTCCAGTGTTCTTGCCTGGAGAATCCCAGGGATGGCAGGGCCTGGTGGGCTGCCGTCTATGGGATTGCACAGAGTCGGAGACGACTGAAGTGACTTAGTAGCATATATATATATATATATATATATATATATATGGAAAAATATATAATATATATATTAGGAAATATACATATTAGGAAAAAAATATATATATAGGGAAAAAGAACCGAATACAAACTGAGGATTTGGAGAATATGACTGAAATGGAAGTTTTATTAAAGAGGCTCGGCAGTAGACTTGAGCAGAATTCCATGAGCTTGAAGGGAGGCTCGCTGAAGTCAATCAGCTGGAGGAACCGGGAGAATAAACAGGGAAGGGAAGGGAGGAAGCCTGTGGGCACCATCAAGTGGGCAAATGTGGGCTTCGTGGGCATCAGGGCAGAGGAGACACTGGAGGGAGCCCAGGACGCCCATGGAGATATGAGGCCAGAGCGCGGCAGCCACGTGGTCTCAGTGAGATTGACAAATGTGTCAGTAGACCCCCAGGAGGCCGGAGGACTGTCAGCCAAGCGGCAGCATCCCGAAAAACTATTCTCTAAACACAAGGAGAAATTAAGGCATTCCCCAATAAAGAAAAACTGGACAAAATGCTACTAATAGGGTAGGTCATATGCTAGGGCAGGAAAAGCAAAGCCTCAATGCCTTTAAAAAGATCGCAATTATGTTTTCTAACAAAATGGAGTAAAATTAGAACCCAAAACCTGAAGTAATTTGGGAAATTCACAGGCATGCACAGAGTAAACAGCACAGTTTGAAATAATAATCGGGGGACTCCTCGGGCAGTCCAGGGGTTAAGATTTCTCCTCCAGCGCAGCGGTGTGTGTTCAGTCCCTGGCTGGGGGGCTAAGATCCCACGAGCCTCGCAGCCAGAAAATCAAAACACAAAAACAGAAACAGTGTTGTAGCAAATTCAATAAAGCCCATGAAAAACTGTACCAATCAAAAAAAAAAAAAACAAACAAAAAACTTAAGCACATGATATTCGGGACAAAAAGAAATCACAAGATAAACTAGAAATACTTTGAAATAAGTACAAAGAAGCACAGTATACAAAACTTGATACCATTCGGGTGAAGCAGTGCTTAGACAGAAATGCACAGCTTCTTGCCCACATTAAAAAAGAAACATCTCAAACAACCTCATCAGAGAGTGAAGGACAGAGGAGCCTGGTGTCCTGCAGTCCATGGCGTCACAGAGGGTCAGACAACTGATTTAACAAGTGAACAACAATAGCAACACGCAAAAGAACAAAGTTAGGGCATTCTCTAATCCCATGTACAAACTAAACTCAAAGGAATAATTTAATAAGAAGAGGAAGAAGAAGAACTAAAGGTAAAACCAGGTGGCCTAAAGCACCCAGAGGAAAACAGAGGCAGAGCACACGGACATACATTTGCAGGGTTTTGGTGGTGGGGGGGGTGGGGGCGGGGGGGATCTAGCTCCAAAAGCAAAGGAAGCAAAAGGAAAAACCAACAAACGGGACGCGTTACACTTACAAGCGTCGACGCAGCAAAGAAAACCACTGACAAAATGCAAAGACAACCTACTGGGTGGGAGGAAATGTTGCAAATGACACGACTGATAAGGAGTTGATATCCAACATATATAAACAGTTCATACAGCTTAACGTCAAACACAAATGACGTGATTTTTAAAAAAATGAACAGAAGAAATAGACATTTTTTCAAAGAGGAAATGCAGATGGCCAACAGGCGCGTGGAAAGATGGTCAACACTGCTAATCATCTGGGAAATGAAAATCAAAGCTGCAGTGAGGTATCACCCCACACCTGCCAGAACGCCATCAACAAAAAGAACACAAGTAACCGACGTTGATGAGGATCTGGTGAAAAGAGAAGCCTCTTGTACTGTTCGTGGAAGTGCAAATGGTACAGCCCCTGTGGCAAATAGTATGGAGGCTTCTCAAAAAACTAAAAACCAACCTATCCTATGACCCAGAAATTCCACTCCTGGGTACACATCAAAGACAAAAACACAAATTTGAAGAGGTACGTTCACCTCAATGCTCATAACAACGTTATTTACAATTTCCAAGATATGGAGGCAGCATAAGTGTCCATCGACAGATGACGGATAAAGATGTGATATATATGCACACATGTATGATATGTGTGTGTGTGTATGTATGTTACTCAGCTATAAAAAATAATGAAATGTTTCCATTTGCAGCGAAGTCGGTGGACCTGGAGGGCATTAGACCAAGTGAAACAAGCCAATCAGAGAAAGACAGACACTGCAGGACAGCACTTATATGTGGGCTCCAAAGAAATCCAAGAAACCAGTGAATATGAGAGAAAAGATGTAGCTCTAAGACACAGAGAACAAACTGGAGGTTGATGGGCAGAGGGGAGGGACGGGGGAGAACCTAAAGGTGGGGAGAAAGAAGGTTATTATGGAATTACATGTGATCGTGAGTGTGAAGATTTTGAAAATTGTAAATTACTGTAGAACTTAAAGATTCTGTCATTCATTAACCAGAAGAAGACTACAGCTAACAAAATACTTAACGGTGAGAAATGCACTGAGATGAGAAAAAATGTTCGCTGTGACCACTCCTTTTCTACATCGTACTGGAAGTTCTAGCGAATGCAATAAAGGTTATGCAAACTGGGAAGAAGAGATAAAACTGTCTTTGTTCACAGATGTCATGACCGTCTACTTAGAAAATCTTAAATAATTGACCAAAAAACCCTCCTGGAACTGAGAAGCTATTAAAGTAAGTTTACAGAATATAAAATTAATATACAGAAGTCAATTGCCTTCTTATATGCCAGAGATGAATAATTTGATTTGACATTAAAGACTCGATCGCATTGCATTGGTACCCCTGAAAATGAAGTGCTTAGGTATAAATCAAATAAAACATGCAAAATAGCTGTATAAAAACCCCACAAAACTCTGATGAATAAAATCAAAGCACTAAATAAATGCAGAGACATTCTATGTTCGTGGATGGAGAGACTCAGTATTATCAAGATGTCAGTTCTTCCCAATTCAGACTACAGATTCAATGCAATTCCAATCAAAACCCCAGCGGGCTGTTTTGTGGATACGGACAGACTGACCCTGGAGTTTATGCAGAGACACAAAACACCCAGAAGAGCCAACATAAGGCTCAAAGACAAAGCCGCAGCTGGGGGACGGCCGTTTCCCAGCTCCCAGACGTGCTGTCGAGCTGCAGTGGTGAAGACAGGGAGGTGCTGAGCGGAAAGCCACCCGGGAAGGTGCACGTCCCTTGCCACGCGTGAATGGCCGCAGAAGCTCAGCCTGCCGCCCTCCCTCCGCCCTACCTTAGACGTAAGCATTGTGAAATCTTTAGCCACATATGTCATAGTTTTGAAAGAGAAGGAAAATGTAGATGTATCCGAGTAGTTTTTAGAGAAGAGAGCCGGGACCAGCGAGTGGGTGCTATGGGGATGCAGTGTGGGCTCGTATAAAGAAGACTTTCTAGGAGCATTGTCTGTGGGAGTGTGAGAGGCCTCGCGGGAGGGCCACTGCTCAGAAACTGGAACAAGTAGATGTCAAGGGCGTGAAATCAAAGCACGCGGCTTCCGCAGAGTTGGTCCAGCCGGCGAGGAGACTTCCCAAGCCTCCCCTCTTGGCGTCTCTGCTCGGCTCCAAGGGGCCGCAAGGCAGCAAGGCGCTCCCTCAAGCTCTGCCCTGTACCTCTCTCCTCCACCTCCATTACAACGCGTGCAGACGGAACATCCACAACACTTCCAGGCAACTTGCTCCGTGAGCAGTCAGGTGACATGGCAGCCGCACCGTTACTTATCAACTCGCATTAAAGTTTCATGGGCATGCTATCAATTATTGAGGACCGAACGCTGAGACCCAGCTGTGCGCCCCAGTTCCCTCACAAGAGCCCGAGTCTGGGAGCAGGAAGCCTCTCCACCACGTCTCACGGCTTCAGCTTCTGAAGCAGAAAAAGCAGGAGACAAAACTGAAAACCCGTGCTGAAGACAAAGGCGGGGGTGGGCTGCCAACCTTCAGGTTAGATTATTAACAAGACACGGGCACAGTTCCTGCTAGTCGGCACTCACTTCGGCAGTTCTCGGGGGAAGCCTTTCTTCTAAACGATTTGGTGTGTCCAATTCTGCCGACAAACGTCCCTGATAAGCGCCGCCCTGTCCATTCACGGGGTGGTGAGCCAGCGGCCAGCACCGCACATCCACGGTCATTGCTGGTTCCCTCTCTGGCCCTAGATGGAACAAATGCTCTTGCTTTTCGAAATGCAAATATCTCACCCTAAACCTTCTGTCGTTCGACACATTTCTCTCTGAATCTTGCTCAGGACAGCTCTCCCCACCATCACAAGTCATAAGGCACAAGGAGAAAGATGCCATTCTTGTGTTAGTTCTGAAGGTTGCTCCTCAGTGAAATTTAATTCCCTCTGTTTAAAGTATACTCATGATTGCATGAAGATAAGGCACGGGGTCATTAAACAGAAATTAAGAATGAGATACGCTTGCTCTTTGGATAGGAGATGAAGTCTCAGGCTCCTGGGAGCACTCGGCTTGGATGATTGGGTACAACATATTTTCATGTCGAGAGTGTCACCCTCTGCGCCCCCGGGAGGGGGGCCTGGGCACTCAGGAAGGATGTTCGTATGAGCAGAGCAAGAAGCATCATTGAGTGCTGTCCGAGTGTGTGTTAAGCACCTCACCCAGCTCTTACAGGCTGGCCCGTAACAGTTGTAAGAAGGCAGGAGAGCTTACTTCATGACTCAGAGTCGGATGCAACTTGATTTTTAAATAATTGGGTTAAGCTACAAAAGGCTCTGAGACAAGTGAGTTAACAAACCCCTTATTATTTTTAATGACAACGTATTAAAATATATTAGTATTTTAAACCTTCACTCACACTGAATACAAATTAACGACATGGCTTCTTAAACCTAGCTGGTTTTGTTCAACTAAAAGCGAAGGAAGTGAGAAATGTTCACTCTGTCGTTCAGTTCTTAGCTTATGTCTGCGAGATGACCATACCCCCACTACAGTCGAACCCACCGCCAGCCCACCTCTCACTTGATTTCTCATCGCTTGTGAACTGGTTATGGGCTGGCTAAAGTTTGGGGAAAGCGAGCTGGTCACTGAAGGGGCGACCACCATCAGGATGAGGGAGACCAACGGTGAGGCCCCCAGTTGATCTGGGGTGGGCAGGGGGCAAGCATGCAGAGAAGACGGTACGCAAAACAAGCGAGTACTGCAAAACCACCCAGGTACAATGACGACGAGGTTCCCACGAAGCGCGGCTTATGCTGGCTGTGCTGGGCGTGGGGGGCGGGGAGGATGAGTGTGGATGCCGGGCACCAGCCTCTGGGGTCGGGGGAACTGCATCAGTCCAGAGGACGTATCCGAAGGGGATGCTGAGACAGGTGAGCAAATCCTGCCCCAAGGAGAGGGGCAAGGGGACTCCCCCCGGGGTCTGGAGCGGGGCAGGACGCAGGCTGGGAGGACACGCTGTGTGGGGTACGCAGAGAGGCTGGTAACCAAGGTTCATGGCCATCCCTGCAAGACAGAGCCTCACCGGGTCCCCTAGTGTGGTCCTCCTATCCTGAACCCGGGCCTGATGCCCTGCACACACACCAGCGCCCAGTGGACAGCTGCTCCCGGAACGCTAGAGCCTGGGCCTCTGGGGAAAGAGCCCCTTCAGGCCCAGAGGCTCAGCTCCCCACATGTCCCCAGCACAGCCAGGGGCATAATGTGAGTGTCCAAGGCTTGGGTGAAGTAGTATCATGGGAAGCAAGGGGACCCCAGTGGGCAGTGAGATCCCTAAGCAGAGAGAGGTCAGCTCTTGGGAAGAGCCCACCCCTCAAACCTTGTCCTGGGAGAAGGGAAGGGGGGCCTCCCTGGCTCCCTGGGAGCTGCAGGTGGGGACCGTGAGTGGCGTCATCACCCAGATGCTGTGATGCTCGACATCCTGAGGGACTGGGAGGAGTCTGGACGCCGAGCCCAGACCCAGACGCCTCCTGGGGACAGGGTAGTGACCCGACAGGCGACAGTTGGTGGGTAACCAGGCACGGGCCCCCTGCACACAGGACAGCAGCCCCGAGGCCACGGTGCAGGCAGGCGACGCACAGGCAAGGCCGCGGGTCTCCACTGTGCCTCGGCTCATAGGAGCTCTGCCTGGCACCGTGGCAAAGAGGGTGCTGTCAGCATCGGGTAACCTTGACCCACATGGGCAGGCGTGAAGACAGGGCCCACGGCATGCTCTTGTAAGGAGGGCCACAGCGGGGAGCATCCGTGTGACTAGACCACGGGTGCCCAAGCAAGCTCATCCCCTCAGGGCACTTCTGGGTGGGATTTGGGTCCCGAGGAGCAGGTGCCCCAGGATCTCCAGCCCCGCTGCCATGGGAGGCGCTGGAAGACAGAGCAGCCCAGAGTGGAGGAATCCACCCAAAGCCACTCCTCCAGCGCACGCGTGCCCCGCGGGTGTGCTTCACTGGCTGTGGGGGTGATGGGCAGTGGTGGCTGGCGTGCCTCTGTTGTCAGGGCGTCCGTGTCTATTACACATATGTATTTCATGTAAATCATGGCAGAGGTCAGCTGAGTGGCCCGAGAGCTCAACCCTTCCAAAGTGCCTGCTCCCCCAAAATTCGGGGAGAGGAAAACACTGCCCCCAAGGTCTTCCCAGAACGAACGTCCAGCCCTCTCGGCCACACCTGCAGACCTTCGTGCTGGCCTGGGTATGTGGGGCAGAGGTGTATGGTGGTGTGCACAGGTCCATGAGTGCAAGTGGCTACATGTGTGTGCTTGCAACTGTGTAAGTGCCCAGCGGGTGTGGGCATCTGTGTATGCTTACGTGTGCATGAGTGTGAATGCTTGCATATGCCTCTGAATGAGGGAACGTGTGTCTTTATGTGCAAACATGCACTGCACACAGACGTGCTCCCATTTGTGTGTTAGTGAGTGCACATGTGGTGTAGGGTGTGTGCACAGCTGTGGACAAGCTTGTGTGTGAGCCGTCAGTGCACGCTAGCGTGTGTGCAGTTACCTGCATGAATGTGTACCCATGTGTGCACAAGCCCTTGTGTGTGCATAAATGTATGCTCGTGGCATCATATGTGAGTGTGTGTGTTTGTGTTACACATCTTCGTGCGCCTGTGTGTGAGCATGCATGTGGAGGCTCATGGGTGCACAGATGCACATGTGTGAAAATGGATCTGCACGTAATGTCTAGGGGTGTGCATGTGTGTGTGTAGCAGTGTGTCTAGTGTGATTTTAGTGGGTGTGTACAGGCGCATGAGTGTGCAAGTACACTGGCAGCATGCACACAAGGGTATGCATGTGTGCTTGTATGTTCATGGGCAGCCTTGCAAGTCCATGCTTGTACACGTGTGTGCCTGCGTTTGTGTGAGTACTTGTTATTTTGTGTTCACCTGTGCACGTGTGCTTTATATATGTGTCCGTAAGTGCTGCTTGTGTGTGTGCATTGTACACACATGTGCTCTGTGCCTCTGTATCAGTGCCTGCCCACACATGCAGACCTGCACGGCAACAGGGGCATAAACACACCTGTGTGAACGTGTCCACATGCATGGACATCGACATGTGCCAGTCCATGCCTGCCTGCGACACATGTCTGTGACTCTGCGGTTGTGCGTGTGCTCATGCATGTCTGTGATTCTGTTGTTGTGCGTGTGCTCATGCATGTCTGTGACTCTGTGGTTGTGCGTGTGCTCACGTGTGTCTGTGATTCTGAGGTTGTGCGTGTGCTCACGTGTGTCTGTGACTCTGCGGTTGTGTGTGTGCTCACGTGTGTCTGTGTGCTCCTGCAAACACACATGGCTACGGGTGCACAAACATTCTCCTGTGGATGTGTGCACATGCATAGACATATGTGTGCAGGTCCAGGAGTGCCCACAGCATGTGACTCTGCGGTCGTGCGTGTCCTCGCGTGTGCTGTGACTCTGCGGTCGTTCGTGTCCTCGCGTGTGCTGTGACTCTGCGGTCGTGCGTGTCCTCGCGTGTGCTGTGACTCTGCGGTCGTGCGTGTCCTCGCGTGTGCTGTGACTCTGTGGTCGTGCGTGTCCTCGCATGTGCTGTGATTCTGTGGTCGTGCGTGTCCTCGCATGTGCTGTGAAAGAGGCAGTCCTGAGTCCAGTGAGAGCAGTTGCTCTTGGCTGGTGGCTGAGTCTGGACCTGGGGCCACTGCATCCTGGCCCTGAGTCCCGTGTGACTCTCGGACCCACTGAGCCTCCATGTCCTCATCTGCGGCGTGGGATCCTTCAAACGGAGCCTTCCTCTCGGGGTCACTGTGAGAAGCAGCCGAGTGGCCCTTGAGCTGACGTGGTGGCGGGCTCAGAGGCTGCACTGTCGTGGTTGTGGGTACTGTTAACTTTGCTGTTATTATTCTAACCCCTGTGGTTGAGGTTACCCAGGGCCATGTCTTTTCTGCCAGTTGTCCTGGTACTTGTAATGTCTGCTTCACTTAAGCATGGGTCATAAATCACAGTTTTTCACTATTTAGGCATATGGACTTAGAAATCATTATTATATTATGAATTCTCCTGCCCCTTTATTGAGTTGGAGAGAGACTGACTGCTCACCTCTCTTACTGAGCCAGCACCTACACCTGCTTTTCCCAGCAGCCATCAAGCACACTGCGTTATTAAACCCCCTGACATGTGACCGAATCAGGATGGAGTCTGGCGCGTCCAGAGACGTGTGCAGTTAGAATCAAAATCCACCCCATCCCATCATGATTTGTTAGGTGAAATTAGAATGAAAAGAAAAGATGAGTAGCGATGTAATTCTTTCTAAAGAACAAAACTTCACTAACATTCCTACTTCATTACTTTAAAAATTATTTAAATGCCATTTGAAAAATGACCATGTAATTTTAAAATTCTATATTTAGGGTTCCTTTTTATACAAGTTTGCCCAGAGGCATGTGCTAGTCAGAAAAATGAACAATTAGGCTTCTTCTGAAGCTTTTTCTTTTAGGAAAACATCCAACCTGAATGCACCATTAAAATCAGACTTCAGTAATTTCATGATCAGAGTTAGCTGCCCCAGAGGGTGGTTTTCCAGTATCTTGGTTATGCTTGAGGACAGGTCGTGCCACTAGAGTTGAAAGCGTGTCTGCACGTGATGCCAGCTGTAGAGCCGCGTGGCTGAGGGCAGCTCAGCCCCTGCAGTCTGGCCGAGCCCACACAGAGCAATCTCTCAGGTGACAGAGACTCACAGGAGCTGCTTATGAAGCAGAAGTCAGACTTTTCTGACTGTAAAGGTGAGGTTGAAGGAGCCTCATTGTGTTTCTCACCCTGCCCGTGGTGCTCGCCTACTCTGTCCAAGCGTGTCCATGCTCCATGCAGAAAGAAACAGCGTGCCGGGGTCTTAGGCAGCCCCTTAGTGTCTGTGATAAATCCCTTTCTCTCCAGGTATTTGCCGAGCACACCGTGGAGCCGAGCTTCCCGGGTGGCACCAGCGGTAAAGGACCCGCCTGCCAGTGCAGGAGGCACACGAGCTGTGGGCTCCATCCCTGGGTCGGGAAGACCCCCTGGAGGAGGGCACGGCAGCCCACTCCAGTCTTCTTGCCTGGAGAATCCCATGGACAGAGGAGCCTGGTGGGCTGCAGTCTGTGGGGTCGCAAAGAGTCGAATGTGATGGAAATGTCTTGGCAGGCGTGCACCATCAAGCCAGGAGGAAATAATGTGTGTCCTGCCTCTTTGGGGTCTGGGCAGAGACACCCTGGTCCTTACAAGAGCTTGGACGAGCCTGACCTGGGGCTCCCCAGTGCTCAGCCTCGTGCAGTCCTGCTCCCCGTCCTCCCCAGCTCGGCTCACACTCCCCACTGTGGGCGACTAGCCGGGCTCCTCAGTGCTCAGCCTCGCGCAGTCCTGCTCCCCGTCCTCCCCAGCTCGGCTCACACTCCCCACTGTGGGCGGCTAGCCCGCTGCCTACTGCCTCGCCTACCAGACTCCCAGTGCCGGGGGTCACCCCGAGAAAACAATTCAAAGGCAGCGGGAAGTGGGCTGGGGGTCCTGAAGGCCCCAGGGCGGGGAACTGATGGTTGACAGCTGGAGAGGAGGCGGTGCCTCTGACAAAGCCCGCCCCTGCAGCCCGCCCACGCTCTGGCACGGCCCAGGGCCCCTGTGGCCGCTCCTGAGCCGCGGTCCTCTGTAGGAAGGGGTCACGGGTGGCAGGAGAGGGGCCTGAAGCCCCTTGAGGACCAGAAAAATCGCACCCTCGTCCAAGGCACCCGCTGGAAGGATGGGCACGGCTCCCGGGAGTCTCCAAGCTGTGGAGAGGCCTAGGAGGGAAAGTGTTTTGGCCGGTCAGGTCATTTCCCTGTCCTTACCAAAACGGAAGTACCACGTACAGTTATTATGAAACACGTGTTGGTCATTACTTAAAACACCTGCACAGACTTGGAGCTCGTCGTGTTCCCTGTGCTCCCAGGACTGGGGAGGCGAGGCGTTCTATTAATATTCCAGAAAACCGCAAGAGAAGAATTTGGTAAAGGTTAGGTAATCCTTGTGGTTGCTGTTCTTCACCCGTAAGCCGCGTCCGACTCTTTGCAACCCCATGGACTGTAGCCCACCAGGCTCCCCTGTCCATGGAATTTTCCAGACAGGAATACTGGGGTAGGTTGCCATTCCCTTCTCCAGGGAATCTTCCCAACCCAGGGATCAAACCCACGTCGCCTGCATTGCAGGCAGATTCTTTACTGCTGAGCCACCAGGAGAGCCCCTGGGTAATCATGGTGCTATATTTACATTTCTCTCTTGATCCCTTATTTTCAATGAGAAAATCCCTATGTTGAAGCCCTAAGCCCCTTGACTGTATTTGGAGATGCTGCTTCTAAGGAGGTTGTTAAGGGCACGTGAGGTCACAGTACTGATTCAGTAGGACTGGGGTCCTTATGTGAAGAGACAGACACCCCAGAGGCCTCTCCACTCACACTCTCTGTGTCAAAGCCACCTGAAGACACGGTGTGCCTGCGGCCATCTGCACTCTGGGCAGAGTCCTCACCAGCTGCACCATGCTCTCAGCCTCCAAAACTGTGAGCATTCAACATTTGCTGTTTAAGCTGCCCAATCTGTGACATTTGTTACGGAGCCCAAGCTGACTAAGACAAGTGGGTTCTGATTTATTGACTTGATAATATCTATTGTGTCAAAAAAGCTTAATCACTTGAATATATCTCTAATAATGCCTGTTTTTTTCAGCATGAATTTTTGTGCAAGTCATAAAAATATCTCTACCTTAAAATAGACAAGTACTTAAAATAAAAAAGGGAGGGGTGGGGGTGTTGTGTTACTCCTGTCCGACTCTTTGCAGCCCAAAGGACTGTAGCCCGCCAGGTTTCTCTGTCCTTGGAATTGTCTAGGCAAGGATACTGGAGTAGGTTGCCATTTGCCCCTCCAGGGGGTCTTCCTGACTGAGGGATCAAGCCCACGACTCTTGCTCTCCTGCACTGGCAGCAGATTCTTTACCACTGAGTCACTGGGGAAGCCCATGAAAAGTACTGAAACATCATTTTAATTTTTAACAATAAACTATAAAAATATATAAAGCAGTATAAAGTACAAGAATGTCTGAATGACATCCCATTTAAATTAAAAAAAAAAAACTAACGGTAGAAAAAGGATAACAAAATAAAAGGAGTCAGTGAATCACAGCAGAAGTGTCTCACGGACGCCAGAGGTATTCCACGAAACAATTAAGCCCTAGACATTTTGCTGCATAGCCAGGATTCTACTCTGTGAAGCGATTGAGATTTACTGAGAAAGGTCTTTCCTGATGATTAAACCCCAATTGATTAATAAGAACCCACTACGGAGGTTTAGCGAGCACAGCATACGACCGTCTGCTTCCGTCACATAGTTCTTAAACCTCCATAAACACCTTTTAAAGAATCGTTTTGTCTTTAATTAGCGTGCACTCACTGTCCTATTAAATCTAAATTAAGTCTTTATTTGAGGCCATTAATTTGGAGACTCAATCAAACGTGGACTCTTGCAAGGTAGTGATTTCAGCTCCTGGCCACTGTCAGGGCCGAGCAGTTCTGTGACATTGAAGGTTCAAAAGCTTGGCTGCATCTGCCCGTGTGGAGTGTGCATGAGGGCGTGCGTGCACGTGTGTGCCTGTGTGTGCCTGTCCGTGTGGAGTGTGCATGAGGGCGTGCATGCACGTGTGTGCCCGTGTGTGCCTGCCCGTGTGGAGTGTGCATGAGGGCGTGCGTGCACGTGTGTGCCCGTGTGTGCCTGTCCGTGTGGAGTGTGCATGAGGGCGTGTGTGCCTGTGTGTGCCTGCCCGTGTGGAGTGTGCATGAGGGCGAGTGTGCACGTGTGTGCCTGTCCATGTGGAGTATGCATGAGGGCATGCGTGCACGTGTGTGCCCGTGTGTCCCTGTCCGTGTGGAGTGTGCATGAGGGCGTGCATGCACGTGTGTGCTTGTGTGTGCCTGTCCGTGTGGAATGTGCATGAGGGCGTGCATGCACGTCTGTGCCCGTGTGTGCCTGTCCGTGTGGAGTGTGCATGAGGGCGTGCGTGCACGTGTGTGCCTGTGTGTGCCTGTCCGTGTGGAGTGTGCATGGGGGCGTGCGTGCACGTGTGTGCCCGTGTGTGCCTGTCCGTGTGGAGTGTGCATGAGGGCATGCATGCACGTGTGTGCCTGTGTGTGCCTGCCCGTGTGGAGTGTGCATGAGGGCGAGTGTACACGTGTGTGCCTGTCCATGTGGAGTATGCATGAGGGCATGCGTGCACGTGTGTGCCCGTGTGTGCCTGTCCATGTGGAGTGTGCATGAGGGCATGCGTGCACGTGTGTGCCCGTGTGTGCCTGTCCGTGTGGAGTGTGCATGAGGGCGTGCATGCACGTGTGTGCCCGTGTGTGCCTGTCTGTGTGGAGTGTGCATGAGGGCGTGCATGCACGTGTGTGCCCGTGTGTGCCTGTCTGTGTGGAGTGTGCATGAGGGCGTGCGTGCACGTGTGTGCCCGTGTGTGCCTGTCCATGTGGAGTGTGCATGAGGGCGTGCGTGCACGTGTGTGCCCGTGTGTGCCTGTCCTTGTGGAGTGTGCATGAGGGCGTGCGTGCACGTGTGTGCCCGTGTGTGCCTGTCCGTGTGGAGTGTGCATGAGGGCGTGCATGCCCGTGTGTGCCCGTGTGTGCCTGTGTGGAGTGTGCATGAGGGCGTGCGTGCACGTGTGTGCCTGTGTGTGCCTGTCTAGACCAAACACCCCTTGGCCACTCTATTCGTCAGGAATGTGCAACTTAGGGACTTTCCTGGTGGTCCAGTGACTGACAGTTGCCAAATGCAGGGGACACGGGCTCCACCCTGAGGTGGTTTCACATGCCAAAGGGCAACAAAGCCTGTGAGCCCAGTTATGGAGCCCAAGCTCTGGAGTCTGTGCTCTGTGGCAGAAGGAGCTGCCGCAGTGCTCACTGCGACCAGAGAAAGCCCGAGGGCGGCAGCAAAGGCCCCGCGCAGCCAGGTAAATAAACACTTGCTAAAAGGACAGACACAGCGCATCAAACAGACATTAAAATGAAGTTCTCGTAGGTCTTCACAGAGCTGTTTCACTTCACTTTCTTCAGCACTAGTGGCTGGGGTATAGAACAAGATCATGGCATACGGTCCATCACTTTATGGCAAAAAGCGGCAACAGTGACAGATTTTATTTTCTTGGGCTCCAAAATCACTGCAGATGGTGACTGCAACCATGAAATTAAAAGACGCTGGCTTCTTGAAAGGAAAGCTATCACAAACCTAGACAGTATGTTAAAAAGCAGAGACATCACTTTGCCAACATGTTCCGTATAGTCAAACTTACGGGTTTTCCAGTTGTCATGTAAGGATGTGAGAATTGGATCATAAAGAAGGCTGAGCACCAAAGAACGGATGCTTTCCAACTGTGGTGTTGGAGAAGACTCTTGAGAGTCTCTTGGGCAGCAAGCAGATCAAACCCGTCAACACTGAAGGGAATCAACCCTGAATTCTCATTGGAAGGACTGATGCTGAAGCTGACGCTGCAATACTTTGGCCACCTGGTGTGAAAAACAGACTCACTGGAAAAGACCCTGATGCTGGGAAAGAACGAGGGCAGGAGAAGTGAGTGACAGATGAGATGGTTGGATGCCATCAGCGACTCAATGGACATAAGTTTGAGCAAAGTCCAGGAGATAATGAAGGACAGGGAAGCATGGTGTGCTGCATTTCATAGTATCTCACAGAGACGGGCACAAATTAGTGACTAAACAACAAAATTAAATTCTATTGTGAAGGTTAGCCATTTGTTAACTTTGAAATATTCTGCATGACGGGACACTGTGAAAAATCATGACTTGGGTCTCCGAGGTTCTGGGTTTTAGGCTCAAGTCTTCCAACAACTTTTTCCTGCTTTCACTTCCAAATATCCTTAAAAATATTTTCAGGTTTAATATTTTCTGAGAGTCTTCCTATACTAAAAATATGTGATAGTAAAATAATATTTAAATGCCTGTTCTTACAGTTAATTGTACAGGGTCTGAAGTTCAAATGTGCTTTAAATTCTAGTGTATTTTCATTTTGGGGATAGGGCTGAAAACAACACAGAAATGGATTCAAACACAAGTGTAAATGAGCTTCTAAGAAGTCTTCGAGTTGATCGCCTTTCCCTCCTGGGGTTAGCCCCTACCATTGGCCTTTAGGCAGTAGGTGGGCTCATGGATCACAAGAGCCCCTGGGTGCTGGTCTAGTCCGTGAAACCCAGCCCTGTGATGCATGGGCTCATGATGATTAATTTGAGCTCTGCAGGCCTTCTCTGAGTTTCCCAGGAGGCAGCAGTGGTAAAGAACCCGCCTGCCAATGCAGAGGACTTAAGAGAAGCAGGATCGATTCCTGAGTCAGGAAGATCCCATGGAGGAGGGCATGGCAACGCACTCCAGTATTCTTGCCTGGGAAATCCTATGGGCAGAGGAGACTGGTGGGTTACAGTCCATAGGGTGGCAAAGAGTTGGATACAACTGAAGTGACTTAGCATGCAGGCCTTCTCTAAAACTATATCTATTCACAAGTGATGACTGAAAAGAAACCAGAGAGAGATAAGAAGATACAATGCATATTTAATTGTTAAATTGTGTCTCTTACAGAAAATGATCCATGTGAGATAAGAATGAGATTGTTTTAATTGGCTAAATGATTGTATAAATAATTCTAATTTACAAATTGTTTATTCCCTATGTATGTTTATCATCCAAAAAGTTGTCTCTGGAAACGAGGTAAGATTTATTGCTTGTCTGCTGTGTTCCAGGGCCTCTGCTCACTCTCTTATTTAATCCTTGCAATAGCCATATGGCACAGGCGGAGTTCTTGGTCTAATTTTACAAATGAAGCAACAGAGGATCTTAGGCAGATTGTTTTAAAGCAGGCACTGTTTGAATTTGCACAATCTTTAAAGTTCTTTTCCGTTTTATTTGCTTACTTCTTGCATTTCAGTTTTATGAATTGTTGAATGAGTTTTGCTCATTTTTAAAGTATTACCTTGCTCTGATACATATTTGTGTTATTTTAATAATTACTTTTACATAAAGAAGATTTTAAACAAATATGGATGTAACACTAACCTTTTACTTTTTTTTTTTTTTTTGCTTTTGGTGTTATGAGTAGGAGGACTTTTCTTATAGGAGATTATAAAGGTAAATGCTCATCTGTTTTTATCTTGTTTTATCTTATTTTTATCTACTGCCCAGTGCCATTAAAATGTGGCTCGAGCAAATGAAGTGTGCTTTAAGTAGAAAACACCCATGGGTTGCAAAGTTTTAGTAAGAAAAAAAGGTAAAACTACTTAAAAATATTTTTTCGATTGCATACAAGTTGAAATGACATAATTATGATATACTGGATTAAATAAAATGTTATTAAAATCAGTTTCACCTTCTCCCTATACTTTTCTCACATGGCCACTAGAAGTTTACAACTGCCTCTGCACTTCACATAATATTCCCACTGGATAGCACTCTCCTGCTGGATTTCACTTTACACTTTTAATTGTATACACATATGTCATCTGCCGCACAGGGAAAGGAAAAGTGAAGTCTCTCAGCCTGCAGCATACCAGGCTACTCCGTCCATGGGATTTTCTGGAGTGCACTGGAGTGGGTTGCCATTTCCTTCTCCAGAGGATCTTCCCAAGCCAGGGATCGAACCTGGGTCTCCTACACTGCAGGCAGACGCTTTACCATCTCAGACACCAGGGAAGCCTGGTATCATGGTAAAGAAATCGCCTGCCAGTGCATGAGAAGTAAAAGATGCAGGTTTGAGCTCTGGGTCAGGAAGATCCCCTCGAGGAGGAAATGGCAACCACTCCAGTAGTCTTGACTGGAGACTCTCACGGGCAGAGGAGTCTGGTGGGCTACAGTCCATGGGGTCACAGCCAGTCAGACATGACTGAGTACACACACACACACACGTACATGTATGTACAAATATGTAATATATATGTACATAATGTGTAATAGTAAACCTGCAAAAATATATGCATAATTATATATATATATCATCAGAAATTAATTTTGGTATTTTTTAATTTGAAAAAATAATTAGGCAACAGCTGAAAGTCATTTTTTTAAAAACAATGACTCTTTGTTATTATCAGAAATGCCGACATAATCTATCAAGTTCTTACTCATAGCTGAGCCTATGTCTGGGCTTCCCAGCATATCTCATTGGTCTGCTCGTAAGTGTTTTAATTCTTGTGCTTTTGTAAGATCATACTTTACTGCTGGCATATTTTTAAATATTGTTTTAATTTACTTCTGGTGGCATTGTATCGTTGCTGCTGTGAGCAGGCTTTCTTTGGTTGCGGTAGACGAGGTCGACTCTCTGGGTGAGATGTGGGGGACCTCTCACTGCAGCGGCTTCTCTCACTGTGGAGCATGGGCACGAGGGCACACAGACTCACTAGCTGTAACATGCAGACTCGAGTGTAGTGGGTTCAGTAGCTGTGGTGCATGACTTTGTTGACCTGTGGTATATGGAATCCTCCCAGACTAGGAATCAAACCCATTTCCCCTGTATTAGCAGGTGGATTCTTAACCACTGGATGACCAGAAAAGGCCTGCTTGGCATCTTAAAGTGACTATTTGCTACGTATTTTTTACTTCCAAATAAGCTTTAGAAAAATTTAGTAATATTCTAAGTAAGTCATGTCCAATTCTCTGCCAGACTCCACTGTCCATGGGATTTCCCAAGCAAGAATACTGGGGTGAGTTGCCATTTCTTCCTCCAGGAGATCTTCCTGACCCAAGAATCAAACCCACGTCTCCTGCACTGGTGCAATGGCAGGTGGATTCTTTCCCACTGGCCATCAGGGGCTTCCTCTGATGTAGTCTTTGCTTTAGGAAAGCAGTTTATACAATGTGAGCCCTGTATTTGAGGGCTGCCACTGTAGCTCAACTGGTAAAGAGCCCTCCTGCCAATGCAGGAGAGGCAAGAAGCAAGGGTTCAATTCCTGGGTCGGGAAGATCCTCTAGAGAAGGAAATAGTAACCCACTCCAGTATTCTTGCCTGGAATATCCCATGAACAGAGGAGCCTGGAGGGATACAGTTCAAGGATTCACAAAGAGTTGGATGCAACTGACACATGCCATGCCAAAGTTGTAATACTAAATTATATATATCTGTATTTTTAAATATACAGACATACACACATTACTATAAACTGTATTTCTTTTTCCATGTAGTTTATGCATCTGCTGATATATGATCACAAGTCACATCTCTCATCAGCTCTAACAGCGTTTCAGTGAAGTCTCTTACGTGGCCACGTATACGTTTTTATCTTAAGCAAATACGACAATGTTGTCTCCTCTCTATTATTTGTAACTTGTATTTTTCTTTCCTAATTGCATTGACTTGAACTTATGGGGAAAAAATAATAGCATTGACTTTGAGAGTATTTCTGATTCTTAGCTATTTGTTTGAAGTGGATATAATTAAAAATATATTAAGAGATTTTAATATCTATTTATTGATCACTAAGGCAATGGCACCCCACTCCAGTACTCTTGCCTGGAAAATCCCATGGACGGAGAAGCCTGGTGGGCTGCAGTCTATGGGGTCGCTAAGAGTCAGACACGACTGAGCGACTTCACTTCCACTTTTCACCTTCATGCACTGGAGAAGGAAACGGCACCCCACTCCAGTGTTCTTGCCTGGGGAATCCCAGGGACGGGGAGCCTGCTGGGCCGCCGTCTGTGGGGTCGCACAGAGTCGGACACGACTGAAGCAACTCAGCAGCGGCGGCAGCAGCTCCCCAGGTTGTGCCAGTGGTAAAGAGCCTGCCTGCCAATCCAATAGGCATGAGAGACGCAGGTTCAGGCCCCAGATGGGGAAGATCCCTTGGAGAAGGGAATGAAAATCCACTCCAGTAGTTTTACCTGGAGAATCCCATGGACCAAGGAGCCTGGCAGGTTGCAGAGTCAGACACAACTGAAGCGACTTAGCACACAGCACCCACAATTAATTAATACGCTTATATATTTATCTGGCTGTGTTAGGTCTTCGTTGTGGCATGTGGGGTCCTTAGGTGTGATCTGTGGTATCCAGTTCCCTGAGCAGGGGTCAAGCCCAGGCCCTCTACATTGAGAGTATGGGGTCTTAGCCACTGGACCGCCAGGGAAGTCCCAGGAACTAATATTTTAAAAATATTTTTCATCTAATTATCTGTTTTTGCCTATTGACTGGCTGATGTGAAGATTTATTTTAATGGTTTTCTTAACATAAAATACCACTGAATATATAAAATAAAGTCAATTTAGTCTTGACACATTTTACACCTAATATACTTTCAATAATGCATTGTCAATATCAGAACAGCCTAAATAAATTTATATTTCATCACTTTTGAATTAATAAAAGTAGTAAAAAAAGAATTTGAAACTTCAATATCAAACTAGGCTTATCTGTGTACCCTAACAGATTATCCCCACTGGAACCTTGACATATTTAAGACAATGGGTAGAGTATGATCTAAATTCTACCAAGTCACCCTTGCTGATCCACACCTATGGCTCTGCTATCTTCTTTTTTCAGTTCTGGGTGCCCTATTCTTAGATCCTCTCATTAGAATACTTCATGCCTACTTTCCCTTTCCATAATAAAAAATTACTTAATTTTAAACTTTAAACCTTATTTACAGTATTTCTGTCTCTACTCGTCAAGGAAAAGTTATTTCAGCACACTGATAACTTTCCTTTTTGCAGCATAGCTCTGTGTTAAAATTATCATTTGTTTCTTTAAAGCCTTAGGATATAAAAAAGAAGGAAATAGTATTGGAGTCATATAAATTGATAGGATACGTTCAAGTTTATATTCAGTTCGGTTCAGTTGCTCAGTCGTGTCTGACTCTTTGTGACCCCATGGACTGCAGCATGCCAGGCTTCCCTGTTCGTCATCAACTCCTGGAGCTTGTTCAAACTCAAGTCAGTCGAGTCAGTGATGCCATCCAACCATTTCATCCTCTGTCATCACATCAATCAGAAAGTTGAGATATTTTTATGAAAGCAAAATTTTAATTAGGGTTGTTAATTATATGCATATTTGCCTTATCACTCATTTTTATGCAAGTTTATTCAGCTTATATAGTATCAGGAATCCTCAAACTTACAAAAACAAGCAACTGCAGCTTGTGGAAACTTTTTAAACTGAAACACAAACTTTTCTAATTGCAAAGTCAAGTTGTGCTTCAACTAAACCCGTATAGTAGCTTGAACAGCACCAACATCCGGCAGTTGTCAAGTTGAATCACTGAAGACACAACGGCACAAGACCGCATCTGGCGCTCCCTAGGCCTGTGACGGGAGGGCTCCACGTGTCCGATGACGCTTCCACACCAGTGTGAGTCTTCACTCTTCCATGTAAAGAACGTAGCTTGAATCGTGTCATAATTTTAATACCTCACATACCTCACTGTTGATTTTGGTTAGGTTTCTACTCAAAGTTTCAAAACAACCAGAAGTTATGCTTGTTTGTTTCTTAAAATTCCCATCTCTTCCCTTGCTTTATGCCCAGGTATAACGCATTATAGTTTAACCCCAAGTTGTCCACGGAGGTTACTCATCATTTTAAAGGTCAGCTAGAGTCACCCAAGCTTCTCACATGTAATAAATGTAATACATGTATGCTCTATTATGTGGGAAGTGTCACATGTAACTCGGCCTTGCACAGCTATTAGAGGTGCCCGTGCTGCACGTGTTACCACGTCAAGATGCACATGGCTTTGTTCTGAAGTGGCCGCACGGAGCCGCAGCGCTCCGCATCCAACAGCCACATCTAGACGAGGCACAGGCCGATGAAAGCCTGTACTCCAAACACCCAGTGACCAGAGCTACTCACCACACGCCAGGGCCTCCAGTGGTTCCGTCTGGTTTACCATACACTGGCTTGTGTATTATTTTAAACTTAAGAGTTTAAAAACATTCTTCTTATGGTGAAATCAGGATCAAACATTTGTGGAACCAGAGAACCTTGCATTTCCTCAGAACTCGGGAGCAGAGACATTGACTGATGAACATGAATTACAGTATCACCCCCCTGGGATATTTGAATGTTAGTTGAATTACTCTCTAATATGCGATTACAGGCACTGTGGACAAGTGATACAAGATCGTGAGGCGGGCTGACCTGCTGTCCTTCCCCAATTGTGTTTCAAGAAAACAATCTTATCTGTCACATTAAATTTATATTGCAATTGGAATTATATTGGATTTGAAATTTTGTTTGTATTTAATTTAAAATCCATTTTAGTTTTACAGTTGTATGGCTGATATAAGTATAGGCATTTATACCCACTATTCAAATTATAGAAATTTAAGCAATATTATAACAAAAGTCAAAATAAGTGAGTAATGGGAGTCTTCAAGCATTTTGAAGGGTTTAAGAATTGCTCAGATTCAAGAAACATAGCTAACGCATTTTATGTTGCAGTTTCAAATATTATTATTTTTAATCCAACAGCAAATAAAGAAAAAAAGTTGCAGATAATCATTGGAACTAAGTAAATTATATTGGCCAGGTAAACAAATTCTACCTGATAAAAATTTTATGCAATACTCATATCAGACAAAATAGACTTTAAAACAAAAGACTGTTGCAAGATACAGAGAGGGACACTACATAATGATAGAGGGATCCATTCAATGAGAAGATATAACAACTATAAATATATATAAATATATATGCACCCAACACAGGAGCCCCTAAACACATAAAGCAAATATTACCACACAGAAAGACAGAAACTGACAGTAACACAGTAATAATGGGAGACTCCAACACCTCACTTACCTCAACGGACAGATGATCCAGAGAAGTCAATGAGGAGAAACAGGCCTCGGATGTCCCATTAGGTCAGATGGGCGTAATAAGTATATAGAGAGCATTCTAGCCCATAGCAGCAGAATACATATTCTTTTCAAGTGCACGAGAAACATTCTCCAGGATAGATCACAGGCTAGGCCACAAAATATGTCTCAATAAATTTAAGAAAATTAAAGTTATATCAAGCATCTTTTCCAGCCACAATGATCTGAAACTAGAAATACACTCTAAGGAGCAAAAAACACAAGGTCATGGATGGAGCCCAAACAATATGTGACTAAACAACCAACGAGCCACTGAAGACGTCAGAGGAAATAAAAAACACCTAAGGACAAACAAAAATGGAAATGCATGGATCCAAAATCCACAGGACACAGCAAAAGCAATTCTAAGCGGGAAGTTTATAGCAATACAAGTCCACTTCAGAAAAAAAAAAAAATCTAAAACAAATGATCTGACCTTACATCTAAAGGAACCAGAAAAAGAAGAACAAACAAAGCCCAAAGTTATTGAAGGAGGTCAAAGTGTACATAATAAAATAGCGCCTAAAAATGATCGACGCAACTAAAAGCTAATCCTTTGAGAAGATAAATCAGATTGATAAAAATTTGGCCAGACTCTTCCAAAAAAAGAAAGAGGATCCTCCAAAATAATATAAAATGAAAGATAAGTTTTAATTAATACCACAGAAATATAAAGGATTGTAAGAGACAATTATGAGCAATTCAGTTCAGTTCAGTCGCTCAGTCATGTCCAGTTCTTTGTGACCCCATGGACTGCAGCACGCCAGGTCTCCCTGTCCATCACCAACTCCCAGAGCTTACTCAAACTCATGACCACTGAGTTGGTGATGCCATCCAACCATCTCATCCTCTGTCGTTCCCTTTTCCTCCCACCTTCAAATTTCCCAGCATCAGGGTCTTTTCCAATGAGTCAGTTCTTCACATCAGGTGGCCAAAGTATTGGAGTCTCAGCTTCAGCATCAGTCCTTCCAATGAATATTCAGACTTACTTCCTTTAGGATGGACTGGTTGGATCTCCTTGCAGTCCAAGGGACTCTCAAGAGTCTTCTCCAACACCACAGTTCAAAAGTATCAACTCTTCAGTACTCAGCTCTCATTAGAGTCCAACTCTCACATCCATACATGACTACTGGAAAATCCATAACTTTGACTAGATGGACCTTTGTTGGCAAAAGAATTATACACCAATATAATGGATAACGGATAAGAAATGAATAAACTCCTGGAAATATACAGTCTCTCAATACTGAATCAGGAAGAAACAGAAAATATGAACAGATTGATTATCAGTAATGAAACTGAATCAGTGGGAAAAGAAACAAAATAAAACCTTCCAATCAACAAAAGTGTTCAGGATGTGATGGCTTCACCAAACCGAGAGAGAACACCATCCTTCCCAAAGTATAAAAAACTGAAGAGGAGAGAATGCTTCCCAACACATTCTATGGGGCTATCATTGCCCTGATACCAAAAGCAAATCAAGATGCCATCAAAAAAGAAAAGTTCAAGCCAGTGTTACTGATGAATATAGATGCAAACATCCTCAACAAAATGTTAGCAGACCAAATTCAACAGTACGATAAAAGGATTATACACCATGATCAAATGGGATTCACCTCAGGGGTCACAAGATGGCCCAACACCCGCAAATCAATCGATGTGCTGCAGCACGAGGACAGACCGAGAATAAAATACATGTGATGATCTCTGTAGACATAGAAAAAGCTTTGGCAAAATTATACACCACAAGGACAGACTGAAGAATAAAATACACATGATGATCTCTGTAGATACAGAAAAAGCTTTGGCAAAATTCAACAACTATTTATGATTTAAAAATCCCCTCAACAAAGTAGGTATAGAGGGAACCTATAACCTATACCTATGTGGTAGGTATCTCAACATAATTAAGGCCACATATGACAAATCTACAGTCAACTCATACTCAACAGTGGAAAGTGGAAAGGATTTTGTTTAAAGTCAGTAATAAGACAAATATGCCTGTTCTGGCCACTTAGAGACATTTTTCCAAAGACATATACACGGCCAATGGGCACATGAAAGGGTGCTCAATATCACCAGTTATCAGAAAAATACAAATCAAAACCACAACAAGACAATTACTCCACACCTGTCAGAATGGCTATCATTAAAAAGATGAGAAATATCAAACACTGGCAAGGATGTGAAGAAAAAAGAATCTTCAAACACTGTTGGTAGGAATGTAAACTGGTGTAGCCGCTGTAGATAACATATGAGGGTTCCTCAAAACACTTAAAGTAGAGCTGCCTTATGATTAAGCAATTCCACTTTGGGATGTCTGCATGGAAAAAACCACTAAATCAGATATATATATATATACATACTAATAGTCATTGCAGCATTATTTACAATAGCCAAGATATGTAATCAACCTAAGTGCCCATCAGTAGATGAATGGATTAAAAAAGACATATATACATATATAATGGCATATTATATATATCTGGCATATTAGCCATACTAAAAATGAAATCTTGCCATTTGAAACAACATGGACGGACTTAGAGGATATTATGCTAAGTGCGATAAATGGTGGCATAGCGTAAAGAATCTGCTTGCAGTGCAGGAGACGCAGGTTGATCCCTGGGTCTGGAAGATCCCCTGGAGAATGAAATGGCAACCCACTCCAGTATTCTGGCCTGGAAAATCCCATGGACAGAGGAGCCTGGTGGGCTACAGTCCATAGGGTCACAAAGAATCAGACATGACTGAGCATGCACACAATAAATCAGACAGAGAAAGACAAATGATCTCACTAACATGTGGAATCTGAGAAACACAAATGAAGCAAACAAGCAAACAAGCTCATAGATACAGATAACAAAAGGGTGGTTGTCAGAGGGGAAGGGAGAGGGGTGGGGTGAAATAGGTAAAGGAGTTTAAGGTGTACAAACCTCCAGTTATAAAATGATATGACAAAGGGATGTAGTAAGGAGAATGAGGATACAGGCGATGATGCGGTGATAACTTGTTTGGGATGGGAGTCACTAGGCTATTGTGGTGATCATTCCAAATAATACAAATGTCAAATCACTACATAGGACATCTGAAATGTACATTGTATTACATGTCAACTGTACATCAGTTAAAGAGCATACACATCGTGTGGTCTCTCAGGGACAATATTAACAAGCTTTACAAGTGGCCCCCTCCGTGGGTCACAGCCATGACGTGCACCTTGCCGGGGAGTAAATGAAGGCAATCGAGAATGAAAAGGGGCCACCTGTTGAGCTCACCCAGGGTGCTTCAGCAGTCAATCGGAGGCCAGGGGCCAGATCAGGGCCTCCTGCAGATTAGCCAGGGCTTGTTTGGAACTGGCCCTGTGGACCTGTGATGTTCAGTCTCCATCCCACACCCTGGTCCTCACCACCCATGCTGGACACAGCCTTGCTGCTGCTGCTTTGGTTGTTCAGTGGCTCAGTTGTGTCTGACTCTTTGTGACACCCTGGACTAGAGCACGCCAGGCCTCCCTGTACTTTGCTCAAATTCATGTCCATTGAGTCGGTGATGCTATCCAACCATATCATCCTCTGTCACCCTTTTCTTCTCCTGCCCTCAATCTTTCCCAGCATCAGGGTCTTTTCCAATGAGTCGGCTCTTTACATCAGGTGGCCAAAGGATTGCAGCTTCAGCGTCAGTCCTTCCAATGAATATTTATGGTTGATTTCCTTTAGGATTGACTGGACTCCTTGGAGTCCAAGGGACTCTCAAGAGTCTTCCCCAGCATCACAATTTGGAAGCATCAATTCTTTGGAGCTCAGCCTTCTTTAAAGTCCAACTCTCACATCTGTATGTGACTACTGGAAAAATCATAGCTTTGACTATACAGTCCTTTGTGGGCAAAGTGATGTCTCTGCTTTTCAATACGCTGTCTAGGTTTGTCATAGCTTTTCTTCCAAGGAGCAAGTGTCTTTTAATTTTATGGCTGCAGTCACCATCTGCAGTGACTTTGGAGCCCCAAAATAGAAAATCTCTCACTGCTTATACTTTTTCCTCTTCTACTTGCCATGAAGTGATGGGACCAGATGCTGTGATCTTAGTTTTTTGAATGTTGAGTTTTCAGCCAACACTTTTTACTCTCCTCTCTCACTCTCATCAAGATGCTCTTTGTCCCTCACTGCTTTCTGTCATTAGAGTGGTATCACCTGCACATCTGAGGTTGTTGATGTTTCTCCTGGTAATCTTGATTTCCGCTAGAGATCTCTTCAAGAAAACTGGAGATATCAAGGGAACATTTCATGCAAGGATGGGCACAATAAAGGACTGAAATGGTAAGGACCTAACAACCTTCCTGCATCTCCTTGATCCCCTCCTCTGCTGCCTTGGAGGACATCCCTGTCCAACTCCCAGACCTGGCTGGAGTCCAGTGAAACTCTAGGCACCACTCCCTGAGCTCCCTGGGTTTTACCCCGCTCCTTGGGTTCTGATGCAATGGCAGATTATAATGGAGCAGCTGTAGTGGTGGTTAAGGGCTCAATTCCACAGAGGGGCTGCCTGGGTGAAATTCAGCACAATGACCGCTGATTGTATAACCTGTCTGAACTGCACTGTATTCCTCAATAAACTGCATGTGAGTCATTCACCCTCGGAATCTGCATGGCTGCAGGTGGGCACCAAGGAGAGTTCTCCTTTCCTTGTGGGCATGGACATGAGGATGCACTTCCTCAAGTACCTGGAAGACAGTCATCTTCACATGACTTCTTTGGCAAATAAAATGCGGGTGAGAGTGATCTGGGTCTCTTCCAGAGAAACATTTAATGGCCTGTGCTCCGTTTTCACCCACTCCGGTGTTCTTGCCTGGAGAGTCCCAGGGACGGGGGAGCCTGGTGGGCTGCCGTCTATGGGGTCGCACAGAGTTGGACACGACTGAAGCGACTTAGCAGCAGCAGCTCCATTTTCTATCCTGATCGCCCCTTGCCCTGGACTCTATGGGGGGATGTGTGAACAGAAAGATGCTTGAAGACTAATCTGGCTGCAGCTGGACCAGTTCATGGAGGGAGCTGCCCTAGGAAGCTCGGCAGACCCCCCAAATCATTGCAATGACAAGAAGCAAACATAGCTATAAGCCTCTGACGAGAGAATGCTTGCTACTTCAGCAAAACCTAGCCAGTGCTAACTGATACACTGCTCCGCAGAATTCCGTGAGTATAAAAAGGGGTAACGTGTATACAGCTGTGTGGAGCTGCCTGACGCAGGGTCAGTGCTGCACGTGTGCTGGGCCCAGACTGTCTTGTCTCAGGATCTGAGCTTTTCTTTGTCAAATGGCTGCTTCCTTGGCTTGTTATTCTGATCATGCTCTTGCTTTGATTCCTGGTAGAGTGTCTGCTGTGTAGCAGGTGGCTGATAAACGTGTGTTGAGCAAAATTAGGAAGACAGCCACATGGGTTTCTCAGACACAGCTGGATGCCATGAATTCAGACTACATCGGAAGAAATCAAACCTTGTCGGAATGATGCTAGAGGACAGTGACTTCTGCACCAGTTCCTAGTAGAAAATTGAACATTCCCTCCAGTATATGTTCTAGAGGCTGAATACTTTCGAACTCGGGTTAGCAGAACCAGTGTGGTCAAGCTCCGTGTAAATAAGGAGGAAACACTACCGATAAATAACCCTGAAGGAGGTCCCTGGCACCTCTCAATTCCACGGGGTGGAGGGGGCGTGCAGATCAACCTGAGGAAAAGCCTCCCCACCCCCACCGCCCCACTTCAAGCTGGCAGAAGTAGTCTCTGGGGGTCCCTGGAGAGTCTACACCACCGTGCAGGTGGGCTTCCTAGAGCGGAGGGATTAATAGCTACTCATTTTGTGTGCAAGCCCTGTCATCTTTTCTCACCTTCACCTCGGTACCGGATAGACTCTGCGAGACTAATGAGGCGCGCGTCGCAGCCACCCCGTGGGGCACGGAGCTGGCCCGAAGCGCTGGCGTGCGGGCCCCGTGACGTCACTGCGGGCCAATCAGAGCGGGGCGAGAGCCGGAGGCAGGCCAATCAGAGTGGGCCAGGAGCTGGAGGAGGCCTTCCACGGGCGCAGGTGTGCGAGCGGAGCCCCGCTGCTCCCCACATCACCTCCAGGTACGGGGGTGTTTTCGTGGCTCTGGCTGTGTTCTGCCTGCTGGCTGGGAAGATGGGCTTAGCAGCTTAGCGATGCTCCCGCTCCTCAGAAAGAGCAGCCGTCACTGAACTTTAGGATGAAAAATTATGGAAGAAAAAGGAGGCTATAAAGATTGTGCCACGTTAGCTCCTGGCTTTATAGGGACAATATTCAGATAGATGAGTGATAAGGCATTTATAAAACCTGCAGAAACGACTCTTTGCAAAGTTTCCGATCGCCGTTGTAGACACGACACACTCTGCGGTGTTAGATCCTCCATATCACATGAACAGAGAAAAATGTGTCCTTATTGTATAATTACTGTCATGCAGATCATTGGGTGGGTCAGCTTGGGCTGCCAAACGTGAGCATTTCGTGAAAATGCTCAGAGCCAGCCCTTCCAAGTGTTCCTGTTCTTAGTCATCTAATCGGTTTCAGTTTATTTCTGATAGGAAAAGGGGTGATGAGGTCATCTGGAAATGTTGAAAGGAATTATGTGTGTTTATTTATAATTAAATTCTATTTGACTACAGTTACACACACGTGTAAATTTATACTCCCTTGTCAGAGCCAGAGGCCCCTTTACTCTTGGTTTAGCCCTTTTGGTGAAAGATCCACTTCTTCAAGGAGCAAAGAGGACTGAATTAAGAAGAATAATTAAAAATAGGCAGTAAAACATGGCTGTGGCTTTAAAGAAATCCATGATTAAACACAAGCCACTCATAATAAGGTGCATTTAAAGACAATAGCCTCAAAAACATATATAAAGCCATGTATGTTGCTGCTAAGTCGCTTCAGTCGTGTCCGACTCTGTGCGATCCCATAGACGGCAGCCCACCAGGCTCCCCCGTCCCTGGGATTCTCCAGGCAAGAACACTGGAGTGGGTTGCCATTTCCTTCTCCTATGCATGAAAGTGAAAAGTGAAAGTGAAGTTGCTCAGTCGTGTCCAACTTAGCAACCCCATGGATTGCAGCCTACCAGGCTCCTCCGTCCATGGGATTTTCCAGGCAAGAGTACTGGAGTGGGGTGCCATTGCCTTCTCCAAAAGCCATGTATAAACACACATAAAAACATATATAAGTTTTTGAGGCTTTTGTCTTTAAGTGCACCTTATTTTATACATGTCTATATATGTACGTATGTAATTACTTTGCTATACATCTGAAACGAATACAACATTGTAAATAAATTATGAAAGTGAAAGTGAAGTTGCTCAGTCTTGTCCAACTCTGCAACCCCACAGACTATAGTCTACCAGGTTCCACTGTCCATGGGATTTTCCAGGCAAGAATGCTGGAATGGGTTGCCATTTCCTTCTCCAGGGGATCTTCCATACCCAGGGACTGAACCCGGGTCTCCCACATTGTAGGCAGATGCTTTACCATCTGAGCCACTAGGCAAGTCATACTTCAATAAAAAATAAAATTAAAAAAAAAACTTTTAAAACCTAAAAAGTGGGGGGAACCCTCAGCAATGATTCTCTTTAGGACTCACCTCACTTCTCAACTACTTTACTGCTGAGACTGGGAGAAAACTGGGCAAGTTTTATTAAGCGTAAATTCCATATCAGTCTATTCTCTCAGTTATTATTTCCCACTCTCTGTGTACTTTATCTAATGATGTGGACATTTTAAAAGCAAGGTGAGCATTTTCTGTCCATAACCAGTGAGAAATGAAATTCATGAAGTCTTGGGTTTTGTGTTGGTGATTATTCAAGCCTCCTCCTGTGATCTGAGGTCTTGGCAGCATGTCAACCAAGTTGGAACTGTCTGGGCTGCTTGTCGCCCTGTGAACTCCTTCGACAGCAGTGCTGTCTCAGGGGCCGGGGGATGGAGACGAGGGCCTACCCTGCAGACCAGCGCCCACCCCACCGGAGCATGCAATGCTGCCTCCTTGATCTGCAGCCTTGGCGAGCTTTCAGGGATTCACGCAGATTCTTTGTGCCCAATTTGAGTATCTTGGATAAGCTTTAGAATCCGTAACATCTCTACCAAAATCCTGAAGGGGAGAGAGAAAGGTGTATTTGGAAAGCCTGGCGTGGTGAGTTGCAGCTGTATATTTTCCCAGCCCCAAGAAACTTAAAATAATTACATTTCACACATCAGGTTTTCAAGGTGATAACAGTCATCTCAATGTCTGGAAAAGATAATTGCGTCCTGGACATATATTCTTCCCTGCTTTGCTCTGTGGTTGCTGCCTGTACCAACAGTCCTTGGCTATTTCTGAAAAAAACTATAAGAATTTTATTTGAGGAGAGTCCAAATTTTATGGTCCTTCCCTACAGATAGCCACTGCCCATGTGTGTGGTTGATAATTCAGAGATGAAATCTTACAAAGACTCAATCTACACATTACTTTCTTAAGTAATACATTATGTATCTTAAGAACATTCAAAAGACAGTATCTTGCTTCTTTTTGATTGTAAATTCCGGATAATAATGGTCAGTCGAGTAACTCAGCTCCTGAAAGAAGAGAGGTTCATCTTGGATACATGTTCCTGGCTGCTGTTGCTGTTCTGTCGCTCAGTCGTGGCTGGCTCTTTGTGACCCCATGGACTACAGCACACCAGGCTTCCCTGTCCTTCACTAACTCCTGCAGTTTGCTCACACTCATGTCCATCGAGTTGGTGATGCCATCCAACCATCTCATCCTCTGTCGTCCCCTTCTCCTCCTGCCTTCAGTCTTTCCCAGCATCAGGGTTTTTTCCAGTGAGTCAGTTCTTTGCATCAGGTGGCCAAAGTATTGGAATTTCAGCTTCAGCATCAGTCCTTCCAATGAATATTCAGGGTTGATCTCCTTTAGGATGGACTGGTTGGATCTCCTTGCTGTCCAAGGGACTCTCAAGAGTCTTCTCCAGCACCACAGTTCAAAAGCATCAGTTCTTCGGTGCTTCTGGTGGCGGCCCAAAAATTGTTTGAACGTTCCTTCCACATTTCGGTACCTTTCCACATTATGAGTCTGTTAGACCTGCATTTAATAGAGGGGAAAGACCCTTGTTTCTTAGACTCCTGTGCACCTAGAGGGAGCCCCATGTGCTGATGCCCAGTTGCATGCAAGAAGGGCTGGGAAGACAAAGGCCCCACATCTGGTTCTCCTGGAATGGTCCACGGAGCCCCCTGCATCAAGTTCAGGGGTGGTGAGGCAGCAGCAGAGGTCTGACGCTAGAAGAACATAGCCCACTGGGTGGACTGTGCTGTGCTTGGACCTTTGCCTGGTTCTTGCTTGTCCTGGAGACACTGGGGCTGCTCACAGCCTTTATGAAACCACTGTCTGCTCTAGCAGGCAGGCTGGAATGGGTTCTCTTCCAGCAGCTGTGTATTTCGACCACACAAAGCCTGAATGCAGTCGGCCACTAGGGCCCAGGGCACACATCGTCAGAGGGGGCCTTCCTGATTCTTACCTCCTCTACCGCCCTCCTGTTCCCCTAGAACATTCTAGAGAGAAGAATAGAACTGACGGCATAGCTGATGGCAGAATGCTTACCAGGATCATCCTGTTCCTGCCTGTGGCTGGTCTCAGGAACTTGGGGCCGGAGCACGTGACATCATGGGTGTCCACTTGGGACCTGGCTTCAGTTTCACAATGTTATGAAAGAAACCATGGAGCTCTATGCTTTTCTCCTGATGGAACAGAAAATCCAACAGATTTAACAGATGACTTGCTGAGGAGTAAATTAATAAATGGAATGAAATGAGGGATGGAAAATTTTGCAAAGTCAACAATCATTTTCTAACAATATACATTTTAACAGATTTGTAGGAAAAAACGTGGGTTTTCAATGAAAGAGAGGGTAGGAACAACGTGTGAAAGTTGTACTATCTTTGCCCAAGAGACCAAAGATGACAGTGTATTAACCAAGTCGTGTGTAAGTCAGTATAAATAAGTAAATGGAGACCAAGATGCTTTTCTCTTATAATTCAGTTTATTTTGATAGAAGTCAAACTCAGACTGCACTCTGGGTATTTTTTATAGAGAAAGAAAGGTAAGTCACTCAGTCGTGTCTGACTCTTTGCGACCCTATGGACTGTAGCCTACCAGACTCCTCTGTCCATGGGATTCTCCAGGCAAGAATACTGGAGTGGGTTGCCATTTCCTTCTCCAGGGAATCTTCCCAACCCAGGGATCGAACCCGGGTCTCCCGCATTGGAGGCAGGCGCTTTAACCTCTGAGCCACCAGGGAAGCCTTTTTATAGAGTTCAGTTCAGTTCAGTTCAGTCATTCAGTCATGTCTGACTCTCTGTGACCCCATGAATCTCAGCACGCCAGGCCTCCCTGTCCATCACCAACTCCCGGAGTTCACTCAGACTCATGTCCATCGAGTCAGTGATGCCATCCAGCCATCTCATCCTCTGTCGTCCCCTTCTCCTCCTGCCCCCAATCCCTCCCAGCATCAGAGTCTTTTCCAATGAGTCAACTCTTCACATGAGGTGGCCAAAGTACTGGAGTTTCAGCTTTAGCATCATTCCTTCCAGAGAAATCCCAGGGTTGATCTCCTTCAGAATGGACTGGTTGGATCTCCTTGAAGTCCAAGGGACTCTCAAGAGTCTTCTCCAACACCACAGTTCAAAGGCATCAATTCTTTGGCTCAGCTTTCTTCACAGTCCAACTCTCACATGCATACATGACCACTGGAAAAACCATAGCCTTGACTAGACGGACCTTTGTTGGCAAAGTAATGTCTCTGCTTTTCAGTATGCTATCTAGGTTGGTCATAACTTTCCTTCCAAGGAGTAAGCGTCTTTTAATTTCCTGGCTGCAGTCACCATCTGCAGTGATTTTGGAGCCCCAAAAAATAAAGTCTGACACTGTTTCCACTGTTTCCCCATCTATTTCCCATTAAGTGATGGGACCGGATGCCATGATCTTCGTTTTCTGAGTGTTGAGTTTTAAGCCAACTTTTTCACTCTCCTCTTTCACCTTCATTAAGAGGCTTTTTAGTTCCTCTACATTTTCTGCCATAAGGGTGGTGTCATCTGCATATCTGAGGTTATTGATATTTTTCCCGGCAATCTTGATTCCAGCTTGTGCTTCTTCTAGCCCAGCGTTTCTCATGATATACTCTGCATATAAGTTAAATAAGCAGGGTGACAATATACAGCCTTGACGTACTCCTTTTCCTATTTGGAACCAGTCTGTTGTTCCATGTCCAGTTCTAACTGTTGCTTCTTGACCTGCATACAAATTTCTCAAGAGGCAGGTCAGGTGTTCTGGTATTCCCATCTCTTTCAGAATTTTCCACAGTTTACTGTGATCCACACAGTCAAAGGCTTTGGCATAGTCAATAAAACAGAAATAGATGTTTTTCTGGAACTCTCTTGCTTTTTCGATGATCCAGTGGATGTTGGCAATTTGGTCTCTGGTTCCTCTGCCTTTTCTAAAACCAGCTTGAACAACTGGAAGTTCACAGTTCACATATTGCTGAAGCCTGGCTTGGAGAATTTTGAGCATTACTTTACTAGCGTGTGAGATGAGTGCAATTGTGCCATAGTTTGAGCATTCTTTGGCATGGCCTTTCTTTGGGATTGGAATGAAAACTGACCTTTTCCAGTCCCGTGGCCACTGCTGAGTTTTCCAAATTTGCTGGCATATTGAGTGCAGCACTTTCACAGCATCATCTTTCAGGATTTGGAATAGCTCAACTGGAATTCCATCACCTCCACTAGCTTTGTTTGTAGTGATGCTTTCTAAGGCCCGCCTGACTTCACATTCCAGGATGTCTGGCTCTAGGTCAGTGATCACACCATCGTGATTATCTGGGTCATGAAGATCTGTTTTGTACAGTTCTTCTGTGTATTCTTGCCATCTCTTCTTAGTGTCTTCTGCTTCTGTTAGGTCCATACCATTTCTGTCCTTTATCGAGCCTATCTTTGCATGAAATGTTCCCTTGGTATCTCTGATTTTCTTGACGCGATCTCTAGTCTTTCCCATTCTGTGGTTTTCCTCTATTTCTTTGCATTGATCGCTGAAGAAAGCTTTCTTATCTCTTCTTGCTATTCTTTGGAACTCTGCATTCAGATGTTTGTATCTTTCCTTTTCTCCTTTGCTTTTCACTTCTCTTCTTTTCACAGCTATTTGTAAGGCCTCCCCAGACAGCCATTTTGCTTTTTTGCATTTCTTTTCCATGGGGATGGTCTTGATTCCTGTCTCCTGTACAGTGCCACGAACCTCCTTCCATAGTTCATCAGGCACTCTATCTATCAGATCTAGTCCCTTAAATCTATTTCTCACTTCCACTGTATAATCATAAGGGATTTGATTTAGGTCATACCTGAATGGTCTAGTGGTTTTCCCTACTTTCTTTAATTTCAGTCTGAACTTGGCAATGAGTTCATGATCTGAACCACAGTCAGCTCCTGTTCTTGTTTTTGCTGACTGTATAGAGCTTCTCCATCTTTGGCTGCAAAGAATATAATCAATCTGATTTTGGTGTTGACCATCTGGTGACGTCCATGTGTAGAGTCTTCTCTTGTGTTGTTGGAAGAGGGTGTTTGCTATGACCAGTGCATTTTCTTGGCAAAACTCTATTAGTCTTTGCTTTGCTTCATTCCGTGTTCCAAGGCCAAATTTGCCTGTTACTCCAGGTGTTTCTTGACTTCCTACTTTTGCATTCCAGTCCCCTATAATGAAAAGGACATCTTTTTTGAGTGTTAGTTCTAAAAGGTCTTGTAGGTCTTCATAGAACCGTTCAACTTCAACTTCTTCAGTGTTACTGGTTGGGGCATAGACTTGGATTATTGTGATATTGAATGGTTTGCCTTGGAAACGAACAGAGATCATTCTGTCATTTTTGAGATTGCATCCAAGTACTGCATTTCGAACTCTTTTGTTGACCATGATGGCTACTCCATTTCTTCTGAGGGATTCCTGCCCGCAGTAGTAGATATAATGGTCATCTGAGTTAAATTCACCCATTCCAGTCCATTTCAGTTCGCTGATTCCTAGAATGTCGACATTCACTCTTGCCATCTCTTGTTTGACCACTTCCAATTTGCCTTGATTCATGGACCTGACATTCCAGGTTCCTATGCAATATTGCTCTTTACAGCATCGGACCTTGCTTCTATCACCAGTCACATCCACAGCTGGGTATTGTTTTTGCTTTGGCTCCATCCCTTCATTCTTTCTGGAATTATTTCTCCACTGATCTCCAGTAGCATATTGGGCACCTACTGACCTGGGGAGTTCCTCTTTCAGTATCCTATCATTTTGCCTTTTCATACTGTTCATGGGGTCCTCAAGGCAAGAATACTGAAGTGGTTTGCCATTCCCTTCTCCAGTGGACCACATTCTGTCTTTTATAGAGGGTGCTGGCTAATTAGAAATTGCTGCTTTGCTACTTCTTCTGCGATGTTTTAAGCACCTTGGTACCAAGGACCCTGATGTGTGGTGCAGTCCCAGTGCATCCTCAGTGCTCAGCGCTTGGTCCACTTAGGCCCTGTTCTCATCTGTGCTCAGACCTCTGGAAACTCTGCATCAGGCCGCTCTCCTGAGGGTGGACTCGGGGATGTGCTCTAGGACTGGGCCGTGACTGCTGGGCTCCGCTCACCCCCGCAGCCCCTCCCTACGGGTTTACCAGACCACGCCCGTCCTCCTGGCCCCTGGGCACTGCGTGCGTCCCTGCCTGTCGCCTGGAGCGAGAACAGAGCCGGCCTCGAGCATCAGGTGGACCTCATCCCTGAACCTCACCCGCAGCTGTCCGAGTTTACACCGATGCCCTCATCCCTGAACCTCACCCGCAGCTGTCCGAGTTTACACCGATGCCCTCATCCCTGAACCTCACCCGCAGCTGTCCGAGTTTACACCGATGCCCTCATCCCTGAACCTCACCCGCAGCTGTCCGAGTTTACACCGATGCCCTCATCCCTGAACCTCACCCCCAGCTGTCCGAGTTTACACCGATGTCCTAGGTCTAGCAGGTCCACAGCCCTCCGTGCCCTCACGGAAGAGACTCACTGTATCTTTACCGAGAACAGTTACATGATTGTCAACCTGGCGGCGTCTTTGCCTCAACTCACCTCCTTCTGCTGATGCGCTGGTCCGATCTCAGGGGCAGGGGCTGGCACACGGGCAGGAGTCTGCGGATGTCTGCTGGTCTTCACTCTTCCCCTTCCTCCGAGGGCTTCCCTCCATCTCCCAGTCTCGCTGGGCCCTGGGCATCACAGAGTCAGGGCTCACATCAGTGTCTCCTTCCAGACCCCCCACCTCCCGGGTTTTGCTCTGCACGTCAGGCTCATTTTCTGAGCCCTCGTCCCTGTGAGCTAGGTTCTGAGCTCTGTTCCCAACTCTGGAAAGCACACCCCACCCCTTCCCTCTGGAATGATGACCAGCCTGGAGCAAGCCCCTTTGCCTTCACACCTTCTCTCAGCGGTCTCCTCTTTCCTGTAACTAGAGCCCGACTCCCGAGACCCCTCCCCATCATCCCCCCACCCCCGCCGAGAGGCAGAGTTACTCTTCTCTGTCCACCCACCACTAGCCTGGAAGCCGGTGTTGCTCACTGCTGCTTCCAGATGGTCCTGTCTGCCTCCTGCCTATATACGCCCTCCCTGGGACCTGCTGTGGTCGGGCTAGCCCTGCTGACTTGGCCAGTCTGCCCCTTGGGACGCCTCTTTGTCCCCCAAAGACCGCTGCCCTTCTCTGCACCAGTTCTGCACGACAGTGATGCCATCAGCAGGTGCGTTGATGGCGGCTCCCCTGACCACTGAGGATCGCACACCTGGGCTCTCTGGGCACAGAGCAGCCAGGCACCCTCCTTCCCCCCAAACTACCCCAGGTCCGCCCAGTCCGCAGGCCCAGGTCTTGGAGGACTCGCTCGAACACCTGCACGCTCGTTCGCCGACCTCTGCCTGCTCCTCCCAGTGCCCGTGGCCCCCGGACACTGCGGTGCAGGTGCTGTGACTCCCCTGCACCTTCCAGAGCCTGGGACGTTCGTGGATTTTAGACGGATGGCATCACCCGGCATTCATGCTCGGATTTCCGGTCCAGCGGAGGACGGTGGGCTCCAGCCCCGTTGCCTCATGTTTGTTTTGTCCCCTTTCATGCCGACAGTCCCACCGATGTAAGTGCTCACCTGCTGTGTCCGGCACCATCTGCAGAGCATCTTACCATCCAGACACAATCGCTGAAGGAGCTTAGTGGGGTTTCGGCTTGTTTTGCAGTTTGTGGGTGTGCATGTGTTTGCACTTGAGAGAACTTCCTCTAGTGACACAGACTCGGGTCATCCTGTCACACTCGCTGTGAAGGGAGCCTGTCGCAGCTGCGGGTATGTGTCTATAGCTCTTACCAGCTCCCTCTCATCACCCCCAGGCTCAGCGTGCCGACTGAGTAGCCCTCCCCACACCCTGCTCTTCCAAGAGCACAAGAGACCTGGGAGCATGGTGGTCCCTTGGAGTCAAGGCCATCGCACAGGTGGGTCCCATGACCCACCGTCTGGGTGTGAGGAGCCCCCTTGGGGGTTCCCTGACCCACTGTCTGGGTGTGAGGAGCCCCCTTTGGGGTCCCCTGATCCACCATCTGGATGCGAGGAACCCCTTGGGGGTCCCCTGACCCACCGTCTGGGTGTGACAACACCCCCCCCTCGGGGGTCCCCTGATCCACCATCTGGGTGTGAAGACACCCCCTTCGGGGGTCCCCTGATCCACCATCTGGGTGTGAGGAGCCCCCTTGGGGTCCCCTGACCCACCGTCTGGGTGTGAAGACACCCCCCCTCGGGGGTCCCCTGATCCACCGTCTGGGTGTGAGGAGCCCCCTCAGGGGTCCCCTGACCCACCGTCTGGGTGTGAGGACACCCCCCCCCCCCGGGGGTCCCTGATCCACCATCTGGGTATAAGGACAGCCCCCCTCGGGGTACCCTGATCCACCATCTGGATGTGAGGAGCCCCCTCGGGGGTCCCTGGCCCATTGCCTGCAGTCACTGCCTCCTTTGCGGCAGTTCTCTCTCCAATCAGCCGTGTGGACCCACCCCCCGCCCCGCACCAGGCCCTGCTGCTTGGACTCACGCATCCACGTATCCTCCTTCACTCAATCTCAGTCTTGACTTTAAGTCTATTTACTGACAACCTCACAGTCCATATCTCAGTCTAGGCTCTTGTATCCCAAATGTCAACACGAGGTCCCCGAGCAGACACGTAACAGCAACCCCAGACTCGCCACGTGTGCAGCCTGCTTCCTCATCTCTCCTAAATCTGCTCCCTCCATGGCCACAGGAGCACAGCTCCTTTGTCTGCTCAGCTAGAAAATCCCCAGGATCCCACCAGACTTTCAGTCCGGCAGTACTTCCTGCTGGTTCCACCTCTGAATCTCATCCAGCATCTCTTTTCCAACTTGGGCTGAGCAGATTTCTTGAAGGATGCTGCAGTGAACCCCTAAAGGCTCATGTCCCCCGTCCTTGCATGAGTGACATCCCTCAAGAGGAGCCAAAGCAATCTTCACACCACATGAATTTGATGGAGCCCGTCTTGGCTCCACCATCTCGAAGGCTGCCTGTCCGATCCACGTGGGACCCGGCTTCTTTTGGGGGATCTGTCCTGCTCCTCGTTCCGACCCTCCCTACAACCTTGCTCCAGTGCAGGTCAGCTTTCGAACATCCTCTCTGCAGATTCTGCAGGTGGCCAAGTCCTTCGGTGAAGTCTTCACACCCATCAACTCTTGGAGTCTCAGGGAAGATTCCCTGTGAACATCTTATTTCCTGGCTGTATGGCATGGCAGCTACGGGAAGGAAGGGTGGCTGTGGATGTGGCAGTCCCTTCGGGGGGGGAACCTTCCACCTTTGACAGCGCTGGCGTTGGCAGATATTAAGTGATTCTCAGTGTCGGTGACTAATGCGTTGGTCAGGGAAAGACCTCGTAGTAAAAAACGCTTGACTTGGTGTTCTGGGGCTTCTTCGGAGTGCAGATTGAACGGATACACGGCAAAGGGTCAGGAAGTCGATGGGTCAAAAGCTGGGGTCCTCTGGCTTCTCTGGTGTTCCTGGCTTATGCACTGAGGCCTGGCATTCTGTCTTCCCAGCCCCTCCTTCTGTTTCACTGACCCCCAGCCCCGGCCACTTCATATCTGTCCCATGGAATTCTCTTGCCCTCATGGAGATGAAAGCCAGCCTGGTGGAGCTGCCAATAGGAGCCGCCCTGAGAGAAGGACACGTGGCCCACGGAGACCAGGAGCACTGTGGCTCCTGTGGGGAGCACGGAGGCGTCCTGAAAGCCCTCTGTCGAAACGCAAACTCGTTACCTCGTTTCCTCAGTCTCACCCCGGAGCCTTAAATGTCCGAGCAATCCTTTCTTTTAGGGGAGTGGTCAGCTTCTTATTCCACAGAGGCCCTGACACCCCACAGAATGGGGCTGCCACACCAATGTCTGCATCTTCAACCAGTGGAAGGACGTCAGAGGGCCACATTCAGACCGAGGATCCAGGCAGGGGTGGAGCACCCACTACCCCGAGCAGAGCCTGGCCCCCTAACGGGAAGGTGACCCCTACAAGGGACGTGTGTGGGCAACTTTGTGCTTGTGCAGAAGCAGCCCACAGCAACCCCAACTCCCCAGAGGCATGTGCATCGCCCTGAAAGGTCAGACATGGATATCTCACTTCCTTGCACTGGCCAGAGATGGGCACTCACAGCACACGCAGGACAGAGGCCAGACCATATTCCAGCCAAAGAGACGGGGTGGGGGCTTCCTGGAGGGGGTGATACCATGAAGGACGTGTGCTCCAGCCCTGCTACCTTCTGGAGTCCTGTGTGCACAGGTCAGCTCTCTTCTGCTCCCCTCAATGATACTCCAAGCCCACCCACTTACCGCAGAGACGTAGGTCTGTTGGAGGCTGACCTCTGCCCCGGGGAACCCTAGAACACGCTTCATTTCTGCACTTCTTAGCGCACACCAGGGAGCATGTCCAGCTAGTTCTGCGCCTGGTTGGCAGGAAAGTGTGCAGCCGGCATTTCCAGGGCATGGGGGTGCGGTTGGGTGCCACAGGGCAATTCAGAGACACAGCCGGGCCTGGGTGGTCAGCGAGGGGTAGGTGGTTGGGGGCAGCTGGTGACCTTGTGCGGTGGTCCCAGGGGAAGGTGCCTGCCTCCCAAGCGACGTGGCCCCTTCTCTCTGCTCGTCTGGACTTCCCACTGTCCCAGGGGCACCCGGGGCCCTGTACAGTTACTGTGGGACTGCGGTGTTCTGGAATGAGCAGCAGTTCAACATGCCCTCTTAGTCTTATCAAAATGGAAAAGCCTTCCAGGGACCATGGCCGCGGCTGGAGGATTTGTTCCAAAGCGAGTGGAGGTGAGACTCCCAGGCCGGCACAGGAGCCCAGCGGCCAGCCAGGCCTCCTAGGGCAGGTTTTCGGCTCCGGGGGGTGGGGGCGGTGCTTTCCAGGCTCGACCTCTTGACACAACCTTGGCCTCTTGATCACAAGAGACCACTCAGGGGCTTGGGAAAGCAGGCTGCCTCCCCAGCCCAGACTGCCCAGTGAGCCCTGGGCAGGGTTTTGGGGTGTGTGGCTGCTCTAGTCTCATGAGTTCGGGCAGCTGTATCATTCAGGGGACAGAAGTGTCTAGGCTTCTGGCCGGACAGACGGGCTGCTGCTCCCACCCAGAGCACGGGGGCTGAGGAGCAGGGTAGAGGGATGTCAGCAGAACCCAGCACAGCTCAGCTTCTCATCTAAAACAGGGGAAGTCTGCCAGCTTCACTGTCTGTGGTTCCTGGCACTGAGGGGTCTGTCTGTGAAGGTTTCTTTTCCAATTTAGTAAGAGAAGACGAGGAGGAAACTGTTAAGTCCTAGCTGGACACGACCGAGCGTGTGAGCACAGCACAGCCGGCTTTGTAGTCGCCATGGCTTGAGCGTACCGCGCCAATTCAGAGTATTTGTTTAAATGTTTTTTGTTTCATTTTACTGAGAAGCTGGGGAGACAAAGCCCCAGCCCCCACAGAGCAAAGCAGGTGTGCCCCAACGTTGTCTCATGTGGTCAGGAGGTCAAGGCTGGGGCAAGAGGTCAAGAGCCGCAGGCCCCTGCCTCTGCACTGCCCTCTCTCTGCACTTCAGGTGCGACCACAAGGCGGCTGAACCCTGCAATCCGGATGAGATCGAGGGGCCGTGTTTAGCAGGGGCGCAGCCTTTCAGCCATGAGGCAATGAGCGACTGTAACTATTATTCTCTTATTTGTGCAGCTTCTGACAGGACTCAGCTGATCACCCCAAACTGAAAAACCTGCCTCTTGAGCCCCACTGGATGTCACAGGGAGCTTCAAATTAACTTTCAATTTGTGGATATGGCTAAATGGAAAATAGTTCATAAAATGTGATTCTGATTTACCATATTGGGCTTTTTTAGGGGTGTTAAAAACAGCAGTAAAAATTCTCATTGGAAATAAAAAAACCAGTATCTTTGCTCAAGCAATACAAAGTCTTGTTTAGATTTTGTGTGCTAAGTTGCTTCAGTCGTGGCTGACTCTCTATGACCTCATGTACTGTGGCCCCCCAGGCTCCTCTGTCCGTGGGATTCTCCAGGCAAGAATGCTGGAGTGGGTTGCCATGCCCTCCTCCAGGGGATATTCCTGATCAAGGGATCAAACCAGCCTCTCTCAGCAGGCCAGTTCTTTACCACTAGCGCCACCTGGGAAGCCTCTGTTTAGATTTTAGCTTTACCCAAAAAGCCCTGGAGAGAAGACAGTGAGAGTCCTCCACACAACGCCTGTCCAGCTTGGTTGTTTTTAGAGCATGTTAGGACTGACAAGGACACAAGACTGTGTATAAACTAGATAGCCAGCAAGGAAGGGAGCAGTCATCAATATCATGTAATAACCCGCACGGGAAAAGCATTCGAAAAAGAATAGGCATATGCGTGTATTGTTGAATCTGTGCCCTTGAAACTGGCACAACGCTGATGAGCAACTGCACTCCAGCATAAAATAAAAATGACAGGAATTTAAGACGTGGCTCTGTCCACTTCCGGGATGGCTGGAAGCCAGTTGAGCTGGGTGGTGGGGGCAGATCGGAGCCTCCAGCGAGCCTGACATCAGGTCTGTGGGCTCCTGGAGGCTGCCTGTCCTGAAGTTCCTTGTCCACCCCCGGGAAGGGCTGCCCAGACCACGTGAGCCTGGGGCCGCGGTCCGTTCTCCAGAGCAGCCAGCCCCGACTCCGTCCCGACTTGCTCTTTGCCCAGAGCTTCCCCTCTTTGCCCAGAGCCTCCCTTCTTTGCCCAGAGCCTCCCCTCTTTGCCCAGAGCCTCCCTTCTTTGCCCAGAGCCTCCTCTCTTTGCCCAGAGCCTCCCTGTTTTCTTCCCAAGCTGTGGAATGTGGGATCACCCATCCACGGGGACTCTGAGGAACCCGTGACCTTGATGATCTCCTCGCAGGTGGCCTCCCCTGGCAGCCTGGAGGTGGCCTTGTGCCTCCAGGAGGTTCACTGAAAGAGGGTCCCCGACGAGACTTGGTGTTGGCTGCACTGCAGGCGTCATTCGTGGAAGAATTTGGGGAAATGGAGAAGCCTTTGATGGAACATGAAGACCAGAGAGCGGGCAGAACCCCAAAAGACATGCAGCACGTTGGCCGAGCCAGGCGGGGGGCTGCACGCCAGCCCGGGATGCAAGGCCTGTCCTCAAGTTGCAGGGTGGAAGGAGGGAGGCAGGGGCTTCACGAGAGAGGAGGCAACAGAGGATGCATGAGGGGAGACGGGCGCTTCCCTTTAAAATCCCTGGTGCTGCCTGCGCGGCTTCTCTCACTGGGCACCTGTCTCCTGGCACCTCTGTGCCCCATCCTTCTGTCACTGGGGGTGTCTGAGCCCCGTGTTCACTGATGTCCCACTGTCCCCACTAAAGAGTGAGTGCCCAAGGGTCTGTGGTCTCCCCAGTGGGCACAGACAGCTCAACACTCCCCAAACACAAAACCCAGGCAGGCTGAGGCCCAGGAGGTACCCAGTTTCAGCCAACTGGGTGTTGTTCAGTCACTCAGCCATGTTTAATTCTGCAACCTCGTGGACTGCAGCACGCCCGGCTTCCCTGTCCATCACCATCTCCTGGAGTTTGCTCAAACTCATGTCCACTGAGTCAGTGATGTCATCCAACCATCTCATCCTCTGTCTCCCCCTTCTCCTCCTGCCTTCAGTCTTTCCCAGCATCGAGGTCTTTTCCAACGAGACAGCTCTTCGAATCCGGTAGCCCAAGGATTGGAGCTTCAGCATCAGTCCTTCCAATGAATATTTAGGTTTGATTTCTCTTAGTATTGAGATGAGGGAGATGACACTGAATCCTGAATCCTTAGAAGCTGAATTCCCCGGAAACCCCAAAACTTTGTGTGGGCATATATGTGTTAAAATCATCTTAGATCCTACATATTCCTGAAGTTGTTACACACTCATCCTTCTTAGATTCTGCATGTGCGGCTGGATTAGCTCTGGACTGCTCAGTCATCAATTTGCCATCAGGTCTTGCCCTGCGAGGCCTCCAACTCCAAAGAGGAATTTAGAGAGGATGGTTCTGAAATGTTTAAATAAGGTATATATATGCATTGTATGGTCTGTGTCTCGTTTGCTGGGGGACTCTGTGACTTTCCCCTTCCAGCAGAAATACCTCTAGGATGACAGGTGGGAACCCTACCTTCTTCCAAGTTTTCGATTCTAATTATTCGGGAGGTGGCTCAGATGGTAAAGTTTCTGCCTTCAAAACAGGAAAATCCTCCAAAGCAGGACTTGATCTGGTGGGGAAGATCCCTTGGAGAAGGTCATGGCAACCCACTCCAGTATTCTTGCCTGGAGAATCCCCATAGATGGAGGCGCCTGGCAGGCTACAGTCCATGGGAGTTGCAGAGTCTGACATGACTGAAGGGACTAACACTTGCTTTTTTTACTGAGTGAGTTTGGAGGCTGTGGATGAGGCTAGGGGCACGCCTCTAGGCGGGGGTTTCTCTGCTTTGAGCTGCATTCTCCTCCAGGCTCGGACACCAAACTCCTCATCCTCTGCTGTCCCAGGTGGCTCCTGGTTTCCCGTGAAGCAGCAGCTCTGCAGTGACTCCCTGTCTCCCCGCTGAGCCCCGGGGGGCACCTTGCTTCTAGGTGTGGGCTTCCAGTGCAGGCCAGGTGCTGCGTGCGGCTCCCAGGGGCTGACCTCCCCGTGGGGCAGGGTTCACTTGGCTCTGCTGCCCTGGCGGGTGCCAGGCTGTTTGAACCAAACCACCTGCAGACAGGCCCACCTGGGGACGCGCAGAGGTGACCACAACTTTGCTCCGAATCACATTCTCCTCACGTATAGTCCAGCTTCTTTTCTGGCTCTGGGCTCGTGTTCCAGTCACAAGGCCAGTCTGGAACTCAGAGATGACCATGCTATTTTTAACGGAAAGAATCGAATACAGCAAATTGATTAAACAGATTCCAGAGAACTGGAGGTGATGCGTGGAGTCCCCGAAGTGATGACCTCAGGAACCAGGGTGGCAGCCCCCAGCCTCGTGCTGGGGGAGGGTGGGGGAATTGTCTCAGGGCTTCGAGGCTGAGAGCTTGGAGGACCTCCCCCTGGAGTGGGACCCTGACCCTAAGGAGGAACGGCAGTGCCTGCCCACCCCGCCCCGTGTCCTAAGGGGAGGCTGCCCCCGGGAGTGCAGGACCCTCAGAAGCAGGACACTGGGGCGGTGCCATCTGGGACCACAGACCCTGAAAGGACGAGGGTCTTCGCCTTCCCGCGGCTCCGGAGTCTCCGTGGCCCCTGCTGGAGTAGCCTGAGGGGACAGAGGTGGCAGAGAGGATGTGCCATCTGCAGATCGGGCCGCACAGCGGGCCAGCTGACCATCCGAGGGCAGGTTTAAAGTCGAGACCCTAACTGGGAAAGGACGCCAAGGCTTGCCTGTAGCCGGAGCTGCCTGCTTCAGCTCGGGGAGCCGGCCGGCCAGCCACCTGCGGAACTGGCGCTCAAAGTGGCCTCAGTCTGGAGCATCCAAACACCAGAACCATCACTCCGTGGCCGTGCTGGACGGCGTCCCTGCTGTGTGATGTAACTCTGAACTCCAGCCGGTACACCCTGCACAGTCTCGCTATGCATCTTGCCAGAGACCAAGCTCTCCCAGTAGATTTCCATGACACACGTGGCTTGTTGATCCCAGAGTCCAAGTACCATGCCAACCACCCCTGATCGAAAAGGCACTGGAATCTGGAGGGTTTTTCTTTTTCCATCCAGTCGGAAATGGAGAGAAGTCAGTCATCTGGATACAGGAGTGCTTAACAGTTAAAGTAAAAGCTTGCTTTGCTTTAATGATACTTCTAGTGGCATCTCTCTTCCATTTCTGCTGAGCAGCCTGACAAAACCACCTGAACCCTGAGCTCAGGTGACTTACTGGAAGATTCCAGGTCCTTCACCTGACACATGCTCCGAGGAGGGATGTGTGGGGGGCAGGGGAGCACTGGTTGGCCATGGGAGCTCCTGATGCTGGTTGCCATGGTTACTGACACCTGCATCACCCTTTCCCCATCAATTATCAGGCAGATCTAAGGACAGGGTGGCCCCATGTCCAGCTAATTTCGAATATATTATTTACTCTAATCAATCACTCTTTCATCCCAAGCAGCTTAAACCCACACTGAGTTTTCCTGAAAGGTCCTGACTAGCAAAAGAAACTATAAAAACACGTGAGGTAAGACCAGTTGTATAGCTCAAGGTCTTCCCCAGAGACCTTTTGCCACCAGCCCAGCAGAGCGGGACCTGGGACCCACAGCCCACACAGCAGTCTGCAGTATCATGTGTCCTGCAGGGGTGGGGGGCTCGTCCCTGCGGCTGTCCCCCATGACCCGAGGTGTGGCGTGGCAGCGGTGTTTGTGTTAGAGCAGCCCTACTTCGGGGAGTCTAACCCGGGGTGGGCGCTCAGAGGGGCCGCCCGCCCTGATGCTGTCTTACTCTTGCAGTCCCTCCCTGCTGGCGCCCTGCTCTCGTGCTCCGTGACCTCCCCTGAGACAGGAGGGCAGGAGGGGAGGCGCTGCTCCATTGTGGAGATGAGGAAACTGGAAGACACAGAGCAGACACGTATTCACATGTCATGACAAAAGCCTACAGGAAGCGGAAACTCGGGCCCAGCCCTCCTCTTGCAGCTTCCCCATGAGACCCCGGAGCCCAGCAGTCCAGGAGCGGCCCTGTCCTGGGCATGGACCCCGCCTGCCAGCCCCACGGCCTGCCTGCCCCAGCTCCCACTTCTCGAGGGGACCATGTGCAGACCCGTCACTGACCCACAAGTAGAGGGAGAGAGGCTGTAGGGGCTCTGAAAGAGCCACCCCTGCAGGGGGAATTCTAAGGGGGGACCAAAGCTCCATGCCCAGCCCTCGATTATGTGAATAACAGAAGGGGAGTGAGGGCCCAGAAAGGTTGCTGCTGAACCACGAAAGACGCTGGGATTCTTGGCCTCCAGAGGAGAAGAATTCAATCTGGGGTCAGAGACACTTGATCTCTCAGAGCTTTTGTGTCATCAAGTTTTATTAAGGTACAAAGAGAGAGAGAAAGCTTCTGACATAGACATGAGAAGGGGGCAGAAAGAGCACCCCTCCACCAGCGTTAGCGATGGAGCTGTGTACTTTAATTAGTCATCACGGTGAATCGGAAGGATGTCTGGTGGTTGTAAAGACCTCACTAGACCCACTCCCATAATTCACATGTTAAGATGACAGAATCAGCCAGAAGGTTTTTCTAGAAACTGCCCTCAAGCAGGATACTGTATTGTTATATGATCCTAAGGAATGCAAAGGGAAAGAAGTTTGTCCTTTCCTCCTCCTTGAGAATTCCAGACCCCTCTCTCCTTGGGGACCCCCGTCTTATCAACCTCCTCCTCCTTGAGAATTCCAGACCCCTATCAACCTGCCTAGGAACTGACTCTCCCAGCCTGGGGTTGTTTCCCTTCCTGATTTACTCCTTTTGATCACCGTCTTTCGTGCTGTGACCGCAGGAGCCCCTGGGCTGAAGTCCTGCCTGGGAAGGAAGGTGAAGGGGTGACTGCTGAGGCTGTGGGTGCCTGGTGGGCACACCCCCTCCACTGGCGAGCACCTTGGAAACAAAGCACGTGGCCTGAGGGCATCAGCAAGTCTTCCTCTGGTTGGGGGAGTGGCTCCACGAGCGAGTCTTACACCCTTAATGATGCAACACCATCTGAGAGCAAGCTCCTGGCCACGGACACCCTCCATCAAGGGTCTCCCCAGCGTGGTGGCCACAGAAGGCCTCCAGCAGCTTGATGCAATTTCTCACAGACTTGTGTCTGTGCAGAAAATGGTGTTGGATGCCAACAAAGTGTGATGGCGACAATCAAGACTGAAGTCTTGGGGAGCCCGACGTTCGCGCTGAGCTGGGTGTGGTGCTGAGTAAGCTGGATGGGGCATCTTGTGTCACGAAGTCAAAGGACAGGTGTAGATCTTACCTCAAGCAATTTGAGCTAAATAAGACCACACTCAGTTTCCCTCTTGTGGCCCTAAAGTCTAGAGGGAAGTGACAGTGTGAATGCTCGGTTGCTCAGTCGTGTCTGACTCTTTGCGACCCCATGGACTGTAGCTGCCAGGTTCCCCTGTTCATGGGCCTTCCCAGGCAAGAACACTGGAGTGGGTTGCCATTTCCTTCTTCAGGAGATCTTCCCGACCCAGGGGTCACACTCTGATCTCTTGAGTCTCCTTTACCAATCTGGGAAGCTCGAAATGCCAACAGTTTGGTTAAAATGCACATTCAATCAGGAGCCTCAGGTCCACCTGTGATCCCAAGCCCCCTCAACGAGAACCCTGGTGCTGGAGGAGCCATGGGTCCCCGAGTATCTCCCACCCAGTTCCCAGAATCAGTCTCCCACTCACCTTCCTGACCAGGGAGCAGCTTTTTAAATGCAAAGTGTCATTTGTGAGCACACAAGATTCAGACTCCACTCTGCGAGTGAAATCCGTCACTGAGTACAATTCGCTGTAGCACTGTAGCTCCGTGGAGGTGGACGGCGTTTAGTTTTTGTGCTCTGGATGGCAGGCAGACGAGTGAGCCTCCTGTGATGTGGGCTGGTTAAATTTAGCAAATTTTATGGCTCTCGTCTGCGAAATAAAAACAGGAAGAGCATCCTTCTTCGGTGTTATGCTATGTAAATTAATTAACTACAAGTCGTGCATAGGGAAAAATAAAAATGTCAGTAAGTACATCAGCGATATCATAAATCCCCATCCAATTAACCAAAGCTCCATCTCCAGGGAGACTTCTTCAGACTTCGGGGTCTAACCTCTGTCACCAGTTCACAGTCGTCTCATGCTTTCTTCTGGGTTTAAAAAGAACACTCCTCAGGGAACCCATCTACCCAGCGGCAGTGAGCATGGAACAGGGCAGGCTTTCTGGTTCTCAGGCCTGATTCTCCACTGCGGGGGTCTGGGGGAGACCCCCTTGGAGCGGAGACCCTGCCCCCCGAAACCCCGCGCCTCCCGCTGCCCGCCTCAGCCGCACACACAGCCCTTCCTCCCACCGTGGCTGTGGTCACGCCCTGGTTCCAGTCATACCACTGGCTGCTCCATGCTCTTCCAACTGCTGTGGGCACTCACGCAGTTCGGGACAAGCCCAGCCTGCACGGGGGTCACCTCTGGCCAGTTCCTGGTCCTCAGCTCTGCATGGCGTGGCTTGCCTTCAGGAAGGCGGGGTTCACCGAGCCCCACACCCCTCTCCTTCACCCACTGCTCCCGGTGTGGGCAGGTGTCCCCTCACCCTGCTGGGGGCCGGCCTCCTGCCCTCTGGAGACACACGGCCCCTCCCCTCAGGGTGGGCTGCCCACCTCCTAAAGGCCTGCCCTCCCGTCCCCTGAAATCCTCCCATGCCTTGCCTTTACGGTCCCGGAATCTATCAAGCCTTCCTGGTGTCCACCCGCCTCCATAAGGAGCAGCGGGGTCTCTAGAGCCAGGCGAGTCTTGCCCATCCCTGGGGGAGGGGGCATCCCAGCACCAAGCCCCCGACTCACAAGGCATCTGGCAGCAGCAAGTTTTGACTTGAATGGAACCCACGAGGTGGCTGGCCGGTGGGTCTCATCTAGAACCGTCTAACATAGACGGGCTGAGACTCCTGGCTGGAGACACAGCGGCCCCTCAGAAACAAGGCCTGGCAAGAACGCCGTGTGGATTGTCACCCCCGCCCCAGTTTCTGCAGCACCGACACCTGCATGTCTGGCAGACCCCCACCCCGGCCCCCTGCGCAGTTGATGGGCCCCTGGACGGCTCAGCGTCTCTCCAGGAGAACTCACCTCGTGAGTCCCATCCAGATCAAAACTCGGGCCAGAGGTGAGAAGGCCGCCTCCTCAGAGAGGTGGTGGCTTGGAGGCTCAGTTCCGCATGCCCTGGTGTTGCAGAAGGTGATCTTGAGACTGTTTCTTAGAAGCAAAGGGAAAAAGCCGCATCCATCACTGTGCTCGGTGCCCATTTGATGACATAGGCTTCCCTGGTGGCTCAGCTGGTAAAGAATCTGCCTTCAATGCGGAAGACCTGGGTTTGATTCCTGGGTTGGGAAGATCCCCTGAAGAAGGGAAAGGCTACCCACTCTGGTATTCTGGCCTGAGAAGTCCATGGATGATACAGTCCATGGGGTCGCAAGGAGTCAGACATGACTGCGTGCCTTTCACTTCACACGCTGACTGCTCTACCACGTCTATTTCATATTTTTACATGTCCGTGTATGTATTTTAAGGGAAATGTGCTGGTGACTGCCTCCTCCCTCCCCACCCCAGGGCAGGAGCACCATCCAAGCTCCGTCCTGCAGCCTGATGCCTCGTGGGTGTCACTCTCTGAGGCTGGAACGTCCCCACTGGCACTTTGCACGATGCTAACGGCAGAGCCGATATGAAACCAGAAGGAAAGAATATGCTTGGGGAACAAAGGAGCCGTCCTTCTATGCCCGTTCTCCTCTCCCCTGGCGGTTTCAAAGGCAGCACACACCTCCGCAGACTCGGGCTGAGAGGGAGCGCCAGCCACTGCCCCGTCCTGTGGCGTGCACCCCACGAAGGTGCTGGCCGCTTTCCCGTCCCAGCTCCCCTCTCCTCTCCCCTTCTGATGTCTTTCCAGGTTGGAGCTCCTGCTTAGATGAAACAGATGACTTTCTGGGCCCGCTTCTGCTCACAGCAGGCAGGTGCAACAGTGACGGATTGGTTGAAACATGAGGATTAATGGGTATTTATATTTCATTAAATTTTATGCTCACTGGAGAATAATGTATCACTCGCAGATATTGAAACATATGTCAACCCTATCCACTTACATATAATTCAATTTGACTTAAATGCATTGATCAAATTTTATTAAAGTCCAATATATCTTCCAAAAAGGCCGGGGAACATAGAACTGTCCTTTCAGAATCACCCGATGAAAGGAGGCGTCTGTGCTATAATCCTATTCATGTACAAAGAGAGACGGTGCTGGGTGAAGCTCTCATCTACAGTGACCAGGGGCTGCTAGGAGACTTGGTGAGTGAGATTATCGAGCAAATTCTAAAGGGAGGCCTTGCTGATGTGACCCCAGAGTGTGTGACATCGCTGTGAACGTCCCCAGGAACCAGTCACAGAGGTGAGGAATCCCCGGCTGCTTGGTGACACCTGGATGGTGCTGTCCTGGCAGGGACAACCACCTCTGCCCCATCGTCTCCTGCCCGCCTCTCCACCACTGCTGTCCCTACCGCTTCGAAGGCATTTGTGTGCGTTTCATACAGATCTGCTCTCAAACCAAAAAATTCACAGATGCATGCAGAAGGGCCCTCGACACAGGCTCGAACGGATGTCATGACGATATCGTTGTTTATTTTAAATTCTATCTGAAATGGGCGTCCATGCTCCCCTCTACACACACTGTATTGTAACTGGAAGGTGAGCGTCTGTCCGCAGAAACAGACACTGTTCAACAGGGTATGGCTATTCACTAATCAACTTCACTTGTGGAATTTCTAAAGCAATGAAATAAACATTGCCTCGATTCGAGGAAAGTCTTGGCTAAAGTGTCCTTCAACTTTCCAGCAGCTTGCATGAAAACTTCAGGCAAGTCAATCCTGCTTTAAGAATATGGACTTTGGGACCACGATCCTGCGCTGGAAAATAAAATTCCCTGAAAAATAAAATTCTGAAGTCAGGTTGCAGTTTCTCAAGCTTGGCAGACTGGATGATTGATTGATTTGATTACAATGATAAAAATAATATAAGAAAGGAAAGATGGGGCTTTCCATGTTCGAATTCTTTTGAAAAACCTTCAGTGAAAGCATAAGTTGTGACATGACGGTTTGTCCAGGGCTGGTGGGATTGGAGGTGATCTGTCTTTTTTTACCTCTTTTCCAAACACCTGTAAACACTCAAGAGAGTGCCGTAGGAGACGCCATGGAAGCCCTGCTCAGCAAATACCGGGTCAGCCGCCTCCCTTTGTGTTTGAAAATGCTATGACTTGGGTTAGGTAGTAAATGTGTTGTTGTTCAGTCGGTCAGTTGTGTCCACCTCTTTGTGAGTTGAGGGCCTGCAGCACACCCAGCTCCTCTGTCCTCCAGTATCTCCAGGGAGTTTGCTCAAACTCATGTCCGTTGAGTCAGTGATGCTATCTAACCACCTCATCCTCTGCCTTCTTCGCCTTTTGCCTTTAATCATTCCCAGCATCAGGGTCTTTTCCAACAAATTGGCTCTTTGCATCAGGTGGCCAAAGTGGTAACTAACAGTTGTTGACGATACTGTTGCCCAGATATTTCAGACATCACAGACACGAGTGAGAAATAGGGAGACTCCCATGCCCTCGAGTTTATAAAAGAATCGGTGGTAAAGAAGATAGCAAAGGACAGGGAAGCCCGGTATGCTGCAGTCCATGGGGTCGCAAAGAGTTGGCCATGACTGAGCATGATTTAATGACTGAACAAAAAAGAAGGCTGATTTTCCTTCACCACGTCTATTACAAACAATCAAAATACAGCTATAGCTTTGAAACAGTGAACTAGTATCCTAATTATGATTATTTCTTCAGAAAATAACTAAGTGGCTCAGAAGGCTGCCCGCCAGCCCCACGGTGACTGCAGTGCCCCTGGCTACAGCTGAGCCCTTCTGTATCCCAGACTCCGGGGTCCTAGTGTGGGGCCACCATGCTGGGAGGCCCTGGATCCCATGGAGTCCAGCACAGATGAGATCTGATGGGAGGAGATGTCCTCACCACACGAGCCGCAGAGTCTGAAGCCCTGATGCAGGTGCCCAGCGGCATGCAGCTCCCAGGCTCCCTGCCCTGCGGGTGGTCTGGGACCAGTGATGGAGATGCTGCCAAGTGCATCCTGGGAGGGAAGGTCCAGGCCTGGCTCCCCAGTGCTGCCCCTGCTACTTCCCCGACTGCTGCTCTCTGGACTTGCCACTCTGTCTGTGAGGACCACAGAGGCCTCCGGAGGCCCTGCCGGGTCTCTGGGCTGTGGCTCCGCATACCGCTCACCTCCACTGTCTGCACAAGTTTCCTGGGAAACTCGGTGGCCCTGGGGTGCCAGGAGACCTTGACCCCGGCCTTTCAGTTCTGATTCAGCCTTCCTGACCTCCTGACTGTCCCTCCAGAGCCCAGACCGGCCAGTTTTTCTCTGTCTGGAGTCACACTCCCACCTGCCCTTTGCGCCAGATCTGGTGAAGTCTGGGGTGCTGCCAACCCAAGTTGGGTCCTGCCTATGAGACCATCTTGTCACCACGACATGGGCAAGGCCATCCTGGCGGCCCAGGCAGAGTGTCTGCCCCCCAGATTCCAGGACTGTCTGCCAGCTGTTTTGCACCCTGGATGGCTCAAAGGCTTCCGCCCCTGAGTACCGGATGTGCAGAGTAGTGGTTTGGGTCCCTGTGGTCCCTGGAGCACCAGCAGAACCTGCAACACCCGCAGAACCTGCAACACCCGCAGAACCTGGCGCACCTGCAGAACCTGGAGCACCCGCAGAACCTGCAGCACCCGCATTACCTGGAGCACCCGCAGAACCTGGAGCACCCGCAGAACCCGGAGCACCCACAGAACCCGGAGCACCCGCAGAACCCGGAGCACCCACAGAACCCGGAGCACCCACAGAACATGGAGCACCCACAGAACATGGAGCACCCGCAGAACCTGGAGCACCCGCAGTACCTGGAGCACCCGCAGAACCTGGAGCACCCGCAGAACCTGGAGCACCCGCAGAACCTGGAGCACCCACAGAACCTGCAGCACACGCAGAACCTGGAGCACCCGCAGAACCTGGAGCACCCGCAGAACCTGGCGCACCTGCAGAACCTGGAGCACCCGCAGAACCTGGAGCACCCACAGAACCTGCAGCACCCGCATTACCTGGAGCACCCGCAGAACCTGGAGCACCCGCAGAACCCGGAGCACCCGCAGAACCCAGAGCACCCGCAGAACCCGGAGCACCCACAGAACATGGAGCACCCGCAGAACCTGGAGCACCCGCAGTACCTGGAGCACCCACAGAACCTGCAGCACACGCAGAACCTGGAGCACCCGCAGAAACTGGAGCACCCGCAGAACCTGGAGCACCCGCAGAACCTGCAACACACGCAGAACCTGGAGCACCCGCAGAACCTGGAGCACCCACAGAACCTGGAGCACCCACAGAACCTGGAGCACCCGCAGTACCTGGAGCACCCGCAGAACCTGGAGCACCCGCAGAACCTGCAGCACCCGCAGTACCTGGAGCACCCACAGAACCTGGAGCACCCGCAGAACCCGGAGCACCCGCAAAACCCGGAGCACCCACAGAACCTGGAGCACCCGCAGAACCTGGAGCACCCACAGAACCTGCAGTACCCACAGAACCTGGAGCACCCGCAGAACCTGGAGCACCCGCAGAACCTGGAGCACCCGCAGTACCTGGAGCACCCACAGAACCTGGAGCACCCGTGAACCTGGAGCACCCTCAGAACCTGGAGCACCCGCAGAACCTGGAGCACCCACAGAACCTGGAGCACCCACAGAACCTGCAGCACCCGCAGTACCTGGAGCACCCGCAGAACCTGGAGCACCCGCAGAACCCGGAGCACCCACAGAACCTGGAGCACCCGTGAACCTGGAGCACCCTCAGAACCTGGAGCACCCACAGAATCTGGAACACCCGCAGAATCTGGAACACCCGCAGAACCTGCAGTACCCACAGAACCTGGAGCACCCGCAGAACCTGGAGCACCTGCAGAACCTGGAGCACCCGCAGAACCTGGAGCACCCGCAGAACCTGCAGTACCCACAGAACCTGGAGCACCCGTGAACCTGGAGCACCCGTGAATCTGGAGCACCCACGGAACCCGCAGCACCTGTGATGCCTGCAGTAGCTGTGCCATCTGTGCGACCTGAATGCCCCACAATGCCTGAGCGCCTGCATCATCTGTGCCACCTGCAGTAACTACAGCACCTCCAGGGCCTGCAGTACGTGTGGTACCTTCAGGCCTGGCTCCTAGGGTTTGAGGGTACGCTTGCTGGGTCTTTATTCTTGTTGAGAGAGGGGGACACGTGACACCTGTTTACAAGTCTAGACGTCTAACACTCCCAGGTGAAAGGTGACCGAGGACTACAAACCAGCTGTCCATAAAGAAGGGCTGAAGAACAGCAAAGCCACGGAGGTTTTTAAAACTGTCAGACCACATGAGAAGGCAAAAAGAGCAAAAGGAAACCAGCAAACAGAGGCCAGAAACAGCTCCGAGGCCGTCTGCGGGGGGCTCGTCCCTGCCTCCTGCCGGAGGTGACAGCTCTCACCCCAAGTCTCGCCAGGATCGTCGGGCCACGGACGCTGCCTCACTTGCCAGACAACTGACTGCTCTTCGCAGAAGGTGAGGGTGATCTGCTCAGAAGAAGGTGATCCCAGAAGAACAAGTGCACATCAGGCAGGGCAGCATCTGTGGGAGATAGATTTCCACCCAGGGAGAATCTGTCATCCAGCAGGGGAAGAGTTTCCACCTCCAAGAAGCCTGCTGGGGTCTCGCCCAGCCAGGCACTGTGGCCCCACACCTGGGCCTCCTGCGTGTCCTTCAGTGGCGTCCAGTCTGCATCTCAGACGTGGGTCCCACAGAGCCGTCAGTATTCTTGGGGCTATATTGGATAAAAAGGTTGGCGCTGCTGAGCTACAGTGAGATGATTTGGTTTGCTGCAGACCAGAGCCTGGAGTGTGTTCCTGGACTCAGCACGCTCCGCGAGGAGAAGGCGCCTTCGAAGCTGGTTTTGCATCAAACACCTGGTCCGCCGGAGCTCTGATAGATCACTCAGACCATGTCTGAAGAGACAGGAAGTCCTACAGATTCATCCTTTTAAACTCTAACAATGTTTAGAGCATCCAACGTGTGGCTGAGAGTGGCAAAAGGAAGAAAGCTGCTCAGGACACAAGGGGGCCCGCTCATCCCTTTTACCAGCCGCCACTCCATCACCTGCCTCACGACCAGTCCAGAGCTGGGAGGACCTCGAGCCCTCGGGGTGCCGAGCTGGGTGAATGGGTGCCTGCAGGAGTGTTACGCCGAATTGATAACACGTATGCGAAGATGCTGAGATTAATCTCATTTCACTTCTTGGAATATGAGGGAAAATGTGAGGCTGGCTCTGGAGATGAGCCAAGAGCCTTTGTGGAAAATTACTGTGTGATGTTGATAGCTTTGTTCAAGAATCTGGCGCTAGAGCTGGCCTGGGAGTCAGTGCCGCGGCCAGCCGGGGACACGGGAGGGGACTCGAGGTAGTTTGCGTGTGTGAGCATGCATGTATGTGCGTGTGTGAGCATGTGTGTGTGGTGTGTGCGTGTGTGTGTGTGTGTGTGCAGAGACAGGGACAGAGTGGGAACCAGCTCCACACTAGATTCCAGTTCATCAACTAGCCCGTATTTGCAGACCCCTGAGCCACGGTGACTGGCCCTCGTAACAGCCAGAGAGCAGCTGTGGGGCTCGCTGTGGGTGCGCGTCTCCCCATCCCGCTCATCCTTCCGTCTGAGATAAGGTCTGTCTCCACGTTGCCTCCTTGATGCAGGGACACTGGTGTCTGCTCTCCGTCTCAGGCAGGCCATGGACCAAGAGCGGACACCAGCTCGGGGCACCATGGCTGAGTCTTCAGGACCAGCCAGGTGTCCCCACTCCCAGGTGGTGAGGCTCTGGGGGCAGCAGGCCCCAGGCTCTGCCTCCATCTCCCTCCCCTTACACGACTTAGCAGGGAAGGCGGGGAGCCCTGGGGTAGCACCTCCTCACTGTCCCCCGGGTTCTCACCGCCTAGGCCGCTCTGGATGTGGACCACGCGGAGGCCAAGGTGGGGCTGCCTTGAGAGAGTGACCTTCTGCCAGAGAGGACGGGCGCCCATGAGGACGTGATTCCAGGATTTCATGACTGCCTATGTCCCGAAGTCACGGCCAATCCCCACAAGTCACAACGGCCCTTCTGCAAATAAGAGCGTGGACTCACCTCAAACTCACAGAGACATCTTGTGAAAATTAGCATTAGCTCCCCACCCAAACATGCACACACACATATGCACATATCCACGCACATACATGCAGATGCCCACACATACTGGAGAAGGCAATGGCACCCCACTCCAGTACTCTTGCCTGGAAAATCCCATGGGCGGAGGAACCTGGTAGGCTGCAGTCCATGGGGTCACAAAGAGTCGGACACAACTGAGCGACTTCCCTTTCACTTTTCACTTTTATGCATTGGAGAAGGAAATGGCAACCCACTGCAATGTTCTTGCCTGGAGAATCCCAGGGACGGGGGAGCCTGGTGGGCTGCCGTCTCTGGGGTTGCACAGAGTCGGACACAACTGAAGTGACTTAGCAGCAGCAGCAGCCCACACATACATGCACACATGCCTGCACACGCTCAACACACACACACACACACACACACACGCACGCACCCGGTCAAGTGCAGATGTCACAGCCTCGGGCACAGTGGCCCTGATACCTCTTGTTGTGAAGGAAGGACTTTAACACCCACCCCAGCTCAGCCCTTGGGAGGCCCCCAGAGGTGCCAGCCAAGCTCAGAGAGCAAAACAAGCCAGGTTTGTACAATCGTGAGCCGTGGTGACACAGGAGCCTCTCTCCCAGGAAAGCAGCACGTCAAGCCCCCTGAGCCCCAGGCAGAGGAGGCAATTAAAGCCTGGTCTCCTGCAGATAGACCGGTATGACTGTTCCCCACCCCAGCTCCCCCATGACATGAGGCTGTGCTCAGACACACTGACAATGCTCCCACGGTCCGAATCCAAGATGGTCCGTCCTTACCTGTGGGCTCCGTATCTGCTGACTCTTCTGATCTCTGAGACATTTGAGCCCCCAGATCCCCAGAAGGACACTCCCAGAGCACTCGTGGACACCACAGAGTGGCTCAGAGCTTGGTCTCTGGACCCATCTTCCCTGAGCAAGGGGACCCCTGTCCCTTCTGTTCCATCTTCCCTGTAGCCTATTCATGGCCAGGACTTCTGAGGTTCCATGCTCACTAGTGACGAATTTGCTGTATAATGGGCCCTCAGCTGTGGCTCTGCTGTGTCTCACACAGAAAACTCCTCTGCTGGGCGAGCCTCATTCAGGCCTGAGTCACAGGGCTGTTGGCCGAGGGTTCAATGTTATAAACCAGCAGTAGGTACTCAGTGAGGTGTCTTTAACCAGACACACACATGGAGCAAGCTTAGGTACTAATCAGCTGAGAAAGACGCTGTGACAAGAAGCCCACAGAAAACTGACCCTGTGTTTTGGAGCGAGGGTTCCATGTCTACTAGGTCGGTCTCTTGGGGACTTTGCAGGACATAACTGCCATGGACAGCAAGAATCAGCGGTAATTACCATCTGCACCTGGCCTCTCGGGGACAGCAGAGGCCCCCAAATTTGTGATGAATGGTTACACTATGTACTTTGCTCTCAACCTGGTTGTGCATTAAATCATCTGTGAATCTAAACACACACACACATATGCACACACACACACACATGCACACACACATGCGCGCACACACACACACGCACACACGCACGCACACACACGCACACACGCACACACACATGCGCGCACACACACACACGCACACACGCACGCACACACACACGCACACACGCACACACGCACACACACGCGCGCGCGCGCACACACACACGCACGCACGCACACACACACGTACACCTGTTGGAATAAACCTGCCTCCCACCAGGAGATTCTGTTTCAATCAGACTGGTCAGAGGCAGGGACACCTGATTTCTCAGAGACCCTGATGACTCTAACATGCAGCCAGAGCTGAAAACCACTAGTGTGTCTGGAGAGACCAGGTGGGATCTTTTCCCAGAAACACACACAACCCAAACCAGTGTGCCATGAACATGCACAGAAGCCCCGCTGTGGTCCTGCAAGCTCAGAGTTCCTGGAGGGCCACACTCCACGCACCTGGGCTGGCTTCAGACCCTTTCCAGAAGGTGCTGTGCTCACGCCATTTCACGCAGCAATCCCGCAGTGAGCATGGCACGGCGGTCACGGCTTGGCCTCTGGGCCTGGCCTTTGGGATTCAGCCCCCACCTACAGCACCAGAAGAGCCGTAGGTTCCAGAAAAGCAGATAAAGGTTCACATAGACAATGAGATTCAGGGTCAGGAGTCGACAGAAGTGATCGTGGATGCTGCAAGATCCCACCGTCGGCTGTTTGTAAGCTGGAGACCCCGCGGGCTGGCGGTGTGGCTCCATGGCCTGCAAGGCAGAGCTGGCGGTACAGACTCTGGTCTGGGTCTCACAGCCTGAGAACTGGCAGCAGGAAGGCAGAAGAGCAAGCCCCAGCTCCGCACTTGGCTGGAGGGGTACCCAGCATCCCTCCAGCTTAGCTCATTAGCATTCTCGATGGATCGGATGGTGCCCTCCACACCTGCGGGTGGCGGCAGGGGGGTGGGGGGCGTCTGCTTTCCTCAGTTCACTGGTTCAGATGTTAACCTCATCTAGAAATACCATCACAGGAACGCCCAGAAATGACGTTAACCGAACATTCGGGCACCTCATGATCCCGTCGAGCGGACACAGACACGTAACCATGGGAACCCCTTACAGGTGACTGCAGAGCCCGGCAAGCGTCCCTGAGCCTCGGTCTCCTCACCAAGAGTGGAGGTGGGCACAGTTCCCAGATGGCATGGGCTTCCCGGGTGGCGCGAGCAGTAAAGAACCCGCCTGCCAATGCAGGAGATGTAAGAGATGTGGGTTTGATCCTTGGGTCGGGAAGACCCCCTGGAGAAGGAAATGGCAACCCGCTCCAGTACTTTTGCCTGGAGAATCCTATAGACAGAGGAGCCTGGTCCGTGGGGTCGCAAAGAGTAGAACACGAATGAAGCGACTGAGCACACACACAGGCTGAGGTTCATTCATTTGCAGCAGAAACGAACCCACCTCTTGGGGTTGAGCAGCTGTGGCCAAACCAGGGTCCTGGGGAGAAAAGCTCTGTGTCGTGGTCACAGTCCTTTGCAGAGGGCCAGGCGTGGGTGGCATGTGGTGATGGCAGCTGGAAAGCAGGGTGCGGACACGCTGAGACCCTTTGAATCATTAAATAGCGTTACACGAGGAGAAGTCCACAAACATGCCATGCTCTCTTTTTAAGCTTGGGAGTCAATTAACCTAGAAAAGGCAGCATTTAGCTAATCAACGGGCACACGCATCACCAGGGACACAGATGAGGGAGGCGGGGCAGCCTCAGCTGGGGACCGGGCATCTGGTGCCCTCTCAGCCATGCCACCTAGAGAGAGACAAAGCGGTGAGGGGCAAACAGGAGCCCCAGCTCCATCCCTGAGGCCCCCGGCCGAAAGCTCACTGCTGTCACTTGGGCAAGGGTCCCGGAGGCTCCGCTCCAGCCCAGGGCTTCCTGGGGACCAGTGTGTCCCCTGAAGCCAGTCAGGGCCTCCGCAGCCCCCTTGGAGAGAGACTGTGCAGGGCTAGGGGACAATTTCTGTCCAGTCACAGGGGCGCCAACTTCAGCAAAGAACAAGTCCGGGAGCAGCCGTGTCCATCCTTCCTCGGTTTAGGCAAGGTGGGGGGTCTCAGAGCTTGTATTTCCTCTGGTCAGGGCAGGAAGGACAGGGACATGCTGACCCCTGCTAACTCTTCCCACCAAGTTCACAGGACGTGGCGACCTCCTATAAACGCAAACAGATTTGACTTCATTTCAGGCCAGTTTGCCTAAGGTTCTAATTTACAATTGGTACTTTTATCTCCATGACAACTTGCTTTGTCTTGTTTTGTGCTCCCAGAATTTTGCGGAATAAGACAGTTGTATTTCATAAATCTCTGCAATGAATGTATCCCTCTAGTACAAGCACACACACACACCTACACGCACCCACATGCACATGTGCATATACACTCACTCACGTGCATACGCACCTGCTCTTACCCAGGAGGAGAACAGGCCCGAATCCAAGGAGGTCAGAGGTTCCTCGGGCTGGAAAACAGGTGCTTCACAGTTGGGTTCATTAGGTGCCTTTTCACTTCATTTTGTTTTTAAACATAAAGCAGAATCTCCGTCGTTTTGAAGGACAAGGCCTTCTTCTCTTTCAGAATCTGGCTCTTTGGACTGAAACTGCCTCTGAAGATGAGCTGATATGTGTGCTGCTCTTCACGTGAGCCGGCTGCACAGATCCTGGGTCTTGAACAGTGTTGGTCTGGGAGCAGCAGAGGCGGAGGGACCGGCCTGGCCAGTGAGACAGGCTTGGAGCCCACCGTCCAGGGCTCCGAGGAGAGCGAGGCCACAGGGCCAGAGCAGAACCGCTGAAGCCAGGCCACATCCCTGTCCCACACCCCCTCCACAGACAGGCTGGGATGGAGCCCTGCCAAAGCCCTTCCGTGTGCGCCCAGGAAGACCGTCAGCCAGGCTGTGTGTGGGGAAGGGGGCCCTGTAAGCTTTCCTGCCCTCAGAGGGCTGCCCACCAGCTCCGGAGTGGTCTGGCCCAGGGGAGGCCTCCTGTTGAGACGAGCTGCAGGCCCCGTGGTTGGAGCGGCCGGGGGCCTGGCCTAGCTGCGGTGACCAAGGAAAAGGTCTGCAACAGTGACCGCAGACCCGGGGGCTGTGCCGAGGGAAGCTGCCGAGATGACCGCACACACGGGACAGGGGCACTGCAGCTTGCCAGGGCGCGGGGTCTGGGGGAGAGACCCCTGAATTTGATGAAATTTACCTGTAAAATAGAAATTGGCGGGGGGGGGGGGGGTGGGGCTTCCCTGGTGGTTCAGTGGTGCAGAATCCGCCTGCCAATACAGGAGACGCAGGTTCGATCTTTAGTCTGGGAAGTTCTTACATATTGGGACCCCACAACTGCCAAGGCTGTGCTTTAGAGCCCGGGAGCTGTGACTATAAAACCTGCCTGCCCGAGCCTGTGCCCTGCAGCAAGGGAAGCCGCTGCAGAGAGAAGCCTGCGTGCTGCGATGGAAGGAGCCCCTACTCTCCATGCTAGAGAGAAGCCCGTGCGGCAACGAAGACCCAGCACAGCCAAAAATAAACAAATAAATAAAAGTATTTTAAAAAATCAGGTAAAGAAAATTAGGCCATTTCCCCTCCCAAGCAGGAATGGATGTCAGAAAACACTGAATCAATGAGTGATACATGTGGGAAGCTTCGTCGTCCAGGGTGGCCTGTCTGCAAGCCTGGGGCCCCTGCCACAGACCCTTCCGCAGCCTCCTGCCAGCCCACACCTAGGCACAAGCCTCCCCACAGGGCACTGAGAAGAGCTAGACTCAGAATAGCTCAGAAACATACAACTGGTTTCAACATTTCCAGGAGCAGATAAAACAGAACTAGCATTAAAGGAATGAAACTTGCCAAACAGGTAGTGGGGAAATAAAGTATTTATGCCCAAACAAAATAATAAAGTGGTTCACAGCTGCACCTGTGGCACAGAGACGGCACGGGCTGGCTTCCCTACTACGGGGCACGGAAGCAGCGCCGGCCTCTGCCAGCATGTTAACAATGAAATCGAACTGAAATGGGAGTAGAGAACACCGGACTTTATTGGAGACTGGGCTAAGGGGAGGACACTCGCTTGTGATACGTGCTGTGTCTGATCGTGTGCTGTCGCCTCGGGTCTAAAAGGCATTGTAATGATCAAATGCTGTCTTGGAAATGAACCCTCTCTATTTTCAGCGACTAGAAAAAGCCTCTTTCTGAACCAATAAGCCCATCATTTGATGGAGTTATAAGGGACGACTGTCCCAAGTCAAGCATCTCAGATCACCGGACAAGTTTGTGGAGAAAACACAGCAGCTGGAGACACCCTGGTCCCCAGTCTCGGTTTTAGCAACAGGTGCCCCGAATCTCAGGGTCCAGCTGTGGGCGCGAGGGTCCAGGTGGGCCTGGGGCTCTGTGCAGGGGGCTGTAGACCCCGTTGTGGTGCTCACGTCCATGCTTCTAAGCAACAAACATTCCTCAAAGGATTAGGAACCATTGGCTATATGGACTGTTCGATGACTTCCTAGATCTTAACCATCAAATAATTAGAAAAACAGCAAAGCTGGCAGATTTTTGCAGAGAACCTCCCAAATCCACTTGACTTAGAAACGAAGAGAGATGGTGCAAAACCCTGAAGACTCTCACGAGCAAATTCCTTTTTGTTTTGTTTTACAGTTTTAAAACAATAGAGGGCAGGAGTTTCAAACTGATTTCAAAACCCTGTGTACGTTTCTCCCTCGTCCTGGAATATCTCCTGATCATTCGTACTTTTCGCAGCGACTTTGAAAAACCCCGTTAGCAGGGTCAGTCCCTTGGCCGTTTATAACATTAAGAGGCACTATTTACAGGGTTTTGTAAATGTTAACAACTGCATTATTTAAGCATATGCTTCTTAGTGTCAATTTGCCACACATTTTCTTTTCCTGTCTCAGATTTAGGAAAGTTGTCTGAGCTATTTTAACCCATCTTGAAAGATAGATAGACAGATAATAGATGGATGGATAGATACGGATGATAGATAGAGGACAGATAGATTAAGAAATAAGCAGAGCTGAGGTTCCTCACAGTAGAGTTCCTAAGGTAAAGGACATAGGGTTTGCAGAGTTTAGTGCACAGCCGTCATAATGAGTTGAATAAAGGATTAAAATAAGTGTATCCTGGGTGCCAATCCTTTGGTCACCTGATGCAAAGAGCTGACTCACTGGGAAAGACCCTGATGCTGGGAAAGATTGAGGGCAGGAGGAGAAGGGGACGACAGAGGATAAGAGGGTTGGGTGACATCACCGACTCGATGAACATGGGTTTGAGTAAGCTCCAGGGGTTGGTGATGGACAGGGAGGCCTGGCGTGCTGCAGGCCATGGGGTTGCGAAGAGTCAGACACGACTGAGCAACTGAAAAATGTCCTGGGTGCCAGAACTGGGGCCCTCTGAGCCACCTCCACCCCACCCTTTGGGGAGACACCATGGTCTCCCACACATTACAGGAGAAAAGACAGTGGCCCCGAGTTCTGAGACTGCCCTCGCTCGGCCAGTGCATGGAGCAGCTGAGGCTGTGGGTCCAAGCCCCTGAGCTGTGACACACATCTCCCTGAAAGGGGGGCTGCGCCCTGCTCTCCTCTGCCTCCCACCCTCTCTGTCACGGTGTCCATGGGCGCTCAGGGCAGAGAGACCCTCCATCGGGCGGGCCCTGTGTGTCCTGGGCCATGAGCAGGGCCCCTGACATCTGCTCAGCAGCGGCACTGGCCCCGGCTGACGGCCCTAAGGCCCCCAGTTCAGTTCAGTCACTCAGTCGTGTCTGACCTTTTGCAACCCCATGGACTGCAGCACGCTAGGCCTCCCTGTCCTTCACCAACTCCCGGAGCTTATTCAAACTCATGTCCATGGAGTCGGTGATGCCATCCAACCATCTCATCCTCTGTCGTCCCCTTCTTCTCCTGCCTTCAATCTTTCTCAGTATCAGGGTCTTTTCCAATGAGCCAGTTCTTTGCATCAGGAGGCCAAAGCATTGTAGTTTCAGCTTCAGCATCAGTCTTTCCAATGAATTTTCAGGACTGATCTCCTTTAGGATGGACTGGTTGGATCTTGCAGTCCAAAGGCCTGCAGACCTCGCCTGACCCTGGGGGAGCCACCCGCCCCCTTGGCCATCACTGCTCCGAGAGACCAGATGTCATCAGACGCATGAACAAAGTGATGTGCTTTTCAATCTTCAGTGGTCATCGACGTGGAGGATATAAGATGTCCTCAACGTCCTGAGAAGAGAAAGTGTCCACCTACAACTGATCCCTGTCCTGGAGAGAACTGACCGGGGGTCAAGATCAGATCGCCTTGCCCTCCCGCCCCCGTCCGGGCTGAGTTTCCGATGAGAGTCGTGGCAGGTCGGCTCTGGGCCTGACGCTCAGTGGGTGTCCGAGCCGGGCGGAGTCCCTCTGCTGTGGACGGCGAGGCAGCTTCCAGCACGGCTGTCACAGTGTCGCCGCCGTATAAACTAAGTGGAAATTTAGATACTGGAGCACCTAATAGGGAACATCAATCTTTTACAGCGAGAGAAGACATAAATTATAAACAAATACGTCCTCTGGTCCTGGTTGAACAGCACGGTGATCAAAGAGACACAATGGAAACGCGTTTGCTTCTGCCCTGCTCCCCCAGCTCCGGGCGGCGGCCGGGAGCCGACGGCCTTTGTTCCGTCTGTCACACGACACTCCCCTCCTGTTGTTTTACGTAATCAATACGGGGCTGAAATCACCTACTGCTGCCTTGACCACCTCCTATTTTGTCCACTCATGAATTATGGATCCCTGCACAACATCAAGTCTACAATTTCGATTGCATTTGCTAATCATTGATCAATAATTCAGGAGCGTTCTTCTTCAAGGGCCCCTGGTTTCCTGCAGCAGATGGCAGCGAGCAGAAGTCCCTTATCACAGAGCAGCGCCGCGGAAACAGCCCGTGGAGTTGCTCCTTGTCCTTCCCCCTTGGACGAGGACGAGGGCAGCCGTGTGCGGTGCCGGATTCGTCCTTCTGGGCCACCCGCCCTGAGTGAGGCGACCAGCACCAGCCCCCAGGGCGGGCGCAAGAGGCAGGGACGGAGCAGCAGAAAGGGCACGTCTCTCCTCTGGGTCCGGTCCCCTGTTCCTGCTCCATCCCTAATCGCGCCTCCTGGGAGAGGGACGTTTCCAGCCCACTTTCTGTGGACGTGGGGCTGGGGCCCAGACCCCTGTGTCTCCCCGCCCCACACGTGCAACCTTGCAAATCACCCTGCAGATCTGAACATTACATCCACAGCCAGCTCCCCGCAGGTGAGCTTGAAGCCCGGAGCTGTTTTCAGGCGCGCTTGCTGCTGCTTCGTTCAGCTCTGTTTCCGGCTAGGTCTGCGTGTCTGTTTATGTCCCTTCAGCGAGATGCCGAAATAAACAAGAACCATCCTTTTACAAACTATGCCGCAGTGTTCACTGTAAGTCACGCTATGGGGAAGAGTTCTTTTCATTTAGCCTTCCAGAGGGCGGTGATGTCCACCCCTCTTCAGGTGGAGCTGCAGCTAAAACACCTGCTTCCTGACGGGCAGCCCCAGCGGCTGGGGCTGGATGAGCCGCAGAGCTCGGCCGGGGCAGCACCGGAAGGTGGGAGCCGGGTGGGGACACCAGTCTAGGGAGCCTTCCCTGCAAAAGGCGCACAGAGGGTTCTGGGGCTGCCCAGGTCCCGCGTGGAAAGGGCAGGACAAGGGGCCTGGGTCACCTCCAAGGCCAGGCCCCGCTCCCCTACACGCCTTGAGCTGCAGGGAGAGGCTCGGGGCAGCCAGGCCCAGCCACGGTCACCCACAGTCACCCTTTGTCACCAGCCAGTGGGAGCCCCACCTCCAGAGTTCTCCCTGACTTTTAAAAATCCTGAAAACAGAAACAGCAGGAGAAAGGTTTAAAGCAGCTGCTGCAAGAAGCCAGGGAGACAAAGTAGTGGTGGGGCGGGGCGGGCAGGGAGCGGACAGGACCTCCAAACTGGGGAGAGGTGGTGGGACAGACGGGATTTTAGCATTGTAAGTCAAGATGAAGGGAATGAGAATGAGATGGGAGGAGAAGAGATGGGAAAAGAAAAATATTAACAAAAGAAGTCAGGAAAGGAAACAGGTGCCCACCTCACACACACTCACCTGCCCCACCTCACACACACTCACCTTCTCCCACCTCCACACAGGCTCACCTGTCTTCCTTCTCTTCCTGCCTCTCCTGGCCCCTGCCCCTCACCTGCGTGGTCCCTGGGGGACTGTGTCTGCTGGTCAGCTGTGGTGTATGTAGCTGATTTGGGTTGAAAATAGAGAATAAATGCATTATCCCAACTGGAATCCCTTGGCAGAGGCCCTGGTGATCTGGTGCAGGTCGCACGACCCCTCAGACCCTATCTGTGTCTAGAGTAGAGTCCGCTCAGCCCTGCCCCCAGAGACCTGGTGGACAAGGCCCTGACGGGCCTGCATTGCAGTGTCTGAGGGCAGAGCAAGGCTCCCTGGCACCCGCCGCTGAAGGAGGCACCCTGATTGCAGCAGCTCCATCTCTCGCCTCCAAGTGACTCATAAAATCCCAGCTGGAGATCCCGGCCCCCCGCTCTAGCTCAGTGTTGAGAGGCTCCCCTCAGCTCAGCATGGCCGTCTCTGCACAGAAGCTAAGAGATGGTCCAGCTCTCCCCATGACTTCTGGAACAGAAGCTGTGAACCACTGAGGTGCCGTGGGCGGGCAGCCAACTCTGGCCAGGAGCAGGTGGCCGAGCAAGGTGCCTCCTGAGACATGGAACCAGGATCCCCGCTCCTCCGGCGGGGGTGGGGCACGCCCGTCTTCTCGGGCCCCTTGCCTGCTCTGGCGATGTGGCACCATCACATCTGAGAAACCACCCTGCGAACACATCTCATGTCCTCCAAGAAGACTTTTCCTCTGCAGCCTCCGGAGCTTCCCCCAGTGGCACCGGATGTGGGGTGGCCGTCTTTGAACTGGGCTGAGCACCCAGGGAGGAGCCATTCAGAAACACATGCCCAGGGGCTCGGGGGTCTGCCCTGGGGCAGCGTCAGTGCCCCTCGCCCCGGACTCACGGCCCCATCCAGAGGAGCGCTCTGGCCACTGGGGGAGGAGGGGACACACGGGGAACACAGTGCCCCGGCCGAGTTGCTGATTCTCCTCTTTATGACTGAGGCTGTGGGCCTCTCCAAGCCAAACAAGGCCCGCACGTGAGGGGCCATGCTCCTCATGGCCTCGAAGATTCGAGGACTCACAGTAGATGAGCCACGTGTGTCGTCAGCGCCCTTGTTTACACCAGACCTACAGCCTCCTGTGCATCCCCCCACCTGTCATCCCCCCATCTGTCAGTCATTCCCCCACCTGTCTGCCATCCCCCCGCCTGTCATCCCCCCATCTATCATCCCCCCGCCTGTCTGTCATCCCCCCGCCTGTCTGTCATCCCCCTCCTGCCTGCCATCCCCCCACCTCTCCCACCTACTGATCATCTGTCTGTCTCTCTACCAGATTCTTCCAGTTGAAATGCTGTTTCCCTTTCAACAGATTCATAATTCACTGTTTTCCAGTAAACTGCAGGGCCATGCTGTTACCCCGACACCTTTCAGCCTCTCACTTCCCTCTCAGTGATGGAATTCATATCGTCCATGGAGAACTCTGTCCTTTTCAAGGAGCAAAAGCTTCAGAAGACTCACTAGGTTCTAAGAGGAGTGTCAGCCCCCCTGCAGCTGATCCCCTAGAGACCTGCTACCGTCTGACCACCCCCACCTCAGGACCCCACCCCCCACCTTGGGACCTCGCCCCCATCCCCCACCTCAGGACCCCGTCCCCCACCTTGGGCCCCCATCCCCCCACCTCGGGACCCCAGCCGCCACCTTGGGCCCCCACCCCCCAACTTGGACCCCACCCCCCACCTTGGGCCCCCATCCCCCCACCTCGGGACCCCATCGTGAGTTTTGACCAGCTTCTCTGAGACCAGCTGGTGGGTGAGATCACAGTAAGAGCTCCAGGTACAGGAGGACGGGGACTGCTGCTCTGCTGCACATCTCAGGGCGCTCAGAAAACACGACAAGAGACCTGCGCCGTTTCCTGGAGGTTCCTGCAGGTTCTGGCCACACAGCCCCTCCTGTTGCAAAGCCTGGTGTCCAGTCCCAACCACACCGTCCGTGCCCAGTCCGCGGCCACCATGCGCCTGCAAGGCCACCATGCTGCCGCCTGCTGGGCTCACAGCCCTCTGCCCTCCCAGACTGCCTGGCACACGTCGCCTGAGCCCCAGGTCCTGTGAGTCAGGGTCCCGGCCCCTTGGCCCAGCGTGCACCTAGCCCGGCACACCTGCCCGTGCCACACCTGTGCCCGGACGCAACCCCCATCAGGACCACAGAGGCCACCCGTGCATGCGGGGAGTATCTCCATCTGCCTCCTCTGCCCTGGTCCTCCTACACGCGGTGCTGACTCCGCCGACGGTGAGGGCCTTAGACGTGGTGAACTATGAGTTTTCTCTTTACTTGGTTAAAATACCTGCCTTCCCCCCTTCATTTCTGCTGTGTGCCCATCTGCGTGGCAACGCAGCTCCAGGGAGACAGAAGTGCCCATCGGCCAACCCGCCACCTGCCCTGGGCTCTCCCAGCCCCGGTTCCTCCCCATTTCCAGCCGGAAGCTTCAGGATGCTTTCCTGCAGCCTCGTTGGCCTGACTGCCGGGCCCTGGCCCAGAGGAGGGGGGTCGGGATGGGGGATTGGTTCTTAGGAGGCTTGAACCAAGTGTTCCATCAGTTCAGATGGAGGGGAACCGAACGGCTTTTTTCAGCCCAATTTAACATGATTGGTTTGACTCCCCGGGCTGAGCCCTTTCCCTTCCACCATGGCCCTTACAACAACAGAAGAGCGGCTGTGGGCCCCTCCAGATGTGCTCCTGGGGAAGAAAGGCGTCTTTATAAGGTGACTAGCACTTCTGTTCAGTTCAGTTGCTCAGTCGTGTCCGACTCTTTGCGACTCCATGGACTGCAGCACGCCAGGCCTCCTTGTCCATCACCAACTCCTGGAACTTGCTCAAACTCGTGTCCATCGAGTCAGTGATGCCATCCAACCATCTCGTCCCCTGTCATCCCCTTCTCCTCCCACCTTCAATCTTTCCCAGCATCAGGGTCTTTTCCAATGAGTCAGTTCTTTGCATCAGGTGGCCAAAGTATTGGAGTTTCAGCTTCTGTTCTCAAATGTAAGTTCCAGTAATAATGGTAACAATGAGTGGGGTCAGGGTCGGGGGGGAGCTCCCATCACAGTCCCGGTACTCAGGACCACACCAAGCCACCCACTCACTTGCTCTGCCAGCCAGAGGGGCTGGGGGTCCCCAGCCCTGAGCTCCGGAGGTCGTCAGGCAAGGTCATCTTGGGACAGTTTCCATTCTGAGGGGCAGCCCCATCCGAGTTGCTGGGCCACAGTGAGGAGATGCTTGGGGTGCAGGGCAAGGAGCCCCAACTGGGCAGAGCCCAGGGGAGGTGGAGTCAAGGGGGGAGCTTCCCTACTCCCCCAGGGCAGGAGGGAAAGGGGCCCCTGAGACACCCACCCTGCTCCCCATGTTCAGGCTCAGTGAGCCGCTAGCCAGCATCCCAGGGGACTGTTCACACAGCTGGGTGGATTCCTGCTGCCCATACAGAAATGTGACATTTCTCCCAAGAGCCTGTTTGATCTGCTTCAAACACTTGATTCACTGACCTCCCTGGGCTTGGAATGAATTGTGGAGCCTGAAAAGCAAGAAGTCAAGTTCAAATCCTTCTGGTTGCAAGTGGTGTCCCCACGTACCCACGGCTTATGTGCCGAGGGCGGCTGTGCACGGCCTCTGACCTGAGGGTCTTGGATCCCTGAGGGCATCACTCAGGAGATTACCCTGTCCTGGCCCCTGGTGCCCAGATCAGCTCCTGTGAGGTTCGGGCCCACACTGCCTGACAGCCGGGCCTTCAGCCGCAGGGCCTGCTGGACACTGGAAAGGTGCCCAGAAGCAGACTTGACATTCTAATCTCAAACAATTTATATTTTTATATAAAATATATATATGCATGTTAATATTTAGACCTTAAGGCTGAAGCAAGGCAAACTATCTTCCCACGAAGTACAGCTTGGTCTTTTGATAAGATTAAATATTTCACTAGAACCACTAGAAACTGGGTGCCTGATTTGAAATGGGATCTAAATGTAAAATGGTCACAGAGTTTAGACTTAGTCCAGTAACAATGAATGCAAACTATCTTATTATAATTTTTTATAACTCTCTGCGACTCCTTAGACTATACGGTCCGTGGACTTCTCTAGGACGGAACACTGGAGTGGGTTCTGCTCAGTTCGGTTCAGCTGCTCAGTCATTTCCAACTCTTTGCAACCCAGTGGACTGCAGCACCCAGGCCTCCTTATCCAGCACCAACTCCCGGGGTCTACTCAAATTCATGGCCATTGAGTCAGTGATGCCATCCAACCATCCCATCCTCTGTTGTCCCCTTCTCTTCCTGCCCTCAATTTTTTCCAGCATCAGGGTCTTTTCAAATGAGTCAGCTCTTTGCATCAGGTGGCCAAAGTTTCAGCTTCAACATCAATCCTTCCAATGAACACCCAGGACTGATCTCCTTTAGGATGGACTGGTTTGATCTCCTTGCAGTCCAAGGGACTCTCAAGAGTCTTCTCCAGCACCACAGTTCAAAAGCATCAATTCTTTGGCATTCAGCTTTCTTTATAGTCCAACTCACTTTCCCTTCTCCAGGGGATCTTCCCAACCCAGATATCAAGCCCAGGTCTCCCACATTGCCAGCTGAGCCACAAGTGAAGCCCAAGAATACCAGAGTGGGTAGCCTATCCCTTCTATAGCAGATCTTCCTGACCCAGGAATCCAACTGGGGTCTCCTGCATTGCAGGTGGACTCTTTACCAACTGAGCTATAAGGGAAGCCCTTTATTATAATTGTCTGTATTAATTACACATTGACATAATAATCTTTGGAAAAAATGAGGGTTTTTTTTTTTAAGTTTCATCTGTTTATTTTTACTTCTCTTAGGAATGGATACTAAACAACATAAAATGATCTCTGTGGCTCACATGATGCTTTTGTTGAAAGATTCTGATCTCAGGAAGGAATCTAGATCTGAGGGTAAACAGCAGATAAATAAACATGTGATGATCTCGGCTGGGTGGAGACTGATGGACGCCCCGCCCCGCCCGTGGGAGCGTGGTAGACCGGCGATCTGCTGCAGGACTTACGGCCCCTCCCACTCTGTGCTTCAGCGTTGCTCAGCTGTGAACTGGAAGAGAGGAGACCCTGACATCTTCTCAGGTGTTCGGAGAAATCCACCTTTTCTGTATTCATTCTTCATTCTCCCCTTCCCCTCAGTGGGCAGTGAAGGCTGCCACACCCCTGTCTCCAAGCCTGGGCTGGCCAGGACAAGACATGAACAGGCTAAAATCCAGGGAGACCCCACTAGGGTGGTTCATGGGGATCTTACAGGCCAAATGCATATACCCAGATTTTCCAAAAGCAGCTGAAGTTGGCTGGTAAATTAACTTGCTCTAAATCACTTAATGATCACACACTATCAGGGTTTAACTGAAACCTTACTAGAAATGGATCAATAGAAGTGGGATATATTATCAGTGCAGAAACGTCAACAATAGACCTGAAGCATCTTCAAAGCGTGCTTATCTTTTTATATGCCTTACCTGTTGGAAGTTTCTGAACAGAAGAGATTAAATATAAGGCTTTTCTTACACACTATTCTATCATAAAACAATCATTGTGGGCAAGTGTTCCTTCATATCCACATGCTCCTGGACAATCACTTGGTTTTTCTTGCATGTTTTAAACAGCTGTCGTCAGCATTCTCTGTGTGCTTCTGAAGACACCTTCTAGCTCCATCTCAAGGGCAAACAGCCTTAAGCCTGCCCCACATTTATCAAAATTCACCCCTGTGTGCAGACATATGAATAAAAAGGTTAGTCAAAAGACCTACTTTTATGGCAGAAGTAGGGATCCTATAAGACTGATCTTCTGTGCTTTTTAAAAAAAAAATAACAAACTAATTGGAACACAATTCACATACCATGAAATTCACTTGTCAAGGATGCACAACTAGATAGTTTTTTAGCGTATTTACAGAGCTGTGCCACCGTTAGCACTAATTTTAGAACTTTCTCATCACCCTCAAAAGAAACCCAGCAACCACTAATCGGCTTTCTAATCTTCGTGTAAAGACAGCAGAAAGAGCGAGTTTGTGTGTGGAGTTCATCTTTGGGGATCGAGTGCCGAGGCAGCAGGCGGACCTGGCTCAAGTACCAGGGGTAATTTAGAGACTGTCTTGGCCCGCCCATGCTGTCACAGCAAAACACCATGCCTGAGAGGCTTGAACAACAGGCATCTGCTCACAGTTCTGGAGTCAGAAGGTCCAAGTTCAACGGCCGGCAGGGCCAGTGTCTGACGAGAGCTCTCTTTCTGGCTCACAGGCACCTGATATCACCGTGTGCCTCCCTGAAGGACAGAAGGGAAGAGCCTCTTCTTATAAGGGCACTAATCCCATCAGGGGCTGCCCACCCTCCCAACCTCATCTGACCCTACTTACCTCCAAGCACCCCATTCTCAAGGCCAAACACCCTACTTACCTCCAAATACCTCATTTTCAAGCACCAAACACATGTCATGGCTTCAACATATTCGAATTCTGAGGGCGCATTCAGTCTCCTGTATCAGGTAGAGTCAGTCAGTTCAGTCGCTCAGTCGTGTCTGACTCTTTGCACCCCCATGGACTGCAGCACCCCAGGCTTTCCTACCCATCACCAACCCCTGGAGCTTACTCAAACTCGTGTCCGTCAAGTCAGCGATGCCATCCAACCATCTGTCATCCCCTTTTCCTCCCGCCTTCAATCTTTCCCAGCATCAGGGTCTTTCCCAGTGAGTCAGTTCTTCGCATCAGGTGACCGAAGTATTAGAGTTTCAGCTTCAGCATCAGTCCTTCCAATGAACGTTCAGGACTGAAAATATCAGGTACAAATGACTACAGTGAAGCGGCATTGGAGACCTTATAGTTTCTCTGTCCAAGCTGCAGGCTGTCCTTTTAATAAACGCGCGTTTCCGGGACAGCTCTGATTCAGCCGGGAGACGGTGGTTGGGTTGGGATCTCCGTTGGAGCCAACGAGAGAAAGGAAGCCTGCCAGCCAAAGGGGTGGCCCTGCTGCTGCACGACGGGGCGTGGCGGGCAGCAGCGTCAGGGTGGTGCAGAAGCAGCAGGAGGGGACGACAGCTGCGGTGATGGAAACGCCCGTGGAGGGCTTGGTTCCAAACACGGCGCCACGCGCTTCTACGTGAGCCCCTGTTTCCCTGCTGTGGACCCTGCCCCGGGCACCAGCCGTGGACTGGCCACACAGCACACAGGGCACCAGCCATGGACTGGCCACACAGCACCCGGGCACCAGCCATGGACTGGCCACACAGCACCCGGGCACCAGCCGTGGACTGGCCACACAGCACCCAGGGCGCTGGCTTCATGGCTGCCACACACCAGGTGCCACGCTGCTCGAACAGCGGGCCCTGTTGAAGGTGCTGGCACAGAATTAAGAGCAGGGCCTCATGAAAACGCAAGAGCGCTAGTGTCTCGTCCACACCGTGGACTCAAAGCGTCCAGCGAAAGCGCAGTGACTCCACGTGTGCTGAGAAGGAGGGGCCACCAAGGCGCGCACGCTGACGGTGGAGATGCAGAGCAGTGGGGCCACCGGGAGTGTGTTATAAAAGCATCGCCGCTGCTGCCCGGCAATTCCGGCTCAGGGTCTGCCCAGGGGAAGTGGAAGCCTTGCTGTGTGGACGCTCGTGGCAGCACTGTCCGTGAGCGCCCTGAAGGGGAAAGGAAGCCCAGAGTGGAGGAGCGGTCTGTCCACCGCTGGCTGTGCGAGGTGCGCGTGGCACCATGCAGGGTCTTAAAACCAACTTGCTGAATGAGAAAAGACCCCAAAGACTCACAGAACAGTGCCATGTGTACAAGAATCTAGGAATGTGAACTAGGGCAGAAAGCAGATTATGTTCCACGGGGCTGGGTTTGGGGTAAGCGACAGTGGGCACAGGGAAGCGTTCGGGGGCGATGGAAACATTCTGTGTGGGGGTGCTGGTGGTCGCAAACTGAATGCAGTTATGAACATTCGTGCAACTGTGGGCTCCCAGGAGGTGCAGATGATAAAGAACCAATCCGCCAGCACAGGAGACGTGAGAGACGTGGATGTGATCCCTGTGTGGGGAAGGTGCTCTGGAGGAGCCCACGGCAGCCCAGTCTAGTACTGTTACCTGGAGAATGCCACGGACAGAGGAGCCTGGTGGAGTACAGTCCATGGGGTCGCAAAGAGCCGGACACGACTGAAGAGACAGCAAGCACGAGCACGCACGCAACTGTATCCAATCAACACCCAAATAATGACACCACAGTGTAATCTGGCATGGCTAAAGTAAGCTAAAAAAATAAGTAAGACTGAAAAAGAAGTCTCAGAGGCAAAGCAATCTGTGTTGTCACACGATAGAAATGCTGCTTTTACAGCATTTAATTTGGTTAGAAACCCCTCCAAGTTTGTGGTTTCCGACACCCCAGGATCCTGACGTCTGTGGCAGGCCCCCTGGGAAAATCCCCCCAGGACACCACCGTTGCCTGCCCAGAACTCAGCCAGACCATGCACTGTTCATCCCTGCCCCTGGGCGCAGGGACACGGCGGTGGGAAGGGTGACCATCCGGAGTAGAATCAGCCCATCCAGTTTTATTGCAGGAACGTACAGTGGGGAGTCAGTCATCAGACAGGTCTGTGCACAAGTCTGGAGCTCAAATGAGAACAGCTGGATAGAAACAAGAAGCAAGAACCTACAGCAAGTTCTACAGGGAGAACCCCTGTGGATCCAAAGCCCCCAGACCCGATGCTTCTGCAACCAGTGAGCCTCCAGCGAAGCTGTGCCATCACCTGGCTGACACCCTGCCCAGGGGGAGTCCTGGAGGCAAGAAGAGATGGGTGGATAGCGGCCACTCTCCAACCAGGCAAAGAGTCTCCCTGGTGGCGCCCACGCGGGTCAAAGAGAGGGCCGGTTTTTCCCTCCAGGCACTAAGGCTTCTCTGGAATCCATTTGACACTTCCTCTTTATAAACAAACTGACTCATTAGAAAAGACCCCGACGCTGGGAAAGATTGAAGGCAGGAGGAGAAGGGGACGACAGAGGATGAGATGGTTGGATGGCATCACAGACTCAATGGACAGGAGTCTGAGTAAGCTCCAGGAGCTGGTGATGGACAGGGAGGCCTGGCGTGCTGCGGTCCAAGGGGTCGCAAAGAGTCAGACACGACTGAGTGACTCAGCTGAACACTTGTTGTATTAGAGTGAAAAAGAAGTGCAAGGTCATGACCTCTAAAGGCATTTAAAATGTCTGTGTTATGTGAAGGCCTCGTTATGTTGCATTACTGGCCCATCTGATTGCAGACAGCTGCTACTTCCCCAGCAGCGCTAGAGTCTCTAAGTCCTAGAGGCCACCGGTGCCCAAGGCGGATGGCGCTTCCAAGTACCAAGCATGAAGGGCGCCTGCGCTCCTCTGCAACCCCTCCTCACCCTGAGGGGGTGATCTCTCCTCCTGAGTTTTTCAGTAGCTCCTGAGATCCCGTTCCCAGCACCGGGCTGGTCTGCAGCTTCGGTGGCTGCCAGGTGCCCTGCCTCAGGTGGGAGGTGACCACGCCCACTCCCTGCCCCTGCTCCCCGCTGCAGAACTGGGCTTCTCCCCTTTCCTACCGCTCACCTCGACTGAAAGCCAGACTCGCTGCTTCGCTTCATGCTCCATGTCTTCTCTTGGTTTCCCGTCTTACTCACCTGCTTGCACACCCAATACACTCAGAAGACAGAAAGTTCGGTTTCCTTCTCTGTTCGCCGTCTGTCTCAGCGCTGGACACAATCACGCGTTAATCATGTCTCCTGATGCTGATGGCCAGGTCGGTGGCAGTAGGCTTAACCTCCTCCCGAGAGAAGGTCATGGGCTTTGAGGGCTGGGTTTTCTGCAGTCAAATTATGAAATGGAAAATCAAGCTCTTTATATTTTTTGTGAACTGCAAGGTGAGTAGTTTAATGAAGAGGAAGCTAATTAATGGTGAGCCAGACAAAGTTCTGCATTCCTCCCACTCATCTCTAGTGCTCATCTCTAGTTCAGAGGAGCTTGATTCTGCCCAGATCACATTAGTTCTACGCTCCCCTAATTGCAAATCCTGAATAAGAGTTCATTTATAAATTAGTAAGAAACACAGTGTTCCCAAAAAGCGGTTTTACATTAACATTCAGTTGTTAATAAAAGGAAGCTAATTTCACCCTGTTGAACTTTACCCTTCGCCTGCAATATCCATTTCTGATTATTGTATCACACAGCCCTTTCTTGTGTGCATCAGGAAATCTGCCTTTACGACAGAGGACTAGAGGCTCGAGATGGGGTGACTCCAGTTGGGGCCTGGCTGAAAACAGGGAGAAAGGCAGAACTGGGGGTCACATCTGAACTCCATATGACCTGTCTGAAGACTGTCCCAGTCCCAAGGGTGATAACATCAGGGAATCTCTGAGCAGAGGCTTGAGCCACGTGGGAGCCAGGGTGCTGTTAACCAGGAGCCAGTTCAGAGCAGGAGTTAAGTACAGGCTGGACCTTAGGGCAACAATCCAATTGCATGTTCTGGGTATGCCAGGTAAAAGTTGGGTCCAGGGTCCCAAGTTTGTCCATCCATTCATCCTTCCTTCCATCCATCCATCCATCCACCACTCATTCCACAAATACAGCCTGCGCACTTCCTGTGCACCTCACCCTGTCCAAGGCTTGGAGACACAACCCAGCCATGACGGAGAGAATCCATGACCCCTTGGCTCCTGGGACTCACATCCAGGGAAGAGACACAGCCCCAGAGTGAAAGAGCCTAGAAAGTTCTGGGGTCTGTTTGCTATGAACTGCAGCTGCCCAGGGCTCAGGAGGGAAGAACAGAGCAAGGCAGGCCATGCACAGCCCTTGATTATGCAGCCCACCTAAAATGCGCCAGGAGGAAGCAGATGCCTTCATTCCCTCTCACCGCCCCGCCTTTCCTTGACCAGGGCTTCGGTCAGCTGCACACCGTGGATGATGGAACAACACCGGATTCTGACATCATAACCACTGGTCCCTGTGCCGTACTCCTCTCCTGCGTGGCCCCAGCCCCATCACGACTGAATCCGGGGATCCTGTCCTCAACCCCTCTGCAGCCATGTGGACGAGGGGGAGGGGAGGGTGGGGTCCACGTGCCCGGCCACTGCACGGCCACTGAGGGTGCCCTCCCCTGTACCCCGCCACCCCACAGGGGAGTTGGGGAAATAACCTGGGATGGGGTGGGGGGATGAAGCCGCAGCCCTGGAGTCCGGGGCAGGAGACCCGTCTTGGACACCACTGAGCTGTCGATCCCTCTCTGACCCATGGTTCCCTCATCTCCAGGACTAAGCGGGCATCACTCCCGAGTGCATGGTGTACACGGAAGGCTGTGCTCCCCGCTGAGGTCCCGTGCTGGGACTAGGACGGGGTGAGCATGGATGGCACTCCCCAGTTTCCTCCAGGAAACGCACCCTCCTCCTCATTCCACAGGGAGGAAGGCTTCTCTGAAGCTTCGCCTGAAGTTGGGACGAAACCCTTCTTTGGGATCAACATTATTAAAGGTGGCACTAATCACCTCCGTCTTTGTGTTTGCACGTTATCAAGCCAGGGCAGCATGGGGTCAGCACTTTCACTCAGAAGGCAAGGGGACCCTCAGAGAGTCCCCAGAGGTCAAGAGCAGGCTTCTCCTATGAAGCCCTCTGTTTCCTGCACAGAGAGCCTTCTCCGGGGTGTCTCCAATTTCCCCAGATCCACCTCAGGGCGAAGTCTTGCATCGAACCCCCCAAAACAGCCTATTGTGGATCTGGCATGCAGGGGGGAGAGGAATCAGAACGTCAGTCTCTAATTAAAACTCATCAAGGAGAAATTAAATCTCCTCTTTAATGATGCCATTTGTTGTCATGGATACTAAGGGGGAATAAACACACTAATGAAAATGGATGGGGGAACTTTACATGCGGTGAAAACAGACTTCAAGAGCGGTGACTTGTCGCAACGTTTGCACAACTGGATTAGAAGGGTCCCATTTTATTCTGAATGCGGGCACCAGTAATTTCCACGGAAACAAGGAATAAATGGTTCAGAATTTATCTTTGGAATTAAATTTATAGAAAAAAAGTTTTTTGTTTTTTTTTTAATTTCCGAAACCGCCATAAAGAAGTGCGCAGTATGATGCAAACAAAACCCACGAGGTTTCTATGCTTCAGATTTCTTCCAGTGTAAGGGCTCTTAAAGATGGGTTTGGGTTGGGCACAGGAGTCCTGCACGTCACCAAGCCCTCGATTTACACATCAATTCTGAGCTTTAAATCCTCTAGCTTACCTCACTGGAGGAGCCTCAAACAGCTTCCCAAAGAATTAAGTTAATTGGGTTTGGTGTAAGGTTGGTGTCCTTCTGGCTGGAAACTTTCCCAGGCCTTCCTGGGTGCTGGTGGCCACCAGCCTCCCAGGTCACCCTGTTAGCCCAGACTTTAATTAGCTCTGGCGTCCTCTTCACGATGATAAATGCAGAGATGATAAATGGAAATGCAAATGACCGTGGAGTGGCTCAGCCATCAGCCAGAGCATCATTAATGCCTCCCCGCTGCCGAATCGATCACTGTCAGCAGTGCCTGCGTGCGGCGGGGCACATGGCTGCCGGCCAGGACGCCTTCCAGGGCCCCGGCAGGCCGGGCTTCGTAGGGTTTTCCTCCCCATATGCTCTGATTCATCTTTTGCTGAATATTTGTTTGGCAACCAGAGTTCCAATATATCTCCAGCTGAGATGATAACTATTTTGGGTCAATAAGCAAATAGCTAATTTAGAGCAAAATAAATACCAATAGGAAATTATTCTCCCACCATCAAGATCTGAAAGAAAGTCAGTGGAATGAATCTATCTGGCTTGTTTCAAAACTGAAAGGTCTACTTTGAAGCTGACTAGAATGTCGGCTCAAAAGAGAAAATCGTGATCTACAAGCCCAACTTGAAGGATTTTTTTTTCCAACTTGAAGGATTTTTTTTTCCCCAAGATCTTGAAGCACGAAATATTCTGCCCACAGTTGCAGGATTGTTCCCTCCAGGAAACTGGTGGGTTTACAAGGATGAGTCATCCCTTCTTTAACTAGAAACCCAGCCTGATTCCTCTGCGACATACCTCGCTGATGGCCCAGCCTATCTCTCGGGACAGCTGAAGGGCACCCCTTGTATTTGCAGAGTTCGCCTCATCTACAACTGCAACGATGGGCACGGGGTTTTCTTTAGCCTTTTTTAAACTGCCACAAAGACACACTATTCAAGGGGATCTCAACACGGCAGGACAGCAGTGAATCCTGTCCCCGCTTCCTTCTCTGCCTGCCCCCTGCCTGCCCCCCAAACCCCTCTCACCACCTTCTAACCCCGCGAACTCCTGTCCTCCCTCCACTCAGCCTGAGCATCTCTGTGGAGACCCGGCCTCCAGCTGGACAGATCATGTGACACCCAACAAAGAGGGCCCCGGGGCCTCAGGGCCAGCGTCCTGAAGAATCATGTGACAATGTCACCTCTGGCCACGTGTTACCTGCAAACCTCACTCCCACTGGGGCCAAAGTGGGCTTGAGTTTGGGCCACAGTATCCAAGATTCGAGAGATCCGTGCCTGGGGAGGCGTGCCTGAGCTCAGGAGCTCACAGCACACAGCCTCATCTGCGGTGGAGCCGCTCACAAGGCCCTCCCGCTTCAGCACTCACGCTCGGTGGGGTGAAGCCAGAAAGGAGACCAACGAGCTCTTGGTTTTCTCTCCAGGTCTGCCGCTTGTCCCCTGTTTCCATCTTCAAGACCAGCGCCTCCATCAACCCAGGTCTCACCGTGGAAGCCTGAGAGCAGAGAGCACAGGGCCTCGCGCTCCAGCCTCCATCCACGGTGCTGCAGGTACGGACAGCGAACACGCCCACTGCCCTCACCTCTCCCGACGGCACCCTGGTCTCGCCTCGGTCTTCCTCTTTCTCAACACCCTCCCCTCTTTGATCCACACGACAGCCAGGCTGGCCTTTGGGAATGATGCCTCTGGTCACAGAGTCCCCTCCGTAGAATAGTTCCGCTTCTTTCCCACCGAGGACAGCATCCAAACTCTCGGCGCCTCCAGAGCCTCCGGGCGCAGCGGCCCCTCTGCTCCCTGTGCCCTGCCCCTGCCCACGTCCTCCAGCCGCTCAGGGCCTCTCTCCCTGCTCCCTCCTCACCTGCCCGGCTCTGTGTCAGGATGTGTCAGGACGGTCCACAGTGTCCTGGAGGCCTCGTCCGCCCGCTCCTCCTGCCGTCCCTGCCCAGCGAGGTCCACGTGACCACACGGCCCAGATAAACTGCACGGCGTGATCCAGCAGCCCCGCAGGTGGCTCCTGACCTTTGGGCACACGCATGAACTTAACAGCTGCTCGGCTCTTGTGTCGGCTTCTTTTTCCGCAGTCTGTAGATAATGGCAGTGGCCACCTCTCAGGGAGCTGACAAAGACGGGCCGATACGTGCAAAGGTGTGAGGCCCCTTTGGAGACTAGCAAGAGAAGTGTTTAACTTGCCTCCTACCAAACTTGATGGTCTCAGAATAAATCTCACTTGTCTGCAGGAGATTTCTTAGATCCCACGCTGACTTTATTTTCCAGAGTGTGGACTGCACCACTTCCTTCTTCTGCAAAGGGACCAGAGTCCTCTCCCATCGTGAGATGAGGGTTTCTTTCTCTTTTTTTACCCCATGAACGGGGAGGGTCCTGGGCTAGCCCAGTTCCGCCTGGGTGGCACTGGAACAGTCTGGTTGCCACCTTCGCTAGCCTGGCAGCTTCCTCTTGCCCCTTGGAGTGTTTACTCTTGGGATAGGCTCTCTGGCAGCATCCTACTGTGAGGGAGCCAAGCCTAGGGAGTGGCCAGCTGTGGGCTCTGAGTGAGCACCCAGGCCGTGGCCAGAGTCAACCCCAGGCAAGTGTGGCCAAGCTGCCCTCTCGGACACCTGGCCTGGAGGCCTCCGGCCTGTCCCAGCCCCAGGAACCCCTGACCGCAGGAGCAATGACAGTCCCACCAGGCCCCAGGAGCCCCTGGAACCCGGGAGTTCACAGCATTGAAGCCAGGAGTTTGGGGTGACCTGATCCACAGCAGTCGGGACAGATGCCCAGCGGGCTCTTGTGGCCTCTGGGATGGCCTTCTGTCTTCCCCGCCATCTCGTCCGGCACCGCCCAGCTGTGTCCCCTCCAGACTGGAGCCTCCCTCAGGGCAGGGCCCACCGCCTCGTCCTCAGCCCTGGGTGTGCCGGCACCTGGCAGGGTCTCCATGAACACTTGCAGCATCAGTGAGTGCTTACTTCTAATTGGTTTATGGCACCACGTCCCCTCCCGGCCCACGGGCGGTGTCCGTGCCCCATGGCACTCGGGAAGCTGGAGCGTGACTCTGGGAGCCTCAGCCGCTCGCAGCCCCACCGGCCACCCAAGGCACAGACCTTCCACACCCACCGGCCTCTGCTCGGCCCAGCGTGCTCTGACCCATGCCTTGTGGGGAGGAATTTAACCACGATTTCAATTACTTTTAAAAGTTTGTATCGGGGTGAATAGGACTTCACAAGGGCAACCTTGAATGGCAAGGCAACACCATCAAGTTTGAAGTTCCATTTTTCAAATCTCAAAACTATTATTCTGCTTAACAGGTGAATAATTTATAGATGTATCAGCCTAGAGACAATGAAGATAAAACGCTCCCCTCCTTTTAAGCGTCACCTCCAGCCATGAACTATCTTGTAAAGGCACTGCTTTGTTATTAATAAAATTAACATCCTAACGTTGCATTTTACAGCAATACTTCCTTCCTCAGTAGAAAATCACGAAAACAACACTGAAGCCACCCGTAATTTCTCTGTAAAGTAAATAAAGGAAATGATTTCCATCTGACTCTAGGTTAAACATTTTATTTTGTTAGCACGATGAAAACAGAAATATAAGAGCAGACAAAATGTTTTGTTACCTTGGTGCCTATTAAGACTTTGGCTTCCTTTCTAGAGAGCGCTAGCCAATTTCAATAACATCAGGAACACGAGGAAATAAATTAGACATTTTAATTGTGAGATTATAACATACTGATGGAAGAGCTGGGAAGGAGCCAAAACAAATTTTAATGACAAAACAATAATCTAAGCAAAGTAGAAGGCATCAGGCTCTGTGGGCTTTGGAAGAAAATAAAGAAGCAGCATTAGGAACACCTCTGAATTTATCAAGCCAGTAAACTCTAGACAGCTTAAATTGTGGGTGAAGTTAACAAATATATTCGAGAAAATGCTGACTGCTTTAAGCAGTAAATCAAAAGCATAATTGGGCAAAATTTCATTGAGCCTTAATGACTGATGTTTCAGGTAACTACAAGAAAATTACATCCCTAAGGAAAATTTAGAAATTTCCTAATAGGGAGTCCATGGTGCCCAGTCATGTGTGATCATCAGCAAAGATTCATGGTGTTTTAAAACATATTAGTAGATTCACATCCTGTAGATGAGTCAGTCTTGGATGAAAGAATTTTACTTGTTAGATTTTCCAAACAATAAGTCTATTCTCAATATGCTTGGCAGCAGGGAGAAACTGGTAGAGGTTTTTTTTTATTATTATTAATTTGTTAATTTAGTGTGGATCTAGAGTTTTGTTAGGTAGATGATGCTTAACATTAGCAGAGAGGGGAAAAAAAATCTCAGACCCCTCCTCCTCCTACTTCAGGGGGCAAATCTTGCATCTGTTAAGGTAAACAGCAGGCTCTCCCTAGTTATTAATTTTATACATAGAAGTATATATATGTGTCAGTCCCCGTCTCCCCGTTCATCCCACCACCCTCCCCTCCTTGGTGTTCATACGTTTGTTCTCTACATGTCTCTCTATTTCTGTTTTGCAAATAAGATCATTTATTGATTCTGTTAGAACCTGACTAGCCCTTGAATGCCTCCTTCCTAAAACACGTGACCATGTGTCTTCAGATCTGACCAAACACAGTCAAGGCAGGTGATCACCCACCCTCGCTTCTGCTACCTGAGTGGCTGTGCTGTATGCAGAGACCACAGCCCTCACCCAGGGGTCTGATACAGAACAGCCCACCCCTGACTGCAAAGACCACCGCGGAGAGAGGAGAGAGGCGGGCTGGTCTAGGCAACGCTCACCTGACCTAACAACTTGCACGTCAACTTTGTTCAAATGTGGTTTGCTGCTGCTGCTAAGTCGCTTCAGTCATGTCCGACTCTGTGCTACCCCACAGACAGCAGCCCACCAGGCTCCCCCGTCCCTGGGATTCTCCAGGCAAGAACACTGGAGTGGGTTGCCATTTCCTTCTCCAAGGCATGAAAGTGAAAAGTGAAAGTGAAGTCGCTCAGTCGTGTCCGACTCCTAGCGACCCCATGGACTGCAGCCCACCAGGCTCCTCCGTCCCTGGGATTTTCCAGGCGAGAGCACTGGAGTGGGTGCCATTGCCTTCTCCACAAGTGTGGTTTACATGCTATAAAATTCACACACACAAAGAGCGCAACTGGATGGCTTTTGATTGTCTCCCGGGAAGTTACTCCCATCACAATGCACAACCCTTCAATCTCTCCAGGAAGAGCTCTTGGGTCTCCTACCAACCAACAGATGCCTCATCAGGCCAACGTTGGTCAGCTTTCTCTCCGTGCAGATTTATTTTGCCTGTTGTTGGATTTCTTGTGAATGAAATTACACCATATTTAGTCCCTGGCGTGAGATCAGTAAGTCATTTATTTTTATTGCTGAATATTTAGAAAACTAAGAGATGGCATCCAGTCCCATCAATTCATGACAAATAAATGGGGGGAAAATGGAAACAGTGGCAGATTTTATGTTCTTGGGCTCCAGAATCACCGCAGACACTGACTGTGGCCATGAAATTAAAAGACACTTGCTCCTTGGAATAAAAGCTATGACCAACCTAGGCAGCATATGAAAAAGCAGAGTCATCAATTTGCCAACAAAGGCCCATATAGTCAAAGCTGTGGTTTTTCCTGTAGTCATGTACAAATATGAGAGCTGGACCATAAAAAAAGCTGATCACCAAAGAATTGATGCTTTAAAATTGTGGTGCTGAAGAAAACTCTTGAGAGTACCATGGATAGCAAGGAGATCAAACCGATCAATCCTAAAAGAAATCAATCCTGAATATTCATTGGAAGGACAGATGCCGAAGCTGAAGCTCCAACGCTTTGGCCACCTGATGTGAAGAGCTGACTCACTGCAAAAGACCCTGATGCTGGGAAAGACTGAAGGCAGGAGGAGAAGGGGGCAAAAGAGGATAAGATAGTTGGATGGCATCACCGACTCAAAGGACATGAGTTTGAGCAAACGCCAGGAGATAGAAGGGGACAGAGAAGCCTGGCTTGCTGCAGTCCACGGGGCTGCAAAGAGCTGGACGTGACTGAGGGACTGAACGACAGATCGCTGCGTGGTTGAGTACTCTGTGTGCTTGAGTACTCTGCATGGTTGAGTACTCTGCGTGGTTGAGTACTCTGCGTGGTTGGGTACTCTGCGTGGTTGGGTACTCTGCATGGTTGAGTACTCTGCCATGGGTTTGTCTATCCGTCTACTGATAAACTAGTGGGCTATATCCACTCTGGGAAATACTCTTATACACACAAAACTCTTATACACATCATTTTTTTGGACAAAACTTTTCATTCCACTGAAATAATTAGTTAAGAGTGGGCCCTGTACCAAATATGTGTTTAATTTTATACTTGCTTCACCAATGATCATACCATTTTACACTCCCAACAACAGAGTAAAATCTGCTGTACCCTCTTTAACATTTCACACTGTTAATCTTTTATATTTTGGTGGGATTTAGGATCATTATGAATTTAACCTGTGTATACCTGACAACTCAGAATGGGAAGCATCTTTCATTTGCTGATCATCATCATATATCTTCTTTTAAGCAATAGCTAGTCAAATAGCTTGCTCAGTCTTTAATTAGAATGTGTGTCCTGTTACCAGTTTTTGGCACAGCACAGTATCATTGACCTGAGACCCCAGAACTCATTTGCTTTACAACTGGAAGTTTGTACCTTTTGACCTCCTCCACCCATTTTTGCCTACCGCCTACCCCCTACCTCTGACAACCACCAATCTCTTCTCTGTATCTACAAGCTTTTTTGTTTGTTTTGTATTTTTTTCAGATCCGCATGTAAATGAAATAATATGGTATTTGTCTTTGAGAAGTGATTTTTCATCACTGCTTCGTTTGTCTACATATGTGTATATACCTCTGTATTCCACAAACACGGGAGACCTGGGCTTGATCCCTGGGTTGGGAATGTCTCCCGGAGAAGGGAAAGGCCACTCACTCCCACGTTCTGACCTGGAGAATTCCATGGTCTGCATAGTCCCTGGGGTTGCAAAGAGTTGGACACGACTGAGTGAGTTTAACTTCAAAGTCCACAAATATATACATATATTTGTGTGGATATATGTATATAGTTACATATATTTGTGAATATATGCATATATATGAATATACATATTCACATAGGGACAAAGACTTGTACCCAGATTTTACCGATGTATATACACTCTGGATACAGGTTTTGGGTCATAATTATGCACTGTGGCTCTTTACTCCCAGGCTGTGACTTGCTTCTTTATGCCTTTGACATTGTCCTTTGAAGGGCATGACATTTTTAAGCTGATAAAATCTAGTTGATCATTTTGATTAAAAAAAAAAAAAACACTAAGATCATGGCATTTGGTCCCATCACTTCATGGCAAATAGATGGGGAAACAATGGAAACAATGCGAGACTTTATTTTCTTGGGCTCCAAAATCACTGCTGATGGTGACTGCAGCCAAGAAGTGAAAAGATGCTTGCTCCTTGGAGACAAAGCTATGACCAACCTAGGCAGTATATTAAAAAGCAGAGACATTACTTTGCCAACAAAGATCTGTCTAATCAAAGCTATGGTTTTTCCAGTAGTCAGACCATAAAGAAGTCTGAGCACCAAAGAATCGATGGTTTTGAACTGTGGTGTTGGAGAAGATTCTTGAGAGTCCCTTGGACTTCAAGGAGATCAAACCAGTCAATTCTCTAGGAAATCAACCCTGACTATTCATTGGAAGGACTGATGCTGAGGTTGAAGCTCCAGTACTTTGGCCACCTGATGCAAAGAGCTGACTCACTGGAAAAGACCCTGATGCTGGCAAAGATTGAAGGCGGTGACAGAGAATGAGATTGTTGGATGGCATCACTGACTCAATGGACATGAGTTTGAGCAAGCTCCGGGAGATGGGGGAGAACAGGGAAGCCTGGCATGCTGCAGTCCATGGAATTGCAAAGAGTTGGACACGACTAAGCGACTGAACAACAATAACAAATGAACCTTGGGAATTAAGATAAATGTTTTGTGGCTTGCAGGAAGTAATGAGTTTGTATTATCTAATCCAAAGCTGCAACAAGAGAAAATTAAGTAAAAATGTAACAATTAGCTGATTTATTCCAGGTAGATAACTGATTCAGGTCATTATGTTCTTATAGTTAAATTACTTGGATTGATACAATCAACTTGACTCTTCTTGACTAAATCTTGACAAAATAGCAACATACCTACTGAATCTCCACTGTACCTGCTATCATGTAGACATAGATTGAGATGTAATCTTTGAGAAAATAATTACAGCTTCAACATTCTTTTCTCCACTCCTTTTATTAATGCACTATTAGTCCCACATTTGTATGTGTTGTTAGGCAAATTATTTTTGTTGATTTAAGAACTTCTCAGTAAGGGACTTGGAAGTTGCCAATCCAACCTGTCAACAAGAGAAATGCTGGGCAGACTGAACAATGAGCAGTTCTTGAGACTATAATGGGGAGGATGACCCAGGGGGAAATGCTGCCATCAAGGCTGGAGAGTCAGAGAGGTGATACAGAGAGGCAGGACTTTCTTGGAGAAGATGCAGAAGCAGAGACCTTCCTTGAGACCGGTGTCAAGGTAGGAAGACCTGGGCTGCAAGTGAAGAACTGCTGGGGGCTCAGTACGGACAAGTTGCGCTAAAAAGTCTGAGAACTGAAGGTATTCTGGAGAAGACTCACCACTCCAGAAGCCATTAACAACATCTGTGATTCATGGGAAGAAGTCAGAATATCAGCATTCATAGGCGATGGGCTTCCCCAGTGGCTCAGACAGTAAAGCTTCTGCCTGCAGTGCTGGAGGCCTGGGTTCGATCCCTGGGTTGGGAAGATCCCCTGGAGAAGAAAATGGCAACCCACTCCAGTACTCTTGCCTGGAAAATTCTATGGACTGAGGAGCCTGGTGGGCTGCAGTCCATGGGGTCGCAAAGAGCTGGGCACGGCTGAGCGACTTCACTCACTCACTAACAGGCGTTTGGAAGAAGCTGATTCTAATCCCCATGCATGACTTCGCAGGTGTCAGGACTTCAGAGGAGGAAGTAAGCACAGATGGTGGAAATACTGAGGGAACTAGAATTTTAAGTGGAGCCTGAAGGTGTGACTCAGCTGCTGTGATCTCATCATGAAACTTGAATACATAAGGAATGGCTTCTTATGGATGAACAGGAAGGTGGCTCCTTCAGTTGGAGTCTGCTAGTGAAGATGTAAAACTTGCTGATAGCATAACAAAGAATCCCGAATGTTATAGAAACTTGGTTGATAAACCAGCAGCAGGGCTTGAGAGGACTGACTTCACCTTTGCAAGACCTACTGTGGGCAAAATGCTATCAAATAACATTGACATGCTACGGAGAAATCGTTAGTAAAAGGAAGAATCAGTCAATGGGACAAGCTGTGTTATTACGTTACTTTAGGATGCAGCCACCCCAGCCTTTGGCAGCCACCATCCTGCTCAGCCAGCAGCCATCAACACCGAAACAAACCGTTCACCAGCAAAGAGATTGCAACTTGCTGAAGGCGAAGAGGATGCTTAGTATTTTTTGGTGAAAAAGTATTTTTAATTAAGGTATATACCTTGTTTTTTTTAGCCATAATCCTATGGTACACTTAATAGACCACAGGATAGTGTAAACATAACTTACATGCTGCAGGAAACCAAAACATTTGTGTGACTTGCTTTATTATGATGTTTGCTTTACTGCAGTGGACTGAAACCAAACCCAAAATCTCTCTGAGACATGCCTGTAACTAGAGGGAGAAAAATATACCATGCTAAGGCTAATCAAAAGAAGGTAGGAGTGGCTATGTTGATTTAAGGCAAAAGAAACCTCAAAGCAAAAAAATTATCAGGGATAAAGGGCATTGCATAATGAGAAAGAGGTTTATTCTTCAAGAAAATATAAAAATCCTTAACATGTACGTGTCTAAAACAGAGCATAAAACTGCCTGAGACACAAGCCAACAGAACCACAGGGAGAAAGAGATGAGTGCACCTCCAAACCCGGGGACTTCAGCATCCTTCCGTCACAAACGGGCAGATGCAACAGGCAGAAAATCAGTGAGGATAGAGTGGAACTCAACAACGCCATCAATCAACTGGATATAATCGACATCTATAGACTACTTCATCCAATAACATCACATTCTCAAGCTCACATGGAACATTCATCAGATAGACCACACTGGGCCATAAAACATGTCTTTAAAAATGTAAAAGACCATATTAGAATTGAACTAAAAATAAATAACAGAAAGATAACTGGAAAACCCCCAAATATTAATACATGGATATTAAACAATACACTTCTAATTAACAGACGACTTGAAGAAAAATCTCAAAAGTAAGAAGTATTTTTAGCTAAATGAAAATGCATCTATGAGTGCTTGGTCACTTCATCACACTTGACTCTTTGCAACCCTGTGGACTGTAGGCCGCTGGGGTCCTCTGTCCATGGGATTCTCCAGGCAAGAATACTGCAGTAGGTAGCCACGCCCTCTTCCAGGAGAGCTTCCTCACCCAGGAACTGAACCCAAGTCTCCTGTGGCTCCTGCACTGCAGGTGGATTATTTACTGCTGAGCCATTACAGAAACCTGAAAAGTACTTTTAGCTAAATGAAAATGAAAACAGAACTTAACAGAATGTGTGGAACGTGGTAAAAGCAGTGCTTAGAGGAAAATATACAGCACTGACTCATATATTAAAATGAAAGAAGAGCCAAGATCAATCATCTAAATTTCCATCTTAGGAAAGCAAATTAAATCCAAAGTTAGCAAAAGAAAATAAATAATAAGAATTAGAGCAGAAATCAATAAAACTTAAAATAGAAAACCAATAGATAAAATCACAAACCAAATCTATATAGCAGAAAAACCAAAAAAAACTAGTCCTTTGAAAGATTGATAAAAGCAATAAAACTCTAGTCAGGATAACCAAGAAAAAAAGAGGACACACATTGCTAATACCAGAAAGAAATGAGAAAACATAGCTACAGATCCAGTGGGTATTAAAAAGATAATAAAGAAATACTATGAACCGCTCTGGGCTTCCCTGGTACCTCAGTTGGTAAAGAATCCACCTGCAATGCAAGAGACTCCAGTTGGATTCCTGGGTTGGGAAGATCCCCTGGAGAAGGGATAGGCTACCAACTCCAGTATTTTGGGGCTCCCCTTGTGGCTCAGCTGGTAAAGAATCTGCCTGCAATGTGGAAGACCTGGGTTCAGTCCCTGGGTTGGGAAGATCCCCTGGAGAAGGGAAAGGCTATCCACTCCTTTTCTGGCCTGGAGAATTCCATGGACTATATTGTCCATGGGGTTGCAAAGAGTCAGACACAACTGAGTGACTTAAAACAAACAAACAAACAAAAAAAAACAACCATTTCATGGTCACAAATTTGATAACGCAGATGAAATGAACCAATTTTTTCAAAAACTCAATCTTCCAAAATTCACAACAAATATAAATAGGCCCATAATCTCTTTTAAAATGATTAAATAATTAATAGCCTTCCAAAATAGAACCTGCCAGACCCAGATGCGTTCATTGATGGATTCTACCAAACGATCAAGCAAAAAAAAACTTACCAATTCTCTACAATCTCTGCCAGATGATAGAAGCAGAGGAAATGTTTCCTGACTGATTCTATGAGATCAGCATTAGAGCAATATCAAATCAGAGAAACACATTACAAGAAAACTCCAGGCCAATATCTCCCATGAGCTTAGATGCAAAAAATTCTCAATAAAACAGTACCACTGTAAATCCAATAATGTATAAAAAAATTAACACCTCAGTCAAGTGGAATTTATCTGTTATCCAAGGCTGCTTCAACGCTCAAAAATCAGTTACTGTAATACCTCACATTCAGCTCAGTTTATTCACTCAGTCATGTCTGACTCTTCATGACCCCACAGACTGCAGCACACCAGACCTCCTTGTCCATCACCAACTCCTGGAACTTGCTCAAACTCATGTCCATTGAGTCAGTAATGCCATTCAACCATCTCATCCTCTGTTGTTCCCTTCTCCTCCTGCCTTCAATCTTTCCCATCATCAATCCTTCTAATGAATATTCAGGACTGATTTCCTTTAGGATTGATTGCTTTGATCTTGCTGTCCTGGGACTCTCAAGAGTCTTCTCCAACACCACAGTTCAAAAGCATCAATTCTTCAGTGCTCAGTTTTCTTTATGGTCCAACTCTCACATCCATACATGATGACTGGAGAAATCATGTACCTTTGTCAGCAAAGTAATGTCTCTGCTTTCTAATATGCTGTCTAGGTTGGTCATAGCTTTTCTTCCAAGGAGCAAGTGTTTTTTAATTTCATGGCTGCTATCACCATCTGCAGTGATTTTGGAGCCCAAGAAAATAAAGTCTGTCACTGTTTCCATTGTTTCTTCATCTATTTGCCATGAAGTGATGAGACCAGATGCCATGATCTTAGTTTTCTGAATGTTGAGCTTTAAGCCAACTTTTTCACTCTCCTCTTTCAGTTTCATCAAGAGGCTCTTTAGTTCCTTTTCACTTTCTGCCATAAGGGTGGTGTCATCTGCGTATCTGAGGTTATTGGTATTTTTCCCGACAATCTTGATTCCAGCTTGTGCTTCATCATGGCATTTCACATGATGTACTCTGCATAGAAGTTAAATAAGCAAAGTGACAATATACAGCCTTGATGGATGCCTTTCCCAATTTTGAACCAGTCTATTGTTCCATGTACGGTTCTAACTGCTGCTTCTTATCCTGCATACAGGTTTCTCAGGAGGCAGGTAAAGTGGTCTGGTATTTCCATCTCTTTAAGAATTTTCCACAGTGTGGTACGATCGACACAGTCAAAGGCTTTAATGTATTCAATGAAGCAGATGTTTTTTTTTGGAATTCTCTTGATTTTTTCTATGATCCAACAGCTGTTGACAATTTGATCTCTGGTCTCTGCCTTTTCTAAATTCAGTTTGAACATCTGGAAGTTCTTGGTTCACATATTGTTGAAGCCTAGCTTGGAGAATTTTGAGCATTACTTTGCTAGTGTGTGAAATAAATGCAACTATGGATGTCACATTAACAGGCTAAACAAAACTCACATGATGAGATCAACAGATGGACAAACATCATTTGACAAAATCCAACAAGTCAATTCATGATAAACATTCTCAGTAAACTAGAGATAGAGGGGGAACTTCCTCAACTTAATAAAAAAACATCTACCGGAAGCCCTGCAACTAGCATCGTGCTTAGGGTGAGAAGCTTGAGGCTTTCTCACCAGTAATATGGCAAGGATGTCCTCTCTCTTCACTCCTTTCAACATCATGGAAGTACCTATGTATGCAATAAGACAAGAAAAGAAAAGGGGAAAAAAGCAGAATACAGGCTAGGAAGAAAAAAATAAAATTGACCTTGATCACAGATGACATGATAGTCTGTATAGATAATCTGAAATTCTACCAAAACCTCTGGAACTAACAGTCCATTACAGCAAGTTTCAGAATACAAGGTTAATATGAAAAACTCCATTGTTTTTCATTATGCCAGGAATAAAAAAGTGGAATTTGAAATAAAAATATACATATAGGAAAATTACATAAGCACTCCCTGCAAATGAAACAGCTTGGTATAAACCAAGCAATATGTATGTTAGATCCACATGAGGGAATTACTAATTCTGATGAATGAAATCAAAGAACTAAATAAATGCAATGTTCCTGCTCACAGATAGGAAGATCGAAAATTGTCAAGACATCAGTTTTTCCCAAGTTGATCAAGAGATTCATGTAATACCAGTCAGAATCCTAGCAAGTAATTTTGGTGGATACCAAAAAACCTTATTCTATAGTTTATTTGGAGAGGCAAAAGAAAGAAAAGAAAAAAGAATAGCCAACACAATACTGATCAGATCAGATCAGATCAGTCGCTCAGTCGTGTCCGACTCTTTGCGACCCCATGAATCGCAGCACGCCAGGCCTCTCTGTCCATCACCAACTCCCGGAGTTCACTGAGACTCACGTCCGTCAAGTCAGTGATGCCATCCAGCCAGAGGATGCTCTGTCGTCCCCTTCTCCTCCTACCCCCAATCCCTCCCAGCATCAGATTGTTTTCCAACGAGTCAACTCTTCGCATGAGGTGGCCAAAGTACTAGAGTTTACTGAAGGAGAAGAATAAAGTTGTAGGGCTTACACTGCTCGATTTCAAGACTTACTGTAAAGCTATAATAATCAACATAAAGTGGTATTAGAGAAAGAATAGACAGATAGATAGATGGGACATCACGGAGAGCCCCCAAAACACCCACATACACACAGTCGATGGATTTCTGGCAAAAGAACAAAGGCAAAATAATGGAGCAAAGACAGTCTTTTCAACAAATGGCACTGGGAGAGGTCAACATCAGCAGGCAGAAAACTGGATCTGGACGCAGACCGTAAAGCCTTCTCAAAAATTATCTCAAAGTAGATCACAGACCTAAGTGTAAAACCTGAAACTATAAACTCCTAAATATAACACAGGAGAAAACCTAGATGTCGCTGGGTGTGGAGATGAATGCTCAGATTAGCCATGGGCACAGTTCATGAAGGAGAGAATTGACTGGCTGGACTCTGATCAGATCAGACAATTCTGCTCCGTGAAAGATGATGTCAAAAGAGGAAGAAGACAAGCCACAGAGGGAGAGGAAATGTTTGCCAAGGACAAAGACATGTCTCAAACAGGATCGCTAGCCAATATACACAAAGAACTCTTTGGAATTTAATGATAAGAAAACAACTCAAAGAAACATTGCCAGTGATTTTAACTGATACTTTGTCAAAAAAGATACACAGACGGCAGCTAAGTGTATGAAAAGATGCTCCACCTCCTATGTCATTAGGAAACACAAGCTAAAATGAGATACATTGTATACCTATTGCTGCTGCTAAGTCACTTCAGTCGTGTCCGACTCTGTGTGACCCCATGGACGGCAGCCCACCAGGCTCCCCCGTCCCTGGGATTCTCCAGGCAAGAACACTGGAGTGGGTTGCCATTTCCTTCTCCAATGCGTGAAAGTGAAAAGTGAAAGGGAAGTCGCTCAGTCATGTCTGACTCTTAGCGACCCCATGGACTGCAGCCTACCAGGCTCCTCCGTCCATGGGATTTTCCAGGCAAGAGTATACCTATTAGAGTAGCCAAAATCCAGAACACCGACAACGGCAAATTCTAGTGGGACGTGGGGCAACACAAACTCTCATACCACTGGGAATGCAAAACGGTGCCTCGGCTTTGAAAGACAGGCGGTACTTTCTTAAGAAATTCAATATAACCTCTCTGGAGTACCCAGCCATTCTTTCAGACTTTCCTCCACCTCTGGTCCAGGATGGCATTTGGGTGTGGGGGGTGGGCAAACCGTCTCCTGGGGGCAGGAATGGACAGGAGCCTGGTGCCAGGTCAGGTCCCTATGGTGAAGCATCGGTGAAGCTTCCCTATGGTGAAGCGTCGGTGAAGCGTCCCTATGGTGAAGTGTCCAGAGAACAGACTGATGATCGCTGAGACGCAGACGTGCTGGCTGGCATTTGGAGCAAGACGCTGGCCTTCTTCTCCAGAGGCAATTGTACAACCATTTCCTTTTCTGTCCAAAAGGTTGTGGCCCCTCGTGCCACCCGCTCTCCACCGCACCCCACGCCCCTGCACAGGGCCACCCTGTCCCGTGGGAGCATCGCAGGCATCCCAGAGCTCTGCCAAAGACCCTCCGGCTGCTGCTCCTTCCTGCTCCAACACTGAGCCACACCCGGACACCAGGGGCTGCTCTGAACGTCTCTGTGTCTCTCCCACTCTCTCCTCTCCCTTCTTCCTCCAGGGAAGCTCAGGCCGCTTCTTCTCCAGAGATAGGTCTGCTATGTCAGGGCCCTCTGGTCCTGGGCTGAGCTCTGGAAGCACATTGGACTCTTCTCTCCATGGTGGAGGTGGGCTCTGAGCTGGGCCCTCCTGGCCTGGCTTTGTCATCCTGGGTAAATGGCTTCAATATGCAAAAAAGTATCACCTCAGTGCTGAGAACAAGCCTGACCTAGTGTAAGAACACGATTGACCGCGGTCACCTGTGAGCTGCCCAGGGCTGGTGGAACCCTCCAGTTCAGTCCAGTTCAGTGGCTCAATCATGTCCGACTCTTTGCAACCCCATGGACTTCAACACGCCAGGCCTCCCTGTCCATCACCAACTTCTGGAGTTTACCCAAACTCATCTCCATTGAGTCGGTGATGCCATCCAACCATCTCCTCCTCTGTCGTCCCCTTCTCTTCCTGTCTTCAATCTTTCCCAGCACCAGGGTCTTTTCCAATGAGTCAGCTCTTCATGTCCGATGGCCAAAGTATTGGAGTTTCAGCTTCAACATCAGTCCTTCCGGTGAATAGGAACCCTCCAGATACATATCCAGTGCAGGCGGCCCACAGCTGCTGCTTCCTCGTGTTAACTGCTCGCCCTCCCGCCTTCTGTCTACACCATGCACACTCGGGTCATGGCCACCACTTGATTAGACTAAACCACACAGGCATGCAGACGCTGACGTCTCTTAATGGAATAGTATTACAGATAAGAACAGCGCTGATGGCTATTGTTGCTGAACTGCTTTCTGGGCTCCCATCCCTCACAACAAGGCTTTCCAGGCAGCACAGTGGTAAAAATCCGCCTGCCAATGCAGGAGATGCAGGAGACGTGGGTTTGATCCCTGGGTCGGGAAGATCCCTGGGTTGGGAGAAGGAAATGGCAACCCCCTCCAGTATTCTCATCTGGAAAATCCCATGGACAGAGGAGCTTGGAGGGTTACAGCCCATGGGGTCTCAAAGAACTGGACACAACCGAATGCACACACACACACACATCCTGACGGACGGCTGGCTGCGAGCTCACCCGCCTGACTGTCCGTCTCGTCCTTCAGTCAGTTCAGTCGCTCAGTCGTGTCCGACTCTTTGTGACCCCATGAACTGCAGCACGCCAGGCCTCCCTGTCCATCACCAGCTCCCGGAGTTCACCCAAACTCACATCCATTGAGTCAGTGATGCCATCCAGCCATCTCATTCTCTGTCGTCCTCTTCTCCTGCCCCCAATCCCTCCCAGCATCAGAGTCTTTCCCAATGAGTCAACTCTTCGCAGGAGGTGGCCAAAGTACTGGAGTTTCAGCCTCAGCGTCAGTCCTTCCAATGAACACCCAGGACTGATCTCCTTTAGGATGGACTGGTTGGATCTCCTTGCAGTCCAAGGGACTCTCAAGAGTCTTCTCCAACATCACAGTTCAAAAGCATCAATTCTTAGGCACTCAGCTTTCTTTATAGTCTAACTCTCACATCCATACATGACCACTGGAAAAACCATAGCTTTGACTAGCTAGACCTTTGTTGGCAAAGTAATGTCTCTGCTTTTTAATATGTTTTCTAGGTTGGTCATAGCTTTCCTTCCAGGAAGTAAGTGTCTTTTAATTTCATGGCTGCAATCACCATCTGCAGTGATTTTGGAGCCCCCCAAAATAAAGTCTGACACCATCTCCACTGTTTCCCCATCTACTTCCCAAAAAGTGATGGGACCAGATGCCACGGTCTTCATTTCCAAGGCAAACCATTCAATATCACGGTAATCCAAGATTATGCCCCAACCAGTACTGCTGAAGAAGCTGAAGTTGAACGGTTCTATGAAGACCAACAAGACCTTTTAGAACTAACACCCCAAAAAGATGTCCTTTTTATTATAGGGGACTGGATTGCAAAAGTAGGAAGTCAAGAAACACCCGGAGTAACAGCAAATTTGGCCCTGGAGTACAGAATGAAGCAGGGCAAAGGCTAATAGAGTTTTGCCAAGAGAATGCACTGGTCATAGCAAACACCCTCTTCCAACAACACAAGAGAAGACTCTACACATGGACATCACCAGATGGTCAACACTGAAATCTTTTCCTTAGAGAACACTTACAAGGCTCCAAGGAGCTGAGCTCCCTGGACAAGGTCACCCATGTACTGTCACGCAGCTGGAATGGAGCAAAATGTAGAGCTGGATTGATTGACAGCTTGAGGCCTTAACTCTCTGAAATGTACTAGCATCATGTATGCGAAGCTCTAAGGGTGAAATTTCGGCAGAACCTTCTCTCCGGGTGTGCTCCAATCGTGTCACACAACAAGTGATATCCCCAGGCGGGAGCGATCCTCGTGAGGACCAGCACCCCTGCCTCTCGCCTGTTCGTCCTTTTCAGCCAGAGCAGAAGGACAGTCCTGAGTTGGACAGGTCTCCTCCTCCACGACTCCACAGACTATTACGGAAGCGGTTTCCAGATACCAGTTAAAGACAGCAGCATAGGCGTTTCAGGACTTTACATTCTTCGTCAAGGATTCAGAACATGACAAAAGTATCTCTTTGGGGGAAGCAATGATACACTTACTGTGCTGGAAAATGAAGGATTCAAGCAACAGAAGCACATTTTCAAAACTGCATAGAAGCACACGTTCACATGCAGTGAGATTCGCTCAGCTGTCCTACCCTTTGCGGCCCCGTGGGCTGCAGCCTGTCAGGCTCCCCTGTCCATGGGGTTCTCCAGGCAAGAATCCTGGCGTGGGCACACAGGCTCCACCACACTATTCTGCACCCATGCGTGTATTCACGTGTACAAAATCGCCCAGTGTGGGCTGTGCCAAGCATGTAGATCAAGGCGGGAGCAGCTCCCACCCAGGGCACAGGCGGCACTTGACACCGAGTCTGTTAACAGTTACCACCTCTGAGTGGCAGAAGTATGGGCGGTACCCACCATTTTAGAAATATGCGCCTTGATTTTCTTAATCTGTTGGGTTGAGCACACACTACTTTTATAATCAGAAAAGTACAAATTCAATTTCTCTTTTTAAAAAAATAAGGGAACCAAACACACGAGATAAAACTATGATTTCTTCTGCAGTTTGTACTGGGCCTGTGAAATTCTAGTCGGATGGCATCACCGATTTGATGGACATGAGTTTGAGCAAGCTCCAGGAGTTGGTGATGGGCAGGGAGGCCTGGTGTGCTGCAGGCCATGGGGTTGCAAAGAGTCAGACACAACTGAGCGACTGAACTGAACTGTAAAATTCTGAACTATATTCATACAGGGCAAGCATCATGAAACTCACAAGAATTATTATGATTTTTTAAAAGCACCTGTGCTCTCACTTTTAAAAAATACAGTGGGTCTGTGTGTTTACATGTGAATTTCCGGGGGTGACCAAACTTTGTATTTTACTTAACATCAAAGATGATGCAGCTCATTTGGAAGAGTGGGTCAGTGCCAATGCTTTCATTTCCCCCTTTGCAGAATGTTGACCCCTGCTACTGTGACAGAAAGACAACCAGCTAAACTAATAGCCCCTTTCTCTGCTCATCAAGCCTCTCATTAACAATTAATTGGACTAGAAGTTCATAGGCCATTATTGCTGTGTCAATGAGATGCCCATGAGGCCGGGAGGCTGAAACGGAATGACCCACTCGGGTGATAAATAATTTCCAGCGGAGACTCGCCTTACCTCACAGAGGTCATGGTCCTGGCCGCAGAAGGCGCCACCGGCTGCCCCTTGGACAGGAGCAGACGAGTCTCTCTTATCAGACAAGCTAATTTAAGCTCCGAAACCTAAAACGTGTGAAACACCATCTCGGGGCAAACAAGAGATGCGGTCGTTGTGTCTAGAGACTGACACGTGCTCCCGAGTGTCTCACGACAAAAAAGGAGTCCAGGGTCTGGCTGGGTTCAGGCCACCCCTGGTGGTGAGCGGGTATTTCGGGCTCCCCAAGCCTCCCTGCGTGTCACCCCCAAGGACACGGGACCCTCTGACAGCGTGACTGAAATGGATTGGGACGCCTTCCTAGTTTAACTCGTTTATTCACGTCACTTCTGCAGGAAGGAAGCAAATCTCACTTAGGACTGGAGTCTGAGACGTCCGAGCGTCTCAGACACTGTCATTTCACACCAAGCTCGTTACAGACTCTAATGGGCCGTGCTGCTCTCAGCCACCCGGGAGGTGTCCCAGCTATAAACTAAGACAGAACCAACAACATGTCAAGTTAACTGAAGCAGGGGAAGATCTGACTACCAAAAAGTACTGAAAAAGAACATGAAATGCAGGTGATGGTTGGTGCTGGGCACTGTGCCTGTCTTCTTTTTCAGAAGCTTCCCAGAAAGTGGGAAGTAGGTTCTTTCAACTTTATTACATTCTCCAGCAGACCCTGCCAAAGGGTAGACAGTTCCGTGAAAACCGACTGAAATGGATCCGTGTGGAACTGAGTTCAGTGTGGGCAATAAGTTAAGTCAAGCTAGCAGAATTCGTCATGAAGCGGTAGAGTTGGTCACTCTGGCATTTCATCTGTGGGCTGCACCCTGCAGAACAGCGTTTTCTGTCTGAGAGGCTACGGGCCAGCTCAGGATGCCCTCGGGAGGTGATCTCGCCTCTCCCCGCAACCACCACCCCATCTTCAAGGATGGCGCCACATCTGTTCTCACTGAGAACCAAGAAGATTGGTCCCTTCTTGTCCTTATTCCTCCATCAATGGAGACCGTGCTCATGGCCACATGCCAGCCCCCTGGTCCCTGGGAAGAGGCTGGGACTTCTGCCCCCCAGAACCCCAGCTCCCTGTCTTGCCAGGGTTATACTCAAATGCACGGGGGGTCCCAGCTGGAGCCTGGGGGGCCGAGGATGAGGCTGGGGGACAGAGCCTTGACCACACCCTAGAGATGGCAGAAGGAGCATGCCCCACTTTCTGGAAGCCTGTGCGGGTCACATCACGCTTCCCCAAGCCATGGAGAGGGAGGGCTGGGTACACCCATGGTGCCCGTCCTCTGGCGACGACGGCTCCACAGGCCACGTGTCTCCCGATACTGGATCAGACAGGACTCTGGGTGTGCCTGTGACGTGTTTCTGGACATGGTTAGCATTTGCATTGGTGGGCTGAGCAAATCAGGTAGTCCCCAGGGTTGGTGGACTTGCCCAGTGCTTGGAGGGTCTGAACAGGGATAAGGCAGAGAAAGGGCAGAGTCCTGCTCTCCACTGGGCTGGTGGGCTGGGACCCTGGATTTCTCCTGCCCTTGGGCTGGGACTCACATGGTCAGTTCCCCTGGTTCTCAGGCCTTTGGACTAGACTGGAACTGCCGCACTGGCTCTCCTGAGGCTCCAGGCCATCTCGGTCTTCATCAGCACAGGAGCCGGTTCCCTAGAGTAAGCCTACCTTTCCGTCTATGTTTCCATCCATTATCTACCATCTGCAATACAGGAGACCCAGGTTCATTCCCTGGGTCAGCAAGATCTCCTGGAGAAGGGAATGGCTACCCGCTCCAGTATTCTTGCCTGGAGAATCCCATGGACAGAGGAGCCTGGCGGGCTACAGTCCGTGGGGTCACAAAGAGTTGGACATGACCTAGTGACTTAGATAGGAACATCTATCAGGTTACCTCTCTGTCCATCTACCTACCTACCCATCCACCCATCATCCACGTATCTCCTGTCCGTGCTGCTCCTCTGCAGCCCTGACCAATGCCCCCGTCTCTGCCCCTGCCTGCACCCCAGCCCCATGACCCTGTGTCCTTTTGAAGGACATCTGTCCCCTTCACTTGTGTCAAGATGGAGTGGAAGCCGCAGAACCCATATTTGTGAATGGAACTCAGTTTCATCAGAGGGAAGTCACGGGACCTGTGCTCAGACAAGAGGGGTGCTCTCTGATCAAATGAGTTGGACAAGCCGTAATGCTGCCGGGAAGGTGAATCAAGAGAACGCTGCCTCGCTTTGCAGCTCTCTGCGGAAGCAAAGGCTGGGGGGCTCCTGCTGCTGTGCTGTGTCCAGGAACTCTAAGCTTGTGAAGCTCGTGGGCTCAGGGCACATACAGGAGGTGATGCCCAAGGCTCGAGGACTCAGGGTTAGCTCAGCCCGACGCCTCCTCCGCCCCCTTGGCAGCACCCTACCACGTGGAGACCAGAGTTGTTCAGGACAGCCGCGAGCTTCAGGAGGAGCCTGGGCACCTCGGCATCGGCATGGAGAGCCCCGGGGACTTCTGAGAGTGTGAAAAAGAGCTGAAGAGGGAAGGTGTGAGTGAGGCATCAGCCTCTTAAAGATTTCCTTTACGTTAAGATGGAGAAGGAAATGGCAACCCACTGCAGTACCCTTGCCTAGAAAATCCCATGGACAGAGGAGCCTGGTAGGCTGCAGTCCGTGGGGTTACAAAGAATCGGACACGACTGAGCGACCTCACTCTTATGTTAAGATGACAGCAAGAGCCTGAAAGCAGAGCTGAAAACCACTGCGGCAGACAAGGCAGGGCTGGGGGAGGCATTTCTCTGCATCTGACTCCTGCCAGGATGCGGCCCTGGTCGGGGCTGCCATCTCCTGACGGGCAGGGAAAGGAAGAGGCCCACAGAGGGATGGGCTAACGCGGAGATGAGCTCTGGGGAGCTCCCTGAGCACCCGAGAACGATCAGCTCCTCACACAGGGGCAGAGGCCTCTCCAAATAGACCTCGGGCATCTCCCGCTTCCCTGAATACAGGCCGAAAACACGCTGGGTTTCACATGTGTTAAAAACATGAGCCTCTGTGTTAGTGCCAACAGACCCGCTTGGGCAGCTGGAATCCAGCTGACATGCCTACGGTCACACCCGTGATGCCCCCTTACAGAGAAGGGCACCACTGACGGGCATCCACATCAGCCCATCTCTCCACCGCTGACCCACTGGGGCCACACAGAGCCCCGGTCAGTTCCCAGCACCAGCATGGGAACTGGTGCAGGGCAGTTACCATGTGCACAGCACACATGACTTCTAGGGCAGGAGAGTTTCCCGAGGTTAGACGTTTCTCCTGTGCTTGTCGTTGCTTTCTTTTTTTTTTTTTTTCCCACTATTTTAAGTGAGAAGGCAAATAAGGAACTTTTAAATAACTAAATGCACCATGGAGATGCTTATTTTATTTCCTCATCTGGTATATAATAAGGGGGATTCCAGGAAAGAGGACCTCGTTGTGTGCATATTTCCTCTTTACTGGGGCTTCCCTCGTGGCTCAGCTGGTAAAGAATCCGCCTGCAACATGGAGGACCGGAGTTCACTCCCTGGGTTGGGAAGATCCCCTGGAGAAGGGAAATGCTACCCACTTCAGTATTCTGGCGTGGAGAATTCCATGGACTATAGTCCATGGGGTTGCAAAGAGTCGTACACGACTGAGCAACTTTCACTTCACTTCCTCTTTATCAAGACTGCACTTCAAAGCTTCTGGGTGAGACCTCACTGTATTTCTGGTGTTAAAATGTGAGTGCACACATTTCAGCCGTGCCAACAGTACCCCTCACATTCTGGCATCTGCTTGGTTCTGAGCACAGCTAAGAACACTCCAGGGTGCGGGGCTGGGGGCCGCTGTCCCGCGAACTCCCCTCACTGGGCCTGAACCCCCTTAAGCAAGTGCACCTGACCCGTCACTCTGGGGAAGCCCCCGTGAGCGTGAGCGTCCCACCCATCCAAGCGTGTCTCCACACTGCTGTCAGCGACAACTCCGCCACCGTCGTACCTTCGGCACAAGCCCTGCTAAGCTCTGCGCCTTGGGAAATAAATGGATTCCAGGTCGCTTTGCAAGTGGACAGACCTGTCCATTATGGAGAGATGAAAAAACAAGCAGCAGCTCCAAGAGGCTGACGGGGACTGACCTTCGCTTTCCTCTGGCTTCCGCTAATCTCTCTATAAATATTTAAACATATGGATCCAAACTATAGACTCTAAGTTCCAGGTCGTCCAGAAGTTTGGTATCCATCTCAGCCCCGTCGAGGGGGCAGAGCCCAAGCCCCCTGGTGGGGGAGGGTGGTTACAAAATGCCAGAGAGACAGTGCTGGAGAGACTTAGTCTCGGGACTGGGCGCCGGGACACAGCGCGGGCCGCCTGACCCCCACACCCAGCGCGGGGAGCTCAGGGTGGGGATATCCCTAGGGCCCAGCCCCACTGGGCAGACGGAACCTAGCACCGAGACCTCACAAAGGGGCCGCCTGTAGCTCACGGAGCCTCTGGTGATGCAGGTGTCCGAGGAGGAGGAGACAGACCTCGCGCCTCCCCCTCCCACCTCTGGTCTCCCACCAGCGTCTGTGTGCCCCTGTGTATGCTGTGATCACGCCAGGGCCAGCAACCAGAGAGCAGGGCCTTCAGGGTAAGCCGGGGGTCGGGGTGGGCCACAGACAGCCCCAGGCCCAGCTCAGCTGGACAGCATTTGGCCCAAGTCTGCACCATGGTGAAGCCCTGCAGAGCCCACCGAGGGGCAGGCTGAGTGGGGGGCTCAGCTCCTGCCAGGGGTCTCTCTGAGTGGTGTCCTGGGATCCTCCTCTCCATTCAAAGAAAACGCTAGGAGGCCGGGAGCACTGGCTGTGATAACCCACCCTGGGCATTACTTCCCTCCAACAGAACTTAACTATGGTTCATCCTGGTGACCTCCAGTCATCAGAAAGTGTCTAACCACATTTGAGTAATTCTGAGAGTTCACTTCATTTCAACAAATGTTCACCATGAGCTAACCATGTGCTGAGATGAGAGTAGGAGGTGTGGGGGGCTGTGGGCTCGGCCTGCGGGTCACCGCGAGCCAGGATGCCCGCGACCACAAGCGGAAAGAAGCACAGCTGGGTGCGCCAGCTCCGACACTCACAGGGAGACTTCCAGACCCAAGAACATTCTCAAGCCCCCGCCCCACCACCTTCAGCTAACATGGCGGCTGGGGTGAGGATGGGTGGGGGGCTTTCCTGGGCATCTGGGTCCAGGCAGGGAGAGAAGGAGGATGAACCGACCAGTGGCCCGGCAGCCTGCAGATGACTCGGCCACGAGCTGGGTTGGACCTGCAGGTTTCATGAAGCTCAATGCGGACTCAGGACCACAGGGCTTTATAACAAATGTTAGGTCCTCGACATGGAGGAGGGGCGAGCTGATGAATGCGTAAGCCGGACTGAGGGGCAACGGCATCTGACTCCTACCAGCGATGCTCCACCCTTGGGACGCTCTGCCCCAGTGCCTGCTTCATGAAAGCCTTGTTGTTCAGTCGCTCAGTCGTGTCTGACTCTTTGCGACCCCATGGACTGCAGCACGCCAGGCCTCCCTGTCCATCACCAACTCCCAGAGCTTGCTCAAACTCATGTCCGTGGAGTCGGTGATGCCATCCAACCTCATCCTCTGTCGTCCCTTTCTGCTCTCGCCTTAAATCTTTCCCACCATCAGGGGCTTTTCCAATGAGTCAGCTCTTTGCATCAGGTGGACAAAGTATTGGAGTTCTAGCTTCACCATCAGTTCTTCCAATGAATACTCAGGACGTCCTTTAGGATTCCTCAGGATTTCCTTTAAGAGGTACTGGTTAGATCTCCTTGCAGTCCAAGGGACTCTCAAGAGTCTTCTCCAACACCACAGTTCAAAAGCACCAGTTCTTCAGCGCTCAGATTTCTTTATGGTCCAACCTCACATCCAAACACGATTACTGGAAAAACCGTAACTTTGCCTACACAGGCCTTTGTCAGCAAAGTGATGTCTCTGCTTTTAATATACTGTCTAGGTTTGTCATAGCTTTTCTTACAAGGAGCAAGCGTCTTTTAATTTCAAGGCTGCAGTCACCATCTGCAGCGATCCTAGAGCCCAAGGAAATAAATCCAGGGGTGGGCACCAATTACTCTTCCAGGCTTAGTCGTTGCTCTTGCTGTCAAGTGAGACAGATGTGCCAAAAATAAATGAGACGATGCGTTCTAGACAATTGCTTGGTTGAAATTGTTATAATTTCTCTATTATTTTAAACAAAACTCTCCCTTTTGTCAACCCAGGTGGCCCCAGCTGAGGGACAGACAAAGCCCCCATCCAGCAGCCCAGAGAAAATCAGATGTTGGGCATCTGCTGGAATCACAGAGGAGGTTAGAAGACAGGAGACGACCCTTCACGGAATCGGCCCCGGTGTGTGACGTGCGAGGGGGTCTGTGCACACATGTCCTGGTCCTGTGAGAACAGCAGATGGATAAATATATACATGAACTGTTCAGAGACCAGCGGCTTACCTCTGCCCCCCCCCCGCCCCCGGAAGAAAAAGACAAAGAAAATGCAAACGGAAGACCCCGCAGAGCCATCCAGAAGGTAGAGCGTTCTCACGGGAAACAAAGTAAGGCTCAAAGGACAAGACAAATGCAGGAACTGTCACCCTAAGAGGGAGGGGTCCCAGCTTGCCAAATGACGGAACTCAGAGGAGAGGGCGAGACTTCCCTCAAGAAGCTGATACAGAAGCTGAAAGAAGGCCTGTGGTCCTGCACGCATCGCCTGTGCCAGAAGCCTGTGCTGCCTGGGGACGCTGGGACCCGAGGTGGGAGGCGGGGATGGGGAATGGGGGTGCACAGGGTGGGCCTGGGGTTCCGAGGGGAGGCCCTCCCAGGAGGCAGACGCTGGGCCTCCGGCGCACTCCCGCCCCAGCCCTGCAGCCGTCCAGGTGAGCGGGGCCCCTTCACAGGCAGGCACACGCCCCTGGCCCGTCTCCCCTGGGGACTTCAGTGTGTATTAAATACTCCCGGGTCTGCCTCCAGCCACGAGACCTCCTCTGAGTCCTGTGACCTGTGACCCTCTCCTCCAGACGTCCTGGGATATCCGCACAGCCTCGGGCCCGAGCTTCCTTCTCCCTCTCTGACCAGCTTCCGATGTGTTCTTTTCAGGAAGAACCGCCCACTCTTAGCTGCTCGAGGAGAAACTTGAATTCTTTCCCTTCATCACCCCCAGGTGTCAGTCGCTCAGTCGTATCCGACACGTTGAGACCCCATGGACTGCAGCCTGCAAGGCTCCTCTGTCCGTGGAGCTCTCCCAGCAAGCACACTAAAGTGGGCTGCCATTTCGTCACCCCCAAGGCACCGCCAGGTCCTCGGGTGTCTTCATCCTCAGCTTCTGCTTCCTCCTGCCCAGACCCCCGCCACGCACCATGCCCTCCTCCAGCCTCCAGGGAGCCTTTTCCAAAGCAACCAGGGAAGCACACCCCAGGGGGACCTCGGTCCACCAGTCAGGCCCCTGCTCCCCAGCAGGGCACACGGTTCCACAGAGGCCCCTGGACCAAAACCTGGAGGGAACAGCGTCATGCAGGACCACTGGTCACACACAAAGTTGGAAAAGTGAAAACACCAACTGGAGAAGCACGCGGGCCCCAGTGCTCACTGCAGCGCTATTGATAATAGCCGAGACGCGGAAGCCACCCAAGCGCCCACCAACAAACAGCTGGATAAAGAAGATGTGTACATGTATGCAGTGGAATACTCCTCAGCCATAAAAAGAAGAAATGACGCCAATAGCAGCCCTGTAGATGGACCTAGAGAAAAGTATGTTTAGAAAAATAATCAAGAGAAAGACAAACACTGTCTGATGCCACTTATAGGTGGGATCTAAAAAATAATAGAAACAAAAGCTCATGTTTCTGCAAAACAGAAACAGGCGAACAGACACAGAAAACAAACTATTGGGTATCAGAGGGCAGAAGAAATGGGTGGGGGACAATTCAGGGATGTGGGCTATGAGATACAAGCCACTACTTATAAAATAGACAAGCAACAGGGTAGATGAACAGAAAGGCCTCATGGTACGGCACAGGAACTTGTAACCATGATCTTATAAGAACTTCTAACAGGGAAGGAAATGGCAGCCCACTCCAGTATTCTTGCCTGGAGAAGCCCATGGACAGGGGAGCCGGCGGGCCACGGTCCATAGGGTCGCACAGAGTCAGACACGACTGACACGACTAAGCACGCTCATGCACAATGGAGTTTGCTCTGTAGAAATACCGAATCGCTATGCTGCACACCTGAAACTAAGAAAAACCTCAATAAAAAAGGGGAAAAGTTCCTAGCTAGTGAATCAAATACAGTCATTTGTAAAAAAGGTAATGTATTATGACCAAGTGGGATACACCCCAGGAAGGCAAAATTGGCTCCATGCTGAAAATTAATGTATTTAACCGTATTTATCTAAAGGAGTCGTACAATCATATCAACAGATACAGGAAAAAATGTGACAAAATTTGAACCCCATTCATGACAAAAATGCTCAGCCAAGTAGGGACAGAAATACAGGGGTGGGGGAAGCACATACATACACATTTCTTCTTTCTAAAGAAGAAAGATGCCTTCACTTACAGATGAGAAATTGAGAAGCCATCTACCTGGAAGACCCCTGTCTTCCAGATGTCCCTGGACACAAGGAACCAAGCACAGGAGTGCAGAGCGGCTGCCCCTCCAGCCTCGTCTTCTGCCGCCAAGGACCCCGGGCCCTGAGCTGCGTGACACCCACGTCCCTTCTCACCTGGAGGCCTTTCGCCTGCCGGTCCTCCTGCCGAGGACCCCTCACCACCCCCCGCCCCCCGGGGCTTTCTCTTCAACATTCAAGGCTCAGCTAAGAAGCACCTCCCCAGGGAGCCCACTGGGGTCGCCCTAGTCAACACTGATTCCGCAGGCTCCCACCCTACCTCTCTCTTTTCTAATTCTCTGCTTTTCTTTTTAAATGTCTATCACCCTGACGGGGATTTAAGCTTCCAGTTATGTAATCAACAAGCCCAGGGGATGTAAAATACGGCCAATGATATCATTAATAACTTTGTGGGGGACAGATGGTCAGTAGACTTACAGAGGGATCATTTCATAACACACACGATGTCAATTCACCATGCAGCAACCTGAGATTAACATTACGCTGCACATCACTATACGTCATGGAAATAAATAAATACGTTTTTTCACCCCGATTATCACCATCTGAAGTTATTCAAATGACGGGTTTACACATGGATATTCCCGTAAAGAGTGTGAGCCCAGGGTGGGTGGGGGCGGGGGCAGGGGCAGGGATTGACCCACTTTTGGTTCCTGTCTCGTCTCCAGGATATATAACCATCCTTGGCACAGTGGCTTTCTGTAAGTAGTTGCTGAATGAATAATAAATGTCTGCAGATGTTATGACCTTCAAAGTCACTAAAATTTTAAAACTTGGCTTTGCCAAAGACATTTTTAGGAAAAATGAAAAGTAAAAAACTTCAGATTAGGAGAAAATATTTATAAAATGTATACCATATTTTTGAAAGCTCTTGCTCCCTGGAAAAGAGAGAACTCTTAGTGCTCACTTCGGCAGCACATATACTAAAATTGGAAAGATACAGAAAAGATTAGCATGGCCCCTGCGCAAGGATGACATGCAAATTCGTGAAGCTTTCCCTATAAAAAAAAAAAGAAGAATGAAGTCTTAGAACCCAATATTAAGAGAATCCAATAAAAAACAAAGTCAGAAAATACAAGAAATATTAAACAAAAGAGTTAAAATGGTTAATAAGCTTAAAAAAAAATAAAAGCCCAACCTCACTAGTCTTCAGAGAAATGAAAACTAAAATCACTTTTTGAAGGTCAAAAACTAAAAAGTCTATCAACACCAAATGTTGGTGACAACATGGATTGATAGAACTTTGATCCCCTGCTGGTGGGAATGCATCAGGGGCAGGCCCTCTGGAAACCAGACTGGCAGATTCTTAGGAAGTTGCACAGGCGCACTCACCATGTTGAGTCAGAAGCCCCAGGCCTGAGATGTGATGAAGGGAAATCAAGTGTGACCACACGGGGCCTGGACACAGAGCCTGGACACCAGCAGCAGCTTTGCTCTCAGTGCCCACAGACGGGAAGAATCCACACGTCCCTCCTCTGGCGAATGAGAAGACAGTGTGACGCGCCCACACCCGCACAACGGTCTGTAGCTTGGCCACCCACGGGGTAAACCAGCAGCAACACTGCCTCGTGGTGAAGCCACACGCGGGGGTGTGAAGGAATCCAGGCACGCGAGGACGGCGGGCTGCACGCACGATTCTAGAAGGAGCAAGTGGAGTGACAGAAGCAGGTCAGGGGTGCCCAGGCGAGTGACCGGCTGGAGAAGGGGACACAGTGACCTGGGGGCTGAAGGGAACGCTGCCATCTTCCCAGTGGTGGTGGTCACAGGGTCACGAACATGTGTCAAAATCCACCACACTGTGCCCCCAGGGTGGATGAATGTCATCGTACAAACACCAGACCTTGGCAGACAGGACTGACTGAAGTCCCCCTTGCAGTCATCTGGAGAAGGAATTAGAGAGATGCTACCAGGATGGAGACCCAGGAGACTGCTGTGTGATTCCAGGAGAGCCATGCCGGAGGCAACCAGTGGGTGGAATACATGGTGGTGACCTGAGCCTCAGAGTCTTTTGTCCCTTTAAGAAATGATGCTTGGGACTTTCCTGGTGGTTCAGCGGGGCCGGGGTTTGATCCCAGGTCAGGGAACTGGAGTTCGCGTGCCACAGCTAAAAGATCCTGCACGTGCCAATGAAGATCCTCAACAAAGACCTAGTGTGGCCAAATAAAGTACAGACAAAAAAGGAAAGAAATGATGCTCCAGGTGAAAAGGCACCGAATAACCAGAGTATCTGAAAATAACAAAGGTCCTGCGTTGAAATATATACTGCATGTTGAATCGAAATTCCCCCAAATACCCCCAATGTCACTTTTTTGCCTCCCCTGAGAGAAGTGAAGCCAATTTCTTGGTGCACATCCCACTGGCAGGTCTCTGCCAGTGCGGAGCCGGGCAGGACCCCAGGCCAGCCTGGCCACCGCTTCCCTGTCCTTGCCAGGGGGAGCTGCCCCCGGAGCCCAGCTGCAGGTGGGCTGAGGAAGCAGCCTATCGACCTTGAGAGAAAGGCCAGCCCCCTCCCCAGCCCCGGTCTGTGCAGTCAGCTGTCCCCCAAATCCTGGCTACACCTTCCCCAGGACATTTCAGGAGAAAGTGAGGCCCAGTGTTGTCCAGATTGTTCAAAATTACTTTCCCCCACATGAGGTAACCCTTCAAGGGTAGAATGCACAGTCTTGTTTGCAAGCTTTCTGACTGTGAGTTCCAAGAGACGAGTTAATCCGACTCTTCAACTAACCTTCTGAAGAATGGGTGGCAGGCAGCGGAGAACCCAGGCAGGTGTAGAGAGTCGTCACGCCCTCCCAGCATCCAAATGCCATCTACTTTATCTCCAAGACTGTGGACGCTTTGCAATAGATTTTTATGCACACGGCTCAATGACTTTTATCTCTTTTTGCAACACTAAGCATTTATTTTGCTCCCGTGTGATGAGTTATTCCAAATAGTCGGTAGATTCCAGGGGAAAAGATATTTTATGAGTTAATAACTCTCACCAAATTATTTGGCTCGTAACTGATTTGCATACTTTTACAGGCTACTGAGCCACTGAATCAGAAGGAGAGACCTGAAGTACACGTGCACTTCTGGAAAGTTTGAAACGAGCCTAACAGTTTACCAAGGCTGAAGGCTTCACCACTGCAAACATTTCAGCATCGTCTTTCCTTGGGAACTTCATCTGGCTGAGGATGCAGTGAGCCATAAAATGCACACATCAATTACCACCAAAATAATTTGGAAAGAGAAATATTAGCCAACATATTTATAGCAGCTTGGAGATAGTCTCAGTTGCACTCTACACTGTTCAGTCTTCTTAAATCAGAATACCACCGTGCAAAAAAGAATTTAGCAATAAAACATCAAAGAAAATGTAATGAGAGTTTGGTGATGCAAAAAATTGTCTCTTTTTCTTATTTAGGTCCTTTACCTGGAGGAATAACTTAGAATCTCTGTCACATTCTGCTATTAATGGGATAATAAAATTAAACGTGTCTCACTTCACTTTAGGGCTTCCCTTATAGTTCAGTTGGTAAAGAATCTGCCTGCAGAGCAGAAGACCCAGGTTCGATTCCTGGGTTGGGAAGATCCCCTGGAGAAGGAAATGGCAACCCACTCCAGTATCCTTGCCTGGAGAATCTCATGGACAGAGGAGCCTGGAGGTTAAAGTCCATGGGGTCTCAAGAGTCGGACATAACTTAGTGACTCACCCACTTCACTTTGCCGCTGTCCCTGCTGCTCTGGGCCGAGCTGCCCCCCAGTTCCTACATCCAGTACCTTAGAAAGTGATGGAATTTGGAGATAGGGGCTTTTGGGGAAGTGATTTGGTTAAAACTGGCTCATAGAGGGTGGGCCCTGATCCAGTGTGACTGGTGTCCTTACAAGAAGAGATCAGGACACAGACACACACAGAGGGACAACCACGTGAGGACACGGGGGGAAGAAGGTCACCTGCGTGCCAGCGTGGTGACAAAGGGTGACTGTAGCCCCACCATCCTGGGCCTGGAAGCAGGACCTGGTCGCCGCTCCTCTGTGAGCGCTGGCAGCCCCGGCTCCTGCAGGACCTGGTCACTGCTCCTGTGTGAGCCCTGGCGGCCCGGCTCATGCCTCCCACACCAGCCTGGGCCTGGAAGCAGGACCTGGTCACTGCTCCTGTGTAAGTGCTGGCGGCCCGGCTCCTGCCTTCCACACCAGCCTGGGCCTGGAAGCAGGACCTGGTCGCCGCTCCTGTGTGAGCGCTGGCGGCCCCGGCTCCTGCCTCCCAGGGAGCTGCTTTCCTCCAGCGGCTCTGGCTTTGCTGGGAATCCCTGATCTGGGACTCCGTCTCCTGTCTCTCTGCCCTGTGTGGGCTCCGCGGGCCTGTGGACACAGCCTGGAGCCGTCCTGGGGGACATCCCGTTTGTCTTCCATCCCAGCACTCCCACTGCAAGGAGTCTCTTTGCTTCATGCCTCAAGCCCCCCATATCTTGTCAACACACCTTAGATGTTTTTAAGACATGAGGAGTGGAAATTCACATCTAGAATTCTGGAAGGGTCTCCACTAGCTTTTACAGTCGGGTCACCTCCGGGCCGACCTCTGCTGACAGGGACAGTCCGGACTCCCCTACCCCGGGAGGCACACCTGCCCCAGACCTGGCCGATGCTCCGGACACCTGTGCTTACCTACAGATGCAACTCACGGCCATTGTAGCCAGCGTGAGGTGCTCCTGCCTCATCGGGCCCCAGGTGACCAGGCTCACCGCTCTCCCGGTGGCTTGGAGACCCGCAGGTGGGTGAATGGAGGCTCCCATGCAAACAAAGTCTAAAAAGGAACGTGGATTCTGAGGTTCCCATTGAATTCCCTTCTCACAGACCTGCCTGCTTCATCAGGAGGGATGTACACTCCAGGGTTAGAATTCTGAGCCCATCTCCCTGGTGCCTAAAGTCCTGCCAGCCTGAGCTGGGGCCCTGTGAGCTGCTGGCTTATTCCTGGGCTCAGGAACAACCCACAGACCAGCGGAGTAGAGAAGGAAACCGAAGTCCTGCAGAGCGCGCTGGGAAGCATTGAGTCATATATGATACATATCATATATATCATATATGTGTATCATGTATACATATCATGTATATCATACATATCATATATCATATGATATGATATATATCATATATCATTTGATATATATCATATATCATATGATATATATCATATATGATATCGAGTCAATATAGATACATGTGTGCATGTATGACTATATATGACTTAATATCACATACACACACACACACACCAGACTTTGGAAACGACGGGGCCGGAAGACAATTCCCAGCAGATAGCTGCGAAGAAAAGGCCTCCAGGAGCCCAACTTTGGAGGGTGCCGTTCCGGAATGCCTGGAGGCGGAGGCGCATTCCTGGAGGACCACGGGGGCATCAAGGGGCGGCGCCGGGGGGCGTGGGGGGAGTCCGCGTCGTGGGGCTCACGGGCACACTCACCGTCCGCCAAGCCCCAGCCCCCAAGGCCCCGGCCATCCCTTCCTCTCTCAGCCTCGCCCCCTGCCCCGCCCTGCCCCTCCCTTCAGATTCATCGCGTTGGGTAAGAGAACATGTCTCAGGCACGAGGCGCGGCCCCAAGGGAGGGCTCCGAAGTGGCGCCGTGAGAACGCTGCCCTGGGGACGCGGACGCGCGGCCCCGGGACAGGGACCTCCAGCGCCGCCCGAGGCCCGAGAGAGGCCCTCGGAGCATCCGCGGGGAGGGTTCTTCCGCGGCCGCAGCGCGTGCGCCGTCCTTCTAGCCCTGCCTCCCTCCAGCCGGGTTCCCTGCGCCCCTTTTCCTCCTGCTGCCTCTCCTCCGAGTCCACCGAAGCTCCCGGGCGTTCAAGGGCGTCCCCAGCCTCCTGGAGTATTTGGGCGCCGAGGGCACTCGTAGTGCAGTGACAGAGCTTACACCGTGGCTGCAGTGCGTCCGAGACTCTCCCGGGCAGAGGGTTTGCTGTCCCAAGGCCGGGGTCAGGGTCAGCTGGGCATCACGGCGGAGCTCCTGTGTCCTTCTGCAGAACCCACATAGCCTCCTGCCCTCCCCTACCACCCTGGGTCTGTGCCTGGTGTCAGGGTCTAGTCACACCTGAGAGATTGACGGCTCAGCTGTTCATTTTCTGTCATTCAGGATGAATCTTAGGGTCCAAGACAGCTGCGATTCTCTGTCCCCGCAGCTGCCACAGGGCTCGACTGTGGTCCATCAAGGAATATGTGAGTCAGTGAACAAGGAGAACACAAATATACGTAAACCAAAGTTGGTATACCCTTCGCAAAAGCGTGGCGTGTCAGGCCACTCAGTTGTGTCCACTCTCTGTGACACCTTGGATTCCTCTGTCCATGGGGTGCTGCAGGCAAGAATTCTGGAGTGGGTTGCCCTTGGAAGCCCATCCGAGGGATCTTCCCCACCAGGGATGGAACCCAAGTCTCTTAAATGTCCTGCATTGGCAGGCGGGTTCTTTACCGCTAGGGCCAGCTGGGACACCCCTGTTATAAGGAGAAGCAAATACATATAGAATATAAATGAGGAGAATATAAAGGATTGTTTTAATAATTTTTAATGAAAAAGATTTCCTTAGCGAAATATTAAACCCAAGAAGCAAGAAATGGACATACCTGGTTTTTAAGATAAAAAAACAAAAAAAGCAAAGACTTCTAAATAAGAGACACATCATAAATAAAATTAAACATTCAGAAGAAAACAATACGTGTAACAGACAAAACAAATGATAATCACGGTACCTGAGGAGTTAGAGCAAGTCAATTATAAAAGGCGAATGATCCAGGCAGCAGGGATGTGAACAAAGAAATTCACAGGAGTGGAAATGAAATTAACTCATAAACCTAACACCAGGCGCTCAGCTTCACCAGGGATCAGGAAAAAGTAGATTGATTATATGTCTATATTCTTCCATACCCTTCAGATTGGCATTTTTTAACACTGTATAATGGCAAGTGTTGGCAAGATTGCAGAGAAATGAGCGTTTTTACACACCTTCAGTGAAAAAACGGAAAAGGTGAAGCCATTTCAGAATGCACGTTTAACAGTATCGGTTTTCAGAAGTTCTGTCTTTCGCCCCAGCATTGGCATCTTGAGGAATCTGGTATGTATGGGATGCAGACGAATAGGAGGTGACGGAGCCCCTGGCAGCGTCCTGAGGTGCCCGGGGGCGGGGCGCAGGGACAGAGTTATGTCCCTAAGAGGAAAAGCATTGTGCACGGTGTCATCTGTGGCGTCAGAGACACCAACTGCCTTTGATCACACACCCATCCCAGAACAGACAGGCGTGTGAAGAACAGGGCAGGGTCTTCAATTCCATGAGTGGTTGGGGGGCAGGAAGAAGAAATGTTAGAGGCAGCAGAGTAGGCAGAGCCTGGCCAGAGCTGCTCGGGACCTGCTGCCCTCCAAGGGCATGGCCTGCAGTCCCTTCTCCTCCTGTCTCCCCGGAGATAGCTCTGTGTTCACCCCAGGAACGAGGCGGTGATGGCAACTTTACCTCTAAATTTTCAAATTCTCCCATGTCTCCAGTCTCCTGAGCCACCCGACGGTGTCCTTGCCCTCTCCGACGCCCTGCCTGCCCCCTCCAGAAGCCCCCTTGAAGGCTTGTCCAGCCTATCTGCAGTTGGGTGAATACCCAGTCTTCACCCTGAGCTGCAGGCCTCTAGGCTCCTAGCTGCACCCACGGAGAAGGCAATGGCACCCCACCCCAGTACTCCTGCCTGGAAAATCCCATGGACAGAGGAGCCTGGTGGGCTGCAGTCCGTGGGGTCACAGAGTCGGACACGACTGAAGTGACTTAGCAGCAGCAGCAGCAGCTGCACCCAGCCCCATCTGGGCTCACTCTCTCTGTCTCTGCAGGAACACTAGCCACCCTGCCGTTGCTCAGTCATGTGCTCTCCTTATGACCTTGGGGCCTTTGCACCAGCTGTCCCCTCTGCCTGGAACCTCGTGTCCTTCCCCATCATGTTAAGTCTCCTTCCAGGAAGATTTTCCAAGAACAGACTAGGTCTAGTAATCCTGTCTAATGCGTTCAAAACACTCCTTTTTCTCTTTTATGGAAAGTTGAAAGTTAAAGTCGCTCAGTTGTGTTCGACTCTTTGCGACCCATTGGACTATACAGTCCATGGAATTCTCCAGGCCAGAATACTGGAGTGGGTAGACTTTCCCTTCTCCAGGGGATCTTCCCAACCCAGGAATCGATCCCAGGTCTCCCACATTGCGGGAGGATTCTTTACCAGCTGAGCCACAAGGGAAGCCCAACAACACTGGAGTGGGGAGCCTAAAGTTATCATACTTGTGATTCAATAACTGTTTTCCATCGGTCCTAAAATACCTGTGTCTCAACTGGAGTGTCAGCTCTGCTGGGTCTCTGCTGTGCCCAGCAACTTACTGGACACTCACCAATGGCATGCCCAGTGAATGAACGAATGAGCCTTCTTTGGAGTTTAGAGGTGCCCACAAGTCGTCTGATGGCCGTATCTCAGGGTGGTCCCATTCTGGACCCCAGGACCCCCGTGATAGCAGACCTGAGCTGCAGACACCCCAGCCACCTCCATCAGTGTTCCTCTGAGCTCCAAAGGCCAGCTGGCCACTGAAGTGTGATTCATCCATGTGAGAGGCATGAGCTAGCGTCACTCTCCCGGAGGTTCACCAGAGTAGGGAGCAACCAAACCCCGAACCCCGGGGGCCTCTGCGCCTGCATCCGAGCCCAGCAGGCGGGCCCGTCTGCGCCTCTCTTAGGGGAGAAACTCATGCATTTTCCACCAGGGATTTCGGGCTGTTTCCCAAGACACTACGTGTCCCATGTTGGTCCAGTTTTCTCGTTCTACTAACTCAGTGCTGAAAAAAGAAAAGTGACGTGTTAGTCACGTACTCGTGTCCGATTCTGAGACCCCATGGACTGTAGCCCACCAGGCTCCTCTGTCCATGGGATTGTCCAGGCAAGAGTACTGGACTGGGTTGCTATTCCCTTCTCCAGGGGATCTTCCCAACCCAGGGACCAACTCAGTCCTACTGTCCAGAAAATCAGGGAGGTTCGTAATGAATGAATCTCTCCCCTCCACACCCTCCAGAACCCTCTGGTTGTGGACACACACTTGCAAACAGCCCCAAGTCCAGACCCCCAACCATACAGAAGAGCCTGCATCTCTGTTGGGAGCAACTATCTCAGACGTTATGTGGCTGAGCCAATTAAAGAGGGTGGGAAGTTCCACAGCATAAACTAAAGTGGAACAAATCGAGTTCAGGCTGCCCTCTGCTCTTTCAGGAACTTTATGTAGCAATTATAATAATCACACTTAGCATCTTCAAAGACCTTTTAAAGCAGAGCAAATTAATCTCCACCTAGTGATGCAAGGCTGTGGATGGTAGGTTATCACCTGTGATCTGCACCCTGAGAAAGTAAGGGAAAGGTGCTGTGTTATGTCCAAGACCAGACACACACACACACACATTCTGGACGGAGCTGGGACCTCAGTCACCACGCGGCCCTGCCTGCTCCCCGGACAGCCTGTCTCATCCGTGACCCACTCGTTCGACCTGAGCTGTGCCCTGGGGCCCGGGCTCTCCCGGACACGCCAGGCCCACGGGCACGTCTCTCTCCTGAGTGCTTCTCGGCACCCTGCATTGGTGTGTCTTCTCAAATCAGAGACTACAGCCATCCTCTGAACCTGCGAACAGCAGCCCTCCACTTGGGGTGCTTGCTCACCTACAAACACCTTGGCCACGGACCTCCTGCTGTCTCGGTTCTGTGCGCCCAGCCGGTTCCCAGGTGGGAGGTCTCGGAGGACCGGCTGTGGGGCTGCCGGAAATGAGGTCTCACATTCAGTAGATGGCACTCTTACCTCTGAATCGGCGTGCGTCGAGTCTCTGTACACTCACACCTGGGAAGAAAAGGTAGCTTGTTGTGTTTTGAATCACAGTAGCCGGTGTGTCTCTGCTGTAGATAGACATCATTGTCTCTCTGCAAACTCCCTGAGGGAGTCACCTTGCTGCATCTTTAGACCAACCTCTGGAAATTATTCAAAAACCCTGGAACTGGTTCTGGCTATAGACCGGATTTTCCAGCATTAGACCTTCCAGAACATTCTTTCCAGTCGTAAGGCACCAGTTTCTCTCTCCTTAGAACAATTGGGTCATTTTATGCCAACCTGTTTCCAGGATAGATGCTCCTCTAGCTTGAGAACGTACTTATGCAATGGTTCAATTATATATTCTCAAGTAAACGCTATCTGTCCCATGTAATACTAATTGTTCTGTATGGTTCCTTGATGGAAAAATAATTGTGATAAAATAATGAGCATTGTAAGATACAAGCTGCATAGCCGATGTATTCAATGGCTTTAAAATCATTTGTTTTTAGAAAAACATTTGCTTTTCTGATTTTCTTCTTCCACTAAAACTGCGAGGAAACAGATGAAACCTTCGAGAATCTCTTGCCATGCAACCAAGAAAAAATAAAAATCACTTCAATTCCATTAGAAACAAACACTCAGTATGAATATTCCAGTGAATTTTTTTTTTCTTGCATGGTTTCAGCGAGGATTCCAGTGGATGGAGGTGAGAGAAATCTAATTTGACTTGGCTAAAAGCCATAGAAGAATTTATAAAAGGCTGTTTGCGTGTCCTTCAGATTTCAGAGTAAGAGAAAAGCTTGGGCTGGCGTGCAGTGGGGACCCCCCACCCTGGCCTCCGCTGACTCTGTCAACCCACTATCTTCTGTTCTAGGTCCTCTTTCTTGATTTCGAGGATGCCTGGGCACCAAGGGGTCACCCACACCCCTTAAGGTCACAGCTCATGTTTTCTAGAGAACAGACAGAGTCAGAACTTCCAATTCCCAGAGAAGGTTCTTCAGGGTCCAGCCGGATCACGTGACTTCTCAGGACCAGACATCTGTGCCAGGACAGAGGGACACTCAGACCCCGCAGGTGGCTCCCAGGGACCCTGGTGGCTGGAGGGGCAGTTCCCAGCGGAGGCAGGTGTGCCCAAGGGGGTGCCCGTGTGCATGCTCATGTGTGTTGGTGCTGAGGAGGAAGGACTCTAAGAAAGAAGGAAGCGTAGTGGTTCTGCTGTGCAGCACCTTTTATAATTGTTTAAGGAAGTCATCTTAATGCAGGTGACATGATAAGACGGATGAGTCTGTCTCTTAGACTAGGTTTGCTACGTTGAATAATCTCTAGATTTAACCACAAATAATGTATGCTTTCACTTTTCTCAAAAATGTGAATAATTTCTGGGTTTGGCATGTTTACTTTTAATTATTATTTAATTTTTAGCATGTTTATTTTAAGCTCCACCGATTGTGGAATTTGCCTTTACAGTGAATGGAAGGAACAGCCCCTCTCCCAGACCTGGACCTTCTGTACTCTCTTCGAGCCAGTATTCTGAAGTAGTTTCTCCACTTCCAGAGGGCTTCCCAGGTGGCTCCCTGGTGAAGAATCCGCCTCCAGTGCAGGAGATGCAGGAGACGCTGGTTTGATCCTTTGGGTTGGGAAGATCCCCTGGAAAAGGGCATGGCAACCCAATCCAGGATTCTTGCCTGGAGAATCCCACGGACAGAGAAGCCTGGCGGGCCACAGTCCGTGGGGTCACAGAGTCGGACACGACTGAGTGACTGAGCGCATGCACACTATTTATAGAAAGGAGGTCACGAGGAACAGGTAAGGAGACGCACGGCATAATGATCGGCCGGCTCCTGCACTTTCCCCACACCCCTGGGCAGTCTTCGGGGTAACCCGGGAGACAGTACATCTCTCACCTCATTGCCCAACGGTCTCCGGGGAGCGGGGACATGCCCTGACCCATCTCCTAGAGCCGGCTTCCCTCCTACACCAGCGAGCTGGCTTACCGGCGCGTCTTTAGCAGCGAGGTTGTGAAATCCTTTCTTCATAAATTGGCTTACCTCAACTGGGGAGAGAGACAAGATCAGCCTTCTGAGCATGCCCTGCAGCTGGATGGCAGAGATCGCTCCTCACCGCCTCTCCTGATTGTTGCAGGAGAACTTTCCAGACTCTGGAAACGCCTCTTAGAAATTCAGTGTTTGCGGAGATGTGGTGATTGACTTAACCCGCATTCAGTCGGCCTCGTGACTTTCCTCTGACCAGTAACGCTGTTTACAGAAGGTGGGTGCTCATGGTGTGCTCTGGATCCCACCCGAGGCGACCTTCCCGCTCCCCTCACCTGTGTGTCTTAGCATAGTTCACAGAGCTGCGCATGTGCTTTTAATTAAACCTGGGGAAAGGGGGAAAAAAAAGACTGGGTAAAAATTGAAGGAGATTTGAAATTGGCACTGAGAACAAATTGAAGGCTAATTAATAAACAGGAAGAACCTGAAGTCGTGCTTGGTGTGGGAACTATGTCTGATTGTTATCAGAGATGGCGAGCTGCTGTACATTATGAGCGTGTAACTTTGGGAGGGCGTGGTGTGTTCAGAAACTCTGAGAAGGTGAGTAGAGGGCACCACCCGGCAGTCTCAACAGAAGCTGTGCTTGAAAGACGGAAAGAGAAAACTCTTAAAAGCTGAGAATGCTTTAGAAATTGCTTAATAAAATACTTGGGTTAACTGCCTGTGGGCGTGAGCTTGCGGAGGGAAATAAGAGTATTTCTGGCAGCGAGTCAAGGTGACCTGATTGAGCTGCATTATAAATTAAATGACACCCCCATCCTTTAGTTCAAATACAAGTACACACCAGCCTCACCCACCCACAGGCTAGTGGTGGGCACTGGTGCCACGCTGCCCCAAGGAGGAGGCTCCTCTGCAGGCACCGGCTAACCGGGAGCGTGGCCTTCTGTCTCCCGTGTCTCACTGGAGTGAGGCAACTGCATCTGTGCTCCCACCGCCCTCTTCACACCAAATGGCACACCCCTTTTCCCCTGAGGCTCACACGGCAGAACCCTCTCCGTGGACCACACTCCCTGGGAACCTCCCAGCCTGGACCACAGCTACCGTGGGCACCCGCGGAGCATCAGGGCGGCCGTGCTAATGGTGAGTGATGGCAGGTCAAGCGCTAACTAGGGAACAGGCGAGTTTAAAGCATCTTCACAGACGGACGATTAATATTTCATTTAGATAACCAAAAGGAGAAAGGCCCTGGTAGAAGACACACTAAATAAAAATCAAAGGGATCACTTTTCTCTCAACAGACACGTTCACAACCGCTCTTGTGAAATGGCAGAGCAGATGAAACATGCCAGGTCTGCACCGGGGGAGGGGGCGGTCACAGGGACCCGGAGTGGTTAGGAAGCCTGCTCCTGGTATCCTGGGTCTCTTCTCCAGCTAGTGCTGGATTATAACTGCGTGTGGATTCAGCTCATCCAGTGGTAGTAGGCACCGGCGGAACGTCCCCTACAGGTCAGATGTTCCGACCGTCACAAGACACACGTGCAGTGATAAGCCTTACACACCATCACCCTGTGAGTCTCAGCTTCATAGTACTTGCTGCTACTTACTGGGCACCTCGATGGAGCACCTGCGAACTCACTCATCCTGTTAGGATTTCCATTCAGTTTAGCATGAGTCACCGAAACAGTTACCTGTACAATGCAGTGCTGTGCTGAGTCTTCTGCATTATTGTTGTTCAGTCGCTAAGTCATATCCGACTCTTTGCAACCCCATGGGCTGCAGCACACCAGGCTTCCCTGTCCATCACCAGCTCCCAGAGCTTGCTCAAACTCATGTCCATTCAGTTGGTGATGCCATCCAACTGTCTCATCCTCTGCCACCCCCTTCTCCTCCCACCTTCAATCTTTCCCAGCATCAGGGTCTTTTCCAATGAGTCAGACCTTCAGGTCAAAGGATTAGAGCTTCAGCTTCAGCATCAGTCCTTCCAATGAATATTCAGAATTGATTTCCTTTAGGATGGATTGGTTGGATCTCCTTGCTGTCCAAGGGACTCTCAAGAGTCTTCTCCAGCACCACAGTTCAAAAACATCAATTCTTCAGTGCCCAGTCTTCCTCATGGTCCAATTCTCACATTCATACATGACTGCTGGGAAAAAACCATAGCTTTGAATATACAGGCCTTTGACTATATGGACTTTTGTCGGCAAAGTAATGTCTCTGCTTTCTAATATGCTGTTTAGATTTGTCATAGCTTTTCTTCCAAGGACCAAGCGTCTTTTAATTTCTTGTAAGCCAGCTTTTTCACTCTCCTTTTCCACCCTCATCAAGTGAAGAAAGTCCCTCTTCACTTTCTGCCATTAGAGTGGTATCATCTGCATAGAAATGATCCTATTAGTCTACAAACTCTTCCTGCGGTGGGCTGAAGGGTTTCCTCCCAAAATTCAGGTCTACCTGGGACATCAGATATGACCTTTCTTGGAAATAAGACCATCGCAGATGAACTCAAGTGATGATGAAGTCCTACTTGATCAGGACTGAGATCCTCATAAGAAGGGATGAGGGGCCAGGAGACACACAGGGAGAGGGCAGAGCTTGGGGCAATGCAGCCACCAACTGCGGACCCCCAAGAACCACTCGGAGCTGGGAGAGGCCTGGACTGCCCCCAGGGTCCCTGGAGGAACCAGCCCCGAGGACTCCTGGATCTCAGAGTCCAGCCTCCAGCCTGGGAGACAGAACATTCCAGTTGCGGGGACTAGGTCACGGAAGCTCCAGGGACTTAACCGCACAGGATGTGGGGTCCACCTGTCCATCGGCGGGCTTGGGAACCGCCCCCTGCCTGCACTCGGCTGTGACATGCCACATCTCACAGCACAGTCAGCTTGCAGCCACATCTGACGACAGCAGGCTATGCAGGGCCTGGGTCTGACTTCCCGTCCTTGAGACCAGGAAGGAAGGGGTCTTCATCCCCCAGGCCCCCCATGCTCTGGCTCAGCCCCTCATAACCTGCCACCCTTCCCTGCTGGCTTCCTGTCCTCTCTCCTGCTTCTGGAAGGGGCGTGCCCTCTGTGTGTAACTGGAACCAGGTGTAGCTGGGAGCTTTCTGGAAGGTTCTCAGGTGGCATGAGTGGGACAAGGTCTGAGTCCAATCAACCGAGAACTGGCAGACAAGAGGCACCTGAGACAAGTTTGTGGAGGAGTCGGGAAATTGGGGTGACAAGTGGAAACAGCTCAGCGGAATCTCAGTCCACCCAGAGGGGAAGCGTGTCAGGCACAAGGTAAGGACGGGCACCCCCACACCTGCAGCCAGTTGCCCAGCTACAAAACCGTCTCTCGGAAACCGCCGGTGTTAATAATGTTCGTGTTTTCCAGAATCACTTTCTTGGTGGCTCCTTCTAGCATCATTAAATAGGGCTCTTCTGGGAAAATGTGACTATCTTCAATTCTTCCAAAGGGGGTGGAGGAAGAGGTGTGTGTCCACTTTAATCTTAAAGGAAAAATCTTAACTCCTTCCTTCCGCCCCCAAATTCACCACTGGAGTGACACAGTGTGGGAGGCGAGTGGACTCGGGCTGAGAGCCCAACCTCCCCACCTGAATCTCTGCCCTCAAAGGACCATCCCAGGGTCTCAGCTTCGTGATCAGGGTGGCTGTTGGCTCCCGGAGGATTAAGGATGGCTGGCATCAACGGATGCTTTATACCCAGGGCTTCACACGCACCATGCCCCTCAGTCACCACAGACCAGGAGACGGCAACTTTTCCTCCCTGCAGCGAGAGAGCCAGGCTCCTTGCCCATCACCACACAGCCAGCTGGGCCAGAACAGCCCTTTCCCATGCTGTGCACCCGACCACTGCTCCAGGAGGCCCTGATTCCCACGCAGGGGACGTTACCTGCCAACCTGCTACATACACTCCAACCACCAACCAGAAAGAAAGCTGGACTTGGGCAGAGAAAGGGAGGGAGCAGGGGCCCCTTCTCCAGCCCACACAGGGCACTCCTTTCAGTCCACGCTAGGAGAGTCCTCTCCAGATGAGGAAGGTGAGGTCTGGGCTCTCTTTGCTGTTCAGGAGTTCTAGTGTGGCCCATAATGGTCCCCAGAGGCTCCTACAAACAAGAATATTTGGTGGGACTGCAAGTGATTTCCGAGCAAGTGCAAGGAAAGAAAGAATCTAGAGTAGAAAGAAACTTGAACAGTCCCTGAGGCTACAGATCATGACTGCATCCCATCTCCAAAGAGGCAAGGTGTTCACTGGAGCAATTCAGTGATGCTGAGCAGGCCTGACCTCTCCCAGGATTCCTGAGGAGATAGGGTATGAAAGGGAAAGTCACACATCTGGGGTTACCCTCAAATCCATCATGCCTGGCTATCTGTCCATCAACCATGCATCATCCATCCATCCATGATCTATCCATCCATCCTTCCATCTATTCATTATCCATTCATCATCCATCCATCTGTTATCCATCCATCCATGCATCCACCATCTATCCATCCATAATCCATCCATCCATCCATCCATCCATCATCCATCCATCCATCATCCATCCATCCATCATCCATCCATCCATTCATCCACTCACCCATCCACCCATCCATCATTCATCCACCCATCTATCCATCTACCATCCATCCATTCATCATCATCCACCCACCCACCCATCCCTAACCCTAACCCTTCTCGGAGCTTCCACATAAAGGTCCAGCCAGTGGCACCTTGACCTTGCCTAGTGGGGGAACTGGAGCAAGACCCAGATGACCGTGAGGTGATGAATGGGTGCTGTGTGAAGTGGGGAGCATGGGGTGATGGGCCAAGGCAGCAACAGGAAAGTAACGTGGATCCCATCCTTTCAAGGCAGTGAGTCACATGGGGAAGGTATCGCCTCCATCTTCTAAGACTTGGTCGTGTGCAACTCATCCCCATTCTCTCCCCTGAATTGACCTTTGCTGCCACTTCCTCAAGAAATGCACCTCTCCTCTCTCTGCCTGACTCCACTGCGCCATCAGTGGTCTGGACCCGTTCTGTCCTTCCGCAAGTAGCTGAGAGGATGGGCTCTTACCTGTGGACCCCCCAGGAAGAAACTCAGCCCCTGAGAAAGAGACAAAGGCCTAAGGAGCCCTGCAGGGATGCCGGAGGAAACCAAGGTGTGGATAAAGACGGCAGCCCTGTGGGAGACCAAGAAGGGCCAGGAAAGGAGAGAGAGGCAGAGCAGGGCAGGAGGGGCAGGCACCTAGAAAACCAGAGGGGATTTCCAGACAGGGAGAGCGAGGAGGGCAAATGGTGCAAACCGATACTGAAAGTCAGACCTGGACAATCCTCTGTTGGCTTTGGTGAATAGGAAGTTGGGATGACCTCTGTCAAGTTTTCAGCTGATCTGTGGGTGTGGAACTTTGGGGTGAAGATGGGAAGCGTGGGAATAAGAAGCTACTCATGGAGGAGAGAACCGTGCAGGCAACAGTGGCCAGTGGAGAGTGGACACAGGCGTGCGTGGGCGTCTGCACGTGCGTGCGTGTGTGCAAGTTTACTTCGCACACGAGGGAGACACAGTTAATAGTTGCACACGTGTGTCTGCTGAAAGAAGAAGCTACCAGAGAAAAGAAAGAAGGGAAACATGGCAAGAGTTAAGAAAGAGGAAGTCTTGGCATGGGTCCAGGCCTGGAAGTAGGGGCTCCACCAAGACCGAAGCCGAAGCCGTAAAAGTTAAAAACCTGATTCCGGTCCAGGGAGGTCCCCCACAGGGAGCCGCCAGCACGGGGGAGGAGGGAGCCGGAGCTCAAGGCTGGACCTGCTGGTGGGGCTGGAGGCTGCCGGGGAGGGAGCCCAGAGGCCTAGGGGTGGGGCTCAGGTCTGAACCCTGCAATCGTGGGGAGGCCACCACAAGTTTGAAACAGCTGGGAGACGCCATCAAGGTCAAAGACCGTTCAGACCGTGGTGGAGAAGCCCTGGGGGTGGGGAGGCATGGACTCTAGGAGGACAGTCTTGGGTGGGTGCGGGGATCCCAGTAGGAGGTGGGGTGGACCGAGGAGGCCCCGGAGGGGGAAAGAAGTAAGCTGTCTGAGCTGCACTTGGAGCTGAATCTGCAGGATCAGAGGTGGGCTGGACATGGAGGAGGTGGGGAGGGAAAGAGAGACAAGGTAAGCTTAGGGTCCTGCCCGTCTGGGATCCTTCCTCAGGGCAGGGACCGAGACCCCTGAGCTTACACACCTGGGCGGGGCAGTGGGCTGTCTCCTCCGGGACCCAGGAGACAGTGGCTTAGGAGAGTCATTGTGTAGACCGGCCCCGCAACACCCCCCCACCCCCCCACACCCCCAACCCCCCGCCACCAGTGCACACTCTGGGAGCTCGCAGACCCCCAGCAGCGAAAGGCGCCCACACCAGGGGATGAGTCCCCAGGCTCGGCCCGGCCGCCCGCTGGAGCGCAGGACGCTGCCCGCACACGCTTCAGGTCCTGCCTCTAGGCAGAAGCCCCTGGACCCGGGACCCAGGGAGCCCCTTCATTTGCGGATGCAGATGGGCACGGAGATAAGCCGCAGTGGGAGAAGGAGACCTGTTTTCTGACGATGTAGTACAGAAGCCGGTACAGAGGGTTCTAGGAAGAGGTGTCAGGGAGGGCCCCCGGGCAGCACACCTGCGCGGCCCTCCCTATCAGGCAGGGCCGGGCCCACCCACTTGCCTGGGTCCCTTCCAGACTCCGGCGGGAACTGCCTGAGTCCCTGCCCCCGCAGCCCCGCCTTTGGTCCCAGCGCTGAGCTCAAGCCTTCTGTTAAGCCTGCGATGTAAGCGCACCCCTCCAGGTAGCCAGCGGCCACGGCCCCTGGGACCCCCCTGCCTCCATCCCTCAGCTCTGCGGGGCTCAGCATCCCCGACCGGGATGTGTCTGAAGCCCCCTATCCTGCGGCAACCTGCAGCATTGTCTTCTTAGCATTAAATGGGAGGCTTTGAGGAGAGAAGTGCCGGGGCTTGCCCATCAGTGAGGTTCTGGGATGTCTGGCCGTTGTGGTGGGAAGTAAGCTTCCTCCACTCACGGGTAGTACAGTTCAGCGTTTCGTATAAAGCCCAGGACACAGGAAAGTGGTTTGAAGACTTAAACGTAAGTGGTATAAACTCCACGTACAAATAAGGCAGTGAAAACCGAGCCCGAGAAGATGATCTTTGAGAGCTCCGGCGGGAAAGGTGAAACAGGCTGCACTGTAAAAAGCCTCGCAGGCCTGCTGAACGCTGCGTCTCGTGGAGCGCTCCGCGCGGCAGCTCAGCCTGGCGGAGGAGCCTGCCGCAAGGGTGTGGCGGCTTCCCATTCGAGGCTGCTTGTAATTGCATGAACACATGAACCTTTAGCAGATGAACAGCGCCAGGCCCCCGGGCACTGCTCTCCAGAGAGGAAGCCTGGACCCACGTCCAGCCGCTCACCCATTTCTGTCCGGTGATGTCATCGCTAGCTCACCTAACACCTCAATTAAACCAAACAGGCAGCACTGCCAACCGACGGGCGTCTTGTAAGAGCTTCCTAATGACAACACGTTTGGAAATGATTAATGTAGGGACAGGTGTACACGTTTGAGTCAGTGCTTAATTGAAATGATTTTAATTTATGGGGAGGAGAAAATGCTACAGGCCAAGAGGACAACGCCTACCATTCAAAATCTACTCACCTCAGAGTATCTAGGGGATGGAATATGTGTGTGGTGTTTGTGTGTGTGTGCGTGTCTGGTGTGTGGAGTATGTGTGTATGTTTTGTGTTTGTGTGTGTCTGGGGTGTGGAGCATGTGTGTGTGTGATGTTGTGTTTGGGGTGAGAATATGTGTATGTGATATTTGTGTGTATGTGTCTGGGGTGTAGAGTATATGTGTGTGATGTCTGTGCATGTGTGTATGTGCATGTCTGGAGTATGGAGAGTGTGTGTATGTTTGTGTGTGTGTGTATGTCTTGGGTGTGGACTCTGTGTGTGTGTGTTGTATATCTGGGGTATGGAGTATGTGTGTGTGTGATGTTGTGTGTTTGGTGTGTGAAGTGTGTGCGTGTATGATATCTGTATGTGCATGTCTGCGGTGTGGAGTCTGTGTGTGTGTGTGTGATGTTTGTGTGTCCGGGGTGCAGAGTGTGTGTGTGTGTGTGTGATGTTTGTGTGTGTGTTTGTATCTAGGGGATGGAATGTGTGTGTGATGTTTGTGTGTGTGTGCATGTCCAGGGTGTGGAGTATGTGTGTATGTTTTGTGTTTGTGTGTGTCTGGAGTGTGGAGTGAGTGTGTGTGTGTGGTGTCTGTTTAAGGGAAGAAAATGCTGCTCACCTGTGAGAGCTGCCCCTGCGCACGCGGGTGGACCAGGGGTAGCTGACGTTGACCGTGTTGAACAGAGGCCACATGAGAGCCGTTTGCAAGGAAATCAGTGTCATCTGTTCCTGGGGGGTGTTGTTCTGCTCTCACAGAACTAGAAATAGCTCCTATGGGTGGGGCTGCGGGTTTTTTCCCTGAAAAAATGAACTTTCCACATAAGAAAGACCAGGAGGAGGGACATAGAGACCTCACGATAAACTTCCTCGCTATAAAGTCCGTGATGGGATGACAGCGTGAGAGCGTGAGACAGAAATCCAGAGAGGTGGGGGGACCCTTGCGCCCCCCGAGCAGCTGTCTCAGGACAGGGAGCCGGGCTGGGGCCCTCAGCCAGCAGGCCCCTCAGACAGTCAGAGCCCTCGCTGCTCAGCGGTGAGCGGCGCACTCTGGGTGAGGAGTCAAGAGGGTACCATTTCTTCCTCGAGTGATGTCCCTACTTAAAAATCAGCAAGTCTTACAGGGAAGGGTTTGCCAGCAGGGACTCCTGCCTGGCTGAGGTCCCGCCATCAGGGGGTTGGGGGTAGGGGAAGGACACGTGAGGAGGGATGCTGGGCCCCGAGGAGATGACCCTGAGGCAGCAGCCCACAGCCCGCGGGAGCTCTGAAAGGCAGAGCCTCACAAGCACCCTCTTCAGACCCCCCCGCTCGCCCCCCACCCCCCCCACCAGCCCCCCACCCGCCCCCCGCCGACACAACCATATCTGCAAGGGACTTCCCTGGTGGCTCAGACGGTAAGGAGTATGCCTGTAACATGGGAGACCCCGGTTCAATCCCTGGGTTGGGAAGATGCCCTGCAGAAGGAAATGGCAACCCACTCCAGTTACTCTTGCCCGGAAAATCCAGTGGATGGAGGAGCCTGGTGGGCTACAGTCCATGGGGTCGCAAAGAGTCGGCCACGGCTGAGTGACTTCACTTCTTCATGTGATCATAACAGTCAGAGGTCACGGGAGTAAGGAAGAGAAATGGTTTTCAGTACGTGGCCCTAAAACTTAAACTTCACTTGATTTAGATAACTTCAGGTCTTAGAGTTTCCAGACCATAAAGGGAATCACTTGCATTCAAGCCAAAATGTTTCTTAGTTTTCCCTCTAAAACCACTTTCCTGTTCAGCAGTAACTGTGATGTGATGAATGTGACTGAGAGGGAGGGGCGAATACAGTTTCAGTCTTAATTATGGTTCCTGGAGTATTTTTAATTAAGGAAAAGGTAGCATAGTTAACAAAGTGGCCAATTATCTGAAAATGCAGCATGACTCTCCTGTATTCCTATGTTAATGATGTAATGCTCACACTCACATTCCTGACTTCCCTCATAGCTCAGTTGGTAAATAATCCACCTGTGATACAGGAGACCCCGGTTCTATTTGTGGGTTGGGAAGATCCGCTGGAGAAGGGAATGGCAGCCCACTCCAGTATTCTGGCCTGGAGAATTCCATGGACTGTACAGTCCACGTGGTTGCAAAGAGTTGGACACGACTGAGCGACTTTCACTTCACTCACACTCACAAAATGAATAAATTTAGCTGCATGTTCTGATTCACATAGAAGCTTTTATTCTAAATCCTAGGGTACAAATGTCTATATTCTTTCAACAGAAATAGTTGGCAAAAGAGAAACCTAGGGTGAAAATATAGTGCCCCAAAAAGCTTTCCCTTCAGGTTAGATTTTTTTAAGTTAGATGATAGCCGTTGTTCAGTCATGTCCAACTCTTTGCGACCCCATGGACTGCAGCACGCCAGGCCTCCCTGTCCATCACCAACTCCCAGAGCTTGCTCAAACTCACGTCCAATTGAGTCACTGATGCCATCCAACCATCTCATCCTCTGTCGTCCACTTCTCATCCCACCTTCAATCTTTCCCAGCATCAGAGTCTTCTCCAGTGAGTTGGCTTTTCTCATCAGGTGGCCAAAGTATTGGAGCTTCAGCATCAGTCCTTCCAATGAATATTCAGGATTCATTTCCTTTAGGATGGACTGGTTTGATCTCCTTGCTGTCCAAGGGCGTCTCAAGAATCTTCTCCAGAATCACAGTTAAGTTAGATGATAAAGAGGTACATTATTCAAGTAATATCTATTTTTTGTATGTGCGTGCTAAGTCTATTCAGTCGTGTCTAACTCTTTGTGACTCCATGAACTGTAGCCTGCCACACTCCTCTGTCCATGGGATTCTGCAGGCAAGAATACTGGAGTGGGTAGCCATTCTCTTCTCCAGGGGATCTTCCTGACCCAGAGATTGAATCCGGGTCTCCTGTATAACAGGCAGATTCTCTACTGTCTGAGCCACCAGAGAAGTCCATAAACATTCTATGGTGGATGCTAATAATTTATAATAAACATAAAAGTTAATCTTATCTTTACTCAAATAACTTTGTCTTCATTTCTGATTATTTTTATATTAAATTCCTAGCTGTTCAGTCCTTACTTAGGGCACAAAGGATATTTTCTAGAAAAATGTTGTCAATTTTTACTTTTATCAGTCTTCTAAAAATAATAGAAACTAATACACCTTTCTTGGATATTTGTCCCTATTTTGAGAGTCTTTATTCAATCGTCAATCTTGCCAACACTTAATTTCTTTTTCATGTGCCAGTGTGAAAGAAAAAATTGGCCCAATATTTTCATGATTATTGTTTATATGCATCTTTCATTATATTGGTTTCTTAAAATTATTCTCATTTATCTGTAAAATGTCATTACATATTTAGACTATTAGTCACAAATAAGTGTGTTTCAAACACCGTTTTCCCAGTTTGCTGTTTCCTTTTGCTTTTGCTATGATAGTTTTAGGTGTGAGGTATGTATTTTAGTGAATTTCAGAACAAGCTAAAAAATCAAGGGGATAATAGAATATATTTAAAAAAATAGAACAAACCAATGTTATAAAAGTTTAAAAACTGTGATAGAATTCAAGAAAGACTAAGAAAAAAGGAAGAAATCATTTTTGAAAAGAGGATTAAACTACAAGTAGCACAAGGTTCGTAAACATAGTGGCTAAAAGGAGACAGAAGCAGCAATGAGGAAATATCAACAATAAGCAACTTCTAAAGGATGTGAAGGTGCCGGGGATTGGGGTTGGCCAGTCTAACATGATCATTAAGGAGCTCTCAAAGAAATGTGACAGAACAAACACTAAATCTTATCATCTGCGAAAAGTTTTGGAAATTAAAAAAAGAAAACCCTCTCTACTGGTATTTAAATCGTGCACTTGTGGGAAACAGGAAGCAAATCCTGATGATCAGCAATGAAATATTTTAATGCAAAGCCACTGGACTCTCTAGGAACAAATAGTAACACGAAATTCTTTAGAAATACAAATCACTTATAAAGAAAATCAGAGTGTTATGAGAATTTCTGACAACAATGTTTTATGCCAGAAAATACTAGCACGTTTTAGATATGCAAAGGAAAGAAGTGAGCTCAGGACTTTACATTCGCTCAGCTGATGCTTAAATACAAAAGGCATTTTTAAATTGGTTACTGGCATGCAAGAATTCAGAGTGAACTATTCTCTTGAGCATTGAAGACACTCAAAAATCAGTTTCAGAAAGCCAATGTTGTGCAAGGCAGTCTCTATATATTTGTGATTATTAAAAGTGTATCCAACTGCAGAAGAAAGAAAAATGATGACTATCATCCAGACTGCAATGTGTAACGGCTGCATGCTCTGAAAATGTAGACAAATCACAACCATTAAAATTGAGGTGTGACGAGGAGATCATATGAAAAGTAGAATAAGCTTGTCATTGCCTTAAATATATTAATGAGAGAAAAAAAGGATATTGCTTCATATCAGTTGCTAGAAAGATTACGAGCATAGAGGGGTGAGGGAGACTTTATAATTAATTCAATTATTATTTCTCATAGCAAAAAACAAAAAAGGAATGACATGACATGACATTTGGTCATGAGAGTTGGTATAACGACAATTAGAACACAAACATAAATCAAATGCAAATTCAAAATTCAAAATATTCAAAACATAATCCAAAAAGAGAGAGAAAGACACGGCAAAGCCTGTGGGCCGTTCAGTGAGTAACTGTGTGCAAGGCCGTGTGCCGGCAACAGCAGAGCAGTGAGTAACTGTGTGCAAGGCCGTGTGCCGGTAACAGCAGAGCATTTTACTAGTAACAGGACTGAAACCAAGTTCATTCCTTAGGTCTGTATCTATCAGCCTAATTCATGTCTATCAAAAATGTTTTTTCAAATAAAGTAACAAAGCCAAATCCAATACTATGTTTTATATTTATCAAAAGATATACTTAAACACTCAGAAAGATTACAAAGAAAATGGACAAGGATATATCAGACAAACACACGCAGAAATAGAAAGTAGTAGATACACTTTTTTATTTGAAGAAAAAAAAAGTCATTTCACACTAATAAAGACTGCAAGCACAAGAGAGATATAATAGCAATTAATATTTAAGGCCTCAGTAACAACTTTTACAAAGCAAAAACTAGGGAAGATTCAGAAAGAAAATAAAGCGCATGAAGATACTAGGAGTTAATGCATTTTTATTCATTTAGAAGACATGACGTGAACAAAATGTGGATAGTAACATAAAATCTTTAAATAATAGACTCAATAGGAAAATCTAATGAGCACATACTGATCCCCAATCTCCAAGAGCCGAGAAGGAAATTCCTCTGTGAGATGATGAGCATCATTTACAAAATATCTCAGAACAAAGAAAAAGCTAAGAAATTTCAAAGTACAGTAAAAGATGAAATAAGAATTCTCTGATCATAACACGTTAAAAATAACATGAAACCTTTTAAAACTTTAAGAAAGCATGTTCTTCTACTTTTGCATACAAAAACAATCACAAAATGAATATGGATCAAAAGAAAATTTGAAAAGACAAAATCTTTTAAAAACACAAATATTATAATCGGTAGGGCACAGCTCGGAAAAGGCAATGGCACCCCACTCCGGTACTCTTGCCTGGAAAATCCTATGGATGGAGGAGCCTGGTGGGCTGCAGTCCATGGGGTCACTAAGAGTCAGGCACGACTGAGCGACTTCACTTTCACTTTTCACTTTCACGCATTGGAGAAGGAAATGGCAACCCACTCCAGTGTTCTTGCCTGGAGAATCCCAGGGACGGTGGAGCCCGTTGGGCTGCCGGTCTATGGGGTCGCACAGAGTCGGACATGACTGAAGCGACTTAGCAGCAGCAGCAGCAGCAGGGCACAGCTAAACTAACCATCAGATAAAAGAGTAAAATAAATAATAGTATCAATAAACATTGCGAAGTAAGGGTGACTTAATGAAGGACCTAATTGAAAAAGCAAGAGAAAGAATTTGAAAGTAAATTAAAAGAAGATCATACCAAAGAATAAGGACGGGATGTATAAGCAAATGGGTTAGTGAATTTAAAACAAGTAGAACAAGGACTTCCTGGTGGGCCAGTGATTAAGACTCTGTTTCCACTGTAGGCGCCTGGGTTCAATCCCTGGATATGGAAGTAAGATCCCACATGACTTGAAGAGGCCAAAAATAGTAATAATAATGGCAAAATAGGTAGAACAGTTAAATCTATAAATTGGTTTGTTAAAAAATCAAAAAATTACCTAACTTACTCAAGAAAAAGTAGAGGGAGATCACTAAGACCCAAAATTCAAAGTTAAAGGGAAGACAAGACATCCAAAATGGCAATTAAAAAAGTGCACAGGAAGCCATCTGAAAAGTAAGCAAAAGTTGTGACACCCAGTAAGTGATATGAAATCACTACTTACAGATGTCAGTTTCAACAGAGATGCAAAGTCTAATGGGACACTAGCTGAGACAGACAATAAGCTGACGCAAAAGCAACTGCACATTCTGATTCCTCAGGTGACATTTACCAAACCTTTAAAGATTCTATGATCCCAATAATTTCAGACCATAGGGAAAGAAGAAAAGCTTACAATTTCATCTTATGAAGAATAGCACTGATCTAAAATATGACAAAGTTAGTTAACTAACGGAGAAGGCAATGGCACCCCACTCCAGTACTCTTGCCTGGAAACTCCCATGGACAGAGGAGCCCGGTGGGCTGCAGTCCATGGGGTTGCAAAGAGTCGGACATGACTGAGCGACTTCACTTTCACTTTTTAACTTTCCTGCATTGGAGAAGGCAATGGCAACCCACTCCAGTGTTCTTGCCTGGAGAATCCCAGGGACGGGGGAGCCTGGTGGGCTGCCGTCCATGGGGTCACACAGAGTCGGACACGACTGAAGCGACTTAGCTTAGCTTAGTTAACTAAACAATCAAGGAAAAATTACTGAGCAATCTAATTTATGTATATTAATGCAAAATCTTTAAAGGAGAGTTGGTTGCTTTTCTATTTCTCATCAATAAACAGTGGGGTTTGAAATTAAAAACATAATACTATTTACATTATCAGCCCTCAAAATGAAATACTTAGATATAAATCTAATTCATCTAACGTTAAATATTACTGTTGTTGCTCAGTAGCAACTCATTGTGATCGACTCTTTGTGACCCCATGGACTACAGCATGCCAGGCTTCCCTGCTCTTCACCATTTCCTGGAGCTTTCTCAAACTCATGTGCATTGAGTCAGTGATGCCATCCAACCATCTGATCCTCTGTCGTCCCCTTCTTTTCCTGCTCTCAATCTTTCCCAGCATCAGGGTCTTTTCCAATGAGTTGACTCTTCACATCAGGTGGCCAAAGAATTGAAGTTTCAGCTTCAACATCAGTCCTTGCAATGAATATTCAGGACTTATTTCCTTTAGGATGGACTGGTTTGATCTCCTTGCAATCCAAGGGACTCTCAAAAGTCTTCTCCAGCACCACAATTTGAAATGTTAGGTATAAATCTAACAAAATATATATAAGATCTATATGAGAAAAAAATGCAAAATTTTAATGAATTAAATCACAGAACTTAACAATGAAGAAATATTCCACATGGTGGACAGAGAGACTCAACATTGTCAGCTGTCAGTTCTTCCCAAATTGACCTGTGGTTTAAGTGCTATCTCAGCCAAAATCCAGGCAAATTTTTTTGTGTATGCCAAAAAAAAAAAAGAGAGAGAGAGAGAGAAAGAGAGAGAGATTCTAAAGTTTATATGGAGTGGAAAAAAATCCAGTTTGGCCAACGTAATACTGAAGAACAATTTTGTAGGACTGATGTTATAGGACTTCAAGAGTTACTATAAAACTATAGTAGTCAAGAGAACATGAAGAACAGACAAATACATGAATAGTACAAAATAAGGAGCCCAGAAACACACTCATATAGAGTCCACTAGTTTTTGATGGAGAAGTAAAGTCAATGCAATAGAGCCAAGATTATCTTTTAACACATGGCATTGTAACAACTGAACTCCACATGCAAAAGAAAAAGAATGCATCTAGATACAGATCTTACATCCTTCTTAAAAATTAACTCAAAACGGATCATAGACCTAAATGTGATATTCAAAATTATGAGACTCCTAAGAAGAGCACAGCATAGAAGAAGATAACATAGGAGAAATCCTAGATGACCTCGAGTATAGCAATTGATAAGCTGGACTTCATTAAAATTAAAAAAATAATTGTTCTGCAAAAGACAATGTCAAGATAAATAGACAATAAGCCAGAGACTGGAGGAAAATATCTGCTGAGGACACATCTGAAAAGGACTGTTCTACAGTGTATACAAAGAACACTTAAAACTCAACAATAACAAATAATTTGGCTAAAAAATGAGAAAAAGCCTTCAAGAGACACCTCACCTAAGAAGATATGCAAGTGAAAATAAGCATATGAAAAGATGCCCCACTTCATATATCATAAAAAGGTATGAATTAATGCAGCAATGAGATGCAACAGCCTCTCAGAATGGCCAAAATCTGAGACACTGCCGGCAAACGCTGGTGAGGGTGTGGAGAAAGAAGAGGTCGTTTATTTCTGGGGAGGGTGCAAAATGGTACAGCCACTGGATAAAATAGTTTGGCAGTTTCTTACAAAACTGAACATGCTCTTAAGACCCAGCAGTCTCATTTCTGGGCATTGACCCAAAGGAGTTGAAAACTTATGTACAGACAGAATTTTGCATACAGATGTTTATATCAACTTTTTTCATAGCTGACAAAATTTGGAAGCAACAAAGATACCTTTCAGTCAGTGAGTGGATAAATAAACTACGGTCTGTCCACATCCAATGCAATGAAATATTACACAGTGCTTGAAAGCAGTGAGCCACTGAGCCACGAAAAGACTCCAGAATAGTAAATGCTTATTACTGAGTGACAGAAGCCAACCTGAAAAGGATACACAGTGTATGAATCCAACTGTGTCATATTCTGGAAAAGACAACCCTACGCAGACATACGAAAAAGATAATGGTTCCAGAGAAGCAGAGAGGGGTGAGTAGGCAGAACGCAGACTTAGGCCACGCGTGTGAAGGTGCTCAGTCGTGTCTGACTCTTTGCGACCCCATGGACTGCTGCCCCCCAGGGGATTCTCCAAGCGAGGATACCGGAGGGGGTTGCCAGGCCCTCCTGCAGGGGACCTTCCCCGCCCAGGGATCCTGCCTCCCGTCTCCTGCGCTGGCAGGCAGGTTCTTCCCACTAGTGCCGCCGGGGAGCCCGCGTGACACTGTGACGGTGAGCACACATCACTACGAGCGTGTCCAAGCCCATAGAGTGTGCACCGCCAGGAGGGAGCCTTAGTACAGTCTGTGCACTTCGGGTGTTTATGATACAGCAGTGCAGGCTCATCAGTTGTAATAAAAGTTCCACTCTGACGGGGAGCGAATGGTGGGACAGTCTAGGCGTGTGGGGGGGACAGAGAGCATACGGGAAACTTTTCCATGAACCTAAAAGTGTTCTAAAAAACTAAAGTCAAAAAACTCTTAAAAAGGTATTTAGAAAAGTGTAAAATACGTGTTAAGCAAGACATCATGGCCAATTTGGGAAATTGCAAAAAATGTAAGTGTGGTTCAATATTACTAGAATCATCAAGTAGAATTAACGGTCATCTTTAGAACAGAGAAAAGGAGACATAGGAATTCATCCCAATTCATACTAAAATACCCCAGAAAGGGATGGATGGGTAATTCCTAAACATTGTGAGACTTTTGCTGTGGAAGTCACATATAAAAGGGATGGATGGGTAATTCCTAAACATTGTGAGACTTTTGCTGTGGAAGTCACATGTAAAAGGGATGGATGGGTAATTCCTAAACATTGTGAGACTTTTGCTGTGGAAGTCACATATAAAAGGGATGGATGGGTAATTCCTAGACATTGTGAGACTTTTGCTGTGGAAGTCACATGTAAAAGGGATGGATGGGTAATTCCTAAACATTGTGAGACTTTTGCTGTGGAAGTCACATGTAAAAGGGATGGATGGGTAATTCCTAAACATTGTGAGACTTTTGCTGTGGAAGTCACATGTAAAAGGGATGGATGGGTAATTCCTAAACATTGTGAGACTTTTGCTGTGGAAGTCACATATAAGATGTGAAGCCCACTCTCCCTGCTACTATTTCATGTCGTGTTGTTAAGGAAAGAGAGCCAAGACAGCCAATGTCTGTGTCCATGTTTTGCCCAGATTTGGGGCAGCTCAACTAATTGTACACATACAGGGAATGATTCAAGCAGTCCAGCCAAGAGCTGTGTGGATTCTTGAGTTGCTGTCCCTTCCAGTGGGGATGCAATTTGCATTTTGAGTCCTTCCGAGTTAATGGCATCCTTAAAAAATAAAGCAAATGTCTTCTAAGGCATGTCAAATGATCTAGAATATCCACAGGATGTTCCTCATGATATCCAGAATGCAGAAACGGGAAAATGTAACATGTTCTCCAGAGAAAAGGCAATCAGGGAGGAGCAGCCATGTGATCCTGAGGTCACCATTAGCAGACTTGGGTTTTAATGTAGCCACTGCTCCTGCTCAAGGTTATAAAGGACAGCATGTTTGTAATGAATATAAAAACAGTGGGCTTCAGCAGAGAAATATAAACTAAAACAAAATTTAAAAAATATAAAAGTGTAAACTGAAAATGACAATGTCAGAATTTTTTAAAATCTCTGAATGGGCTTAACAATAGGAGATGACAGAAAACTCACCATTTTTTAAAAAAAGCAATAGAAATGATCAGATTTGAAGAATATAAAGAAAAAAGAGTGGAGGATATTAAGATTTTACAGTATAAAAAGGCTAATATACATGTGATTGGGATCTAAAAGTGGAAGGAGTAGAGGCGAAGGGAAAAGCAAATATTCAAAGACAAGAATTTCCCCAAATTTGGTGGAAGAAATACACTAACAGGTTCATTAAGCTCGGTGGACCCCGGCAAAATGAATACAAAGGGAAGCGTCCCCAGGCATGTTATAGGCCATCTGGTGTAAACTAAAGTGGAAGTCGCCCAGTCGTGTCCAACTCACTGTGACCCCGTAGCCTATACAGTCCATGGAAGTCTCCAGGCCAGAACACTGGAGTGGGTAGCCTTTCCCATTTCCAGGGGATCTTCCCAACCCAGGGATTGAAGCCAGGTCTCCGGTATCGCAGGTGGATTCTTTACCAGCTGAGCCACAAGAGGAGCCCAAGAATACTGGAGTGGGTAGCCTACCCCGTCTCCAGCAGATCTTCCTGACCCAGGAATTGAACCGGGGTCTCCTGCACTGCAGACAGATTCTTTACCAACTGAGCTATCAGGGAAGCCTGGTGTAAACTCAAAGTGAAGAGAAATTTCTAAAGCAGTCTGAGAAAAATGACACCTTGGAGAACTCATGGATCAAATGCAAATGCAGAAGCATCACAGATGATGGAGGTCTCAAGAGAGGAGGTTAATACCTGGAAGAGCTGGAATTTTAAAAATATAGGCTAACCCAGACTTCTGAACTCAATCAAAATCGTTCAAGAAGAAGGCAAAGTAAAGATACTCTTCAGATAAAAGAAAATGAACTCAAGTTGTCAGCCTCCCTTCATTACAAGAAATGCTAAATAAAGCTCTCCAAACTGAAGGAGAATGACATAAGATGGAAGCTCATTTCTTCAAGAAAAAAATAAAAGGAATTGGAAACATCAAGAGGAAAAAGGGAGGAGAAAGAACTTGAACCATCTTAAGAAAGTTTCATGTTCAGGAACCCAATCATTTTTGTTGCTGTTGTGTCTCTGTTTTCTTCTTCTCTTTGATGGCGTTCACGTCCTTGTCCGATTCACATTCTTGTGGCTTGTCGAGTCTCTCTTTGATAAGCCTGACACAGTGTTTGTCATTGGTCATGAACCTTCCTGTCCTTTGCCTTTTAAATCATCCGAAGGTGATGTTTTCTTTCTCTCTCTCTCTTGAAGCTACCAGATTCCTTTCACCTTCATCTCTCATCACTGATCTCTTGGTTCATAATTTGAAACTTCTTCATTCTCAGTGGGAGCATGAAAAAGACTCTGAATGCACACAACATGCTCTTCCTTAAGTAAAATTTTCATATATATATATACATATATATGTGTATATATATATATCACATTGTTTTCCTGCCAAATAGAAGCATATCTCGGCATGCATGATTACAGGTGTTTCTCTCTACAGGCCCCCTGGACACTGCTCGAATGATCTTCGTTCCTAACTGGGCAGCTGGGTGAAGTGATCCCAGCTTCCCTGCTCGGGGAGGCAACGACGTAAGGACGGAGTCTGGAGGGCTGGATAGAACCAAGCGCGCCTGCCTTGCTGGGCGTTGCCATCCGTGCTCACCGAGGCGGTCGCTGCAGGCACTGATGCTGCCTGGCTGGCTTCTTGTGTCTCAGTTTCTTGTGTAGCTACGTTTACCGAGGTCCTGCTCCTTGTGCTCTGAGAGCAAGCCCACCGGGTCAGGGAAGAGCCCTTCCAGGCTGCCAAAGCCTCAGCTGCTTAGGGGCAGTTTTCAGCCAGAAGAAACCCAGTCCTCGTGAGAATCCGCCTGGGTCACCTCTCTTTCCCGCGGAGCTTCCGGCACAGCTACTTCTGAATGCTATCCGTCTGTCCTCAGAGAAGCTGTGGGGCCTTTTTCTTCCCATTCCGGCACACGCATTTCAGAGAGTTTGGGAGTTCTGCCAAGAGGCAGGAGTGTGCTCTGTGAAGGACACATGTGGGGACCCAGGGCTTCTTTTAATCTAGGCCCATCTGCACTTTATATACAAGAAATTCATTAAACTTTCTGGCATTCTGATGATACCCTTTCCTGAATTCCTGCATTGAATCTATTTTTAGCCTCCTTTGATTATCACTGTTGGTTTTTGAGGCAGGGATGGTGGACATCTGGGCTTACATTTCTGCTTCTAAAAATGTGACTATTCAGCTCTTTAAAGACATTTCCTACACATCAAACAAGGAAACTTATGAACCTAATCCCAAACCAGTTTTTTTTTCTGTGTAAATCTGTATTGTGTTTCAAACTTATTAGTGGAAATGTATAAATATTACCAAGCAGAGCTTCCTTTTTCATACTTACAGCTGTCAACGATGTGTGAATTATTTAAATTTAAAATGAATTATTTAAACACACACACACGTTCTAGTATCTTGCTGGATGACTGGGTGATCTCCCTCCCCAGTAAAGAATCTAAAGACTCTTTTTGTCCTGTTCAAGGTGCAGTCTGATCTCAAGACCAGGACTGGGCATTCTGCCTTCTGTGTGCAGCTTCCCACATCCGACCTCTCCCTACTGTCCTTCTCCAATCTGACCCCGGCATGGACAGCTCAGGGCCATTTTGTCCCAAATGACAGAGCAGCACTGAGTGTCATTCCCAAAATAAATCGCGCCTTCCCTGACCTCGTGAACCTGCCTGCTTCATGGGGCGAGGTAGCCAATTTCCATGTGTTCTGGTTTCAGCTCCGGCATTAAAAGCAGATACATTCATTAGGCTTAATATGCATTTGTTTCTTTGTCTAGGAAGGGGCACACACACACACACACACTTACACACACACCCCTGTATCACAGGGGTGCTAGTGGTGAAGAACCCACCTGCCAATATAGGAGACATAAGACACACGGGTTCGATCCCTGGGTTGGGAAGATCCTCTGGAGGAGGGCATGGCGACCCACTCCAGTACTCTTGCCTGGAGAATCCCATGGTCAGAGGAGCCTGGTGGGCTATAGTCCATAAGGCTGCAAAGAGTCAGACACAACTAAACCAACTTCGCACACATACACAAGCCAGTAATTAATGAAACCCACAGTGGTTCTTAAAGCACTTACTTATTGAAAAATTATATAAATGCCATTTTAAAAACTTTGTTTCTATGCTTTAGAATTCCAGTTTATTTATTAGACATACTAGGAATTACTGGCAGCTATGGCAAGAGGAGTGTTTTATATCCAACTCCAGAAGTCACTTACCTTGGCAACCCCATCTCTAAACTGTCTAGTTCTAAGTCACTGGGAGAAGGCTGACTCAGGGCTAGGCACTCCCTACTTTTTCAGGCTCAAGGTCCTCTCTGGATTGGAGAAACCAGGAAGAACTGGAGCTGTTGTATTACACACCAAAAAGATCAGCTCAAAATTCACAAGGATAAATAAAACAAGGAAATAAGTCACATAAGCAAACCCATATCCAGAAGAAACTTTATTCTAGGGTTGGTGAAACCAAAAATCTACAATACCTTCTTATACAGTTCCTATCGAATCTACTCTGTGTTTAGTTTGGATTTTGTGGCTCATTTGTCTATACCCAAAGTTTTTCTCTAGGTTTTTCTTCATGAAGCCAAAGGCCTCCTTGCTAATAGTGTGGACTGATAAATGTTTCGTGTTTTAAATGTGTTCATTATTCTAATAGGAGCTGTGAGTGCCATGAAACTTGTGGAGAAGACAGATTATTTCCCGTGAGTTGGTGAATTTTAATGTCTGATGTTCTAATGTTAATCAGCCTTGCTTTTCTGGATAAAACTTACCAAAATGTCATTGATATTGTTGAATTAAACTTACCAACCCTTTACTAAGAAATTGTGTCTGGCTTTATGAGAAATATTGCCTTTTTGTATTTTTGCAAAGTCTTTTTCAGATTTTCCTGTTAGTCTCACTGAATGATTTAGAATAGACCTTTCATCTATTTCCTGAGAGTATTCGTATGAAGCTGGCACTATTTCTTCTCTAATTATCTACTTAAGCTTGTGTGTTAGTTGCTCAGTTGTGTCCGACTCTTTGTGACCCCGTGGACTGTAGCCCGCCAGGCTCCTCTGTCCGGGATTCTCCAGGCAAGAACACTGGAGTGGGTTTCCATGCCCTCCTCCAGGGGATCTTCCCCACCCAGGGATTGAACCTGAGTCTCCTGCTTTGTAGGCAGTTTCTTTGCCAGCTGAGCCACCAGGGAAGCCCAACCAGTGGCAGAATGTACATCTGGAGTGTTCTTGTTCTTTAATTAAAAATTAAACTTCTCTGATGGCTATAGGACTATTTATATTTTCTAGTTCCTCATGAGTCAGTTTTGATAACATATGCTTTTCTAGTAATTAGTCCATTTCCTCTGTATTATAACATTTACTGCCATGTGAGAAGAGACACTTAAACAGGCAGATATCATTTTATTGCATTTTGTCTTATTGTGCTTCACAGATAATGCAAATTTTTTTGACAAATTGAAGGGTTGTGACAACTCTGTTTCAAGCAAGTCTATTGACGTCACTTTCCAAAAAAAAAGACGTTTTGTTGTCTCACTTCAAGTCTCTGTGTCACGTTTCGGTGATCCTTACAAATTTCAGCCCCCTCACCAGCAGTATGACTAACACTGGCTGAAGGCTTCGGTGACGGTCAGCTTTCTTTTTTGGCGATAACCTAGTTTAGATTAGCGCTTGTACACTGTGCCTTAGGTCTGTGACGCTGATCCACACTTAATAAACTGCAGTGTAGTGTAAGCGTAGCCATTACACATGCACTAAGAAAGCAAAAAGCACTGTGGTTCTTTTTACTGTGACATTCATTTTATTGCAGCGATTTGGACTAAACTCGCAACATCTCCAAGCTCTACCGATACGCATCCTAGAAATGCCAAAGGCCATTCTACATCAGCCAAGGCTTCCCAGTTGCCACCAGTGGTAAAGCACCCACCTGCCAATGCAGGTAGACACAAGACTATTGGGCTGGATCTGTGGGTTGAGAAGATCCCCTGAAGGAGAACAAAGGGACCCACTCCAGAATTCTTGCCTGGAGAATCCCATGGACAGAGGAGCCTGGTGCACTGCAGTCCACCAGAGTCAGTCTCAGCCGAAACGACTGAGTGCGCACGCATGCCTCAGTGAGACTTTTAAATGTCTTGAGGACTTGCAGCTCCGAGCAGGCTTTCCTAAATCCCACTAGGAGATTATAAACTGTACTTTCAAATGACAAGCTTTGGACTTTGTTAATGTTCTCTATTAATTCTTTTTCTGTTTTCTAATTCTATTGATGTCTGCTCTATTATTCATTTCCCTTCTACTTGAACTACATTTAATTCACATTTTTTCCCCCTAGCTTCTCAAATTGGAAACATAGGTCAGTGATTTTAAGCTTTTCATCTTTGTTACTGTGAAAATATTTCACAATGAAAAACCATTTATGGAGGATTTTCAATAAAATTGTACAGAAACACACATGCATCCATGGATCATTTCAGCTCATACTGTGAACTGTGCTAATCCCAGATGCTAACATGTGCAACTTGCAGGAAACGTTCTCCTGATTTGAGGAAAATGCTGAGGCTGAGAGCCTCCATGCATTTTAAGCTGTACTGTCTGTGGTCTGTTCATCTGTCTGCATTTCAATGATGCCCTCTAATTCTTAGCCTGCAACATTCTACATCACTGGCAGTGTTGGCTGTCTGTCAACATGCAAACACTCAATCACTGGACAGAATTACTTACCCAGAGTAGAATGTGTTCTGTGTCAAAAGCTAACATTTAGGCAGCTATTTTGATAATTAGTTTTTGTTCTTGTTCAAGTAATGACATCAGAGTGCCCTGCATGGGGAGTTTCTAATAAAAAGTCTCACATTCTACTTGATCAAAATGCAGTTCTGTCTCTTATTAAGGTGATGAAAGTTAAAACATCACAGAGGTATTGATCTCTGACTAGGAAGGATCTGATAAATTGACAGTAAGGTAGCAGTAAAAATATTCACCATCTCTGACATTAATGCTGTCTATCTAATTATAGGTCATTTGAAAAAATGTAAAAGCCCACATATTCCTTCCATGAAAAATTGAAAAACCTATGTGCAACGCAGAAGATTTGGGGTAGTTATGTATGGATGTGAGAGTTGGACTACAAAGAAAGCTGAGCCCCGAAGAATTGATGCTTTTGAACTGTGGTGTTGGAGAAGACTCTTGAGAGTCCCTTGGACTGCAAGGAGATCAAACTAGTCAATCTGAAAGGAAATTAGACCTGAATATTCATTGGAAAGACTAATGCGGAAGTTGAAGCTCCAATACTTTGGCCACCTGATGCAAAGAATGGACTCATTGGAAAAGATCCTGATGCTGGGAAAGATTGAAGGCAGGGGGAGAAGGGGAGACAGAGGATGAGATGGTTGGATGGCATCACCACTCGATGGACATGAGTTTGAGTAAGCTCCGGGAGTTGGTGATGGACAGAGAGGCCCGGCATGCTGCAGTCTATGGGGTCACAAAGAATCGGACATGACTGAGCGACTGAACTGAACTGAGAAATGGGTAGGGAGGAGCTGAACTTCCCTGGCACCTGTTAATTCACAGTGTAAACTGGGGCCCTGCCTGGTTTCTTTTCTTGTATTCCTGGTGCATGGATGGAGAGGCATTCAACATGCATCCATCTGCCCCGTGCTCCCAGCTTCCAGATAATGAGCAAGCTACCACTCATAATTAGGGCCGGTTATTTTGTTTGCTTTTCCCCACTATCACATTAAAGTTATATTTTAAAATAAGAAGAAAGAGAGGGGCTTTCCTGGTATGTGGCAAGGTTGGGCTGATGTGGCGGTGAATTCACACGGCAATGATCGTATCCTTCTGGACCACTTTAAGGACACTTTACAGGTCAGCCCAAAACCTGCGCAGTTGGGCTCATGTGGGGAGGACGTGGCTGGAGCGTGAAAGGTCTTTGAAAAAAATAAACGTGCACATGAAGCACACACAAAATACTGCTGTTTCCTAATCTTTCTCTATAATGGTTTCCAGCGAGTGACCACTGATTTCTGTTCTGTAGCTTATGTGTGACCCTATCAATCTCTGCATAAAAATACCTGGTTTCAGGGAATTTCAGAATCCACCCAACGTACATTACTAATAAACAAGCCTCCATGCAGGAAACTGAATGCCCTAGACTCCAACAAGACTAAGTAAGTAAGTGAGTGTGCGCCCTGTTGCATCAGCCACGCCTAGTGTTCTGGTCGTTTCTGCTAAGTGTGCGCCCTGTTGCATCAGCCACGCCTAGTGTTCTGGTCGTTTCTGCTAAGTGTGCGCCCTGTTGCATCAGCCACGCCTAGTGTTCTGGTCGTTTCTGCTCCGTATAATCTGTGAACCTTGAAATGAACGCTTTGAAATCTCTTTATTAGAAGAGCTAAAGGTAGAAGTTTTCAGTGTCCACACTTCGGAGTCTTCCAGGATATCGGCATCTACACAGGAGTGTCCACAAATGCCTACCAGGGTTGCTAGTGCAAGAGGACCCACATATTCCACTGGCCCAGCCTGGAAACTTGTGCAAGTGAAGAGGGGATTTTCAGCACATAACGTAGGTGTCATTATGACCATCGGACCCCGAATTGTTCGTTCATAAGAACGCTTTACTCCATAAGCGCATACAGCACTCTTGCGTGCTGGGTCTGACTTTGACGGACGGAAACACTCGGGGCACAGCCTCTGGCGGTGGCATCTCCGTTGCCAGTTTTTGGGTGTTTGTTTGTTTTTGTCTTCCACTGTCAAAGCAGCTGGAGAGAGAGTCTCAGTGCCCTGGGTTGGCGTGTCTTATCTCTGCATCAGCAGCGGTAGCCCCCTGCCCAGCACGTCGTGCAGACAAGCCAGCGTCGCTGATGGTCAGCGTGGGCACCCGCCTGGAGTGAGGCCGTCACTTTCATATTGCCCCTTCATCCCTGCCTCCTCCTTCCAGCCTCCCTGTGAGCACCCGTGGCCTCTAATCCATCTGCCTGCTGTGGTTAGTGCCTGAGCCACAAACTTAGACCTCTGGAAACTGTCTCATATGCTCTGTTCTCAGAGAATAGAGGCCATGCCCTGAGAATTTTAGGTGCTACTCTCCAATCATCGGGGCTTCTCTGGTGGCTCAGATGCTAAAGAATCTGCCTGTGATACAGGAGACCACTGTTTAACCCCTGGGTCAGGAAGATGCCCTGGAGAAGGAAATGGCAACCCACTCCAGTATTCTTGCCTGGAGAATCTCATGGACAGAAAAGCCTGTCCATGTCCTCTGGAGGGCTACAGTCCATGGGGTCATAAAGACTCAGGCATGAGTGAGCGAATAAGCACACTGAGCATTCATTATTAGAGATGAAAATCAGGAGTATATAGTCTGAAAAGAGCTTCGGGGTGACATGACTGGAAGATCCATCCCAGGTACAGAAGGAGAGGGGTGAGGGTGAGAAAGGAGGAGGCGGTGTGACCCTCCACCAATCTGGCAGCCTCAGGAGAAGCCAGGCAGGAAGGGACTCAGCACTTGTCCGTTGGACTGGGCCTGGGTCTTCCCTCCCTGCTAAGCCTGCAGGGACTGCACGTGAGCCTCCTACCTCTTTCTGGGCGGGACCCGCTCTCCAGGCCCGGGATGCTCGTCCTGCAGGGATCTGCATGGCTCATCGCTCACTTCTTCCTTCACAGGTCGTCTCAGAGAGCAGCCCCGGCCCCCCGCCTCAGAATCACAGGCTTTGCCTCGCGTTCCGTCCTCCACATTTATCACCGCAGCACACGCCGGGCCCTCACCGAGTCCCATGTTTGCTGCCTTCCTCCCTTGAGAGAAGGCAGCTCCAGGTGACAGCTGTGCCTCAGCCTGCGTGTGGCGAGTGCTCAGAGAGTATGCATTTACTTGCAGTTTTTGGTGGAGTTGTCTTCCTGTTGTTCTTCTTGTTAGAGTATAGGATGTGCACGCATGCTAAGCCGCTTTAGTCGTGTCTGACTCTCTGCCACCCCGTGGACTGTAGCCCGCCAGCCTCCTCTGCCTATGGGATTCTCCAGGCAGGAATACGGGAGTGGGCTGCCATGCCCTCCTCCAGGGGATCTTCCCCACCCAGGGATCAAACCTTTGGCTCCTGTGTTGCAGGAGGATTTTTACCACTGAGCCACCAGGGAAAGGCCGTAGTATAGGACGGGTTTTCATAAACATGTGTGTGTCTGTGTGCATAGAAAACAGGAATTATTTGTTGTCATTATTACAAGGATTACACAAAAAGAGAAATGATGATGATTCATACTACTTTTACCCTGAACTTATGTACTAGCTTAATTCCATAACTTTATTCCATATTATATTCCTGATTTTACATAACTTTATTCACCTCAATAGGGACCTACTCTCCCTAAACTTTTTTTTCCCCTTATATATTAGAAACCTCCAGATGTGATCACAGGGATTTGGGGGAGGGGATTATGTTATGGGTGAGCTCGCCCACAGCTGCCGACAGCCCCTTCACAAATCAGATCACTGAGTATGTTTTAAATCAATGTCATTTTAAGCAGTGACTGTGTGCATACCAAATGTTCAGGAAGATGAAAGAAATACCTTTTAAAAAATGCTTACATAAATTTTTCACAAGTCCGACTATGCCCAGAAAGTAACATTAATCATAATACACATATGATTTTTAATGCTAATGTGTCACTTTGCTAAAGTGTGAAAGAGAGACTGACAAGAAATAGGGTGACAGACATGGTCTCAGTTTTTCTGGATGGATAATCCAGTCCTTCGGCCACCTGAGGCGAAGAGCTGACTCATTGGAAAAGACCCCGATGCTGGGAAAGATTGAAGGCGGGCAGAGTAGGGGACGACAGAGGATGAGATGGTTGGATGGCATCACTGACTCAATGGACATGAGTTTGAGCAAGCTCGGGGAGCTGGTGATGGACAGGGAGGCCTGACGCGCTGCCGTCCATGGGGTCGCAAGGAGTTGGACATGACTGAGCGACTGAACTGAACTGAACTGAACCCCTAAAAATCAGAGAAGAAAACAATCTTGCTATGAGTTGGATCAGCAAATGTAGCTCTAAAGGGAAGCTGGGAGCAAGCTGGCTCCAACACTGCCCCCCCACCCCGCCCCCATGAGGCCACTCTGTCTCCTGGGCCTCTTCCTCTCCCGACAGACGACAGACGGCTCACAGAGCCCCCAGGCACTCCACTCCCCTGCTGCCAGGCCAGGCCCTCCCAGGTGACTCCCCTGCCCTGCGCCTGGGCGGATTCCAGCCCAGAATCACCTCCCATGGGAATTCCTCCAGCTCCCCAATCTCGGGGTGCCCTGGGAAGGGCAAGAGTTTTAATTAATGGTTTTTAATGACCTTGCCTTTGATATTCATCTTCTAGCTCCTCTTGTAAATTCAGTTTCAACTCTGTATAAATGATTATACCCCAGGTAAGCCACTCTGCATTCACTAGAAAAAGTCTCCTTTTCTGCATAAAGAGGTTCCATGCTTTGAGAAGCCTGGACTCTAAAGAGCACTATATCAGGATGCTGGCTCTGACTTAGAGGGGTCCAGACCTTTGTTCTCAAGACCCTCAGAAATCTAACTTCTCCTGCAGGATATTAAGTGCACACATTCAGTCTTGGTGTCAAATAAAAATCACCCTAGTTGGAAACTTCTCAGGCTGTTTATCCATTTTAAGGGCAAATTAAAATAATACGACTTGGTAAAATGATGAATTTTGAAAGTTCCCATTAATCATAGGATACATTTCACAGCAAAATTTGTCCCAGTTGTTTATTTGGGATTTCCTGTTAATTAAAAAACAACAACAACATTTAGAACATTTGGGGCACGGAGTTGGGGCATAATTATGGTATTACAAAGAAACAGCTGAAATTTCCAACTCTGGACACTGTGGCATGGATACGATGGAACAGCAGACTCTGTGTGACCTGTTTCTTTATATTGTAATTTTAAATAGACCTGTTTTGAGGGAACAGCAAAGGGTTGGACCATATTCGTGCTGCTTTCCCTCTCATAGCGAACTTCTGCAGGATTCCTCCAGACACCCAAGCATCGTTTAGCGTCTCCTGTGTCCTAGATCAGAGGTGGACAAACTTCCGCAAAGGAGCAAACAGTAATCGTGGTTTTTCAGCCCTTACCATCTGGGCAGTGACCACTCTACTCTGCCGTTAGCTGGGAGAAGAGACAGTGGGTTAATGAACATCTGTGCTCCGATGAGCCTCACTTACAAGAGCAGGTGCCTGGCCAGACTGTTCCGTGGACCAATGTTTGATGACCCCTGGCCAGAGATGCAAGGCGTTCACCTGCCTGAGGAGAGCTCCCAGTGATGGGAGGAGGCCGAAGGCAAGGTGGGATGTCCCCGTGAGCTGTGCCCGGGGTTGGAGGGGCCAGACCCAAGGGAGTGACCCCACACGCAGGGACATAGAGCATCCAGAGGAGGGAACCCCCAATGAGTTCTAACTTTAAGTGTCTTCATGGAAATGTCATAGCATGGTATCACGGTTCCAGCTGAAATTAACCAACCTGGGAGATGGACAGAGACTGAGAAATCCACTGACAGAAAGTCAGCCGGGAAAGGGAAGTGCTGCGGCTGAGCTCTGCAGGCAGATTTGCCAGGCGTGCATTTTTTCCCCATGTATTTGACAAATAATGATCGAAGCACAGCCATGTGTCAGGGGCATCTCTGGTCAGCTCAGTCCAGCACAGTTGTGCAACAGTCCGCTATTTTCACTGATTGAAGCCCATCTCAGCCACGCAGGAGGCTGATCAGCAGACTGGAGGGGCATGAGGGGCGGCTGTGGACTCGACCCTTCTGGGCTGCGACACACTTGTCTGAAGGCCTGCTGTCTACACCGCAGCCGTGCACTTCCCAGCCAGGAACAAGGGAAGGCAATGCGGGGAGCATCCTACTGAGAAACATACCTGAACGCCTGGACACGCCTCTCCCCAACGATGGGGACAGAGCCGGCTGCTTCCGTGGGTGAAGCAGTTTTGGGGTGAGGGGAGTGGTGAGGGCTGTTCTCCCTAGCCCCCCCTTTTCTTCGGAGCTTGGATCTCACAGAAGCGCCTTTCCGGATCCTTCCTCCCCATCTCTCCTTGCCCCAAAGACCTCCGCCACCAGTTACAGGGCATCGGGTTCTCACTTGCGGTTCTGCACCGGTGAGCGTGCCCTCCCCTGGAAGCAGGGTCTGTGCAGTCATGTCCAAGACGAGCTCACGAGGTTGGGGCCTCACGCAGTGACCGGGGACACTAGAGCACAGAGACAGATGAGTGTAAAGGGGAGACAAGGTGGAGACACCGTCCATGCCCAGAGACCCCCCAGGCCACCAGGGTGTGGAGGGGGCTGGAGCCTCCAGAAGTGGGAGGAGGTCCGTTTCTGCTGTTTGAATACACTCAGCTTGAGGTGCTTTGCTGTGGCAGCCTGGGGAGCCCCCAAAGCGGGGCGGGCCTGCCGGGTAGGGGCAGGGTGCACAGAGAGGCCCCAGGGCCATCTGTGCTTCCCACTTCTGAACCCCAAGACTCCCCAGAGCCTCCCCGAACCCAGAGCCCTGCTGGCTGGGGCAGGGGCTGACGGGGCCCCTCCAGCCTCCTCGTCCCTGATCTCAGGTGACAAGGCTGCTCTCTTCTCAGACACATTTGCGACTTTCCCAGATCAAGTGGAGACAGTATTTCAACTCCACTTTTCCTGGAGCAGCAATGTCTGCGCAGCTAGCCCAAACCAAAAACCTCTGCCACGCACACCCAGCCACCCGCAGGTCTCAGAGGACGTGGGCAGGTAGCGGGGCCACGTGGCCAGAGGCCACTTCTTTGTCTTGTAAATTGATAGCTCCAGAGACAACGATGAAAGTGGTAGACAGGATCCTTTAAAATTACAGACATATCAACGTGAGTGGCAAGGTGAACGGACCTCCAGGTCATCATGCTGGGTGATGGAGGCCTCAAAAAGCACAGATCTGCAGGCTTCTGTTGATATGAAGTATCTAGCACAGATATATCCAGAGAAAGAGAAAGAAGAGACGCGGTTGCCAGAGACTGGAGGAGAAGAGGAACCAAGGAGAAACTGCCTAACATGACCGAGTTCTACTTTCCAGGGAAACCAGTGGTGCCTGGACAAAATGTCTCTGGACTGTGCAGTCTAAGCTGGCTAACGTTGTGTTCTGTGAATTTCATTCATTCAGTTATCTTAAGAAATTCAGGTGGTCTTCTGAATTCTGAGAAATCCACCCTTCACTCCTATTCTCCATCCATCCTGGCGCAGACTGTAGAAGACGCAGCGTCTCCGAAAAGTCACCTCCAACCATCTTTCTGAAGGTTGACTCTCCAAGGGGAACCTGACAGTTCTTGAGAAATCATGATTTACCTTGAAAAAGGGTGACCAACCAGGAGCCGGCCACGCCCGTCAGATTGTGAGCTCCCGTCCGCGAAGCCAAGACTCCACACTTGAGCTGCTACTCAAGAAGAATTTAGCTTCCCCAAGGATTTTCTTCAAATATAGCAAATAGAGAACGTCTCCCATTGTCTTTTCGTAGGTTCTTGTTCACAGAAAATAAAATTTTAAATGAACGGTACTTGTAGTCAACTGCCACAAGCATTCGAAATTTAGAAGTTAAATTCCACACTTGAAAACCAAAGCTGAGCGGAATGTGTCACCCGTTTCTGGCAACTCTGACCAGGAAAGAAACGTCCTCAGGGCAGTGAAAGAAGCTTCCCTAAGGTGAGCTCTGAAGCCTCTTCAGTGAGAGCTTGTTGGAGTCCCCAACCTGCAAGTATGGAAGGAAGGGAGAAATGACACATTTCAGTGGACTCACAGCCGCAGACTCTGCGAAGGGCCGACTCACTGGGAAAGGCCCTGCTGCTGGGGAGGATAGCGGGCGGGAGGAGAAGCGGGCGGCAGAGGACGAGATGGTGGATGGCATCACCGACGAAACAGATTTATAAACCTGGGAACCAAACGCAAAGATCCCTGAGGAAAGACGAAATTGAAGCTAAAAGGTAAAGGTATTTAATGTGGCAAAGCAGACCCCTCGGTTGGAGCCCTTCTCCCTCTTTCTCTCTGTGACACAGGGCATCTATTTAGGCATCTCCTTCTCCATAAAGCAAGAGTACTGTGTGTGTGCTCAGCTGCTCGGGCGTGTTCGACTCTGTGCGACCCCATGGACTGCGGCCCGCCAGGCTCCTCTGCCCATGGGATTCTCCAGGCAAGAATACTGCAGTGGGTTGCCATTTCCTCCTCCAGGGGGTCTTCTCGACCCAGGGATCGAACCCACGTCTCCTGCATTTAGGTGTATTCTTTATCGCTGAGCCACTGGGGAAGCCCATAAAGCAAGAGACTTGCCCCTAATTAAAGACTTATCTTGAGGATTAAATCAGCCAACATACATAAAACACTTAGAGCTGTGTCTGGTCCCCAGAGGTTGCTGAATAAATATCCTCAGTATTACTTAAAAGTTATCAAAAACCTCAAGCTTACTCAGCCAGATTATATAATGTACAAGGACAAAGCGGGCAACGTCTGAGTTCAGCTTTCTGAAATCCCAAAATGACAATACGAAATTTCATAAACTCTTGGCTTGAGTGTGAAAACAGATTGCCAACTGGCCATTAGAGACTTGGTGGATTTTCTAGAATTCCTGAGCTAGGAGTAATCCTGGAAATTGTTGGGGGAGGGGGGAGGGGGCAGTTCCGACCGAATCTCATTTTGTCAGCAGTGAAACCAAAGAAGGGAGAGAGCGCTACATCCCCCGGCCTCCCAGCAAGCCGGGGTCAGAGGCTGAACCTGAACGCGAGCCCCTAACGAGGGGCAGAGGGCCAACACCATCACACCCGCCGGCTGACGCCTTCCTGCCCCTTTCCCTCAAGCCCGACCTGTTTGCCCCTGCTCCATCCTCCAGACGCGCTCTGCCTCCTGCACAAACCGTCCTCTTTTCAACAAGAGGGAAAGACCCTATGGAGAAGGGGCCATGATACCTGCTCACTCACGTGATCTTGATCTTCTAGCTCAGGTCTCTGGAGAAGGAAGACAGCCATGACTGGAGCTGTAAGATGCCACCCCTGACTCTTGCCTGTGGCCCAAGCTCAGAGCAGTCGGGCACTGCGCCCCAGCCCTCATCCTGCCCCGGCTGGAGGGACAGTCCATGCCTGTCCTGCCTCCCCACTGGACAGGGAGGAAGAAGAATGTCTGCTCATCAAACCCACACGTTGCTAGCTGCCAGTCACGGAGTCCGTGTTGCTCCCTCCTGCAGCAGGATGAGGGTGGGGACCCCTCTTCAAGGTGGACACGGGAGGTCATCTCAGGGCCAGGGGCTGAAGTGGAGGGAGGGGCACGCTCAGGCAAGCCGAGGACAGACGCCGGGAGGAGGCCGTCCACAGGCCCCCGGGAGACACTGTCCCCAACCCCCTCAGCTCTTAGCAGCAGCAGCTCAGTGAAAGCGTTTACCCCTCCTTCCTTTAAAGGCCAGACTCCCCTCCCTTTCTCCCCAACTCTTTCCCCCGACAACTCAGACCCCCTGGGCTGGCTCGTTTGAGAGTAACAGGGAGGAACAGCTCTGACTCCGTTTGGACCTGTTTCTTTCACTTTAACCTTTCTGTCCCATTGCTTCTGCTCCAAATTCATCGCTAAAGGGGTGTTGCCCAGAAGCTTACACTCTGCACGATGGCTCATCGCAGAGCTTGGCCTCCAGGGGAGGAGCACTGTGCTCAGCTCACAGGAAACCTCCTGCCCAGGCCCACCTGTGACCGACCGTGGGGAGGATGAGCCCCACCCCTCCTCAGTCTGACCAGAACCAGGACTCCCCCTTTAGTATAAAAGAAGCATGGACCCTAACTCGGGGGAGGCGGTCCTCCCGGGCCCCGGACGCTAAACCGGGGGAGGTGGTCCTTCGGGGCGGGAGTCACCATCTTCTTGGTCTGCCGGCTTTAAGAATAAAATCGCTATTCCCGGCCCCCACACCCAGTCTCCCGGTCGACAGGCCTGCCATGACGTGAGCAGGATGACCCTGGGCCTGGGCACAGGAGGACAGCAGGGCCTCATCCCAAACCCGCCAGCCGGTCCTCACCCCACCATCGCAGGGCCGCCCAGGCTGACCACGCGCTGCCTCCTGGAAGGGTCTGCAGGGCGGAGCTCTGCCAACTCCCTCCTTCTTTCTCCTTCTGGAACCTACTGCAGTCTCCCCTCCTCCTACCTGTAAACTCTGGCTCCACGTGGAGCCCCTTTCCTGGAAAGAGCTAAGCTGCTCTGGCACAGAAAAGCTTCAGGGGCTTCACGGGACGTCAGCAAGACGCAGCTGGAAACACACGACCTCAGTTCCTGCGCCTTCATCTCCCTACCGCGACAGGTATGAAGGACCTCACCTCCAGCTTTGAGCTCTGTTATTTTTTTTCTGGAGTCTCGTCTCCATAAAAGGAAGACAAGTAACTGGAACCCACAAAAATTCTAATGTTCGAAGAATTTTTTTACCACTTTATGTATTTTTTACTGACTACCTAGCAATCACTACGACCTTTAAATGATTGCGTTGCTCATATTTGTCATTTGTAAAGCACAGTCGACTCAGTTTGGGGGAAATGCACACAAATAATGTGGGCGTTGATATCATTCTTCTATTAATTGTAATCCTCATTGATTTTATTGTGAATTTATAAAAATGGGCTTTTTTAAAAATAAATGCTGGGATAAATATTATAGAGGAACCCAAAACCTTCATCCTAACAGGAAATTAGTCTCCTTTATGTAAATAGGAGTTTTATTCATTTGGGGAAAGAATTGCTATGGAAACACTTTCTGCAGTATTTCTTCCTCAAAGCCTTGGGCTGTTTAAGATGCCAGGCATTATGCAAATGTGATCCGGGGTAATCTCTCCAACAATCCGGTGAGATGGAGGCCATTCGTCTCCCAAGTGCAGATGAATAAACTGAGGGGAACTTCAGAAACCTGCCCAAGATGGCCAAGTCGCTAGAAGAGCATAAAACAGCACTCCAGTTTTCGGAAGGACTCTGCCCGTCACCTACGCACAGACAGGGGTCCGTGCTAAGTGCCCGGACTCATTGTGCTGGAGTTTAGCAAGTGGAGCCGGAAACGTCCATTACACGCATGAAAATCTCGAGAGCGGGCAGTGAGGAGTGTTCCGTGCGGGCCGCTGGGTAACACAGGGCCCTCACTGACACCAGCCGGGGTTTACGCTGGCCGGCAGAATGGTGGGCAGGGCTCCCCATGCCCCACACGGTGCTGGCCGAGAAGACCCAGGGGGTTTTCCCTGAACGACCTGGGCGGCCCAAGACAGCCACCCTCACACGCCTGGAAAGCCAAGCTCGGCAGAGGCTGTCGGTGGAACCCCACAGGCGGCCTCTCTGGCCAACAGCCCACCCATTCCCGGCTCTTCTGTGCTGACTGCACATGTCCTCAGAGAGCTCCCGGTCCTTGGAGAGTGAGCTCCGCCGATTTCTTCACACCCAGGCCGGTAGGTTCTGGCGCTGTCCGCCGGTCACTAACCCTCTCTGTGTCGTGGCCACCTTGAATGCGAGCCGGAGCTCTCCTGAGATGAGTCCTCACCTCTGGCTTCAGCTCCACAGAGGAAACACGGCTACGACCCCCTGCTCTGGAGCACACAGTGGTCTTGTGCCCCGCCACACTTTGTTCCACATAAAAGTCTTTGCGCATCCGGTGTCCTCTCTAAAAACAAAGTGGCTGCCATTGCACAACCAGATAATTATCCTCCCTTCCCCTGACGGATGTTGTTTGGAAAGCCTTCTGCCTTGGAGGGAGTTCATCTCATGTTAAACTCCTTCCTCAGTGAATTCAAGACCACCCACTCTCGGGCACACATATCTATGCCTCTTTGTTTCATATATTAAACAAGAGGGTTCTCCACCGCCAACCTGAGATGAAGTACACAAGCCCACGTGGAATGAAAGTGTGATGCTTGCCAATGCACCCTTCATCCAGCTGCCTCCGCCTGTCTGCCCACCCTGCAATGGCTGGCCTGGGAGGTTTGGGCTTGCCCATCCTGAGGGCGAGTGGGGAGCTTGTCTTCAGTGGACCCACGAGGAGAGGGTCTATTCTTCACCTAAGTGACTGGTGACAGTGATCTGTAAATTGGTTCTGTTGCCCCTCTTGGGGATTTCCTAAAGCCTGGAGTTCCTGCCCCTGTTCCTCCATTCATTTGGTCTAATCTGTCATCATGGTAGATACTCATCTCCCTGTATCACCAGCCAGGTTACCCTTAGACAGCTCAAGATTCTTGTCTCCCAGTTCCTCCAACACAAGGTTCTTGTAGAGTCTGCCTTCAGGATCTGGGCTTCCGTGGTGTCTCAGACAGTAAAGAATCTGTCTGCAACGCGGGAGACCTGGGTTCGATCCCTGGGCTAGGAAGATCCCCTGGAAGGAAATGGCAACCCACTCCAGTATTCTTGCCTGGAGAGTCCCATGGACAGAGGAGCCTGGAGGGCTAAAGTTCATTGGGTCACAAGGATCACCTTCTAGAAATGTGCCTCCTTCACTCAGGGCCCTGATTACCCAGACTCCTCCTTACTGGGCCTCTTTGCTAATCAAAGTTTCCTCGCTTTTTTATCTTCCAAACTACCTGTATTTCCCAGGAGACAGAAGCCCCGGGACGCACCACATGGTGGAGTCCAAGGACCCCTCGGTTCTCTGGGGGAGAACACGCTCTGGAGCTGAAGCCTCTGGATCCTCATGCTTCCCGGCTCACGCCTCGAGGTGGGTGGGCATGGCCCCGAGTGCCTGAGCTGCCCAAGATGCCTGACTTAAGCCCACAAGACCACTAGCATCATCCCCTTAGAATGGAGGGGGCTGGAGAAGGGAGAGGACCAGCGGAGGAGCTGGCCTCCTGTTGAGACGTGGCCGTGCACCCTTGGGGGGCATCCACGTGCTTCTGAAGGTGTGGTCCCTGTGACACTGACCTCTGCCTCCACTGAGAGGCTCTCTCCCAGTTACGTCTCTGACTTCCAGGCCGCTGTACCGTCTGGACCTACAGCCTGAAGCTACCTTCCTGGAGGACCCACTGTTTTCTGAAGAACTCACTCAATATTCCATCAAACACAGCCATTAAATTCAACCTGTTGTGGTTTAAAGCTGTGCCGCGTGACTTTGCGTGGCTGGATCTGTTATGGCATTAGGGAAGATTTGTTGTTCAGTTGCTAAGTCATCTGACTCTTTGTGACCCCAAGAACTGCAGCACGCCAGGCTCTTCTGTCTTCCACGGTCTCACGAAGTTTGCTCAAACTCATGTCCATTGAGTCGGTGAGGCCATCCAAACATCTCATCCTCTGTCATCCCCTTCTCCTCCTGCCTTCAGTCATTCCCAGCATCAGGGTCTTTTCCAATGAGTTGGCTATTCACATCAGGGGGCCAAAGGATTCGAGCTTCAGCTTCAGCCTCAATCCTTGCAATGAATATTCAAAATTGATTTCCTTTAGGATTGACTGGTTTGATCTCCTTGCAGTCCAAGGGTAAGTTACTGCAAGATAAGGATAAATTACTGCCAATCTGGATAACATGTGAGTCTTCCTAAATACGGAAACCCTGACTTGCAGCTGTACAGCGGGTGATGGGACGTGATGCTAATGACACCTGTCAGCCACCATATCTCTGGACTCAGGACATTCTGGCCCAGGGGCAGATGAGATGTTTTTTCAATCTCTCTTGCAGGCTTAATTTTAAATACGGAAACTTTATACTTTCCCTCTATGTTACCAGCACACGGATATGCCTAAGAATATATCTTGAGGCAGCCCCGAAACGTGTGGGGAGTCGGGCTTCTTCTCTGAGTCAGAGACTCCTCGTCTTACTTTGTTGACAAGCCAGATGTCTTCTGCTTGTCTGTATTCTTCTTTCTTCAGCATGGAGTAAAAAACCTTTTTAATTTGGTAAGACACTTTTCTAGGAATTCCAAGTATTTTGAGTTAATTTATTCTACACAAAGACAATCAAAATCTGCCTCAATTTTAAAATAATTAACTAAAATAACTCTTATTGCTACTGAAGTGAAAGTGAAAGCTGCTCAGTCATGTCCAACACTTTATGACCCCATGGACTATCCAGGCCATGGGATTCTCCAGGCCAGAATACTGGAGTGGGTAGCCTTTCCCTTCTCCAGGGGATCTTCCCAACCCAGGAACTGAACCAGGGTCTCCTGCCTTGCAGGTGGATTCTTTACCAACTGAGCTATGAGGGAAGCCCCCTTATTGCTAATAACAGAAAGCAAACCAGGTTGGATAAAGCTAAAATGTGAAATTTATTGCAAAGATCCAGGGTGGCCAGGGAACTTCGTGGGACATACCTACAGACTAACAATAGGAAGTGGATGACTTGTCCACACACAGCTGAGCATCTTCCCCACGCTCCCCCCACCCCCACACCCACCGTGGTCCTGTTGCCTGCACACCCTCGCTCATGGAAGGGGCCTCTGCCCCGGCTCACACACCCTTCCCCTTGAGTTAGGGGCCCAGGGGCCCTTGAGTCTTTGTTCCAAGCCCACAGTTCTGGGAGGGGAAGGAAAGAGCTTGCATCGTGTGTCCACATGTGATCCTGTAGCAGGCACTGACTTGCGGCCCTTTCCCCGTCATGCTGGCCACGCCCTGCACATGTCAGGTGGAGAGGAGAAAAGGATACAGGCTCCTTTGCAGTTAAGGCAGACATACAGCCAGTGACTCATCAGCGGGAGCTGACAAGGAGGTAGGGCTCTTCCTCTTTACTCCCTCCTTCTTCCTGCCTGGAACTTGGGCGTGAGGCCTAAAGGCATTGCCCAGCCATGCTGTGACCATGAGGCAACGATGAGAACAGAAGCCGGTGGGGAATTCCCAGGGAGGGGCCAGGTCAGCCCTAACACACGCAGCTGGAGCAGGAGGAGAGAGGGGGCCTCGGGCAGTGGAGGGCCAGCTCCCGGGGAGGGTACCTGATTTCTGGTGGCTGCCAGTTTCCATACTAGAAATGCTCCAGGCCAGTGTCAAGCTGCCAGTGGTTCACAAAATGTGTGCAAAGGTGACAGCTGTGTCTTGCCAGCTGACATGAGCCCGTTTTAACACATTACTTATGCCTCATGTGTCTCAACACTCTTGATAGCGAGGAAAAACAGAAAAGGGTTGTCCTTCTGCGTGGCCAACGCATCCTCATATCCAGTGGAACCAGAGCTGGTGGCCCCATGAGAGCTGGCCGAGGCCCACAGCCCGTCTGCTCTCTGCCACCCGGGGTCCGTCCACACACGGGAGTGTCCCGGCCCGCACGTCAACAGTTGACATGCCCCTCCAACGTCACCCCTCCATCCTCTGGGTCAGCGTGGCCAGCCCTTGGGTAGACGAGGTCTGGGGGACGTTACACTGGCCAAAGAAGGGACAAGACCAAGGGCCCGTTGACTCGGGGGGCAGCTTCTCACAGCAGGAACCAGGCAGGAACGGGGCCCCCAGTGCCAAGGCCCACTCTGGCCCGGTGTCAGGGAGTCCAGGAGCCTGGGGTCAGGAAGGCCTTCTTGAGTCTCCGTGCCCTGGGAGACACGTGGTCATTTCAGCCACTTTTAGACAAGCCACCAGTTACTTTGTGTCAGTATGTCCCCGCTGACCCACCAACGAAGAGAGAGGAAGCAGAACAGACACAGCCATGACAAGTGGAGGAAGACCATGATCACTGAGGGCCGAGTTCACAGATTCAGGAGTGCTCCAGTCCCAGCATGTGAGTAATGACCACCACCTCTTCCGCTGTTTCAGACAACTTTTTCAGATGATACGGATATGGAGAAAACTGCTATAATTGTCCTGGGAAGAAAAATAAAATATTGTACATTATCCTTCTCGAAGGGGATAATAAAAATGACCTTGTCTCCAACTTTTTATCTGTAACGTGGACGCCTGAAGAAAACACAGAAAATCTTCCAATCTGGAGGCTAAAACTACAGTCTCAAAAAGTCTGTTCACCCACCAAAAAGCTGTTCATGTTTCTGGTGAACACACACCTTCTCAGATAATCCCAGGGTCACACCATACACCGAATGTGTGTGTGACCCTAACACGTGGAGACGTCCCTGGGGTCGGGGGATAGAAAGACCACGAGAGTGACTTTAAAAAGAGAGGAGGCAAAAATAAATAAATAAATAAAAATTTAAAATATTAAAAATAGAGGAGGCGTCAAGGAGAAAGACTATCAGCTGGTGACACATCTGGTGCAGTGGCCTGTGTGTGTTAGTCGTTCAGTCGTGCTCAACTCTTTGTGACCCTATGGGCTGCATCCCTCCAGGCTCCTCTGTCCATGGTATTCTCCAGGCAAGAATACTGAAGTGGGTAGCCATTCCCTTCTCCAGGGGATCTTCCCGACCCAGGGATCAAAGCTGAGTCTCCCGAATTGCAGGCAGATTCTTTACCAACTGAGCCAATTAAGGTCTAGTAATTCTTGCATCAAATATAAAAGTATCCCAAGTCAATCCTGAAAAATAACACTGTTCATATAAACCAGTAAACCTGAAATAATTCTGTCACACTGGCAGGTTCTGAAGTTCCTTATCAAGAACTGTCGGAAAATAGAAACACGTGGTCTGTGACCGCCCCCTGGGAGTACAGAGCACACGCCCGCCCTCCATGACACTGATGGTTAGGGATGGAGCGACCGCCCCCTTTACAATCGGTGAATAGTCCTACGAGCTTTACAAACAAAAAGGCCACAGTGGTTGGGGACTGACTGTCGTGAGAGAACACCCTCCAGCGTCCAGAGGTTGCTGGTGGTTTTGAGGCTAATCTGTGTGCGCGTGGACAGAGCGCGCGTTGTCTTGTCTGTCGCTCACTAACGTGTCCTGGGGCTGGGAGCGCGCCTGCGTGGAGGAGCGAGCGCTGACCATCACGGGGGAGTCAGCCTCGCCGCCAGCCCGAGGGAATCGGTTGGACGGGGTACCGTCTCCACGTTGTAGAAAGCGCTGACCCCCGGCCGCTGGAGAGGCCAGGCGTGCACAGAGCTCAGGTCTGTGGTGCCCTGTTGCCTTGGAGGTCAAGATGCCGCCTCTCTATGGCTGAGGTCAGTGGTGCAAATCTCTGGGGTCAAACTCTGTCAATGGAGTTATCGCCGTGATGTGGACTGAGACAGTTCTCTGCAGACCCCAAGTACCCACAATGAGGTGAGAAGCCTTCTGGGTCATCCTGAGCCTGACCCCCAGTGAGGACAGTGCTCCCACTCAGCGCCGTGTGCAGAGATCCGAAAAACATGAGGTACACTCCCCTGAGCCGGCCAGGGAGGATCCGGCCGCGGCTCATCCGCGGCCTTGTAATCCGCAGAAGCACCTGCTTCCATCCAGAGTGAGTTGTCTGAAAACAGATCCAGGTGTGGTTTAAGGCAATTCCGCATCCTCCTGAAGCAAATGATAGTCTTCATATTTCTTATGCCACTTGATTTTCCTCTTTTATTGAGGTATAATTGATTTGTAATGTCATGAATCAGTTAGATAGATACACACACACGCACATACATTCTTTTTCAGATTCTTTGCCATTATGGTTTATTGCAGGATATTGACTCTGGTTCCCTGTGTGACACAGTAGGGCTATTGGTTATCTGTTTTGTATATAGCAGTGTGTGTGTGTTAAACTCAAGTTCCTCATGCATCCCACCACACCCCGCGTCCCCTCTGGTAACCATGCATTTGTTTATGTCTGTGAGTCCCTTTCTGTTTTCTAAATAAGTTCATTTGTATCCTTTTTTAAGATTCTACACATAGCTATATCATATGATATTCTCTTTCTCTGTCTGACTTACTCAGTATGACACTCTCTAGGTCCGTCCATGTTACTAAAATGGCATTATTTCCGTCTTTTTATGGTTGAGTAATATTCCGCTGTGTATGCTTGTACCTCTTTTTTAGTCAGTCCTCTGTCAATGGGCACTTAGATTGCTTCCATGTCCTGCTGCTGCTGAGTCGCTTCAGTCACGTCCGACTCTTAGCAACTGCATGGACTGCAGCCTATGAGGCTCCTCGTCCATGGGGTTTCCCAGGCAGGAGTGCTGGAGTCGGGTGCCATTGCTTCCACGTCCCAGCTATCCCAGACAGTCCTGCAATGAACATAGGGTGAAGTGAAGTCAAAGTTGCTCAGTCGTGTCCGACTCTTTGCCACCCTGTGGACTGTACAGTCCATGGACTTCTCCAGGCCAGAATACTGGAGTGGGGAGCCTTTCCCTTCTCCAGGGGATCTTCCCAAGCCGGGGATCGAACATTAGGGTGCGTGTATATTTTTGAATGAACAGTTTTCTCTGAGTATATGCCCCGGAATGGAGTCCCTGGATCATATGGCAGCTCTGTGTTTACTTTTTAAGGAAGCTCCATTTGTTCTCCACGGTGGTGGAAGGAACCACTTTCCATTCCACCCAACAGTGTAGGAGGGCTCCCTTCTCTCCATACCCTCTCCAGCATTTGTCATTTGAAACCGTTTGATTTTCTGTGAGTGTGAATCCCTAATTAGCAGAGAAACTTATTCAACAAGCATTTTAAGCTTTTTATAATATTGATTCTTTCATTCTTTAAGCATATGCAAGTTTTTAATTCTCTCAATTTTAGCTAACCAAATTTTGATGATTTTCAGTAACCTCCAAGAATTATTTAGGTACCATTCACACCTGCTGTTGACTTTAAGAAACGTATAAAGAAAAAAGATTTCCAGATTGAGGTGAGCTTTCGAACAAAATCCAACTGAGGCGATGGCAAGGGATGGGTGGGAAGTGGGGGCCATTGATCCAGCTCCCGGAGTCTTCCCGCCGGTGACTATGCTGGGGGTGTGGGTGGGGGTGGGGAGTGGGGTTGTCCACAGGGTCAGGACCACAAACTAGAAAATTCAGAAACAAAGGGTTTACCCAGGGTAACATGCTGCTTAGGGCCTAGACTGAAATTTCAGCTCTGGCCAGTCTGGATTTCATGAAGGTAACATTTCAAAAGTGGTACTTCTTAGCTCAAAATTTAAAATGTTATTTCTGTGAAGCCGGCATTTTATTTTATTAGAAAAGCAATTCCATGGATGGAGATGTTTATAAATACATACTTTTGATGTTGAAATGTTTTATAATGTTTGGTCCATTTGCAAACAAGTGTAAAATTACATGCACTTTTCAGTCTTCCTTAAAAAAGGAAACTTTATGGTTTAAAATCATCTTAAGTGACCCGTCTTGCCATCCATTCTGGGTCATCAACTACGACAATGACAGCAGTGTGTTTCTGCATTTCTGTTCTTTGTGAAGTACCTCAGATGTTTCAGCGAGTCCTCGAGTATTTTCAGGGCTCTTCCCAAAGACCACGATCTCAGAAGCCAGCGACCGTGACATCTGGGTCGTGACAGGCTCCATGTTGCTGCTCACCGTGACCACCTTGGCATCAGGCTCTTTGGTCACGCCACCTCTGATCCTGGCACTAAGCCTGGGGTCTCCGGGACCATCTCTGCTTTTCTGAATAAAGAACATGCCTCGGAGGCTGCTGCTTGTCAGGGACTCACCAGGATGTCTCTTAAGCGCCCTAGGGTCTGCACACCTGAGCCTGCCCCCTCCGCAGTTTGTGGGTTAAGCCCAGGGTTGGCCTGAACAAGGAGACACTCTGAGATTTGAGTCTTCTCACCCCCATCCCTGGGGGAACCAGGGATTTATCAGATTTGATCTAGTTTGATAATGGTCTCTGTGCTCATCTAAGTTATCAGCCATGAGAAGATGTGCTCTCAGGATGAATGGCCAGAAGGTACTGTTAGCTCAGAGACACTTGCCGGGGGCTGGAGTAGCACCCCATGTGAGCTGAGCTAGGGGGCTGTGTGCTGCTACAGAGCCCTGAAAAGGCAAGGCCACCCCGCCCCCCTGGGCACAAGACACAGCCGCTGGTGGCTGTTGGGTGCTGGGCGGCCCCACACGCATGGACAACCCAGCGTGAACACGAAAAGGCTCAAAAGTGTTTGCTTATGCCTTGACATTTGTATTTATTTATTCCACATTTTTTGCATAAGAGGATTTAAGGCAGCTAATAACATACCCATTTTTTTAAAAAACATGTTAAAATGTGAATACTGAATTTTTCCTTTAGGAAAATAGCTCAATAATGTGACTCACTTTATATTTTTATGAATATAACTTCAGAGAACATCTAGAATATCATTTGTAAAACGTGAATGTAACATGTATTTCTTAGATAAAGGCTGAAAGGTGGAAGATCATAGGATTAAGGCAGTTACGGGATTTGAAAACAATTGTTTTCCTTTTAAAATGCTGGAATTTTCATCTCTTCAGAGACTAAAAGAAAAGAAGGGTGTTGAAGGCAGCTGGTCATAGACAAGAGGGCTTCTGTGGGAGACAGCCGGCTGGGGCAGCTTTTCCTGGAGTGTCTACATTTCTGAGTCTTTCACCAAGTTTCACCTGTTTAGACATGACCAACTCTTCATCCTCTGCACTTAAGTCAGAGATGGACTCTTTATTCAAGGGAACAAATTGTTCACTTGTAATTGGCTCCATTCTCTCCACTGCCATCATCTTCCTCCCACTACATAAACAATTGGTTTAAAAAATAATTGATTTGAAGCAAATATCACCACAAAGTTCCCAACTTATACTGAGTTGAGACATATGAAAACTATCAGTGCAATATATTGATGAATTTTTTAACGTTGTTTTTCCATATGCATTCTTACAATCAAGAAACACAAATTATGTTTATTTATGAGCATGATACAGTCAAGCTCATTTTGAAAAAGTTTTAAAAGACATTTATCATCTTAGCAAAATCACAAAAGCATTTTCTATAGTATGCGAAATGTCCATTTATCAACTAAGATGTATCAACAACATAAATTAATGGCTTTCCTCTGCTAACACCTTTGTCCCCCGATGAAATGAATTTTTAGAATTGAAAACTGCAGAGCACCTGCTGAACCTGTCCTGCATATAACTGTGATTGTGCTCGAAAGACTATCCGCTCGGTCATTCACTTCCTCTGAAGCTTCCCTGAGAGAGCAGCACACGTGTCTCCTACGTCTGTCCTCATTGACTTTCTGCATCTGAAGAGCTCCGTGGGCTTCCCTGGTGGCTCAGTTGTTAAAGAATCCACCTGCAATGCAGGAGACCTGGGTTCGACCCCTGGGTGAGGAAGATCCTCTGGAGAATGTAATGGCAACCCACTCCAGTATCCACATCACCAACTGAGTGGACATGAACTTGGGCAAAACCCCTGGGAGACAGGGAAGGACAGGGAAGCCTGGCATGCTGCAGTCCGTGGGGTCGCAAAGAGTCAGAGACAACTTCAACAGACTGTTGAAGCCACTTTGCTCCAAAGACCAAAGCCACCCTCCCCCACCCCAGGGCAGCCCTCTGTCCGTGGTGCTGACCCAGAGGAGGGACGCCTGCCCTCTCCAGTGCTGAGGAGGAAGGAACCTGGGGACAGATCCCTCTCCCGACGTGTCCTCTGCGTCAGGCTGTCTGATTCTCACCCTGCATCATCCAGCTCCCCACACCTGGAGAGTCATTCTTGACTCATCGTGGGCAAGTCCTCATCTCAGAGTGTGTTGGGAGAAATCAACGAAAAAACCAAGCAATGTGGCAGAGGGTAGAAACTCAGAATATTTCTCCCTGTGGTTAAAAATTGCAACCTGGTTTTCCACTGCCAGTCTTAAGATAATAAGTGTTAAAGTAAATTGAGAGTAAGCTAGAACATCTTATCGGATGCTCTTGTCATCTTCCTTAGTGTTTTCAAGCTTCTGTAACAATTTGGTGCGCAGCAGTCAAAGTTGCATCAATAGAATCCCCTGAGGTTGGATGGGAGAAGCACAGGGTCTGGGCTGCAGAGTCTGGGATCTCTGGGGAAGTGCAGTTGGGGTGAGAGCTGAAGAGGTGCAGTTACTCAGCTCCTAATGTATACACTGTTATGTGTGTTGGAGGCTCAGAGGCTCCTGGAGGTTACAAAGCAGAATAAAACAGGTTTCACCAACCCCAGCATCCCCTTCCTACCACCTGCTGAGGCAAAATTGAAGATGCCACAGTGCTGCTGTAAGGCTGACTCACAGTTTAAGAGGAAAAAGAAAGAAATCCTCCAAAGTGGAAACATTCAATCTGCTTAAAAACCTCCTGCTTATAGGAGGTCCGTGATCCGAAGTCTTCATTTACTCTCTGCTGGCTACAAGCCATGCAAGTCCTAGCAGAGGCCCCTGGCCAACCCCATGGAATAAAGTCAGCTCAAGGACCCACAGGACTGGAGTGAGGCCACCTGGCGTCCAGTCCCGAAAGCAATGGAGGCTGGGGCACCACAGGGATGATGATGAAGACATGCAAGACTAACCCCAGTACCGCCTCAACAGTTCCAGCAGAAGTGGTTGATGCCTCTGTCTGTTCTTCAACAGACAAAACAAGAGGGTTTTTTTTTTTTTTAACTGATTGTTGTCAAAATCCTAGGGCCACAGTTCCCACCTGAGATGTTCTCCAGGAATATGCGGTAGGTGAGGGGTCAAGCCAACCTCTTTCCTTCCGAGTGCGATCAGACATGGATGGAGCAGAGGGAGTTTTAGGTGGCTCCTGGAGGGAAGGACACCCTTGTTCCCACCTAAACTTTCTCTGGTCTCAGGGGAGCAGCTGGGTGTCACAGAAGACTCACAGTGGGGCAGTGAACAGCACATTCCCCTCACGGCCCCCTCATCAGCCGATGGAGAATCTATATTTGTGTGGAGAGAGGGCTTGAAAATCCTGGCTTCTTGTAGAGTGATTAGTAAGCTAGAGTGTCTTATCTGATGCTCTTATCATCTTCCTGGGCTTCCCTGGTGGCTCAGCTGGTAAAGAATCTGCGTGCAATGCGGGAGACCTCCTAGAGAAGGAAATGGCTATCTACTCCAGCGTTCCTGCCGGGAGAATCTCATGGAAAGAGGAGGCTGGCAAGCTACAGTCCATGAAGTCACAAAAGAATCAGACATGACTTAGTGACTAAAACAACAACAATTTGCACGTAACACTGTGTAAGTTTAAGGTGTGCACACATGTGCATAGTGCAAAACAGTTGCCAAAGAAGTTTAGTTAATGCCTTTGACCTCACGTACGGGTGTGTGTGTGTGTGTGTGTGTGTGTGTGTGTGTGTGTGTGTGATGAGAACGCTAAAAATCTGCTCTCTTAGTAACTTTCAGATAAACAATATAGCATTGTTAACTATAGCCTCCATTCTGCACCTGACATCGCTAGAACTTATTCCTCTGAAAACTGGATTTTTATCTCTCTGACACTGTCACTCACTTCCCCCATTCCCCAGCCCCTGGAAACCACCGTCTACTGCTCCTTCCAGTCCAGTTGTTTTAGATGTCCCGTGTTAGTGAGGTCACAGGATGCCTGTCTTTCTCTATCTGACTTATTTCACTTATTACAATGACCTCAAGGTCCATCCATGATGTCAAAAATGGCAGGGTTTCCTCGCTTTTTATGGCCAAGTCATATACATATACATGTGCATACGTGTATCTCCTATCTCCTTTATCCAGTCATCTGTTGGTGGACACGTGGGTTGTCTCCATGTCTGGGCTACTGTGAATGACTCTGCAATGAACATAGGAGTGCAGGAAATGGTAAGTCCATTTCCTAGGGTTGTATACCCAGAAATCTGAATTTCCCCCAAGCCCAAATTTTTAAAACTTTGCTTATGATGTTCATTCATTTAATCTACATGTAGATTTGTCTTCACTAGTAGCAGAGGTTTTATTCTTCATTGCACTCTTTACTCCTTTGAACATGTCTAAATTTCTTTTTTGAGGGGGGCCTATGCTGTGCACAAACTGGTTCCAATATGAAAAGGAGTACCTCAAGGCTGTATGTTGTCACCCTGCTTATTTAACTTCTATGCAGAGGACATCATGAGAAATGCTGGGCTGGAAGAAGCACAAGCTGGAATCAAGATTGCCAGGAGAAATATCAATAACCTCAGATATGCAGATGACACCACCCTTATGGCAGAAAGTGAAGGGGAACTAAAAAGCCTCTTGATGAAAGTGAAAGAGGAGAGTGAAAAAGCTGGCTTAAAGCTCAACATTCAGAAAACTAAGATCATGGCATCTGGTCCCATCATTTCATGGCAGATAGATGGGGAAACAATGGAAACAGTGACAGATTTTATTTTGGGGGGCTCCAAAATCACTGCAGATGGTGACTGCAGCCATGAAATTAAAAGATGCTTACTCCTTGGAAGGAAAGCTATGACCAACCTAGACAGCTTATTAAAAAGCAGAGACATTACTTCGCTAACAAAGTTCCATCTAGTCCAGGCTATGGTTTTTCCAGTAGTCATGTATGGATGTGAGAGTTGGACTATAAAGAAAGCTGAGCTCTGAAGAATTGATGCTTTTGAACTGTGGTGTTGGAGAAGACTCTTGAGAGTCCCTTGGACTGCAAGGAGATCCTACTAGTCCATTGTAAAAGAGATCAGTCCTGGGTGTTCATTGGAAGAACTGATGCTGAAGCAAAAACTCCAATCCTTTGGCCACCTGATTCGAAGAACTGACTCACTTGAAAAGACCCTGATGCTGGGAAAGATTGGGGGCAGGAGGAGAAGGGGATGACGGAGAATGAGATGGTTGGATGGCATCACCGACTCAATGGACATGAGTTTGAGTAAACTCCGGGAGTTGGTGATGGACAGGGAGGCCTGGCGTTCTGCAGTCCATGGGGTCACAAAGAGTCAGACATGACTGAGCCACTGAACTGAACAGAACTGATGCTGTGCAGCAGGCAGATTTTAGTTCCCTGCCCAGAGATCAAGCCTGTGCCCCCTGCAGTGGAAGCACGGAGTCTCAGCCACTGGACTGCCAGGGAAGCCCTGAAAATCTCTAAACTTCTGTTTGCTGCCCCTACCCCTTTCCTTGGGCAGAACATCACTGGCGATCACAGGAAAGGCACCCACAGGACACGCACTGTTTGCAGAGCACTTTACTCTCTGTAGGACTCGACACCCTGATCTGCCGGCGTCCCTATTAGAGTGTGGGGTTCTACCCAACGATGAACCAAGGATGCCTGTCTTCCTCTCCACCAGTGGGAGGAACTTCTGTGGATAGCACTGGCTCCAGAGAGAAAGCAGCTGCATTGCCATTGAACATTACTAATCCATCAAGTTGAAGAGAACTGAGCTTATTAATGTCCCGAAATGTGTTAATCTTAGCGTTTAGATTACCTTTTGCAAGCTTAGAAAAGGAGTTCTGCTTGTAATTATCTTTTCATAAAATGTAATCATAAATGACACCCTAGCTCTGAAATAAACCAGAGGAAACCAGAGTATTTTATGTGAAATTTAACATTCTCCTGTATTTTCTTTTTTCACAATGTACAAGCTCAAATAATATGTCAGAGATTAACGTGGCCATTCTTTCATTTAGGCTTCATACAGCAGATTTCACGTTATTTAAAAAGCTTTATATAAAAGTCATTCAAACGTGAATAATTGAAATTATTTTTAATGATTGTCCCATTAGAGACCCAACTTACACAGATCTCAGACTGACCTAGTTTTTTTTTTTTCCTTCCTTTCATCAGCTTATTTTGTTGGTGAATTTAAACAGATTCGTCTCTAACTGGATATGTACTTTTCAAACAACATTGGAAAACAACTCCTTTTAACATTTGTTCTTTGCATCTGTCATCCTCGAAACACAGCGACTTGCCTCTTCTGTGTGTACACGGATTTTCTCTTCATCCCTGTCAGTTACGTTGCTGGGAAGCTCTTGATGTCTCTAACCTTTCATTGTGAAGAACACACATCTAATTACAAGGAAAACGACTATGATGTAAAAGGGCAAAACATATATGCCTATCGCCTGGGAGGGGCTCCACAGGGGGGCCAGAGGGAGGGTCCATCCCCATGGCCGAGCCACACCATTCACGGGGTCCCAGACACAAGGCTGCATCTTGGTCACCCCGCTGGGATGAGCAGTATTCATTCGTTAAAAAGTAAGCCAACTATAAAGGATGCAAACTTGCCCTAAACATATAAAAGCGTAAATATCCATCCAATCACCAATCTTAATATTGAGTCAAAGACGTTTCTCTGGACAAGAATTTCCTCACTGAAGAAAACCAGCATCTGTGATCTCTAGCTTGTTTTTGAAAAGTCTTCAATTCAGTTGCTCAGTCATGTCTGACTGTGACCCCATGGACTGCAGCCCGCCAGGCCTCCCTGTCCTTCACCAACTCCCAGAGCTTGCTTAAACTCCTGTCCATTGAGTCGGTGTTGCCATCCAACCATCTCATCCTCTGTTGTCCCCTTCTCTTTCTGCCTTTAATCTTTCCCAGCACCAGGGTCTTTTCCAGTGAGTCAACTCTTTGCATCAGGTGGCCAAAGGACTGGAGTTTCAGCTTCAGCATCAGACCTTCCAATGAACACCCAGGACCGATTTCCTTTAGGATGGACTGGTTGGATCTCCTTGCCCTCCACAAGCCATGCAGTATTCACCTTGAAAACAGATCACAGGCAAGTTTATTTTTCTTCCAGGAGGCACCTCTTCCTCTAGGCAGTCGTGTGAAAACTAAACTCAGGATCAATCCAAAGACAGCGCCTGACAATGAAACCTGGATGCTCCGTATGGAAGTGGCCCTGGCTCGGGTCCCAAGCTGCACGGATGCTCCTGGATTCCACACCGCCACCCCTCGGGGGTCCGTGCTCTGCCGGTTTCCTTACTCGAGGAGCAGCCTGACGCTGAAAGCAGGCCGTGCACTGGTGAGGATTTGCAGCCGGCGGCCCAGGAAACGGCCGCCCCCATCTGCAGGGTTTGTCTGTACCCATCAGCTACGTGTTTCCATCTCAGACAACGTGCAGCTGCTCCGTGAGGTCACCAGTTGTGACGATGAGAATCGATGGGGACCGTCAGCTGCAGCTGCCACTGAGAGAGACTCAGGGACTCACTAAGCCCAGGGCTATCACCTGAGAAAGCCGAGCCTGAAGGCAAGCCAGGCAGACCCCTGGTGGAGTCCAGCCCTCAGCCAGCCTGGTGGACGTGGGTGTACTGTCTGCAGGCTGAAGCCTTAAGAAATGCAGAAGCCCCAGAAGGTGACTGGGCCATTGGAAACCCACCACTTAGTCTTAAAGCACTTAAGACTTTGTTTATTTTTATTCCTGAAAATGACACCATTGCTTTCCATTCGGTTGTAGGGATCCCGGCACATGGCAGGAGTGGGCACCCAAAGAAGTACTCTGCCTTCTTCCCAGGTGTCTGTTTATTTCAGTGCCCAGAGGCCTGGGCCTTCCAGTCTCAGCCCATCTCCCCTCTCACAGTTTCCTCACCGTTTCTTCTCGGGCAGGAAGAGAGTTGAGCTCAGATCTGCAGTGACTCCACTCTATTTACCTTTTTTGGAGCCAGGCTTGTAATGCTCTCATTTCCCCTAGATCTCCCTTTTCTGGGGGTCGCACCTGCATGGCTGAGTACCTTGCAGGAGCATATGAACCAAACCCCGGGGATTCCACCCCCTTGACCTTCAGCAGACCTTGTCCACCAAGGAGTCCCAGGGGGACGGGCAGGTCCTGGCTGCAGGCACCACGCTGTGGGCTCAGGGGGGCTGGCGAGGCGGCCATGGTGGACGTGTGCCCGCCCTTATCCAGGGCGGCAGGGGCTGCAGTGGCTCCGTGTGATGGTGGGTTCCCAGCGTCTGGAGGAAGGTTCCTCTGCGTCCACCAGCTGCTCCAGCTCCCAGCGGGGAGAGAAAGGGATGCTGGGCCAGCCGTGCAGGAGCTGGTTTCCTTCTGAGGAGCAGTTGGCAGGTCACAGTCTGTTCATAAAGTCATTTAAAATCATCTGTGTCCTCTGTTCCCACGCAAGCATCTTCCGGTGGAGGGATTGAAATGTGCCTGGTTATCCCCCTCGGGGCCGGCGGCCTGCTGGGCCCTTGGTTTCTCCTCCTGTTACTGAGGCTGACACGGTCCTTCCTGACGGTGGAGAAGTACAGACCAGTGTAGACACTAGGACGCCAGAAAGCCAGCTCCTCCCACCCCACTCCTGCCCATCCAGAGAATTCGCCTGTGTCCCACGTGAGCCAAGGCTGCAGGAGCTAACGGACACCCAACCTGGAATCCCGGGTGAATCCTCGGGGACCACGGGCTGCCCCCCCTGTGCTCAGTGACCCCAGCTGCGGGCCTTTGAGAACACGCGCCATTGGGAGCCCCAGCCGTCCACGGCAGAACAGGTCAGATGCCGCGGATCACGTGGGGTCCTTGGCTCGCCAGAGGCTCTGTGGCCTGAAGTGAGCTGCACCCTGAGCTCAGCAGGACGGCAGGCCCCTTCCTGGGAGGGCCAGGCTGTGGAGACTCCATGAGGAAGCCAGTATATATATGCACACGCACACACACACACACACACACATAACGGGATGTTACTCGGCCACAACAAAGGGTAAATGATGCCGTTTGCAGCAACATGGACGGACCCAGAGGTCATGCACTGAGTGAAGTAAGTCAGTCAGAGAATGACGCTCACCGTATGATGTCACTTGTATGTGGAACCGGAAATATGCCACAGATGGAGTTATTTACAAGACAGAAATAGACTCACAAACACTGGAAATAAACTTATGGCTACCAAATGGTGGGGAGGGAAAAATCAGGACTTTGAGATTAGCAGTTACAAACAACTATATATAAAGGAGATAATCAACAAGGACCTCCTGTACAGCACAGGAAACTATATTTGATATTTTATAATAAACAGTAATGGAAAAGAATCTGGAAAAGAGTACACATATGGGCTAAGTCACCTCAGTCATGTCCAACTCTCGGTGACCCTTGGATTGTAGCCATTAGGCTCCTGGGTCCTTGGGCTTCTCCAGGCAAGAATACTGGAGTGGCTTGCCATGCCCTCCTCCAGGGGGTCTTCCTGACCCAGGGATCGAACCCAGGCCTCTTATGTCCCCTGCACTGGCAGGTGGGTTCTTTACCACTAAAGCCCCCTGGGAAGTGCTATCTGTCTATGTCTATAGATATACATGAAACTGAATCACTTTAATGTACCCCTGAATCACTATAAACAACTATTAATGTACTTCAATTTTTAAAAAGTAAAATTAAAATTAAATAAATTGTTTTAATATAAAACCCAAGAAAATGTGGGGAAGGTGACATGACCAAGAAGAAAAGACCCAAGAAAACTGCATCGCCACCACTCGCTCGCCTGTGGGCTGCGGGCCGGGGCCGGGCTGCATCGCCACCACTCGCTCCTCTGTGGGCTGCGGGGCCGGGGCCGGGCTGCAGCAGTCAGGCTCTGCCTCACGCCCAGGGCTGCACTGAAGGGCCACGCCAGACGGCAGACATTCCTACAAGTGACCCTGTCCATGCTTTGAAGAGGGCGCCCCGGTAAACTTGTGAGCTCACGGTGACAGGCAAGGAAACGGGTAGCTTTCCTTCAGAGGTTCTGTGGCGGTTGAGATGCACTGTCCCTCGGGCACCACTCGGAATGTGGGTATTGCTCTCCCAAAGGCTTCGGAAGTCCCATTAACTTGATTCGGACAACGCGCTTTTTAAGTTCTGTGCGTGATGTTGCAACGCACTCATTCAATTGTATCTCGACGTGCAGGGAGTTTCAATAAGGGCTGTGAAGTTTAGGTATAGGTGACTCAACCCAGTGTTAGGTGGACTTGGCTTTAAAAATCACTACACACGGGGATGTTGGTTTTAAATTCCCATCCGGGGCTGTGGGACATTGACTGATTCTCCCATCACTTTTTGTAAATGGACAGGATGCGGCCGTACATAATAAACAATCAGTATCCCATGACAGAACCATCTAAAAACAGCCTCGCTCAAGTGATCCCAGCTTACATAAACCAAAGAGATGGTTTTCCCATCCAACTCAGATTTAAATTGACTGCTTTGTTTAGCACTAAATAAAACGCGGCTTTGTTAACTATCACCTCATCCTCTGGTCCGGGGAGACCCAGCCAATTGCTTCTTAAAACCACGAAGAGACAAAGTAAAAATCCATGGCTACATTAGCTGCAGGTTGCCGGTCAATAAGTGTTCATTAACTAGTGCACTGCTTCTATTCAGGGTACGGCGTCATTTGTCTTCTATTTTTATTAGCTTTGATCATACAATAAGGCTCTTTTTTTTTCCTGGAGCAGTAAATCTGCATCAATACAAGTAAATCTCTGCCTAACGTGAGGTGTTGCATCTTTATTAGAGCCAGGAGCAGTCCTGCATACAAACTTCCTCCCTTTCTGTCACTCCGTCTCTGTTACAGCGAGTATCTCAGCAGAAGCAGAAACCCTGAACATGGAGGAGGAACGTAGGAGCCAGTGGATGGCAAAGCCAGTTAAGCCTGGGCTCCGTCAGAGGTGTCGCCCAGGATGCTGGTGGATCCCCAGAGCTGGGGGTCCCTCAAGCACCCGCTCCGCTCCTCAACCAACCCCAGGGGTGGTCAGCGCTTGAGGGTCACTGCTGATCGCTGGCCCTGCCTTCCTCTGTGAGCCCCTGTCCCGTCAGTCAGCACAGTGAACTCGAGCACCTTCTGGCCCCAGATCCAGAGCAGTAGCTCCCCAGGTCTCTCAGGGTCTGTAGAACAAGACCACAGATACTCCTGTGGCCTGTGATTCAACAAACCAGGAGGATTAAACAAGGTCAGGACTCTGAGATCCCCATAAGTCTGTACCCATTCATGGTTTCGTTGTTCCTACCATGCAGACCTCACTTGTGTTTTTAAGATGAGATATTGTCTCTCAGGATTCCCTGGTGGCTCAGATGTAAGGAATCTGCCTGCAGCTCAGGAGACCCAGGTTTGATCCCAGATCAGGAAGATCCCCTGGAAAAGGGCTTGGCAACCTACTCCAGAATTCTTACCTGGAGAATCCCCTGGACGAGGAGCCTGGGGGGCTACAGTCCAAGGGTCACAAAGAGTCAGACAGGACTGAAGAGACTGAACACGCGTGCACATACACACACACACACTGTCACTTCTTGCATTATTGAATTTAAAAGAAAGACTCTTATGTTTTATATTTTATGGGGAAAAAAAAAAACTTCCCCTACCAAAACACTAGTAAATAACATGAAAGAAATAGACATTTAATTTTTGATCTTTTTGTCAAAATAACAAGCCATTGGCTGTCTCTCTGGGCGACGCAATCCTTACAATATTCTTCTGAAAACCAGGTCTCCCCCCAGAAATGCAGCCAGAGTGCAGCTGGCCCTCCGCGCCTGGGAACAGCCTGTCTCGTTCGCCCAAGAAACGCACACGCGGTTGTTTCCATCGTGCTGTTGCTGATTTAGAGCAAGTTCTTGATGCTTCTTTGGGGGAAAAGAACTTTCAATTTCTAGGGAACCTCTTAGAGCTCACACAAAGACAGGCTGAAGAGTGTAAGCATTTCCATTTTGTTAAATCCAAAGCAGAGATGGTTAAGGGCCTCCCAGCTGCTCCTGGAGGAGCTCCTGCATGGTCTGGAATTCGGGGGAAATGCCTCCTGAAACCGAGCTCCCCAGAATCGAGCTTCCCTGCCAAGTCTATGCTCAACTTCTCTATCCAGAACTTTCTTGTCCCACCCTGTTCTCCTAAGGACTGAAGAAAGTTAAAGAAAAGGCAGACTGAAACCTCCATTTTCCAGAGCAGAATCCTAGGGCCTGTACAAGCCACTCTGTCTCCCCCGTTGCGTTTGGTCTTCCCCATGTTCCAAAAAGCACAGTCAGGCAGTTAATGTTGAGGATGCCAGAGTCCCAGGACCCTAGTCTCTCCTGAAGGGATACGCGTTACAATCTGATTCACGTCTTTGAGTTGTTCTATGAAGCTAAGACCGCCCACCCAGAGAAGGATGGTGACCTCCGGCTGACCACAAGCACACGCATCGCAGGTGACGCTGACTCCCAAAGCATCCCCCTGTGGCCTCACCACCCCCCGGTCAGAAGGATGTCCTGGAGAATGGGTGTCCAGAAGGATGGCCAGGCATCCTGCAACCCTCGCCCCTAACATGGCCTTCAGAAACCTTTCCCTGGACACCATCAGCGAGTTCTGGTCTTTTGAGTATGAGCTGCCTGGTGCCCTGCGACTAACACTGCACTTTCCTTCACCACAACCTGGTGTCAATTGATCGGCTTTGCTGCCTGTTCTCCTCGCAATAAACACTGTACTTTCCTTCACCGCAGCTTGGAGTCGACAGATCGGCTTTGCTGCGTGTCAGGGGAGTGGACCAGAGTTTGGTGCCACAACACCTTTTATGCACAAAGCGCTTGGTTGTGGATGAACTGAGCCCTGGGCCCAGATGCAGGGGAGTATGGTTACAATGCTCTCTCATCTGATCTTCTCTGAACTTCCACCTGTACTTTCCAGAAGTTTTTCTCATTTCACCTTTGAAAATGCTGCACTTTCCATCAGCTTCCTTCACCAGTGTCCACAGCTTTTCGGCATTTTTTAGAGGAAAATACAACCCTGATATGTTCTGCTCACCACACAGATGATGACAACTCCACTCACACGATTCACTTGGGTGACAGGGCAGGAGACAAGGAAATTGGCAGAAAGAAGAGCCCAAGGCTGACCGTGTCCACGCCCCATGGTGGTCGAGGGTGGTTAACCCCACAGAAGGGCCACTCTCTGGCAATGGTGCCTTTATTCTTGATTTTGCCCGATGATGTTAAGTAATAATTTGGAAAGGTCAGGAAAAAGAGAACGAGATCCATTTTTTTTTTTTACAATAACCTCCCTGACTTTGATGTTTTTATCAGCTCCTGATTGTGGAGCTAAATGATCCATGCACAGGTGGAGACATAGGAACCCTCTGGTTCCCCCAAGGAAAGCGAGCCTCAGGCTGCCCGGGAGGAAGCCCCTGTAGGTGCTGGCCTTGCCCTGAGGGTTCCCAGAGCCTGTTTCAACCACAGACCCTCTCAGCCCCCCGGGCAGTGTCTTAACACGCAGGAGGTGGACCGTGGCATCGGGGAGGTCGAGCGACTTGACTGCAGTGGCCCCTGCAGGTCCAGCTGTCCACCCAAGCCTGTGGTGCAGGAGCTGAATGTGTGGCCGACCGTCCAGCTCCCCCTCCCCAGCTGTGAAAGCCTGGACGTCTCCAGGTCAGTCCCCCGCCGTCGCCCTGGCCGCTCCCCATTTGAGTGGATTCCCCATCCTCAGTGCCAGCCCATCTGTTGCTTTTCCCCGTGACACAATGTCCACTCATCCCCACGGCCCCCCGGCCCCCGTGCGGCCCCGCTGCCCCAGACATCCACTGGAGCCCTGGCCGTCGAGCCCACCAGGGCCCCTCCCCACTCTGCATCCCAGCAAGACCTGCAGATGGAGCTGCCGCAGAGCCCCTCGGTGTGGGCCTTTGGGCGCCACGCTGTGTCCGGGCCACGGGGATGGCCAGGGTGCTGGCGCGTGGTCCACGGAGACACACAACTGAAGCCGGTTTCCTGTCGTGGCACCTTCGGTTACGGGGCCGTGCTTCCTGCAGCGTGCCCAGGGACCCCGCTTCCTGCGGCGTGCCCAGGGACCCGTCCTCATCCTCTCAGAGGGGTCAGCGGTTTCATGCATCGCTGCTTCTGATGTTACCAGGCTGGGAACTTTGAGACAAACAGGTTAAACTGGCCTCTTAATGGATGGCTTCCTTAATGCTTTCCAACTTCAACGCCTGTGAGGATCTCCACAGGACGTAGGACACAGCAGACCCCGATCCATCAGGGACACAGAGCCCTTTGTCCCAGGAAAGCCCAGGGGATGGAAAACCTTCACCTTTCCAAGGACTTCGTCCTACCCCAGCCCACCTCACTCACCGCAAACCCCCATCTGATCCGACCTCCAGGCACCACGACCCCATCTGATCCGACCTCCAGGCACCCCGACCCTGTTTACAGCTTGCGGCCGGCATCAGCCTGGGTGACGCTCTCTGCTCTTTAAACCTCGGCTTGAGCAGACGTGGAGGGTCAGTGCGGTCCAGGTGGGAAAGCGCAGTGTCAGCCCTGGGACGGGGGCCAGTGGAGGGCCTGGCCCAGCAGGGCTCCCACGTGCCCTGCCACCCTGCAGTTTCCCGGGCGCTCCCAGCCCGCCCCAAGCTGCCCGCACTGGCCGGCACCCTTCCCGAGTGGGATGGCCGCCTGTAGTGACCTCCTGCCAGCTGGACTGCAATTTGGCCCGACGTCGCACCCCCCCCCCCCTTGTTTCAGTTTCCATTCATCCCCCGGCTGGACACCAGCCAGATCCTCTGAGAGACCAGACGGGAAGGGTGGGCCGCTCAGACTGCATGCTGGGGACAGAGAGCCAGCCTCCGAGCCTCCTCTTCTCAGCTGCGTGGCCCAGCGGGTCCCTGCAGTCTTTGCAGAGATTGGACCTCACACACGTGCAGTGGCCCCGACAAGCGTGCCCTTCCCTGGCCCCGGGGCGCAGTGCTGCCAGCCTTGTGTCCCTGAGGGTCTCAGGGCCAGCAGCACACAGGGCCACCCCTTCCGAGGGACCCAGCTCCTGCACACCCGCATCTGGGCCTAAAGTGTTGCTCCCTGTGCTGATCTGACGGGTAGCTCAGCGCCCCTCAGGGTCGCGCCTGCTGTCCAGGGGCCTGACTTTAGACCCGGCCGTCCATTCGAAACTTACACCCGTGAGGCAGGGCATCCTGGGTGTCCTCCACGTCCTGTAACCTGCTGCCCCACCCAGCAGATTGTTTACCGTCCGGTGGGGGCTCTGCATCTGCGCCCCACAGGAGGGAGTGCTCACTGCTCCTTGTCTGTATGGCTGCATTACACGCCGTGAACCTACTCTCGGCAGTCAGTTAGAAAAGGATAAATCGACAGAGACCTCTGCTTTGAAATCTCACTTTACTTTGGATAAAGCTAAAACTTCCTAAAACCCAACAGCGTGCCATGTGGAGTTCAAGTTAAGACAGAAAATCTCTGCGTCTTCCCATTTCCAAAAGCCTTGCTATCGTTGACCTTGAGGGCTGACAGTCTGGAGGCAGAGCCACGTCCCCGCCGGCTCACCCCGCGGGCGGGCGAGGCCACCTTCCCCACAGAGACGCAAGAGCACAGGGAGCCCATCCCGGCCAGTGCTCGCCAGGGGGACAGCAGGCTGCCCAGGCGCCTCCCGGGAGAGTGAACTGGCTGGAGACGTGGCTCCGAGCACCCGCAGCGCCCAGGCCGCCTCCTCCTGGGCGCCGGCCGTTCCCAGGGCCAGTGAGTCTTGATTAATGGCTGGCTGCGAGAGGCCCCCCCGCCGCCTGTGCCCGCCTCCTGGGGCCTCCGGAGCCTCTGTGCCCCGTTGCCTCCTTCCCTGCCCGGGAGCTTCCCGGCTCAGGTCAGAGCAAAAGCAGGCTTGGCCGTGCCGGGCAGAGTGAGGGCTGACCGCTGGGAGAACCATCAACCGCGCCGTGAGACGATCAACTGAGCAGTAAATTAATTAATCATCATTTTATGCCTCATCAAGCACTTTGCTGAAGCTCTCAGCAGGGGCCTCTTGAGGAGCCAATGGGAAGCTGACTGTTTTGTTTAGCTGGGTGAGACTTCCATAAACAGGGGAGGTTTTGACAAGCTAATAAATATGTCGTTCGTCTCTGCCACGGGCAGCAGCCGGCCCCACCTGCAAAGTGGTGGGGTTCTGCCTGGCCTGGCGGGCAGTGAGTGATGGCAGAGCCGTGCCTGGGGAGGTGGCAATCGGAGGCTTGGGGAGGGGGAGCCCCCAGAAGTTCGTGTGAGCTCTGTGGGAGGAAGGCCAGCCCCACCCCAGCCCTGCCCTGCTCTCAGGGGTCCAGCTAAGGGAGAAGTCCGGACTCTTGCCCCTGTTGCCTTCGCTGACATCACACAGGCTGCGGGGGCCTCTTCCCCAGAGGTTTCCTGATACAGGCATCAGTTCACATCTACAGATGCCACAGTGAGACCCTCCAGAAACCCATCTAGTGGTCTAGCACTCACTCACGGATCCAGGAGTTCTGTGACCCGCTGATACTTTTCATCAACTTTAACGTACACCATGGCAGCTTCTTAGGAAAAAGGTTCTAGCTGACCTCTGTTCATCTCTACTGAGAAAAGTCCAGGAATGCAGAACCGCCGTTTTCTAGGAGACTAGGGGTGCTTTTAGTTGACTTTATAACACCCTGTTAACTTCAGGTGTGCAGCACAGCTATTCACCTATACATGAGTGTACATGAGTATATATGAATATATTCTTTTTCAGATTCCTTTCCCCTTACAGGTTGTTGCAAAATATTGTGTATTTTACAATACTGTGCTATACGGTATGGCTTTGTTGGTTATCTATTTTATATATAACGGTGTGCATCTGTTAATACAAACCTGAGTGAGGGGAGAGAAAGGAGGTTTTTAAAAGCTAAAGCAGCGTTGAAATTTGGGTGACGATTCTGATGACCTAGCAAATGCTTTCCTTTAGATTTTAAATCCAATACAAAAGCTGAGGGAGGCTGTTAGAGCATTAGAGAAATACAAATGCCAGAAAGAGACAAACGCAAACAGCTCACAGATCTCCAATTTGCCAGTAAATTTTAGTCCGTCTTCCGTGAGAATTTCAAATGCCCTCTGATATCATTTGAAGAACACTCATCTCAGATGTGGCTTCCCAGATGGTGTAGTTGTAAGGAATCTGCCTGCCGATGCAGGAGACCCCAAGAGATGCGGGTTCGACCCCTTGGGTCAGGAAGAGCCCCTGAAGGAGGGAATGGCAACCCACGCCAGTATCCACAGACAGAGGAACCTGGCGGCTACAGCCCATGGGATCACACAGAGTGGGACACAGCTGAGCACTCACTCATGTCAGCCGAAGGGAGAGTTTCTAAGTGCAGAAGATGGGTTGCTGGCAGGTCCAACGCATGGCATTTCTCATCAGGACAGCAGGGGTGGCCAGCGCGAATCTCGTGCTCTGTGGGTCCCTGCATCTGCCACGCCGGCTCCTACCGGTCTTGGACGGCCTCAGGCACCCTCCGCCCCAGCTCTGGATAGTTTAAGCTCCGTTTAAGGTTCCAAACTGCGGAAGAACCCAAGGGGCGCTGACGTGGAGATCACAGAGGATGTCCCTGAGTTGCGATCCCGGACCTTCAGCCTCGTCCTCCCCACCTCCCACAGCCGCTTGCCAGGCGTTCGGGTGGCCGGGAGGGTGGAGGGCGCTTTTCCAGCAGGCCTCGCTGGGTCTGGAACCTGGGCCCCGGCTTCCGTCAGGAGCAGCCGCCGTCGGCAGAGGGCCAGAGCAGGTGGCCTCGGCTCCGCGGTCCCCGGCCGCGGCCATCCTGACGCCCGCACACGCGGTGCCGGGCGTTCGCAGTGACAGAAGGCAGGCCAGCGTGAGCCGCGCCAGCTCGCTTCCCAGCTCCAAATCACCGTCGGGGCGCACGGAGACGGCGCCGGTTTCAGGTAAGGAGATGGGAGGCCTCGGAACGAGCCGCACGGTTCAGCGGAGCCGCACGTCGCCCCATCCCGCCCCGCGTGGAGCACTGGCCCTGCGCTTGTGGTCTGACGGTGCAGAGGAGCCTGCGGGACAGCTTTAATGGTGAGACTTGCTCCTCCGTTCCGCTGGTAATAAAGAAGGGCGCTCCCTCTGGGCGTGCCTCCGTCACCGGGTCATCATTACGCGCTCAAGGTCACTTCCACGGGGGCTCGAAGAGCAGGAGGCAGAGCTCAGGCCCGGCCCTGTCTGCAGGCCACTGTCCTCAAGGTCAGATTAGAAGGCCTTGATCCTAAAGGTTCGTGGGGGAATAAGATGACAAAAGCCAGTGACCTCAGAGCTGATTCCTCCTTTGCTGTAAATGTTTTCCTTTTAACTCTAGTTCTCTCATTTTTGGAACTCAGTTCAGGAGAAAGAAAGAGCATGGGGGAAGGGAGGTGGGAAGTCACCGATCGGGAAGTCAATGGAGTTCAGAGTAAGGGATGCTGTCGAGTCCTGTTCCTGCTCCTGCCTGAACCGGCTTTACTGCTTGAAGCCATAAGGACCGTCACAGGGGAGGTAGCGTTGCCCACCTGGGATGCCCCAGGCCTGCCCCAGGAGATGGATGTAGAAGTCTCAAGTTCACGGACTCCCTGATGGGATCCCTGGACACTCAGGACAGTGTTCTTGCCTTGTCTCCATCCTTGACCTTCACGTGGAAGTTAGTGCAGTAAAGACCGGAGACTCGGGACACCCGTGACGGTCCGGTAGCTAAGACTCTGCTCTCCAGATTCAGGGGGCCCAGGGGTCGACTCCTGGTCTGGGAACTAGATCCTACATGCCACGACTAAGAGCTGGCGCAGCCGAGGAATAAAAATAAAATAAATAAAAGAGCTGGCACGGCCGAGTAATAAAAATAAAATACATAAATACCAGGGGAAGAAAGACCAGCGTCTTCCTGCAGAGACCAGCTGACTTTAGTCCAGTCTAGTTTCTTACATGTCCTAACCACGAAGCCTCTCACCACAGGATGGCTCAGGGAGTTCGAGGGCGCCACACGGACCTCACCCCTTAAAGCCCCCTCCCCGAGCAGCACCCCTGCTCTCCAGTCGGCAAGTTTCTTCCTCAAGGGCCTCGAGGACCCATGATTCAAAAAGGTCCCCCTTCAGCCATCACGCACGCTGTCCCTGGAGCCCTAACTTTATCAGCTGCAAAGAGATCAAACCACTCAGTCCTAGAGGAAATCGGTCCTGAATACTCACTGGAAGGACTGATGCTGAAGTTGAAGCTCCATTACTTTGGCCACCTGATGCGAAGAGCTGACTCATTAGAAAAGACCCTGATGCTGGGAAAGATTGAGGGCAAAATAAGTAGGAGACAGAGGAAACAAGGTTTGGAAAGCATCACTGACTCAGTGGATGTGACTTTGAGCAAACTCTGGGAGAGTGAAGGACAGAGGAGCCTGACATACTACAGTCCATGGGGGTCACAGAGAGTCGGGCCCGACCTAGCAACTGAGTAACAACACCAGTTGAGTTGTCTACATTTTTTCTGTTTGTATTTTAGCAACTTCATTCATTCTCGGTGGGCGTGATACTCCTCCAAAATGGATTTTGCAAAGCACATCCACAGATATACTGTATACCTCTAGCATTAAATTTTATGCGGGTAGGAATTACGGAGCGTCTAAAAGGCTCATTTAAAAAACAATGATAAAAAAAAAGACGGAAAAGAACTTTTCCACTTTATCCGTCAAATTGTGAGCAAAGCATATCTGACTCTCCTTGTAACTGCAGCCCGCGTTCTGTTTGTGTGTACAGTGAAGAAGGCTGAGCGCCGAAGAATCGATGCTTCTGAACTCTGGTGCTGGAGAAGACTCCTGAGAGTCCCTTGGACTGCAAGGAGATCCAACCAGTCCATTCTGAAGGAGATCAGCCCTGGGACTTCTTTGGAAGGAATGATGCTAAAGCTGAAACTCCAGTCCTTTGGCCACCTCATGCGAAGAGTTGACTCATTGGAAAAGACTCTGATGCTGGGAAGGACTGGGGGCAGGAGGAGAAGGGGACGACAGAGGATGAGATGGCTGGATGGCATCACTGACTCGATGGATGTGAGTCTGGGTGAACTCCAGGAGTTTGTGATGGACAGGGAGGCCTGGCGTGCTGCGATTCATGGGGTCGCAAAGAGTCAGACACAACTGAGCGACTGAAGTGAACTGAACTGTGCACACACACACACACACACTGCTCTTACCTTTAGCTTCTACATTGTTGCTCCCTGTGCTGTAGAGTAGGTCCTTGTTGGTCATCTGTTTTATATACAGCAGTGTGTGTATGTTAAATCCATTGCACTTAACACTAATAATTTTGCTTTGACGTGGTTTAACTTTGGTGTTACGTACTGGCCTGTATCTTTATTTTCCGATCCTCCCTCATGACTTGATTTTGAAGACTTTCTTGCTAACAACAGAGTTGGATTTCATGACTACCACTTCCTGAGTTTTGACGTAGATGTTGAACCTACTAGCAAAGAGCTTGATAACTGGGGGTCTGTGTTGGGGACTTTTAAATTCTTCCTTTCATTCCATCATTTCTTTCCTGTAAGGTCTGTGCTTCTCTAGTTCAAGCGTCTTTAGCTAACGTGTATGTTGCAGACATCTCTCATTATCTTGGTATGTTCAGACGTGATTTTACACATCGCACATTTGATTGAGACTCTTTGTCTTTTCCGACCTTGAAATTCCTGGTTCAGTTGTCATTTGGTATGCTCCTTTCTGGGGTTTCCCAGGTGGCACAGTGGTAAAGAACCCGCCTGCAATGCAGGAGTCATAAGAGATACAGATTCCATCCCTGGGTGGGGAAGATCCCCTGGAGGAGGGCATGGCAGCCCAGTCCAGTATTCTTGCCTGGAAAATCCCACAGACAGAGGAGCCTGGTGGGCTACAGACCATGGGGTTGCAAAAGAGTTGGCCACGACTGAAGCAACTTACACACAAGCTCCTTGCTGATTCGCTTCCTCACAGAGCAAACACAACGACATCCTCTGCTCTCGGGGTCCTCACCCGTGCAGAACCATCTTCATTTGTCCTGTAAGATGAGCGCTCTGTCATCCGAGGGTCCAGACGCCTTGCCTCCCGCCGGCTGCTCCGCGGGTCCTCCGCCTCTAGGTCTGCAGAGGAGAAGTCTGGCGCTGCTTCCGTGACCTTTCCCCCAGAAGAAAGGTCCAATTTCTGTCTTACAATTGCTGCAGCCTTTTGAGGATACAGTTAAACAGTGACAATGAAAATTAAAGCTCACCTGCTGTATAACCTAGCGTTCTAGTTTGGGGAAATTTTATATAAAAGTAATGAAGGTAATGAGGATGAAACACAATCCCGTGACGATCCGTGCTGAGGAAATGCTGTTCAGAACCGGCTCAGGGAGCTCCCTGGAGGTCCCCGAGCCAGGACTCTGTGCCCCCACTGCAGGGGGCATGGGTTTGAGGCCTGCTCGGGGAACTAAGATCCTGCAGGCTGCTTGTGGCCAGGAAGGAAAAGAATTGACTCAAGTGTTGCCCAGCAGTGGCATATTGCTACTATAAATCATAATGTAGCCGTGGCAAGCAGCATTGGCTCCTCTGCATGTTGGCACGTGGGCTGGCCAGAATGTACACTGTCTAGAAAGCAGGGAATTGCGGGGCCACGCGTTTGTGTTCACGGGTTGTGTAGGGAAAATCACTTCCTTGGTGTATGGGTGGTGTGCTAGCTGAGGGAGGGAGGGCGTGGAAGGGGCCCGGCAGGCGTGGCTGACGACGGTGGAGGCTAGAGGGAGACTGGGCCCTTCCTCTACGGGCCTTTGAGCAGCGCCAGTTGTCATGATGAACGTATAGTACAGTTTAAAGAAACAGAGTGAAACAAACGTGCAAGGAAATAAAATCCACTTTAATCAAGCAGCGATTCAGCGTCTGAACGCCGTCACGCCAGCGTTACCCCGGAGCTTTCGCAGCAGGTCCTGCAGGATCATTCACAGCTGCCTCCCAGCCGCAGCCCGAACCCACAGGCCCGTCCACGTCCCCGCCACCAGCCTTCTCCTCACTCGAGTGTGGCTGCAACTCACCTTCTCCTCACACCTAGTTTCACAAGCCGCCGGATTTCTGCCTTGTTGGAAAACGTTCAGAAAAGTTCATCCATGTGTTCCAAGTGGCGGTGCATCCCAGACCACCTTGGGCTGTTTGTCTGGTTCGGACAACTATCTCCTGATTATATCTGATAAGAATTCTCATATGTCAAGCGTTTGCTTCTTCAACTGTGGTATAGGTTCATGAAGGTAGGGGCTTCGTGTTTTAGAAATGCCACACCCATAATAATGCATCACAGATAATGGAAATCAATAGAAAGATTGGTTGATAGCTATTTGATGATCTGCTGGAAAGCTAGACCAGATATCAGGGTCTTACAATACAAGCTTTTATGCTTCAGGACATTCTTAGAACACGATCCGTGTGCTATTGTATTGGGCAGCATTCAACGACAGTGTCACCATCGGGTTGTCTTTCTTTTACTTCCAGCTTCAAAATATACTCCACATCATGTCAAACAGACACAGTTATGAATAACTTGCAAGGATATCAAACCAGTCCATCCTAAAGGATATCAACCCTGAATATTCATTGGAAGGACTGATGCTGAAGCTAAAGCTCCAATATGTGGCCACCTGATGCGAAGAGCCAACTCACTGGAAAAGACCCTGGTGCTGGGAAAGATCGAAGGCAAGAGGACAAGTGGGTGGCAGAGGATGAGATGGTTAGACAGCGTCACTGACTCAGTGGTACGAATTTGAGCAAACTCTGGGAGATAGTGGACAGAGGAGCCTGGAGTGTTGCAATCCAGGGAGTCATAAAGAGTCAGACGCAACCTAGCAACTGAAAACCGTGAACAACCAGCAGTGTACTAAAAACAGATGTTTTAAGATTAAAAAGACTTTTCAGCTTTTAAGATTAAATTGTCACTGCACAGACAAGTAAAACTGCAGTTTGGAAAAGCTGTTTCCAAATAATAAGAAATACCCAAGCCACACTACCGAGTTTGTTGCCTAAGCACAAAACTGGTCAGTATTTTGTGTTCTTCACTTGCCTTACCTGTAACTTAGATCATGTTAAATCCTTGGATTTAAACACAAGAAAAGTGAATAAATCAGCAATATATAAACAAACTAGTGAAGCAAACAGCAAAGGACCAAATATAACACTTTCTCTAAAAGTCTTTGTCACATGAAAGGGGTACTTTGTTTTCAGGCCAACGGATGACTCCAGTTGCCTCTAATTTATCTGCTTCGAGGCTTCATAGATGTCCTTCTGTAGTGATTTTCTCATTCCTGATTTTATACATGACTTTTCTCTCTAACGGATGTAGAATGTGCTCAAGTCTTTGTTTTATGCGGAGTACGCAGGTGGCATGCTTTCTGAGTCTTTTCACTGAGAACATCTCCCAACCTGGAAGACGATGTCAAAGACAATGAAACTTGGGGGCCCCACCGGTCTTCTGGGCCCCAAATGACCCCCTGACCACTCATCACCTACGACTGCAGAGCAGAAGTCTACAGCCAGTTGAATCTCTTACTTTTTTTTGCCTTAAGAATGCCTGCCAGTATATATATATATTTTTAATTTAGGAGTTTCAAAAATTGCCACGATCTATCTAAGGGTTCTCCTTGATGTCTGGCTACTTGAGTTCAGCAGCCCCCAACCTCTTTCCTTGCATCTAACAAGAGAAAGACCTTATCAAGAAGGAATAAAAGGAACCACGTAGGTTTACTTACTCTTTCTACTCTGCTTTCCTTCCCCCACATTAAAAGCTCTCCCTCTAGAATCACTCGCCCTGACCCCTAGACCACGAGGAGTGAGTCACTGTGGGGGCCCCCTTGGTGGCCTGGAAGGACACCCCACTCTCTGCCTGCATATGAACTAATGAGCAGCCTAACACGCCAGCCTGTGAGAACTCGGCATCCTCCCAGAAGCTGTGGCTGTTCCTTCCAGATATGGACTGAAATGCGCCCTAACAAGTCAAGTCCCTGCTTCTCCCCAGGGCTGACAGGCCTTAAGAATTGGACCCAAGATTACTGCACACCAAAGCACGTTGGTCAGGATAGATGGATGGCTTCATCACTAAATCATTGTTCAAATATCAGTTCTCTTTCAGTTCTCCTTGGTTTCATGTCCAGCCGATCACCGGGTTTCATCTAAATGTCTAAAACCTTTCCTTTGTGGCTAACGGCTTGTCCTACGCAGTGTGCTAGTCCCCGCAGCTCCACCGAATCCCGTCCCCACTGTGTCTATACAAAACCCCGTATCTGGGTCAGACAGGTCCACACTGTGAGTGCCCACGGACCCTGAGGTCCCCTCTGAATTCCAGGTGGACATGTCCTCCTGAAAAATCATTCTTGAGAGGTCCTACAGGACAGATGCTGAGATAGGATTTTAAAGCCAACTGATGCAGCTTCTGTAGTAAAGTCTCTTAGAAATACTTTAAAAAGAAACACAAAGGGGTTTTACGGCAGACCCACGCAGCTTAATGATTGAGCAACAATTCTTTTAATAATGGGTGGAACGTTCTGACAGTCAGTGAGGGGTGAGGCCGATGGCACTCTCACTGCAAAATCTCAGTGGGTTAAGTGAGCAAACTTGATTCTCATTCATTCGCCTCATGTCTGTGTGATGGTTTTCTCTTTCATCCGTCACACGCGCGTGTGGATGGCTGGTGGCCTGAGGTGGGGCACACTTTCTGCCCATCCTGGACCATCAGGCCGATGGAGCCACCAGCTGCACACAAGCTGCCTTTGTGGCAGGTGAGGGGGGAATGTGGTGTCTCACACGTGGGCTCTGAGAAAGTCGGTGCGGACGTGCAGCTCCGTGTGGGTCCCTGTGGCAGAGACGCTCTCAGCTGAGCTCAGCCAGCGCATGCCCCTGACACATCGGGTCAGGGAGGCGATGCCCCAGGAGTGGGTCCCTAAGGAGAATGAGAATGCTTACTGACAAATGCCTCAGTGGCTATGAGAGCAACCACCTCCCAAGACCTGGTAGAATCAATCCGTAGGGATGGGAGAAACAAACATGGGAGGTGCAGAGATCACAAAAGGGAAAGAATAAGCCAAGAACGTTAGCACCGTCAGAAAAAGGCAATAAAATCAAAGAGGATTTCACAATAGGACATCTATTTTAGCCAGCTTTTTTATCAAATAGAAAAAGCTGTAACTTTTTGATTCATTCTACTAGATAGACATCGGTGGTTTTAAATGCTTGCGTCTTTTTAATTCATTAAATATAAAGTGATAAACATTTTTGCAAATCATGATTTCCCAAATGTTGCCTTTAGAAACTGAGTTCATGAACTACCTGCCCCCTAGAATGCCTTCATCTGTACCAGCTTTCCTAAATGGCACTCAAAAATGCTGTTTGCTTTGATTACAGGTTAAGGGGTACGCAATGGAAATCTGCTATCTTGCTAATTAAGTTAGGATATCAAATTAACGGGATATGAAAATTAATCTGTGTTCTGCAAAGGCCTGACTCTAAGGCGCTCCTGTGCTCATATAACATGATTAGACCCCTTTGTTGCTGCCCAGTCTCTCGGTCACGTTGGACGCTGTGACCCCAGGCAGCAGCTCACTCCTCTGTCTTCTACCATCTACCAGAGTCTGCTCAAACTCATGTCCGTTGATTCAGTGATGTCATCCAACCATCTCATCCTCTGCTTCCTCCTTTCCTTTTTGCCCTCAATCTTTCCCAGCATCAGGGCCTTTTCCAATGAGTCAGCTCTTCACATCAGGTGACCAAAGTATTGGAGCTTTGGCATCAGTCCTTCCAATGAATATTGATTTCCTTTAGGACGAAACAGAAGTAGGTGTTTTTCTGAAACTCCCTTGCTTTCTCCATTATCCAACGGATGTTGACAATTTGATCTCTGGATCCTTTGCCTTTTCTCAACCCAGCTTGTACATCTGAAAGTTCTCGGTTCATGTACTGCTGAAGCCTGGCTTGAAAGATTTTGAGCATAATCTTGCTAGCATGAGTGTAAGTGTATGGTAGTTTGAGCATTCTTTGGCATTGTTTTTCTTTGAGATTGAAATGAAAACTGTCCTTTTCCAGTCCTGTGGCCACTGCTGAGTTTTCCAAATTTGCCGACACATTGAGTGCAGCACTTTAACAGCGTCATCTGTTAGGATTTGAAATAGCTCAGCTGGAATTCCATCACCTCCACTAGCTTTGTTTGTAGTAATGCTTCCTAAGGCCCACTTGACTTTGCAATCCATATGGATGATACCCACATATTACTCAAAGCTGTGCAGGAATAAACCACTACACCACAGGCAAAAACAAGCTGCACACCCTTCTCCAGCACACACACCTGAGAATGTGTGGAAAGAGTTCTGACAAGGAGCCGCCCCAAATGGGGAGTGACACATGGCTCGAGAAACGACCTTGAACTTGGCGGGAGGAGGGAAGGGTAGTTTCAGACCTGGGCAGCTGACAGGTGCTTCCATTCAGAGGGACACGATTTCTGGCTTCAGTGGCAAGTGGCATCATTGACAACCAGGAAGCTTCGTGGAATTAATTGCTGTGTTGTTTCAGAGAGGACTGCTGATGTTGACCCAAGCCTTGGGGTCTCTACCGTCACACTAGGTAATTTTTTAAAGACTAAAACCACCTTTTATGATCACGTAGGTAATTGATGGGGGCAGGGGGCTGTCTTCTTTTTTATGGCTGGGGCCACAGGGTTGCATGAGCTTCCCTCAAAGGGGACCATTCTCCCCTGAAGCAGACGCGATGCCGGAGAGGCGGCCAAACTCGGTCTTGGCCTCTGGACAGAGTGAGAAAAATGTGCCTCTAAGGAAGAGTCTAAAAGAGGAGTTAAGGGGATGATGTGTCAGAGGACACCCCGGGGATGCTGCAAGTCCCGGGAAGAAGGCGATCCGTTGAATAATGCAGCTTGCAAGGAGGCCGGGGTGCGAGGACAACCTGGGGACCGGTGATGAGGCTCGGGACAGTCCCGCTGAGGCTGCGGCCTGCACACGGCCCCGCAGGCATCCTGGGGACCAGTGACGAGACTCGGGACAGGACCACTGAGGCTGTGGCCTGAACACGGCCCCGCAGGTGTCCCGAGCCCACTGAGAAGTCATCACGTTATGATCAGGGACACTCAGGTCAGCATCCAAAGAGACAAGTTGCAACACTGCTTCGGGGACCTCAGAGGCAGGAGGCACGCATCTCCGGTGGACTTGCTCCGGGATGGTCTCGCGGGGAAGCGGAGCTCGGAGGGTGTGAATCTCTGCAAACAAGCCCTTCTGGAAGGCGCTGGCAGAGCCCAGGCCGAGGGCACCCATGCTTCCCCAGCTCCTGGTCAGCCGTGCCCACGCTTGGCTCCCAAGAGTATTCCCAGCCCTGGGCCTCTGAGTCACTTCCTCCCTCAAGCTCATCTCTCTGTTCATGTCAGCGTGAGATAAACCACATTTGTTCTCACCTCGGAGTGACCTGGAGGCGCGCTCACCCGCAGGCCTCTGTTCTCCCCTCCAGCCCCCTTAAAAACTGCCTCTAACACTCACTTAGCAAGCGTTTGGATGGCTTTCCCAAGGAGCAGTGACTTATTCCAACTCCTGGGGACGATCTCAAAGATACGCTGCCGGCAAGTGAGACGGAGCGGCCTCCCTGGTACATGGTCACAGCTGGACCTTCCCCAGACACGGGCCTCATCACCAAGGTGGACGGGAGGATGGAGACCCATCCCACGGCTGGGGAAATGGGCATTCCAGAGGGAGGGGGGCCCTATTTCCCACCAACAGGGCCACTTCAAATTCCAAGTCAGTTCAACAGGGAGTTGAAAGTCCTGTCTGGCACCTTAGAATTAATTAGCTCAGAGTTTTGCTTTCTCATCCCGGACTCTAGATGCTCTGATATGACACCGGGAGAAGGTTCAGGAACTGATGTTGCTGCTGTGAATTTTATTTGCCTAAAAAGAGTGAGAAATGCCCCCGAAGCCTTCACAGGGACAACCGGTGGGTCTCCCCAACTCTGAGAGTCTGCCGGGTACAGGCAGGGGAAGGGGCTTCAGGTCACAGCCACTGAACAGACCCTTCACCCGAGGGCCCCCCGGATACCACACGTGGAGGCCCATGGTCTCGGCTGGTGCCACCAAGGAGGTGTCCATCGAGCCAGCTCACAGACTTCATCCCAACACCCTCAGAGGCTTCTGCTCGCCTCACCCGCCCTGGAAGGCTGGGGGATGCTCGGCAGGACTGGACTGGGGAGCGGACAGGAGCGGCGATCCGGCCGGCCATGGGCAGGGCAGACCGGGAACCAGAGACCTCCCCGTCCCCCGCCGCTGAGGCACTGGGAGCTGCAATCCCACAGCGCCCAGAGGCCGAAGAAGGCCCACCCGAACGGGAGGGGGCGCTGGGCCACCCCCCACTCCCCCGTACAGCTTGGAGTACCTGCCCTGGGGGGCCCAGACCCAGTCCAGGTCTCAGAGGGCCTCTCACACTCTTGAGTCAGAGCCTGAATCACTGCACCGTCTGCCCTTCAGCAGGACAGGCCCCTGCGGAGGTTGAGATGGTGGGGTGCACTCAGGTACTGCCTGCAGACCCCAGCCCAGGTGGGCCTCCATTCCAGATGAGCCCCCATCGTAAATGGGCCTCCACCCAAGGTGGGCCTCTGGACCGCCACGTGAGACAGGAGGGAGAAAGACCGTGTGACCTTTCCTTGGAATCCAGCCAATCCAATCCATTATGCAAGGCCTTCTTCCTGAAAGCCTGGCAGGGAAGAGGGACATGGGGGAGGGGCTTTCTCACCCCCAAGTAGGTGTGACAGTCAATGAAACCCAGCGGTTTGAAGCTGATCCTGCTGTGCAAGCACAGTTATCTAGTTGCTGTCTTCCGCGTTTCACCCAAGATGGTGACAAGTGTCTGGGATGTCCCTCTGCCTGTCACTCAGCTCTGTAAATAGAGGTGGAATCTAAACTTGCTTTGTTTACCCTGTTAATGCAGAGCCTTTGGGGATGTTCACAAAATTTTCAGCGGAAAGGGGAGACCACCACTTTGGAGAATTTGGTGGCCCTGACCTACTGTTCTGGATGCTTCTGTACAAAAGTTCTCACATAACTTCTCACAGCCCTGGAGGGGGCACGGGTCTCTACTTGGAGGGGGCGGGCAATAAAGCTGAAAGGCCACGACCAAGTTTCCTGCAGGGCCGCCCGAGGTCTCCCCGTCCACGAGGTCCTGGGCGCAGTTATCTCTTGGCTCCCATAAAACTAGCTGAGCTCCCAAGTTCCGAGTGGCCTCCATCCGGGGCTGTCACAAAGAAGGCACTCCTCAGGCTCAGCGAGCAGGACTCTTCCCGCGGGATGACGCACGTGGAGGACAGCTGGAAGGAAACCAAACCAACTGATCCGCGGGGCTAAGGTTCCACCTCCCTCTGCTTTGCTGATTTTTGTACTTGTGAGAGTTACGGGAAATTCTTCTAAATGCTTTAAAAAGATACTGTTTCTTCGGGAGTGGGGCGAGGGCGGGGCTTGCCGACCTTCAGCTGTTGGCTGTTTGCCCTACGGCCCCGCCCCGCCCCAGGTGGGGAGGGCACATCAGAGGGCCCCTTGCCCCGCACCCCCGCACCTGAGTCATGCTCACTCACCGCCCACTGCGTTCATTGCGTTACCTCTGCTGGATCCGCTCCAGACTTCCAAATTTAGCAATCCTCTGCTTAGGCACGGCTTCTTGGAGTCCTAGCCATATCTTAATGATGCAAAAAAAAAAAAAAATGCGCAGCCCATTAAACACGATCTGATGGCTATCTGCAGCTTGAGCGATGTAGCTGACAGCTCAGAATGAAAGGAAGATACAGGAGGCCCCACAACTGTGCACGCAGAGCACACTCAGTACAAACAAGGACAGTAGATTACATCTTTCCAATAAACCGGAGGCTCATCCCTCGAACTGCCCGCCGCGAACCGCCGGGGCCTCCTAACAACCCGGCTAACGATGGGGCGTTGGGGGCGGGGGGCCAGGGACCCCATGTGAGAAACCGCGGGTCAGGTGCAGGCTGCCTGCCCAGCTGAGACGGCCGTTTAATCTGTTATCCCAACGTGGTTTGTAGGAACAGTAAACTGCACCCAGATTTTAAAGGATGAAAAAGGTCTCCACTGTTTCAGACCTCCACATCCACCGGGTGATGTGAGGGGGCGCCCTGCGTGGCCCCCGGTCTTCTCTCTGGAACAGAGGAATGAAGCTCTGGTCTTCAGGGGTCAGGTGAGGGGGTCAGGAGCAGGGAAGTTGGGCTTGCAGCCTGCCACCTAAGTGCCCAGGAACTGCCCGGGCAGAATTCAGCTCTTCTCCAGAAAGCTACTGGTCGTGGGCAGGCTGGATTTGCTCTTGGGGTAAAGTTCCTTCTTAATGAGCTGCAATTCTTGCTCAACAGCCAGCCCCCACCCCAGGCAGTCTCATCAAGATGATAACATCAACCCAGGTGCCGGGCAGTCTTTAAAAGTCGTAAATCTTCGCAGTCACCTAAGGGAACCGGAGGAAAAAAGGTGAAACAAGTTTGCAAGAACCTTTCCCAGGTGTTATTTTGCAAGTCCAGAGCTAATTGATGGTTCTGCCACAATAGCTACAAGTGATAAAGATCTGTAAACACTCCACGCTGGAGGCAAGTCGGGGAGTCCCCAGGGTGTGCAGCCGCCAGATGGAGCCGCTGCCTCCCGCAGGCCAGCACCCCTGCGCGGCCTGGTGGCTCGGAAGGCTGGGTACCACCGGAGTCAAGGTGAGGAAGGTCCCCGCGAGGGACAGAAGTCTAGGCAAAAGGATGGTTGGGGGGGAGTGGGCAGGTGCCTCCCACCGAAGTCAGAGCTCTCCAAGACGACCAGGTTGCTAAGAAACAGCAGTGGAGGAGCTTGAATTTGCTCTTAGGATCCCATCTTTGCCTCCCCATCACACACACACTAGCTTCTAAAGGACATAAGATCCATTTTAAAGCTAGCAACTCTCTTTGCAAGATGAGGAAGGGGAGGAAAGCTACCCCATGGTCCCCTCTTCCCCTGCAGCCCTGGGCATGCACGGGGCCTCAGGACCTAATGGGATTCTGGGGGCGAGGGTGGGAGAGGGGTGATAAAGCCTGGTGAGGATTGCCACACAGAGGCACAAAGCCCATTTACATTTCCATTGGCTTCACAAGAAGAAAATGCGGAGTTTTCCTCATTTTTGCCATTGCTGAAAAATTAGCCTTTGCCTGAGCAAAGAGAGTCACGTTTCCGTCCATGGTATCACCCCCAACTCAGAGGGAGTCCAGAGCATCAGAAAAACTTTTTAAAAGAAATTACAGATGATAACATTTTCATTTGCTTCTTTATATTCCGTAGCCTGGTTTTTAACTGCATTTGCTTGGGGATTTTTTTCTTATGAAAATAGTATTATGTGTGACGTTCAGGCTCCCATAAAAATGATGACAGCCACAGTGTCTTTGATGATATGTATTCGGAACCTATAAATAACTCCAATATAAATAAGTCCTGAAGCAACGTGGGCAAAAGGAGCCACGTCAGATTCCATGTCGGGCTCTCCCCGGTTGCCTTTCTGTCTCACCACCTGAAAGTTCAGGAGCACACCGCTGCGTCCTCCAGGAGGATGGGGTAGGGGTGCGGGGCACACCTAGGCCCACCCCCTGGGGGGAGCCTGCCTCTAAGACAGACCCTCTTCCACCGAGAGGGCCAGGGACCCCCGGGCACCACACCAGCTCTCAGCACGGCCGGTGACTCGAACTCAACGAGGGAGTGAGAAAAAAAGCAAGCTGCTGAAGGAAATGCCTCTGGCTCCCACCCCCTCTTTATCTTGCCTCTGGAATTCGGCATCAATGAATCTCTCCCTGTCAGCTCTTGCTTCGCAGAGTGTGAGCTCCTGAAAACAGGGCTTAAAAGTTCTGATTATTTTTAAAGGATTAAATTGTGTCTTGTTTGTGTATTCTCCTTCTCTGAATGGCAGAGCTCGGGATCCACGCGCTGGCCATTTTCACAGCATCAGCCTGGGTTTGGAATGACTCACTCCCGGAGAGCTGGTGCTTGGTGGGAGCAGAAAGCTGGCGTCGGGGGCCCGGCTCATGAAACCTTCAGGTCAGTTCTAGGCGATGCCTTCCCTAGTGGCCGCCAGCTCCCTAGTGGCTCAGACGGTAAAGAATCTGCCTGCAATGCAGGACACCCAGGTTTGATCCCTGGATTGAGAAGATCTCCTGGAGAAGGGTATGGCAACCCACTCCAGTATTCTTGCCTGGAGAATTCCATGGACAGAGGGGCCTGTTGGGTACTGTCCATGGAGTCGCGAACAGTCAGAGACGACTGAGCGGCTAACACACTGGAAAAGCCAAGGCCAGGCCATCCTAGCCACTGGCAGATGACAATCTGAAATAAGACTCACATAGGCCTTCAAATTCTCTCCTTAAAAAAGCAAAAAAAGTCCCCCTGCCCCACCCTGAGGCAAATGGATCTGGCAAAATACAGGCCTCCTATAGTAAAGGCATCCCCGGGATAAAGTGAATTAACTTAGGAGAGACCACTTCTGGGCAGGGCTGCGGCACACGTCCAGACGTGTTCAGTTCAGTCGCTCAGCCATGTCTGACTCTTTGTGACCCCATGGACTGCAGCACGCCAGGCCTCCCTGTCCGTCACCAACTCCCAGAGCTTACTCAAACTCATGTCCATTGAGTCAGTGATGCCATCCAACCATCTCATCCTCTGTCATCCCCTTCTCCTCCTGCCCTCAATCTCTCCCAGCATGGGGGTCTTTTCAGATGAGTCAGCTCTTCGCATATTGTGGCCAAAGTATTGGGGTTTCAGCTTCAGCATCAGTCTTTCCAATGAATATTCAGCACTGATTTCCTTTAGGATGCACTGCTTGGATCTCCTTGCAGTCCAAGGGACTGTCAAGAGTCTTCTCTAACACCACAGCTCAAAAGCATTAATTCTTTGGCGCTCAGCTTTCTTTATAGTGCAACTCTCACATCCATACATGACCACTGGAAAATCCCTAGCTTTGACTGGACTGACGGTTTTCACGTAAATGACTAGTTTGCAAGCAGACTTTGCCGGTGAATCAGGCACAGTGTGGCCTGAGGCTTCTGAGCTGTGGGACCTGGGCCACGCCAGCTGTAGAGGCTCAGACTCCAGCCCCGTGAGTCTGTGGGTACCGGGCACCTCCCCATCACTCAGCAGCACCGAGACTAGGAGATGCCCCGGACCTGGACTCCTGGCCGACCCCCATCAGGAGGGGAAGCTCAGTTCCGGGGCGGGACCCTGCAGCAGCTGCCCCAGGATGTGGGCTGGCGCCGAAGGCCCCTCCAGGGCCGGTCACCGTGTGCCTGCTTTGCTGTGTGCGTTAGCTGGACCTGCCGTTTGTTTTTAACTTAATAGAGTTAATTTAAAGCAACTTTGTCACTGCTGGGATCTGAATCATTTGCTGTTTCCAAATACAGGCCTATTTAAAACAAACAGCCCTCTTAAGTTCTAAAATGAATTTTCTAAAACTTTAGCATAATTTACAAGGATTAGTAAATCTGAACCATTTCTTAGACGTGACTTCTGGAGGGACTCGGGCTTCCGTCGGGGAGGATTGTAACTGTTTATGAGCAGTTCTGATGCAGGCGGGCCCTGAAGTCCAGGTCAGGCAGGAGCTGTCCTGTGCTGAAGAAGCAGCCCCAGGAGTCATTGCTCGGGGTGTTTCTCCTGCCCTGCTCGTGGTGGAGAATCGGGGGATAGTAGGTTTTCTGCAGAAGCACCCTGGCCCCTCACGGGGACAGGCTTAGCCGCAGATCCTCGCTTTTCCCTGGAATAAGGTGTTCTCAGGGGCTCTGCGGAGCCTCCTGACCGCCCTCAACATCAATACTGACCCCAACCCTGAATCTGGGTGTGGTTTGCACACTTGCAAGAATTCACAGCCACCTCCTGCAACACTCCACACAATCCCCAAACAGGGGAAACTGAGAAGCGCAAATATTTTTTCTAAACAGTAAATAAAGAGATGTATTCCTCTTACCCTTCCCTTGACCCCTCCCCCTCCTTCCCTCCTCTCTCTTCCTCTCCCGCTCCCCCCTCCCCCACAAATGCCGCCTGTCCACCTGAGTCTCACAGGTGACCACCTTGTTCTGCAGGAAGGGGACTCATCCTGTGAGGGGGGCTGCTGACCCCTCCCGCGACCCCCTCCCGGGCTGGCCACCTGGGCCAGGCCTGTGGACACTGCAGCCCAAACTAAGCGAACCCCAAAAGGGGGCCTCTCCTTGGAATGCTTGGCAGAGCTTGTCAGGCCAGCATGCTGTGAAGGATCATCCAAACGCATTAAATCAGGAACAGCAGAACCTCGAGTTCGGTAACTGTTATCGGAGCCAAAAGAGTTAAATTAAAAATAGATCATTTGGCCACATTCAACAAAGCCAGAGCCTGCAAACGGTTCTAAATGGTCTGGGCATGCAGGGACCTCCTGTAACTGGCTGGTGACCTGAGACTGTTGGTGAGTGTGGCCAACAGCACCACTGTGTTAGGAAAGCCCTGTGTTCCAGGGCTGGGCCCTCAAAGGGCAGGCGGGCAGGCCCCAGCCCAGGCTCTGCCGCACGGGTGGGCAGCTTCCCTAGTCTGCGCTCCTCACTCGCATCCTGGTATTCACACCCATGGACAAGTGGACAGATTTTGCTGCCTCCTTTTGAGTCATGAGCTCAAGCAAAATACAGCTCTGCAGACGGTTATCCTGCCTCTTCTGTCACTCACCTCCACCAAAAGCTCCTGTGAAAATAGGAAATATTTGACTGTGTTTGTGAGTTAGGAGGTTTTAACTCACTACCATTACCACACGTGTGTGCTGCATGCTAAGTCGCTCAGTTGTGTCCAACTCTTTGTGACCCCCATGGACTGTACCTCACCGGGCTCCTCTGCCCATGGGCTTCTCCAGGCAGAAATACTGGAGTGGGTTTCCATGCCCTCTTCCAGGAGGTCTTCCCACACAGGGATTGAACCCGAGTCTCCTGTGGCTCCTGCATTGCAAGCGGACTCTACCGCTGAGCCACCGGGAAGACCATGCCGTTACCAATATCCCCCCTTTCAATTTGACCGTCACGTATTCAGGCTCGCCCTTCTATTTGGTGGCCTTGCCCCCTGGTGCGGAGGAAGCACCTTTCAGACGATGCAAAGGGCATGTTTTCTCACTCACTGAACGACTCGTTCAGACTGGCAAGCGCGGTTCCCTTTGTTTCCAAAGATTCAGGAAACAGAACCACCAGCCGCTCCACCCGCACGTGTGTCTACTCTGATTAAAGAGAGATCAGTAAAGGAGGGGAAACCATTTCTGTTTGAGGAACTTTGCTGCTGCGCTCCGCGGTGGACATCCTCTGCCTCGTGCTAAATGGAGCTTAACCCGGAGAAAGGAACACATCTGGAAAAGATGCCGAGGTGGCCGCAAGGGAGGCGAGGAGGAGAAGTGCACTCGGGAGAGGGTGAGGGGCCGCTGCTCCGGGGCCGGCGGGGACGTCTCTGGACAGCAGCGCAGGCTTGCATTGATCATTTTTACGTTATCAACATAATAAAGTTTTAAAAAACCTCTCTGCTCGAGAAAGAAGAAAGCACAGCTACTATCCTTTCGCGTGTATAGGGTCTTCGCTGGCACCAATTCTTAAACATTCTCTTGTAAATTATTAAATTGCATTTCCTTTCGAAGTTGGCTTGGTCATTTTTCCTCCCACACATTGTGATCAGGAAATTCCAAATAGAGGGAGATTTTAGGATGGAGGAAAAGATAGAGACCCAAAACACACCCTCGTGTTTTAGAAATGTTTGCTTTCATAAAGGAAGAGAAACTCATCATGGTAGAAAAATCGTCCTTTCAGTTTGATTTCTGGGGGGAGGGGGGTTCAATTTCCATAAAGATATGGTTTTAAATATATATATTTTTAATGAGATTGACTTGTTTCAAGCCATGTGGCGGCATGGTTAAGTTCTTCACGGACAAGAGAGAGAGAGAGATTTATTTCCCAGAAACCACAGAATGCCAAAATCTCCCTGCAAGGGATAGCCCCCACCCCCATGTCTCCCCTCCCTGGAGTCGGCCCCCCTCACTGAGAACAGATAAAGCCTGTGATTTATTCGGGGAGTGCCCGCTTTGCTGAGGGGGGGGGTGGGTAAACACTGCACTCCTCCCACGAGGGTGCAGCTGGAGCTAGCCAGTGGCTCAGCTGGGCTGGGAACGCGACCCTCCCCAGCTTCCTATCGGGTCGGCAGAGTGGAAGCATCTCATTTAATTAACAGAAGAAGATAAATGATCGTCTGTGAGTTCTACTCACAGTCATATTTCAACAGTTGTACCTTTCTAATACATATTCTTTGTTTTTCCAACTGTTCTTTAATCTGAAAGAGTTTGCAGTGTCAGCAATAAATGAGAGTTAATAGGATTTGCCTTTTATGAGGAGGAAAATATACATAGAACTCAGTTATGAGAAGAAAATGAAAAACCTGCTTAATCCGCAAGAGTAGAACATTTTGCAACATCAGATGAGCTAATCTACAGCCACTAATGCATCCACCCCAGAGTCTAACACAGCCCATAGGAAGAGCTACATGATTTCAGGACTTCCTCCCCCAGCGTTAACCAAAGACCCCAGTGATTCTGACAACTTTTTAAATTTACTAGTGATTACTAAAGCTAAAAATCCTCGACTTTATAAATCATTAAACCCTGGCAGAGCCTGGAGATGTTGTGGGTTTGGTTCCAGACCACTGGAATAAAGCAAATATCACAACAGAATGAATTGCACAGGAGTTTTGGTTTCCCAAAAGATAGGTTGCACTGTAGAGTAGTCCATGCTGCTGCTGCTAAGTCGCGTCGGTCGTGTCCGACTCTGTGCGACCCCAGAGACGGCAGCCCACCAGGCTTCCCTGTCCCTGGGATTCTCCAGGCAAGAACATTGGAGTGGGTTGCCATTTCCTTCTCCAATGCAGGAAAGTGAAAGTGAAGTCGTGTCCAACTCTTAGTGACCCCATGGACTGCGGCCACCAGGCTGCTCCGTCCATGGGATTCTCCAGGTGAGAGTGCTGGAGTGGGGCGCCATCACCCTCTCCGAGTGTGATCCGTAAGTGCACCATAATGTTGTGTCTCAAGAAAAAACAATGCCTGTACCTTAATTAAAAATACTTTGTTGCTGAAAATTTCGACTCATCTTCTGAGCCTTCAGTGAGCCATGGAAGCAGAACGAGAGACTGCAGATCACAGTTCACCAGGAGGCATCAGTAATGGCGAAAAAGTTTTAAATATTTTGAGAATCACCAACATAAGACTCAGAGACACAAAGTGAGGAAAAGCTGTCAGGGAAACGGTGCCAATAGGCACGTCTGATGCAGAGTTACCAGTAAGGAGACGCACCGTGCCTGCCAAGCACCATAAAGAGAAGCACAGTAAGATGAGACGGACCTCAACTGTCCTCACAGTCCTCCGGGGAGAAGGAGCCACAGGGGCCGTCAGCGTCTCTGCGCCTCATGGCGTTGGAGCCTGCTGTGTAGATTCCGATTTCATCAAATCGGAACAGAAAGTCCAGGAACTAAAGAGAGCACAGACGAAAATGTAAACACCGGTAAGATGGCCTCTCCAATCACTGCCTTGGAGAAGGACTTTTTCATAAATGGTGTGGGTTCAGCACTTGTGCAAAGACGCAGTTTGATCCGTACCTCACACCACACCCCCCAGAGAACCGCCTTCTGAGATTCTAAAGGAGAGAAATAGAATTCCTTCTCTGGTCATTGTTAGCCATTCTTTTTAAATATTTTATTTAATAGACCTGTCGTGCTTCCCTGGTAGCTCAGCTGGTAAAGAATCCACCTGCAATGCAGGAGTCCCCAGTTTGAGTCCTACTTTGGGAAGATCCACTGGAGAAGGGATAGGATCCCCACTCCAGTATTCCTGGGCTTCCCTGGTGGCTCACAGTTTCAGAGACTAAGAGGTAGGCCTCTGCCAGTGCCAGCCTGAGCCAGGAAAGGCAGAAAATGGGTTCTCCAGGGGCTCAGCCTCACCTGCAGAGCCTTCTGGGCGGGACCCAAGGGGGCGGGGGTTGGGGGGGCACCATTCACTCAACTCACATGAAGCGGTTATGGATTAACAATGAACTGGACTTTGGTTTCCAGACTTCTCATGTTAAAAATTAGATTTCATTTTATCTTAATTTTGGAGTTGTCTAGGGGCGCTAAAATGTCTGGTTTCACAAAGTTTGGACTGGTCACCCTTCCAGGCAAGTTAGTAGTGAATTTTTTTTCTTCCAGGTGGAGTCATGGAACATTGTGTTTCCTCTAGAGAGGGTCATGTGGCATTTATGCCACCAGGACCCCACGGCATGTGGCAATCAGTAGGTCACTTGTGAGGACAAAAGCCTCCTTTCATTACTGATGCAATTAAAAGGTCTCCTTCATGATCTGCAGGCCCCACCAGAGGCTGGGACGATGGCTCAGACCATAGCCTGACCTGCAGTCACACGGGGAGCTGACGCTGATCGGTACATTCTAGCGAGATGAAAAGCAGCAGTGTGGCTGTTATTGAGAGGCCAACGTTCTCACAAAGATCACAGAAAACCCGGCAACTGTGAGGTTACCTGCAGTAGTCGATTACTCGGACTGTCTTGGTTTTGTACGAAGCCTCACAAAGACGGTCACGGTGTAGCCCATCCATCAGGTCCTTCTCCCAGACACCAGCCAAGGGCCAGCCGCGTGAACCCGCCTTTCCAAACTGAGCAGTCTCAGGCCAGCTGTGCTAACCCTCTCTGCACAGAATTTATCTTCTTCAACAGATTTTTGGAATGTGGCAGCTATTATCCATTAAATATGCGTTTTTAAGTTGAAATTGTGGGAACTTAAGTTACAGGGTGTGAAGAAGTCCCTGAGAGTGAAGAGTTAATGAAAGAACAGAGGAATTTGCGGGCAGGTTGATGGCTGTGTCTCTCTTCCTTTTCTAGCTACCTTGCATGATTTATAATAACGTCACATCGATAATAAAAAACGTTAAGTATTGGAAATTAACGGAAGCCCTGGTACCTGGAAGTCCCCAGCATAGAGGCTAGGAGAGAAGTTCTCTGTTCCAGGCCACGGTCACGGCACCCTGGGACACCGCCCCCTGGAAACGGTCATCTCTGGCCTGGTGGTGGTCATCGCCTCATCACAGGCATCCTGGCAAAGTTGGAACTTAACTCCCATTGGCTGCACTGTTTGATCAATTGAGAAAGAACCGATCTTGGCCGGGTTAATACCACACGTGGGATCTGCCCCACGGCCCAGCCCCCGCTCTCATTCCATTATTAAGAACCCAAGGCCGTGGATGGACACAGAGGGCGTCCCCACTTCACCAGTCATGTGATACAGAACGAAGAGTGGGGTGAGTCTGTCTGAACATCTTCCAACTGTCAGATTACCTAATCTGATGAGACCAGGCCAGAGGAAATGGGCATTGGTTAAGAAAGAATTTTAATAAAAGGTGAACCTAAATGATGCTTCCATGCTTAAATCCCCTAGCATCACTGGCTTTTCAGTTGAAATGGGAGGAATACAGAGGCTGCTACTGATGAACTCAAAAACGTTTCCAGGAAATGACATAATTCCAGGCTTCACTACATTGGAGGTGGCTCGGAAGCACTATCTGTCATTTCTTTCAGAGTGGACATGAGTGTCTGGTCATGAAAATTAACTGAGGGCAGGCCCTGGTCGGACAGCCGCTGCAGAAGCTCCAGAGGGCCTGCGTGCAGGACGGGCAGGCACCGTGTGAGTGGTCAAGCTCCTTGCTGGGGCCAGGGGCTGGGGGGCTGGGGGGCTGGGGCTGGGGCTGGGGCTGGGCACAGCCTCCTGTTTTCCTGGACTGCAATTGCTTCTGCTTTGGTGCCTGGACCCCACCACGTGCGGTGGGTATGGGCGCTGGAGTGGCCGCAGAGCAGCCCTCTGCAGAAAAAACCTAGCCCATCATTGCAGGGAGGTCACCCCAGGTGTCATGGCCTGAGTCGTGGTGAAGATGTTCCAGATGACCACTGCAGCCGGGTTTGATTGCCTCTAAGCAGAGCTGGGGGGCCTCGGGCAGGCAACCGGGGGTGAGGAGCCCCGCCCACGGCGGTGTAAATACCCCAACCCCTTCCCCGGCATCCCAAACCACTGATGCTCGGCAGCAGAGTCTCTGTGGGTTGGATCACCCAGCTGGTGCCATCATCTTAGGCAAATTTGCTTTTCCACTATCTGGTGACAAAATTACTGCGGTTTAGACGAAGTTTTATGTCTGCAGATTAAAGACAAGTTTTTTTCTGAAGGTGCCGTTTCTCCTTAATGGGATGGGTCACATCCCCATAGCAGGGCCAGGAGGAAACTTAAAGAAGATGTTAGCAGTGACCTTGCAGGATATAAAATGCACCCTCGAATTCTCCCTGCGGCATTGCCATATTTGCAATTGGAAACTTATATGGTTGGAACACAAACGTGTTTTCTGCCTAGAAGTATTTAAAAAAGAAAAAACCAGTGTGTGCAGACCACAGTGAAGCCCTTGGCTTCGACCTTTCATCTGTTAGAGACACAGCGGCTCGGAGGCTGGTGCCCAGGCCCCCCGGCTGCAGGCAGGCCCCGGCAGGTGTGTGCCAGGAAGCAGGTCATCAGAAGCTGGGGCCGATCGGGACAGTCCCCGCACAGTACAAATGAGCCCCATCAAAGCGCAGTGGCAGAGAGATCCATCAGGGAGGCAGCCTTCTGTGCCTCAGCCATCCCCACTCCCGGACCTGGAAGGGAAACCCAGTGGCTGATTCAAAAAGTGACAAAAACCTCAGGCAGAGGAAAGATTCAGTGCCAGGCTGTGTCCTTGAGGGAGGCCCAAGAGTCCTTCAAAATGCAAAGAGGCAAAGGTTCTTCAGAGACAGGAAACCTCAAAACCATGTTTCCAGGATCCCAGGATGCGAAGCTGGCGAGGTCCTCGGAGGCCCTGCAGGGGATGTTTTCCCCCAAGGCCTCTTAACAAGAGGAGGGCTGGTCAGTGTGGGGACGAAGTGCAGCGCAGGGTCCACTTGGCCTCACCTGGGGCGGCCCCCCACCCCAGGCACGAACGCACTGAGTTTCCAGGAATGTTGGGAGTTGAGCAAGGGTTGTTGCTGTTCAGTCGCTAAGTGCTGTCTGACACTTTATGACCTCATGGACTGCAGCACGCCAGGCTTCCCTGTCCATCACTGTCTCCCTGAGTTTGTTCAAACCCATGTCCATCGAGTCAGTGTTGCCATCCAACCATCTCATCCTCTGTCATTCCCTTCTCCTCCTGCCCTCAATCTTGCCTAGCATCAAGGTACTTTCCAATGAATCACCTCTTCCCATCAGGTGACCAAAGTGTTGGAGCTTCAGCATCAGTCCTTCCAATGAACATTCAGGGTTGATTTAGGGTTGACTGGCTTGATCTCCTTGCAGTCCAAGGGACTCTCAAGAGTCTTCTCCAACATCACACTTGAAAAGCATCAATTCTTCGGCACTCAGCTTTCTTTGTGGTCCAACTCTCACATCCATACATGACTACTGGAAAAGCCACAGCTTTGATTAGATGGACCTTTGTAAGCAAACTGATGTCTCTGCTTTTTAATACACTGTCTGTGTTATAGCTCTTCTTCCAAGAAGCAAGCATCTTTAATTTCGTGATTGCAGTTCACTGTCTGCATTGATTTGGAGCCCAGGAAAATGAAATCTGACACTGTTTCCACATTTTCTCCATCTATTTGCCATGAAGTGATGGGACCAGATGCCATGATCTTAGTTTTTTGAATGTTGAGCAAGGGGTTTTTGCAACCCAAAGAAATTTGGAATTCTATTTTACAAATAAGTAAACAAAAGTCCCCAGGGGTCAGTGCCTTCCTAGGAAGAAAGATCTAGAACTTGGCTCTTACCACTCAGCCCTGCAGCTTCCAGATGATGACAACCTGGGCCCCGGACGCAGAGTCAGGAATGGGGTACAGGCAACACTGCGGCTGAGTGGGAGCAGGCGAGGGTTGTCTGGGGCCGTGGCATTGTTTATCCTTTGTTTTTTCCTCTTCCAGTCCATGATGACAAGGCCAGTGGAATCATGACCGCCAAAGATGCTCAGGCCCTGTTTCTCCTGAACCCGCGACTGTGTTCTGCTCAATGACAAAGAAGACTCTGCAGAGGGAATTAAGGTGATGGAGCATCCTCTGGGCTCCCCAGGTAGGCAGAGTCTCTCCTTGTGAGCCCTTAAAGTAGACACCATCTCTGCCTGGAGGCAGGAGAGCTGGAGACATTTGAAGGTTGAGAGGGGCATGAGTGGCTGCTTCCAGGGGGTCACGGGGGGGGCACGAGAGGCACCTCGGGGTACCTGCTGGGGTGCGACCAGACTCAGCTGGTCTCCAGCAGGAACACGGAGCCTCCATTCCACAGCAGGATGATCTGAACTCCATGAGCAACAGGAATGAGCTTGGAAGTGGTTGCACGTCAAGGGCCTCCAGGAAGGTGAGCGGCCCTGCCAAGACTTTGATGGGCTGTGCCGCTGTGGACATGGATGTACAAATGTATCTTCTAATCTCTGCTCTCAGCTCTTCTGAGCATTTAATCAGGAGTAAAGTTGCTGGACCACACGGCAGTTCTGATAGTAATGTTTTAAGGATGCTCCATACTGTCTTCCACAGTGGCCACGACGCTTCACATTCCCACCAGCAGTGCACAAGGCCAGCTGACTTGCCTCCATCCTTGGCAACACTTTGTTAGCTTCTGGACTTTCTTGATGGTAGCCACCCTCGTGGGTATGAAGTGGTGTCTCTGGGGCTTTGAGTCACCATTCTCTAATACTCAGTGATGTCCCGCATCTTTTCTCGTGCTTACTGCCTGCTGTGTATCTTCTTTGGAGGAATGTCTGTTCAAGGCTCTTGCTCATTTTATAATCGAGTTGTTCCCTCATGGTTAAGTTGCACCACTTCTTCATCTATTCTAGAAATTAAACTCTTGTCCCGTATGTAATTTTTCTCCCCTTCTGTGGACTGCCTTTTCACTGTGTCTTTTGATAAATAAGAAGAATTACTGTCTTTGAAGGATTAATTGTCCTTCTGAAGAAACCATAAACTAGGATTAAAAACTATAAAAAATTAAATGAGCTTACGCAGACACTTAACATAGTGGTTAATGTATCGTTGTGTACAACAGGTGTTAGCTTCAGTGTGCCAGAGGCCTTAGTCGCTCAGTCGTGCCCCACTCACTGCGACTTCATGGACCGTAGCCACCAGGCTTCTCCATCCGTGGGTTTCCCCAGGCAAGAATACTGCAGAAGGGGATCATCTTCTCCAGGGGATCATCCCGACCCAGGGATCAAACCTGCATCTCCTGTTTCTGTTGCACTGACAGGCAGATTCTTTACCACCGTACCACCTGGGAAGCCCTAGAAATAGTGGATACCTAGTCTGATAATAAAACTATTGCTTTAAAATTTCAGAACTTTAAAAAATTTTCCATTAGGAATCATTTTGCAAAGCATTTTAAATTCCAAAGATAATCAGCCTCCTTATTTATAAACACGTTTTATTAAGTGACTAAATAAGCAGTATTGGCTTATTAATCATGGATTTTACACTTAGATTTTTTCATGCTAAGTGTTGAGACTTTGGGTGGGTTCTATGAGCTAAATCTGCTCTCAACCACAGAGTGTTCACTGCCGCTGAAGTACATAGAACCATAATACAGTGGCAATGCCGACCAGTCTGAGCTTCAGTGCCACAACTTAAAAAATGAGCCTTGGGTTAAATGGGCTTTCCCGCTGGAAATGTCTTCTCTAAGAGAGAAACATTTAAAAGCAGCCTTCAAGCACGGTTCCTCTGCAGACAGCGGCCTCCTCAGTTGCCTTGACTACTCGGGAGCTCTGCTGATCCCCAGAGCTGTAACGGTGGTGTTGACACCTTCCGGTCCTCTGACGAGCCTGGCTGGGAGCCACGTTCCTCTCTCCCGTCGGTCTGCGGTGAGTCACAGCCAGCGTCGCCCACCTTCACCATCTGCAGGACTGCATGACCAGCCAGGCAGATCGATGGAGGAGCATCAGAGTCCCCCAGGTGATGTTGAAGCTGTGCCACTGTCAAGCTGATGACGGGCACTCTTTGTCACCAACAGAGCTATGCTGTGACCTGAAAAGGGGAGAAGTTCTTCGTTTATTCAACCAGTAACTCTGAGCCTGGCAAGTGCTCCATCCTGGAAATGAAGTGTGCCTGGGTAAACAGTGATTTGATCAACCTGCAAACTGTGTATGCTGTGATGGATACCAAGATCTTCTCATTGTTAAATTGCTGCAGAACAAGAGCCCTTCTGTTTAGACCTGTTGTCTGAAGATGGATCATTCTGACTGGTTGAGTTCACCCAGCCAATCATTCAATTACGTACTTCCTCAAAGACAGTTTGTATAACTCAGTCTGGAAATGCAGAAACGAGTGAAGTGCTCACAGGCTGATCATTTCATCTGGATCTTCTTGCAGATCTATTGCTGCATTCTCTTCAGGGCCTCTGTTTCTGTTTTCTCTTGCATTGCAACCCTTAAATGAGGATATACTATGAGCGAGTGGCTGGCATGGTCTGCACAGTCCTCTCGGCCAAAATAAATTCAGACAAAGAAATTAAAGTCTGCCTCTTTGAAATGCTCTGAGTTGCCCAAAGCCAGCAGTGCGCATAAATTATAAAATCCAAAGACAATGGATTCCTCGGCCGACTCTGCATCACAAAATTACCCAAAGCCAGAAGAGAATCAGATGAATGCCAAAGACCACATCTCACATGATGTGACATTCTTGGGATGGCAGATCAAAGTGGATCTTCAGGAGTGGAATTTAGCTCAAGTGGAAGTTCGAAAATGGGCCTTGAGTAAAAGTTGATGAAGGAGACAATTCTTCTGGAAGCGACTCTCTTACCTGTTTGTTTTTCCCCCATTTCCAACGGACAGAAGCCTATCGGGGGAGGGGGGATTTTAAAACTGTTCCTGCCTGGAGACTGAATAATAACTGGGTTTTCATTTACATCTGAGGTGGAAACACAACACTCTGGCTGGTGGGCAAGCCATGGGTCGGTGGTTCCCTAGCCCCACTCAGCCCATGGCACCCGGATCCCACGCAGAAAGTCAGGCGTGTGCAGCGTGGAGGGGCTCTGAGCAGTTAACCAACCATGCTTGGAGAGCATCTTCCTTCTTCTGAGTTCACATCCTTCCATGGTTAGGAAGAGAAAATGTCCTTTCCTTCACCAAACGCAGCATCAGAGCAGAGTCAGAGTTGTGTTTTCTGTTGACTTTTAATGTCTTCTCTTGTTTAAATAAAAGCTGGCAACCTTTCCTGCAACCTACGATACACTTATTTTCTTTACGAGTTTTTGAAAATTGAGAAGCTCCAGTCTGTTCTCACAGCGAACACTGTACACGGCGGTCGGGGGTTTGGGTTTGAGGAATGCGGGGGGTGGACACAGGAGGGCCGGTGGGGGGACACACGCAGGACGAGCCCCCATTTCGTGGGCTCAGGCTGGCCTCGGGCTGGACGACTCCCCTGAGCCCTGAGCCCCTCCACCCTGGGTGGGCACCCGCTTTCGTTCTGAGCACAACGATGACGCGCCCATGGGGAGCAGCCGTGGAGGTGGGGAGACGGTGGGTCTGCAGCAAATGCTGACACGTGGCTTCAGGAGGATGAAGAGGTCTTGCTAAGAGGAGACATCCCTCTGGCCGTGGACCGGGGTCCAGCCCAGTGGGTTACAGGCTCACCCGTCAGGCCATGTAGAGCCACCGGGCGGTGACGCAGCCTTGGTCCTGCCGTGCCGGAGATGCCCAGTCTGGGGGCACACGCGTGGTCAGAGGTGCTTTGACCAGCCGGCCAATCTCCCCGTGAGGATGCCACTGCCATGCTCCGCATGCAGGCTCCACTGAGCCCTGCAAACCCTTCAAGCGGCAGGCAGACTCCCAAAACGGGGTGTGCAACTCCCCAAACCCGGGGCCCAGCAGCCTTGAAAGGTTTCTTGTTCTGCAGGTCCTCCGCTCTTCACTGGCCAGAGGGGTGGGTGGCCGAGACCGACACCTGCGGCGGTCACCCCGGCGGCCAGCTGGGCTCAGCTGGCACTGTCCGTGGGCGCACCACCCACAGTGCGCTCTCTCGTGTCATGTGCTGTGCAGACCCATCCACATTCTGTGCGTTGTCGCTGTGCTGAGGGTTTAACACGAACGATGGGTTGACCAGAAAAAGCTAAACGAGTGAGTGAGGGGCTTAGAAGCCTGGGCTCCCAGTTGTCCCCCAAGTCCCCGTCATCAGAAAGCAGTGCAGGTCACTGAGCTAACGATGAGGAGGGCTGACCCCTGGTCAGCCTGACGTGGACGCTGAACCTCAAAGACCAGGGACAGGGATCTGGCTGCTGCCTGGAGAGCCAAGGTCACGTGGATGGGCAGAGACGCCAGCACGAGTGTCGGGAGGGCCCAGGAGGAGCTCCACCCCCCTTCTGGGGACACGCCCACCCTCATCAGCCGAGAGTCCTCTCTCTTTGTCAGTGGCAGGGAATCCCACCCCTGGGACCCTCCTTATGAGGTGCCCTCAGAGGGTCTTCTGACCTAATTCAGCCAGCTCAATGGCACTTTACTCAAAAGCCCTTTGTGTTTTTATCTCCCCGACTCATGCCTTGTTTTGTGTTTTGCTTTGTTTTTTCCTTCCAGATTAGCTGATGGGAAGCAGGAAGCGAAGTTCATACCCTCCTCCCTCCCACCCACGGCGTCCCCACTCTTCTGTCCCCTTCTTCTCCAGCTCTCCCCCTTCAGAGACGTGGGTGTCGCTTTCCGTGGACTCAGAAACCACTTCATAGTCTGCCAGCACCAAGATGGGGCGGGGCTATAAAGTCACTGTTTCTTCACCAATGGGATTTCGGACTTGCAGGGTTTAAAAAAGTACTGCCTGCTTATCAAAAAGAATGCGGGCTAAAATAATAACAGATACAGACAAGTTTGTTGCAGATAACAACAAGAAAGGGGAATATCATCCTTTGATGAATTTGTACGTTGTGAATTTACGTGTACTTTGTCAGATGCTTTGGCCACCTAAGCAAATAGCTGACTCATTGGGAAAGACCCTGCAGTTGGGAAAGACTGGAGGCAAAAGGAGAAGAGGGCGGCAGAGGACGAGGTGGTTGGATGGCGTCACCGATTCAATGGACATGAACTTGGGCAAACTCTGGGAGGTAGGGAGGGCCAGGGAGGCCTGGCGTGCTGCAGTCCATGGGTCACAGAGTCCGGCGTGACGAGCAACTGAACACCAGTGTGTCTTGTCAACTCCCTCCTCCCGAAGCTGGAGCTGTGACGTGGCGATGTGGGTGCCCACCAGGGTGTCACTTCTAGTACTGTGTTTGCTGGCTTAAAAATAGGGACTTATCATCTCAATTTCAGTATTCTCTCCTGCCACAACTAGGCCGCAGACTTTCGATAGGTTTGAAGCGTTCTGCGTGGTTTCAGCTGCTATCAAGTATCCGCTCTTGACCCTGAGGACTTTTCTCTCAGATGTATGTCTCTTTCTTGATTTATCATATGCCATCTTTTTTCGTTTTATCCCTTCTTCTTACTTGATTTCTGCTTTTATTTGCCCTGAATAGAATTTAAATTTTTACTAGTCAAATTTTTCATTCTTTTTCAGAAAAATTCAGGTCCATGAAATTCAGGTTTGATCCCTGGGTTGGGAAGATCCCCTGGAGAAGAAATGGCAACCCACTCCGGTACTCTTGCCTGGAGAATCCCATGGACAGCTGGCAGGCTCCAGTCCATAGGGTCACACACAGTGACAGAAGTGACTTAGCATGCATATTTTGACAGTTCTTCCCAAAACCAGAACAATGTAACAAAAATGAACTTACTCCTCTTCCTAAACCTCTGTGGTTTTATTTTTTGTGTTTTGAATACTGTTATACACCTTAAATTTATTTTTGTGTAAGATGTACATTCCTATTTTATCAGATGGGCTATTTGCGTTCAGATTTTTTGCATATGAGTTTTTCCCCCCAAATGAGTAGCCAAAAGTGTCATTGTGAAGTCAATATCTCATCATTTTCTTGTCAACGTAAATGCTCCTTTGTACTTTGGCAGATGAGTGTCTGTCCTCTTTCCTCAGGTGAGGCACACAATTCCATTACTGTTCTGTTGTTTCCTAGGCAAGTACTCAGGATTCTAATTACTAGAACTCCTTTTTTTCTTGACTGTGCTGAGCAGCTTGCAGGATCTCAGTTCCCCGACCAGGGATTGAACCTGGGCCATGGCAGTGAAAACCCATAGTCCTAACCGCCGGACCACCTGGGCGGGTCTTGCGCAGTACATGACTAATTCTGAAAGACCTGTTTTTGAAAGAAGTCATCTATGGATAAAAATGTGTAATGACTAATGTAAAAAAATCACACTAAGCCAATAATAGAAAAGCAAAAGAGAAACATTTGTATCAACAAGCTGGAAGCAGACACAGAAGCCAGGATTATCAAATACCATGTTGACACAGAGTCAAGAGAGATCTCTAATTCTGAGGAACAGAATCCTCCTTTACAAAGAGTGCCAAGGAGCAGCATTAGCAAGGTGAAGTCCCGGGATAACCGCGATGCTGTGCACTTCCAGTGGGCAAACCAACTCCACGTGTGCGGGGAGGGAAAGCCCCGGATTAACACAGCCTCTTGTGGGAAAGACCCGGGGCTTTAAGTCACTACAAGTGCAGCATCAGCCACGGGCGAGTTTGGGCAGCACCAGCGGAATTAGCATCTCCATGGCAACCGGAGGTAGCTGAGTTCCCCCTCGGTTCTGAGCTCCCCGCCCCTGGCTTCCTCACACTGGGCCCCAGGAAGCCAACAGCCCCCTGGGGCAGGCGCTCCAGTCTTCATCCACTGAAGCTCTCGGGGGAGACACAATAAATATTTTGGAAGTAACAGTCCCTGTCTAGACTAGGTCTTCCTTACAAGTATTTTAGATTTTCAACATGTTCCCTCAAAATGAGGTTTTTAGAAAAATAACCCTTGTACCAACAGAAATTATGATATTTTAATAAGATGATGAACCATTATCTATATACCTTTTCAAAGATGCTCCAGAGAGTATTTCATCTGCACTTGCATCAAGGAGATAGAACACAGGTGGGAGGGAGGCGACCCCATGAACTGTGACCCACCAGGCTCCTCTGTCCATGGGATTCTCCAGGCAAGTACATTGGAGTGGGTTGCCATTTCCTTCTCCAGGGGATCTTCCCCACCCAGAGATCGAACCTGCATCTCCTGCCTTGGTGGGCTGATTCTTCACCACGCGGCCACCTACGAAGACCTTTCTGGGAGGCACAAGAGGCTGAAGTTGATCATGAAGCGGAAGACACTACAGGAAAGAGGAAAGCGGCAAGAACCTAACCTGAATGCATGTCTGGATCTCTGCAGAAAATGCAAAGATGGACAGCGAGGCAATGTTCCCCCTTGCTGTGGGACACTGGCTCAGTTTAGGAAACAAAAGAGACAGAAGGAAAAGAGGAGCCGGAAGTCAGAGGAGGACGGGGAACAGAGGGAACAGCGAGCGAAGGACAAGGAAGAGGAATAAGGAAAGAAGGATCGAACACACTGGTTTCTGGAATTGCCAGACACACGGATGAGTTGCCAGAAAAATAACAAATGAAGCCATCACACCGGCTCTCAGAGACCCTCTGTGCGCTCAGCCTCCTGAAGCTGGCCTCCAGCCTGCAGCCTGCCCGTCCGGGTGGGCTGCCCCCGTCACAGCCCCGTGACAGGGGAGGGAAGCCCCATGGGCAGCAGTGACCTTGTTCCCCCAGGTCTTCCACCAGGCGCCGGAGGGACAAGATCCATGTCTGCGTCCGAGCTCAGGATGCGTCTTCTCCTGGAATCAGCTCCAGGGAGGTCAGCTGTATTGAACAGGACCAGCTGAGCTTTCTGCAGGCTGGCCTGGGACCTTCACCACCATGTATGGTGCTGTTTTGGAAACTTACACATGAACGTTTGGAGTTCAATCCATTCATAAGCTGAAGACTGCTCATCCTCACCACAAGCCCATTTGCCCAGTCCTGGGATGGCAAGTACAGCAGCTGTGAAAGCCGCCTTTGATGTGAACCTAATTGATTCCAAATATTTTCTTTCGAGCCTAGGGCTGGAACTTTGCAGTAGAGACTGTTGGATCTTCCCGGGCTGGATCTGCTGGGACCCCGCCTGCTGGAGAGTATGAGCTATGGTCCCTTTACAGCCTTTGGCCTGATGGTCAAGTGCAGACGTGGAGACGGTCCACCCGAGATAAAGTCACATGATAACCAGGCGGGTCTCTCAGGAGCCACGTGCTGCCTCCAAGCCAGGCCTGTCATTATTTCAGCCGTGTCAACACTCCTCCCGGCTCTGCCGCCCCACGATGTGAAGTGACTGATAAAAGTCAACTGCGTGTTTACTGGTCTAAACACAGCTCAGAAAGTGTCAGGTTGTATCGCAGTGTGTAATTGCTACCAAAATAGGTGTGTGTCAAGTAAACAGTCATAGATAAAAGGAAGTCATTGTTCAGAAAATGGATTAATTAGTATTTAATTCTATAACTTGCAATTAATCCCTTAATATTAGGAATGCAAGCTTGTAACAAATTAGTGAGGCACAAAAGAAAGCAACAAGGAATGTGAGGTCCTTTGCCAAATCCATCTCGCACAGCGCTCCCAGCCCACCCCGCCCCGCGGCCTCGACAGGGGCTGGTCAGGAGCCCCGAGGTCTGCACTCTGGTCGAAACCCAAATTCTCTTTCTCACCTCGGAATCTGTCATTCCAAATGGCTAAGACAGAGACTCGGGATCCATTCTGATGACTCACTTGGAGGTGATGCAGGCAGGAGTGGGTGTCTACAGCTCAGAGCACATCTGAAAATAATCGCTCTGCAGGGATGCAAACCCCAAATGCCCTCTGCCTCCCTCTGTGGGGGCTTCTAGCAGATCTGAAACCTCGGCTCACACCAGGTGTGTATTTTCTAACATCTCTGTCCAGGGGGCTGCGCACGGGCCTCAGTCACCCCTTGGAAGCTGGACCACCTTTAGGGTGAATGCAGTTCCGGCTCCTGGCATGGCCTGGGAGACTCTGTGGGGCCCCTACCTGAGTCGCTGGGACCCCGGCCGGCTCTGCTGGGCACCGGGGCCCCAGTCGAGGCCGGAGCTGCCCAGTCCCCAGGGAGCTGAGTCCAGCTGCTCCTCAGGAAATCAGAACCCCACACACGACGGGTCCCCAGGCATCCACCACTCCCACCCACCCGGTCCACCCACCTCCTGCTCTTAAAGGCCTCTCTGAATTGTCTGCTGTCAGCAGAACAAGCGTGTGCCCTGCGATCCCGCAGACAACAAAGCCCCCAGCAGCATTTCAGGCGGGTGATGTCACCCAGGTAAAACTGTACTGACAAGCTTTTAATTAAAGTTTTCCCACACATCTTTCCACGGGTCCCCGGAGCGATTATTCATTATGTGCCTACTGCCAGCCAATTGTGAGTTGGGAGGGAAGTGTTTTATTTTCAAAGCTCTTGCTGACAGCTAGAGAACACTCTGTTATACAATCTGTTTACGTTTTCACACATGCACACGCACACACTCACACTCACACACACGGTCTCACTCAAGGAGAAGTGGCCGTGTGGGCCGTTTTCACATGTGCAGCAGTAATGAAAGGCAGCTGCTGTTGGGATAAGCGAGAGGCTGGGGGGCACAGCACAGCTCCTCTGCAAACAGTCCCCCGTCCCAGCCAGACCCCTCACTGGTCAAGGAGAGACGTGCCCGGGAAGGCGTGCGTCTGAGCAGGTGCAGGGACCCCAAGGCTGGGGCAGGGAGGCATCTGGAATCCCTTGAGTGCTACTAGCAGGAAGAACACCTTCACCATTGGCACCGAAGGGGGTGCCCCGTGCGGGGCCACAGGCAGTGACGCACCTACGACGGGGCCCCCGCAGAGCGGAGGCCTGCAGAAGCCGGGATCCAGCCAGGGAGACTGGACTCACTGGGGATGGGGCTCCGGGTCCCTGGTTCCTGCTGTGGAGCTTCTGCGGAAGACTCGGGCCCACATCTCTGCATCACCATCACTGGGACAAACTCTCCAAATCCTGGGAAGGGGGGAGGGAAGGAGGGGTGAGAGGCGAGGGGACAGGGGAGAGGGGAGGGGGACAGGGGAGATGGGAGGGTCCCATCCCACCCCATGAGAAGTGGCCCAAATCCTGGGGAGGGGTGGAGGGGAGAAAGGGGTGCCCCAGGCCCCTTGCTTCTTCCCATCGCAGCTCAACTGTGGAGCTGAAGCGGGATCGGGCTCCTCCACTCAAGCAGGCCGGGGCCCACGAGGCCCCCACGACATATCCCCTGGGACCTGCCTCCAGACTCCCAGAGAGTCTTGGCGGAGACCCCAGCTGGGGTGTAGGCAGGTCCCCCAGCCAGGCCCACGCCACGGGGCCCGCCAGCACTTCCTGCTCATGGCTTGTCTGCTCTTGAAATCATCAGTGAGCTGGGAAAAGAAAATGTGTGCATATATATGCGGCCATCTGGAACACCAGCCCCTCTCCCTGTGCAGAAGTAAGAGGGGATGTGGGGACCACCGCTGCAGGCCCACAGAGGCGCCTTCACGGACCGGACCTCGCTCTGACACCGTGGCCTGGCCAGGCTGGTACCCTGCGCTGTTTCTCGGGCTCCTGGACCACGGATGTGTGGAGGGGCTCGGGATGCACCCACAGTGAGTGACGGCCGTGCCTCAGCCTCCCTCGCCTCCTCTGCTGTCCCCTCAGAAGCCTAACTCCCATTGAGCCTGAGATGTCAACCAGCAAGTTAAAGAGAACCTCTGACTCACGTGGGCATTGTGGGGAGCAGAGCCTGGATTCCCAGCATCGCTGCGAGGACAGAGGACTGTCCTTTGCCGCCTGTGTGCCGCCTCCCCCCCCACCAGGGGCAGAAGTCCTCCTCCAGGGTCGAGCATCCTGCTTCCAGGTGCCAGGCGGAGGCGCAGAAGCAAGGCAGGGTGGCCGGCCGGGGTGGACTCCTCCCCTCTGCGCAGGCTCCAGCCTGCACCGAGGGGACCATGGTCAGCCAGAGAAGCAGCAGCTCCTGGAATGGTTAGACCAGTGTTCACTGCCCCCGCACACACGAGGCCTGGTGGTGGTGCCGGGGTCACAGCCCTGTGCGGGACACGCTGGTCCTGCCCTCTTCACGTCCAGCTGCAGCTGCAGACCCTGAAAGAAGTGCAGAGGACATAGGAGAAGCTGCAACGCGGAGAAGCGAGTTCTCAACAAAGGGGAAAGCAGGGAGGACTCCAGCAAAGTCCCCAAGACCAAGGAGAGAGAGAGAAAAAAAGGGAGACGTGGAGAGAGACAGACAGAGCCCTGAAGTGTCGGGGTTGAGCTCTGTGTTTGAGGCCTGAGTCCATGCGGAGAACAGCAGTGAAAGGAGGGGGCTGAGACCCTGAGACTGGATGGAAGGGCGGGCCTGAGTTCCCAGGGCACACTCCAGGGCACCTGGCTTTGTCACAGGAGCAGCTGGAACCCTGGGAAGGTTGTGAGCAAGAAAGACCATGGTTGGCTCTGTGTTTTAGAGAGAGCTTCCTGGTGGCTGGGCAGAGGGTGGATGAGACAGGGGCCCTTGGGACACCTGATAGCCCCGCCCCCGGTGGGAGGGGTCCCCCGAGACCCGGCCGAGCCAGTGGGGACGCAGAAGGGTGGCCACAGCTCTGCACAGCCTGTCATACGAGCCGCGTGGTGGGAACATGTGTGTAAACACATGGGTGGATGGATGGATTCCATTAATGAACGAGCAGAAAATCATTTGCCCTCAGCTATCTGGCAGTTTCATTATTTGGAATTGGTTTAGTTAATCTAATTTGGCATAATGCATGAGGCAATTTATGAAGGGAAAAAAAAAAAAAAAAACAGCCGCGAAAGTCTCTGCTGCTCCTCCCATCCGGCTGGGGGCCACAAGCCCCCTCCTCTCCCACCCCTGGCAGTCAGGATCCGCCCCACCCTGCACAGCATCAGGCACATGTGTTCCACGTCTGAGGCTGGTTTGAAACACACAGCCCAGCTTCGGCTTGCCCTTCTGAGCCCTGGAGGTGGAGAGTCTGTCACGTTTGAGAAGTTCAGCCACGTGGACCCATCCTGGCCGACCGTTTGAGCACCAGACAACTTTTCGGATGTTTTGCTCAAATCATCCCCCCACCACCTCCATTCTATGGGTCAGAACAAACTTCATGTGTTTCCATCCAGATGCTGCAAATCAGAGACACACTGCCTCCTCAGTGGCCTCCTTAAATTCCTAACTCCCTGAGTATACTAGCAGAGTATAATGGTCATTTATGCCATTAAGTTCTGGGTGATTTGTTTGTGTCAGTAGGAATGAGAACAGAATTTGGCAGCTGAAAATGAGACACCACCATCCTGAAAACCTGAGATATACTGGTTTCAGGGCCTTGAGGAGACTGTCGGCAGAAGACAGAACGATGTCTTAAGAAGGATCAATGATATCTCAATAAAAAGTGAGGAAAAGGTTCTTAGAGGAAAGAAGACCCTGCTAATTCAGCGATGGACATTCTAGCTAAACTATTCCTGAAATAATGCATGCAATAAAATGGTAGATTTGTCTACAGAAATGGCTAAGCAGAATGTCGAAATTTTCACCTATTATAGAATGGACATCGTAAGGTAAGGAGAAAAAATAGTGAGCTACTGAAGGCATTACTCAGTTTTGAAGAAGGATTTAGAGGAAAAATAAACAGGCAGGACTTGCTGGCCTTGAAAACATAAAGCCCAGAGAATTAAGGCAGTGATTCATGACTCTTTCAAACTAACCCATCTTCTCAGACTCTCAAGGCACAGATCCAGCTGGTTAAACAATAGGGTTTCTAAGAATCTTAAAGTTGTTCTCCACACTGTGCTCAAAGCGGCTCAGGGTAGAGGAGGACTTACTTTGAAAATGTTGAGGATGTGCCATTGATTAAAGGAATGAATTAAAAGTGATACAAAAGAAACCCACAGCGTTTTTAAAGAAATTGTATCAAGTTGAACTGAAATAGTACAAAAAAAGTGTTTCGGAAGTACAGCATTTGACATCAGGTAGTAGGTTGACCCGGCTGTTCAGTTACAAGCTCAGGTCCCTTTCTTACAGAAAAGGACCAATGACTCTTCTGGGCACAGGTCTAGGGCTTCCCTGGTGGCTCAGTTGGTAAAGAATCCGCCTGCAATGCGGGAGACCCGGGTTCAACCCCTGGGTTGGGAAGATCCCCTGGAGAAGGGAACAGCTACCCACTCTAGTATTCTGGCCTGGAGAATAGTATAGTCCATTGGGTTGCAAAGAGTTGGACACGACTGAGCGACTTTCACGCTCTGCAAGGAACCACACACACAACTCTCCTTCTCACAAGGAGGCTGATCCTGTGCTTGGTCTTGACGTATTTTGCACAAGAGAAAAATATAAGCAGTTTTGTGATCAGAGAACAGACTGTAATTTTTTTTAAGGAAAATGAATACGAATTTCTTTGACAGTCCTTTAGATATGGGGTCTTTGTCCTGTCTTCTTAAATCTGGGAAGACTTGTGGTTGTTTTAGTTAAGAACACAGCAGAAAAGACACCTGGGTTCCTGAGGTTAGTCCCTGGGGATGATCCAGGCTTTTCCTGGCTCCCTGGAACGCTCAGTATGGACGCTGGGCCACTGACAAGGAGCTCTGGGGCCTGGAGCCTGCCGTACCACGAGGAAGCCCGAGTCGCACAGGAGGTTGCAGCAGCTGGTTCTACAGTCCCAGCCATAACATGTGGGCAAAGGCTCTGCAATTTCAGCCACAAGCCAAGGAACAGAGGCCAGCCGCCAGACTCAGGCAGAGGCCAAGAAGCCTCCAGAGGGAGCACGTGTGCCCTGCTGGGACCTTCGTTTTGGACGCGGGGCTCCAGAACCGCGAGAGCACTCCCTGAGCACGCAGTCAGAGCTGGAGCAGGTCTGTGTCCACCGCCTGCTCAGCCAGGACGAGCGCCCCACGAGGACCACCCGTCAGAGGCCCAGAGGCCGTCCTCACGGGGCACCCGGCGCCCAGGATGACTCTAGGGCTCGAGGCCACAGTGCTCCCCAGACTTCAGGGCATGCTGGAGACGGATGAGACGCCATCTCACGTGGATGAGACCCCGTCCCTCCCGTGCGCAGACCTAACCTCCAGGCCCCATCATCCAAGCAGACAGTCACTGGCTGTTGTCATCGTTCAGTCGCTAAGCCACGTCCGGGGGCCCCGTGAACAGTGTAAAAAGGCAGAAAGACACTCGCTTACGGGGCTTCGTAAGTTCTCTGCAGTGGGGTTCTCTTAGAGCAAGCCCCCGCGCTGCAGACGGGCGCCCCCAAGACTCTGGGATTTCTTCTTCCTTTCAGTCCTGTTCCTCTGTCCCTCCCTCCCATCTTGCCTTCCATCTTGCTGTCTGTCTTTCTTAATATTCCTTAGAAGCCCTTGAGACACACAGGTGGAATTTGGGGAACGCACTCCCCTCACGCCTGCGGGAGGCAGGGTTGCCTCTCGCTCCACGAGCAGACGCAGGACCACGCAGCCTGTGGCCTTTTCCTTCGGTCCCTTCGTCTGTCCTGTTCCTCCTGTCTTCAGGTAACCTCGGGGAGGCCAGGGGCGTAATGGGTGCGAACAGCCACACTGTCTATGGAAATGGTGGGCTCTGACTTTCCTGGATTCACTGAGGACTCACAGCTCCAGGAGGAGCACTGGCCCTGGAGTCACACGTGTCCAGAGGACATGCCTGTCCCCACACACACGGCCACGGCCAAGCGCCTGGCCTTCGCTCTGGCTGTCCACCCCCCAGCAGAATCTTGAGAAAGAATCAGCCATACAATAATGGAGAAGGCTTTCCCGAGTACTCATGAGGCAGAGGACACCAACGGGGGAATGCCACCTTCAAGACTCAGCTGCTGAGAGATTCCAACCACCTCCATCCGCGGGAGTGGAAACCAGCCTGGCGCCACAGATGACCTCCTCCTCCCATCCCCCGACCTGGTAGCCCCGGCCCTGGAGGCCTGAGTTGTGAAGTGGAGGCACACGCTGGCCTGAGATGGAGACACCCCACTGCCCAGCACCCTGACCTTGCGGGCTTCCCTGTGCGGGGTTCCCAGGGGTCCGGGTGAGAGGGAAGTCTCTGATGTGAGACGCAGAGGCCTGAAGACCCTGGCCGCATGGACACAACCTCAGCTCTTGTCCACCCAGCGTGGCCGCCAGCAGGGGTCTGCGGGAAGCCCTGGGTGCCATACCTAGGACCACAAGAGATGTGGCCTGGATTTCTGCTCTCAGGGGGAAGCTTCTGAGATGGGTTTTCTCACCAAACAGTCTTCTGGTTTTGTTTTATTTGCTTGCTGGCTTCATGGGGAGGGCCTCCCCTGGTGGCTCGGAAGGTAAAGAATCCACCTGCAATGCAGGAGATGCGGGTTCGATCCCTGGGTCGGGAAGACCCCCTGGAGGAGGAAATGGCAACCCACTCCTGTATTCTTGCCTGGAGAATCCCATGGACAGAGGGCTGCAGTCCCTGGCAGGCTACAGTCCATGGGGTTGCAAAGAGGTGGGACACGACTGAGTGCTTAACACTTTTCGCTTTTGTGGGGAGAGTTGCTTTTCTCTCTTGCAGCACATTTTTTTTTTTTTTTACTTCCTGCCTGATTACCGGGATCCAAGTGAAGCCACCTTTCGGGTTGCCCCATTATTCATTATTCAGATGCCTCCCAAGTTTGGACAGGTGTGTGAATCACATTTGCAGGCACTCAGACTTTCAGAACTGTCCTTCCTTAACGCACTTGGCAGTGGGTACCAACCAGTGATAAACGGTGTTGCCCCAATGGTCTCGGAGTAGAATGACGTCATGGAGAGAAACTCAGCCCGGTGAGGTGAGGAGAGTATCCTGGGAGGAGGAAGGGTGTCCAAAGCCCCGGGAAGATGGACAGGACCGTGTGTGCTGCCGTAGACTTCCCTGCAGACAGTGGGCAGCGCTGGGCCAGGTCAGGCTGGGACCCGAGCAACTGGGGCTGCTGGAGCGTGAGCGGAGTGTGTGTGTGTGAATTCCCTTCAGTCCTGTGTGACCCTTTGCCACCAGGCTCCTCTGTCCATGGGATTCTCCAGGCAAGGATACTGGAGCGGGTTGCCGTCTCCTCCTCCAGGGGATCCTCCCGACCCAGGGATGGAACCCGCGTCTCCTGGGTCTCCTGCACTGGCCGGCAGATTCTTTACCACTAGCACCACCTGGGAATCCTGCACGGCCTGGCACTAACCAGAAACGGTGCCCTCCGGTTTCCATCACAGAGTCCATTGCTTTGACACGTGAGACGGACACACAGGAAGGAAAAAGAAGACAAGCGCCCCCAGAGGACCGCTGGCCAGCAGCTCCCCTTCTGTGCGGGCCATCTCTTCCTCGCCCACATCCGGCGAGGACCCTGGGGTGTCCAAGGGAAGGCCGCGGTGGGGCAGGCGCTCCCCCCAGGCTCGTGCGGCTGGCAGATGTGTGGGGGGGCTTTGATAACCAGGAAACCCCGAAACAGACTGTGGAGGGAAATTATCTGCAGCTGCATTGCAGGGGGCAAGCCCAGGGATGGCCAATAAATTAGTCAAATTTACATTTTCCCAGATCAGCATCATCTGCCTTCTGAAGTATAAATTATGGCGCTGGACGTGCGATCTAAACTTTCCCAAGTCTTCAAAGGCAAAGCACCCAGAGTCCTGGCTGTTCTGGACGAATCTGTGTTTCTTCCCTGATAGTGCTTGCAGGACAGCTAAGATGTGTTCTGGCCGTTTACCAGTCAGTGGAGGAGCCAGTTAGGCAAGAGCGAGGGCCCTCGGGGCTGCCCCGGAGCGGAGCTGAGGGCTTGCTGCCCTGGGTCCAGAGAGCAGACCCTCCCCTGCTCCCGGGGGCAGGGGACACCACCCCTGCCGAGCCTGAGAGGTCCTCGTGTGGTCCTTGCCTGCCTCTCTGCTTGGGGAACGCCGGTCCTCAGGCATGAAACCCCTGTGTTCATCTGATGACCCTGACATCACTACGGTGAACAGAGAGATTACGTTTTCACTAACTGCTGCTTTAAAGGAGAGGAAAGCCCCACCACAAAGAAACCTGGGTCAGCAGATCCCCAGCCATGCCGAGACCCCCGGAACAAAGCCGAGGGGTGCCGGTCTCTGCTGGGCCCAGGACGTCTCCAAGCGCTGAGTCCTCAGTGTCTGGTTTCCCAAGGGATTCCCAAGACCAAAAGCAGAACCAGCCCGAAGGAAATATTCGAGGAAACACACAAGAAGTTTCTTGGAAACTGGGTTTGAAGAGGTGTGTTCAATTTCTGCCCTTCAAATCATGTTGATTTGATATTTGATATTAGATATTTGATATTAGATATTTGATATTTGATATTAGAAAACAGCTAACATACGGATAGTCCATCGGTTATGTCCGACTCCTTGCGACCCCAGGGACTGTAGCCTGCCAGGCTCCTCTGCCCATGGGATTCTCCAGGCAAGAATACTGGAGTGGGTTGCCATTTCCTTCTCAGGGGAGTCTTCCCAACCCAGGGACCGAACGGGGACCTCCTGCATTGAAGGCGGATTTTTTTTACCATCTGAGCCATAACACATTGGTGTGATGAACAAGCAAGAAGTAAAACACACCCCCTTTTTCCACGTGGCTCTCACTCGCTCCCTCTGGAGATGCGCTTGTCCCCGCAGGGACGAGGATGCCAAGTGCCCTGGTTGGGGGTGTGAGGGACGCCTGCCTGACGTGGGAGGCCCTCGTGTTGGGGGTGCTCCTCTGACTCCCGGGCGAGGCACCATTTAGCCCCACCTCACTGTAGAGGCTCGCCCGGGCATTCCTCCAAGAGCTACGTCCACTGCGACTTCAGGGTTCAAGCATCACCATCCGTCGGGGCCGCTGTGATGACACGCTGCACGCCGGGGGCCTGTACACAGTGGAACGAACCGCTCCCGGTTCTGGAGGCTGGATGTCCATGCTCAAGGTGTCAGCAGGGTGAGTTCGGTTCCAAGGAGGCACGGCCCGGCTTCCTGGCCCCCCAATGTGCCGCAGGGCACAGGGCTCTGAGCCCAGTCCTTGCGAGAAGGCCAGGAGGAGGGACCACCCGGGGGTGAAGGCAGCTGGACTCTCAGCACTGTAGCCCCCGCCCCACGTCTGAGATGCATCTGCCTGGTGGGGGTGTCTGCTGACCGGGGACCCTCTCCTCCGCTGGGGACAGCAGTTCCTTCTCTGAGTCCTCCCTGATGGCTGCCTCTTCTTCACCAATCCCGGTCCTATGGGAGTATCTGGTGTGTCCTGGCACCTCCCGGCAGGCCTGGGGTGTGACCTGGTGCCTGCTGAGGGCCTGGCCAGAGGAGGGCAGGGGACCCGGAAGCAGCAGGATGGAACGGGGTGCAGAAGGGGACCAGGGCCCGGCTGCAGGGGTCCTGAGCTGCCTCTGAGGGCCCCGGAGGTCCTGCTCCCGAGAACCCACCCCCTGGGAGCCCGAGGGGAGGGAAGGCTCGGGGACACCCTTGGGGTCACCTGGCAAGGATCTCCCACATGAAGACAGGAGCACCCCCCTCAGCCTGCCCACCACAAGAGAGCCACCCCAGGGCGCCCAGGCCCTCTCCCCCCAAACTCTGCCCCTGTGCAGATGGCTCCACCCGCCCTGGGCCCCCAGCAGGTCCAGCCATGGCCGGTGACCTCAGGGAGAAGGAAGGGTCAGAAAGGGTCAGCGAGGCTGGTTTCTGGGGACCTCACAGCCAGAGCGCCCAACCTCCCTGTCCAACCTGCCTCACTCCCACCCCGAGCGCACCCTGCTCCACTCTGATGGCTTTTCACTCTGCATGGGGCCCTTTGTGTGAGCCTGAAAATGAGAGAAGTCGTCCCCTGCCTCCCGCCACGCCCCTCCTCATCTGTAAGTGAACCCAGCGCCAACTCCACCTGATGATACACAGAGAGCCCCTTCTTGGGAATCTGCTTCTGGAGCCCACCTGGGCCAGGGCTGCCTCCCACCCTGCCCTCCCAATGCGGGGCGTTGCTTGGCGGGCACGTGGCCACCATGGTACCCAGGGAGCCCCTCGGGATAGATGCCTCTCCTCCCACAGAGATGCTGGGCACACATTTGGGACAAGAAAGGGGTCCCTCGGGCACCACGTGGCACCAAAGGCTGGAGGGCCAGCTGCACATGTAGACACCTTTCATCTTGACCAGCACAGCCCCCAGCTCACCCCCACCTGCCTGCCCTCCATGCATGCCGAGGGGCACCCATGGGTGGGGCCTCGGGACCCCCCACGTCACCCCCTCACATCAACCTGCTCTCAGGATTAAAATGTTTGGCGGCTGCCCACGGACCCTGCCTACTGCTGCTGATGTCTCCTCCTCCAGGAAGCCTTCTCTGCCTTCCCCAGGCCTAGCCGGCCGAGCAACCTTTTCTGCTGTCTGCAGCCCTGTGCTGGGCTGTTCCACAGCCCTCGGGGAGGGGGGCTCGTTCCCTCTTTGTGCCCTGAGCTTCTCCGGAGAAGGAACACAGGTGTCTGTTTGCAGCTGGAGCAGCACTGATTCATTCACTCACTCATTCACTAATGCATTCATTCACTCAGTCACTCATTCACGCATTCATTCGCTCACTCACTCACTCAGTCACTAATGCATTCATTCACTCAGTCACTCACTCACGCATTCATTCGCTCACTCACTCACTCACTCAGTCACTAATGCATTCATTCACTCAGTCACTCACTCACGCATTCATTCGCTCACTCACTCACTCAGTCAGTCACTAATGCATTCATTCACTCAGTCACTCACTCACGCATTCATTCGCTCACTCACTCACTCAGTCAGTCACTAATGCATTCATTCACTCAGTCACTCACTCACGCATTCATTCGCTCACTCACTCACTCAGTCAGTCACTAATGCATTCATTCACTCAGTCACTCATTCACGCATTCATTCGCTCACTCACTCACTCACTCATTCACTAATGCATTCATTCACTCAGTCACTCATTCACGCATTCATTTGCTCACTCACTCACTCACTCATTCACTAATGCATTCATTCACTCAGTCATTCATTCACGCATTCATTCGCTCACTCACTCACTCACTCACTCACCTGGGAAGTGACCGTCACACAGGACGCCTGTACTGGGGCTGAGAAGGAGCAGTGATGAGACAGGTAAGGTGCCCACCAGGAGCTCACACAGGATAGGGGAGACCTATCCAAAGAGACACCCAGTGTAAAGTCCAGGGACAAGATACCCTGCACGAGTTATCTAGCTTGAGGAAGACCAGATCTTAAACGCGGACTTCTGAGAAGGACACAAGCAGGCTCCACATACACGCTGAGCTCACCAGCACTAAAAGCACAGACAGTGGGCACCTTTTCTGTGCTGGTAACGCACATGGCGCCTTTGCAGACGCAAGCAGATCAGAGCACGTTTGCTGAGGGCCTTTCCACCAGCCAGTGTCCTGACAAGTGTCCGCCTGTAACTCCTCTTTCTGTCACCCTGGAGGGTGGCCCCCAAGTACCTGAAAACTGCACTGTCTCCCCAGGGCCTTGGGCAGGGCCGCCTGGATCATGGGAGGAGAATCCAGCCCCTCCCAGGTCTCCTGTGTGTCCCGGGGTCTCAGGCGTCAGGCTGGCCTCAGGGATGGAGCTGGGCGGCCCCCTAACTCAGTATTTGTGTCCTTTGCACAAAGAGCTACAGGATTGTCTGTGTAACACACATGGAGCCTTGGAAGTTAGACTGCCTTCGTATTTGTAAAGCCCCTCTGTGTCCCCACGGCATCATCAGACAGCACTGGGGAGCCAGGCCTTGGAAAGAGCAAGACCCCGAAGCTTGCTGAAGCCAAGCCGCACCAACCCTTCCACAGGGAGCTGGCCGGGGGGTCTTTCAGACAAACCTGCTGGAGTCCCCCAGGGACTGTACCGGGCACGCGGCCGCCAGGCTGTTCTGCCCCATTGCTTCCTGGCGAAATGAAAATACTAATAATTCCTAAGGCTTCAGACTCTGCCTCCCAAAGTACTTTTCCAGGAGCACGCTTTGAAAGAACACCATAGAAAATATGATCCCGGTGACACCGAACTTCAGACATCCTCATGATTTAGGGGGCGAGACCGTGAAGGGGCTCCTGCAGGCATTTTTTTGTTTCTGAAATTTCAGAAGCAAGAAAACACACCTTTGAGCTGAGCCTGTACTGTCAGCAGTCAAAATTCCTCCAAGCTTTGCTTGGCTGGTGCCTGTTCTAAGAAAAAAAGAGCGTGTGGGCTGTGGAGGCCTGGCTGTCTGCAGGCGTCCCTGTCCTAAGTGGGGGAAGGGCAGCGCTAGAGACGATGTCCGAAGTGTAAAGTCTCGTACAAAAGTCTCTGGATAAAGCACAGATGAGGAGAGAAGGTTCTGGAAGGTTCTAGAGAAGGTTCTAGGGGAGGTGAGTCCTCCGGGTGCGTGAAGGTTCTGGAATGATTCACCCAGACACGCCTGTGTGTGCTGGGCACTTGGTGAGTACCTACTGTCCCCTTGGCCCCGAGCTCTGGGGAGAGCACATGCCCAGATGGAGGGTCCGTCCTGTGACTGTGACCGCTCCTGCACGTGAGGCTCCTGGCCCCCCGGGGAGGGACGCAGAGCCAGCTCCACGCGGCTGACTCACTCCAGACTCGATGACATCCGCACTGAGAGCCGCTCGGACCAGAAGACCTCTGTCTTTTCTGAGCGGTGATTCGAAGCTAGCATTCACTTGCGTGACGCAGAATGCCTCCTGCTGCTCCAGAAATGGACCTTAAGCTGGAAAATGTAAGAGGAGAGATGGAGACCCCGGGCTTCCTTGAACACAGCCGTGGTTTAGCCGAGTCAGCTCAGAAATGGTCCCAGACAGCTGGAGAGGTTGCAGACGGCAACTGATACCCACAAATCCTGGGTATCATCATGTTGAGGGGGGTAGATGTCTCTAACAGCTCCGTCTTGCTTCCCTGGGAAATCTGGCATTAAACAATGAAGAAAAACACTGATTTCTTTTAAGAAAGTTATGCAGACAAATACAGTGGGTCACATCGTTTCAAGACCTCCGTGGAACAAGCGGACAGCTTTGCCCTGGGTCCAGAGAATACAGTGTAGAGCTAACCGCTTGTAGGGGGGCAGTGGGCAGTGGGTACGCGCCTTCCTCCCCACGTCCAGGCAGACCCGGAGCCCTTGGGTGCAAACCATCCCTGTTGCTGGAAGCGTTGCAAAGCCCGCTGACGCCTCACTGCAGAGCTGCCAGGCCCGCCTGACAGTGATATGGTATCTCGTGCAGAAGGAGACAGGACGATGCCCCAGATTAATACTTTGCCTTTTTAATCTATTAATCTACCACCTTTGGGACATGATTGCAAATCCACTCCAGAGCAAAGTGACTGAAAATCACTCCGGTCTGACAGCTTTAAAAGATCACAAGTGAAATGTGTTAAGAAGGTCTCAACCCATCGATACAGCGTGAGGACGCCTCTCTGGAAGCCTCCCAGGCCGGCCAAAGCTTCTACCCGCTCCCGTTGGGAGAGTCCCATGCAGACGAGCACGCGGCAGCCAAGAAATGGTGCTATTAGACGGGGTAACGGGGTGAGTTCATGTTCTATCAGATCTGAGCGGAGTACGTGTATCGCTGATGTGGTTCAGAGACCCTTGGAGTTCCTGGAGGAGACGTCCCTCTTCTCTGCTGGGATGGGCCCTGGTCAGTTAAAGAGGGCAGGGGGATATGGACCAGAAGCGTAATGGATAGAGCCTCTGTTTTTTGGGTTTTTTTAAGTTGCTTTTTTGATGACACTGAAGCAGAGTGTGTCTGCATTTTTAAGACCAACGACTGAGTCCCCGCTTCCCTAGTCAGTCCCTGTACTCACCAGCCCAGGTAACCCCCGTGGCCAGGAATGGCCCCCCGAAACAGGCTCCGCAAGCATCTCTCCATGCTAAGGTGATCCCCAGGCCACAGACGTCCCCGGCCAGCCCGTCGCCAGCATGGGATGATAAGGCACAGAGCTCAGCCTCCCAGGTAGCGGAAGAGGAGATAGGAAGGACAAGCCTCGCTTCCCACGCTGGTCAGGCGTCCACACTGCACATCTGGCCGTTTGGAGGCACGTGTTCTGACTACCCCAGTGTGAAGAGAAATGTCAGTCCCTTAATTACATTGATTGTTTGCGACCCCATGGACTGTAGCCTGCCAGGCTCCTCTGTTCATGAAGTTCTCCAAGCAAGACTACTGAGTCCAGTTCAGTTCAGTTGGGTCGCTATTTCCTTCTCCAAGGGATCTTCCCGACCCAGGGATCGACCCCAGGGTCTCCCATATCACAGGCAGAGTCTTGACTGTGACATCCAGGAATCACCTGCCTGTGGGGGACAAGGAGGAGGAACCACCAGAGAGAAAGCGAGGGTCACTGGGAGAGCAGTGAAGTGACAACCTCAGGATGACCCGTGGCCGAGGACAGAGTGGACGCCGCGGCGACAATTCGATAGGGCAGACTGTAGTGGCCGGAGGTGTTCTGTCCTGGGGACAGACAGGAAGCGTGGACGCTGCTTCTAAGATCCATCAGAGGAGGAAAGGAAACCCGCTGGGCTCCGGGGCGGGGCGGAGCCAGGAGGCGGTGGAGGGTGGGCGCTGGTGTGCCCGAAGGTCAGAGACCCCAGCAAGTGCGTGCAGCCAGCACGGAGGGGCGGGAGGGCAGGGGGTCCCCAGTACAGAGGACGTGGGGCCCTCGACGAGGCTGGAGCAGGAGCCTGGATGCCCCGTGCAAGGGCCTCCGTCCCGGCCGAGCCTCCTGCCACCAAGCTCTCCTCTGTGTGCGGAGCCGCCTGCAATCACTTGGGCGGGACCCCGGGGGTTCAAACCTGGCTTGCTCACCTCGGAGGCCCTGCCAAGGCACGTCCGCTGGGGCCTCCTGACCCAGCCTCTGGGATCGCCTCCTGGATCAGCTCCGTGCTCCTGCATCGTTCACTCGGAAGCGGCTCCAGGGTCACTGTGAGAGGCTGTTAGGCATGAGAGAGGGAGCGGAGGGGGGCCTTAGCAAAATGCCTCCTGGAAAAACCAAAAGGACAGTCAGCACTGTGCAGGCTGAGAGTCGGGGAGACGTAAGGACTCTTGGTGGGGCTCGGGGGCGGTGGGGCGGATCGCAGGGGCAGAGTGGATCCCCTCTGGAAGCGTCAGCAGGACTCAGGCTGCAGCTGCCCCGCCCGGGCCTGTCTGTCCCCTTCCTCAGTCCTGGCCCCTCTGTCGTTCCTGAAACAGCTGAAGCAAAACATACAAGAGTAAAGCCAGAAGTCTCTCTCTGTTCTTTTCAGGCTCAGACGGTAAAGAATCTGCCTGCAGTGCAGGAGACCCAGTTCAGTCCCTGAGTTGGGAAGGTCCCCTGGAGGAGGGCATGGCCACCCACTCCAGTGTTCTTGTCTGGAGAATCCCATGGACAGAGGAGCCTGGAGGGTACAGTCTGTAGGGTTGCAAGAGCTGGATACAATTTAGTGACTAAACCACCACCAATTAACATGCATCATAAGTAAATATATATTCAAGTTCAGTTATGTTCAGGACAAGTTCATGATTATAAATACACTCATTTATTACCAAAAAATTGAAAAATGGAATAAAAAGACCTGTGTGATTTGACTAATCTGTAACTATCATGCCCTGGATATTCCATTTCAGTCTTTTTTTATAGGCATATATTTTTAATAAAATTCAGTTTCCTATGGTTTATATGGTTTCATGGTGTGTTCCTTTTATTTCCTCCACACACACACACACACAAATATGATTGGCCTTCTGCCCATTATTTTTTACTTAAAATAAAAAGGCTTTGATATTTTGGTCTTTTGCTGTCAGAATTCTGTCTGGTTTGCCTTGTCTCTTCCAGGAAATGGCAGAGTATACTTCCTCCGCCTTCAGTTTTTCACACGGCTACTTTAAATTCAGAAGCGTGTTAATTAACATTTTATTGTTAGAATGAGAAACTGCAATCATTTTAATCCCTCCACATAAGATAACTGTTTTGCCGTTTTTCCACTCCCTAAATTTTCTAGACAAAGTTTGAGGGTTGAGCCATGTATTACCCTCCTTTGAACAACTGGGGTCTCCATTTCATTCTGCTGGTTACCACCTCTCCAGCATCTTTCTGGATTAACCTGATGTGTATTTTCTAAGATTCACTGCCAAGCCGGGGTCTGTCTTCCACATTCTGGTTTTCTTCAACTCCCAGCCTTCTTGTACCTCCTTAAGTGGTGAAAGGGAAAGTGAAAGTGAAGTCGCTCAGTTGCGTCCGACTGTTTGCGACCCCATGGACTGTAGCCTACCAGACTCCTCTGTCCATGGGATTTTCCAGGCAATAGTACTGGAGTGGATTGCCATTTCCTTCTCCAGGGGATCTTCCCGACTCAGGGATCGAACCCGGGTCTCCCGCATTGTAGACAGGTGCTTTACCGTCTGAGCCACCAAGGAAGTCCTTCACAGAAGGCAATCTCGTGGCATGCTCTCTGAGCCCTGGCCGGCTGGGTGGCTCATCTGTGTGGATGGAAGCTCTCAGCTGCCGTGAGAAAAGGCCCTTCTCCAACAGGATGGAGCAGCAGGAGACGGATTACCCCGGCGCTGGATGGAGACCTTAGCAGGGACCACAGATGCCCAGGCGTGCTGGGAATCTGGTTCTGTGACATGGAGCATCCGTGTCATCCTAGGCTGGAAGGCCTCATGGTCACAGCAAGGCTGCCAGTGCCCAGCAGGACTTCATCCCTCTTCCCTGCAGACAGAGAGAGGTTCCGTGTCACCCTAATTGTCACCCAGCTACTTCCACACACCTCTTCTGAGCTCTCACCATCAGCTCTCCTTCCTCCGCAGGTTCAGGTTCAGCAGGGGACATGGTCAGTCCTAGAGAGGCCAGGCCTCCTGATGTCCAAGGCTCATGGCCACACAAGAGAGGCCTGGGGAAAGCCTGGCAATCTGGGGAGTGTGGGTGGGGAACACACCCCCGAGGACAGACCACTGTTGCCTTTCTCCGTGCACAGTGGGCCATGGGGTTCCTGATGCTGTGACTTTCTCCGTGCACAGTGGGTCATGGGGTTCCTGATGCTGTGACTTTCTCCGTGCACAGTGGGTCATGGGGTTCCTGATGCTGTGACTTTCTCCGTGCACAGCGGGCTATGGGGTTCCTGATGCTGGAACAAACGTGTTTCCTTGAAATAGCAACATCTGCTGCATCTCTGTAATTAAAGAAATAATAATAATTGAACTGCAAACACCACTCCTGCCTGGAATATTCCAAGCATTTACAGTTTCCTTTCTCAAGAGAAGAAAATGTTCTTCAATTTTAGTTCTGATTATGCTGCAATGTCAGCTGGCACTCTGCCCTGAGTTCCCCCTCCATCCCATCCCCAGTCCTCTCCTGAGTGACCACCAGTCCCTGTGGACCCTTCCTCTGTTCCCATTTTACCAAAGAAGAGGTAGGTTGACCTTCTTATTTCATCTTCTCCCTGACCCAGAAGACAATGGGCTTCACAGGCAGCATCCTTGCCCCATGCCTTTGACCTCATCTCACCCGGCATCCCGGGGTAGGTGCTCCTTATCCTGCCCGGGATGGGGCTGGTCCTCTGACCCCTCTCTAGCACGTGGCCACTGGAGTTTACAATCACCTTCTCCCCGACGGGCTCTCTGTGTTCATTTTCCCCAACTTCCGTGGCAAAGCACCGCAGGCTGAGGGGCTTCAGACCCCGGAAACGTGTTCCCTCCGGCTCTGGGGGCCAGAGTCTGACATTAAGGTGGCAGCAGGGCTGTGCTCCCTGCAAGGTTCCAGACGGGGGGTCCTCCCTGCCCCTTCCAGCCCCTGGGGCCCACCGCCCCATCCTCTGCCGCCGTCGTCACGTGGCCTCCTCCGCTGTGTCCCTCTTTTCCCGTGTCTGTCTAACCTCCCTCTTAGAAGGACACCTGTTGTTGGATTCAGGGCCCACCAGGTAATCCAGGGCAGGTTTCTCATCCCAAGATCCTCAGTCACATCTTCAAAGACCCTTCTTCCAAGCAAGGTTCCACCCCCAGGTCCGAGTGTCGGGATGCAGACTCGTCCCCGGGGGCCGCCGCTCAGGCCACGGCACCTGCGACTTGCCCTGTTGGCTGATGCTGCTTCCGGCTGTGCAGATGAACCCTGGGCGCGATTTCTAGAGGAGCTTCTGAGAGCTGGAGGGTGACTGTCTGGGGGGTTTTACCATATTTCATCCAATTCCACACCCCCACCCGATCCCCCACAGATTTCTTTTCTCTTAACACAAGTGCCTGGGAACATCTGTCCCTGGGGTTGAAAGCAATTCACCTGCGTTTGCATTCTCAGTGAAAGGCTTCTCAGGTTGCTTGTCCACTTTTCTTAGTGGCTGGGAGTCCTCTTGATTACTCAGAACATTTTAAAATGTAAGGTTTTTAGCCCTTCTAAGATATGCATATAGTCAAAGCTATGGTTTTCTCAGTAGTCATGTATGGATGTGAGACGTGGACCATAAAGAAGGCTGAGGACCAAAGGACTGAAACTTTTAAACTGTGGTGCTGGAGAAGACTCTGGAGAGTCTCTTAGACTGTGGAGATCCAACCAGTCCATCCTAAAGGAAATCAGTCCTGAATATTCATTGGAAGGACTGATGCTGAAGCTAAAGCTTTAGTACTTTGGCCACCTGATTCAAAGAGCTGACTCACTGGAAAAGACCCTGATGCTGGGAAAGATTGAAGGCAGGAGGAGAAGGGGATGATGGAGGATGAGATGGTTGGATGGCATCACCAACTCGGCGTACATGAGTTTGAATAAACTCCAGGAGATAGTGAAGGACAGGGAAGCCTGGCGTGCTGCAGTCCACGGGGTCACAGAGAGTCGGACACGACTGAGCGACTGAACAACAACAAAGATGTGTGTTCTCAGTCGCTCAATCGTGTCCGACTCTTTGTGACCCCATGGACTGTAGCCCACCAGGCTCCTCTGTCCATGGGATTCTCCAGGCAAGAATACTGGAGAGGGTTGCCATTTCCTCCTCCAGGGGATCTTCCCGACCCAGGCATTGAGCCCACGTCTCCTGCCTTGTCAGGTGGGTTCTCTACCACTGAGCCACCTGGGAAGCCCCAGGTTAGGCTTGTGTCCTCCTAAATGTCCCTTGTCCCCTCTCTTCCCCTCTCACCTGCCCCCTTCCTCCTCCCCACTCCCCGCTTCCTCCCCCTCCCAGGCCAGCTCCCTCCTGCCATTTCCGCCAGTTCCCAGGAAGAGGTTCCTAGGGCATCTGTCCACAGCCTGGCCTGTGCAGCCCTCTGGGCCTCCCCGTTACCAAGGGCAGTCCCGGGCATTTCAGCATCCACTGCTCCCAGGCCCCACCCCAGGCACCCGGTCTGGGCTGACCAGCATGGAGACCCTGGGCTGCGGTTGCCTTTGGGAGAAAAGTTGGACACCTGCTCTGGGACCCCCTAAGGGAGGGACATCTTCACTGAGCAGAGAGGGTGCCCCCACGCCCTGGGCCCAGACCCTTTGACAGGGTGGGTGCCTCTGAAGGGCTCTCCCTGCCGGGGGACTGGGGAGGCCTCGTATGTTGTGATGGACAGATGCCCCCGTTCACACAGAGTGGCCAATTAGCCAGAGGTGACCTCGTGTCCAGGACGGACCTTCCCCTCAGGGGTCTGGGGAAGGGGTGGGAGCCCCCTGAGCTCTGGACAGCCCTCTGTCCTCACGGTCCGGGTGTCCAGCTGCCCGTCACCCCTTCAGACAGCAGGAAGTCCATCTGCGCAGCAGCCTCTTGCCTGCAGCCCTTAACTCGGTGACAACACGAGGGGGCTTCAGGCTGGGAAGGGGTCCGAGAGTTACAGCGAAGTCCCCGATTTCAGACCCAGGGTGGAAATGGGGAGACGGGACTGGGCCGGGCCCCACACCCTCCTCAGAGCACTTTGAGGGGGCACTCCAGCTGATTCCAGGGTTTGGGGTACCTCCATGAACTCTCACCAGAGGCCCTCCCCAGAGAAGCAAAACCATTACAGAATTACCAGAGTCGATCTCATTTTTGTGAAGCTCTGTACCATGCACACTCAAGTTTAAACGTCACCACTTTTCTTTTCCCGTCTAATAGGCAAACGTAGGCCTGAAAAGCAGCCTAAGCCAAGTCTGAGAGAAACAACAAAGTGGGGGTTCGCAGACTTTAGCACCCCCTTGGCCTCAAAAGTGAAGCTGGTTCACAGTTTAAGCAAAGTACCTACAGTTTACAGCCCCAGGTGTGTGTTCAGTCCCTATTCACAGGAGCAGTGATCGGTCAGCAAGCTATCTCATGGTCACTAAATCATCACGGGGAGATGGGCCCTCCGTGGTTACCGCCTCGAGCATTTCAGCAGACCGTGTCCCTGGTCTTGCTGCTGGAAGCTTCCATCCGGCCTGAATGCCACGGGAGGGGTCATCTCACAGGTACACAGACACAAAACGGTCCCCACACCTTTCACTTGAGACCTTTGCTCAGACTCCTACTTCTGAAAATGGTCAGTGAGTCCCATTAGCTGTTTTTAAACAGCAAAAGCAAGAAAGAAATTATTACGCAAAAAAAAAAGAGAGAGAAGCATAGTTCTCTTCTACTGTGTGTTGGTGGGATATTTACAGATGGCCAGTGCGTGGGGTCCCTGCCAGCAGTGTATTGAAAATTATCACTTTCAGAGTCAATAGCTGGGCCAGGGTGGGGGGGTTCCTCTCCTCTGTGGGTGCTAAGGAAGAGTTTCTAGAGGGACTCCCAGGACGGTCACTTGTGGAACCCACTCAGAAGCGCAACACCAAGGTGGGGGTTTCACCTCTGGCTTCACTATTATTCACAAATTTAAAATAACAAAGTGTTAAGAAATATATTATAGCAAGTAACTGCCAGCGATAATGCATCCAGGTGGAACGGACTACACTGGAGGTATTAAAATTGAAGTTGGTGGTGACCCCACATTATTCATTACATCAAATGGAGATGCCTTTAAATTTATATTAAATTCAATTTAAATGCCATCAAAACCATGGTTGACAAAGTACTGATGGATGAATATTTTAGTCTGATTCAATAGGGGTAAACTTTATTTTCTTACCTTGAGGCAAGGTGATGGAGTTTTTATATGCAGTAGGTTGAACTGGGTTTGTAGTAACATGGCTTCTGATTTCCATAAAATAAAATTTTATCTTTTAAAAATGATTTTCAAGGGTTTAAGTCTTGAACTCTGAAAACACTTCCTCAGGGTTCTTTCTGCTTCACTCATTACTTTATACTCTGAAATCCAAAACCTTTCTTATACCACTCTTCAAAATATCTTCTGGTTTAGAATGAACAATTAGTCATTTAAAGGTTTTGTGTTTGATGTTGATATTCAGTAATATTTCAACTCAATTTTTCCACTTACAGCTCTTGGTCATAGGGGAAAAGCCACTTACACAGAAATTCACTTGGAGTTGGCATTGAATGCATATGCATAAACGACTGAATGAAATGATTAAATAATTGATTAATTATAATTAACTAGTCTCTACAACTCTTTCTAAGGAAAGAGAGGCAGTCTTTTGTCTGCCCATGGATACAGCCCTTTTCTTAAGAGCTTACAGGTCGCCTCACAAAAAGACAGAGCCAATGTCCCTGAAGAGAGTATTAGTGATATAAATATTGATCATTATCAATGTAGAGAAATAGTCGGCTATGGACTGAGGCCTCTGGCTCCACCTGCTTCTGTCTAAGCTCCTAGAATCCAGGGAGGGTTTTCCCACCGCATCTGGTTTCTGGAACCAAGACCCCGGTTTTCCTGTGTGTAGTTTTCCCAGAGATGCCCAGAAGCGCCTGCACTGGGACAGCATTCTGTCACATATCCCCTGGGTGTTACACTTCTTTAGCCCAGTGTATTTTTCAGTTCAGTTCAGTTCAGTTGCTCAGTCATATCCGACTCTCTGCAACACCATGGACTGCAGCATGCCAGGCCTCCACGTCCATCACCAACTCCCAGAGTTTGCTCAAACTCATGTCCATCAAGTCAGTGATGCCGTCCAACCATCTCATCATCTGTTGGCGCTCAGCTTTCTTTATAGTCCAACTCTCACATCCATACATGACTACTAGAAAAACCATAGCTTTGACTAGACGGACCTTTGTTGACAAAGTAATGTCTCTACTTTTTAATATGCTATCCAGGTTGGTCATAGCTTTTCTTCCAAGGAGCAAGTGTCATTTAATTTCATAGCTGCAGTCAACATCTGCAGTGATTTTGGAACCCCCCAAAATTAAAGTCTCTCATTGTTGCCCCATCTATTTGCCATGAAGGGTGGTGTCCTCTGCATATCTGAGGTTATTGATATTTCTCCTGGCAATCTGGATTCCAGCTTGTGCTTCATCCAGCCCGGTGTTTCTCATGATGTACTCTGCATAGAAGTTAAATAAGCAGGGAGACAATATACAGCCTTGATGCACTTCTTTCACAATTTGGAAGCAGTCTGTTGTTTCATGTCCGGTTCTAACTGTTGCTTCCTGACCTGCATACAGATTTCTTGGGAGGCAGGTCAGGTGGTCTCGTATTCCCATCTCTTTCAAATTTTCCACAGTTTGTTGTGATCCACACAGTCAAAGGTTTTGGTATAGTCAATAAAGCAGAAGTAGATGTTTTTCTGGAACTTTCTTGCTTTTTCAATGATCCATCAGATGTTGGCAATTTGATCTCTGATTTCTCTGCCTTTTCTAAAACCAGCTTGAGCATCTGGAAATTCACTTTTCATGTACTGTTGAAGCCTGTTTTGGAAAATTTTGAGCATTACTTTGCTAGTGTGTGAGATGAGTGCAATTGTGTGGTAGTTTGAGCATTCTTTGGCATTGCCTTTCTTTAGAATTGGGATGAAAACTGACCTTTTCCAATCCTGTGGCCACTGCGGAGTTTTCCAAATTTGGTGGCATATTGAGTGCAGCACTTTCACAGCATCATCTTTTAGGATTTGAAAGAGTTGAACTGGAGTTCCATCACCTCCACTAGCTTTGTTCGTAGTGATGCTTCTCAAGGCCCACTAGACTTCACATTCTAGGCTGTCTGGCTCTAGGTGAGTGATCACACCATCGTGGTTATCTGGGTCATGAAGATCTTTTTGTATAGTTTTTATGTGTATTCTTGCCACCTCTTCTTAATAGCTTTTGCTTCTGTTATGTCCATACTGTTTCTGTCCTTTATTGTGCCCATCTTTGCAATTTTTATCTAGTTAATGGCTCCTTTGTCCATAGAATTCTCCAGGCAAGAATACTGGAGTGGGTTGTCATTTCCTTCTCCAGGGGATCTTCCAAACCTAGGGAACGAACCCAGGTCTCCTTCATTGCAGGGAGATTCCTTACCATTCAAGTCAGAGAGCAGCCCAGCTAGTGGCTCATTTCTCCCTAAATGTAGACAGCTTTGGGGGAAGGACAGACACAGCTGAAGGTCAGGAAGCCATTGCTCAGCTGTGACTTTAAAACAGCCGTAGAAAAGGGGGTGTCCACGAGATATGGGAGCCAGGACTTCCACAGCAAAGCCAAGTCCTTGATAAATAAAAAAGACGCACAGCTATTTACACTTTGGTTGACTAGGAGGGGTTCTGTGGCTGGGGCTGAGCAGCAGGGAGCTCTGTGGAGTAATCGCCCAGCTTTTCCAGAGTCCAGGAGGAAGGAGGGGGCGTGGAGGGGCTGGACATGAGGCTGTGGTGGCGATGCGGACCTTAGCCCTCCGGCACCGTCCTCGGCTCTGGAAACGGGCAGGACTGCGGGCAGGTGCAGGCGCCTGCCTTGGACCCCCGCCCCGGCGGCTGTGCTCGCTTCCTCCCGTGTCTCAGAAACTGCCTCTCTGGTGATGAAGGCTGACACCTCCCAGAGACCCTGCTTGCAGAGGCTCTCACTGAAACCATCTTCTTGCCGACTGGCTCCCAGCGCCTTTGGGAAGACATTGTCATGATTGCCGTAACATTTTGCATCCTACACCATTTCACCTCCAGGATGGAGGGGCTGCATGCTGGTGGCCAGAAAGCAGGCTGGGGTTCTCGGGTTCCAGGTCCCTCTGTCACCTTGTCAAGGCTCACCTGAAGGGCCACCCGATCAGAGGAGCAGCAGCGACCCAGCACAGCTGCAAGTGGTGACGGCCGCAAGTGCTCAACTTTAACTGCCCCGTTATTTTTATAAATGTTTAGAAAACTTTTTTCCAAACATATTTCTTAATTAATACAAAATGGGTCACTTAAAAAGAAAAATCTGTAGTTGGAGGGAAAAATCAGCGTGGAAAGATGATTCACTTCAGCATAAAACCCGTCACTTCTGACCAAACAGCAAAAACCTGACTGCCGTACAGAGTATCAGGAACGCAACCTCAGGATGGGTTTTTCTGCCTCTTGGCTCTGCAGTACCAAACACAGACTGAGGAACGAGGCGTCCCTTCAAAATGCGATGACATGCCTAAAGCATTGCACTGTGCTCACCCTTCACGTGATCCAGAATAAAATTGTTGTGTGACCATATACATTTGCATATTATTTGTTGATTCACAATATGTATACTTTAAAGGCATACAGATTTGTTCCACTTTCCAGGATCCCAATATACACATTTATGAAATGATTTACAAATTTCACCTTATGTTTTTTTAATTATCCCAGTCTCCAGAGGCTCTCAGGTGTCCCTAGAACTTAGCAATTCTGAGCAGAGTATCCCTGCCTCACGTTTAAAAATAGAAGCTATGATATTCTTTAGCTTTTGCCAAATTGCAAATAAGTGAGCAGCATGAAGAATGATGTGATGAGTCAGAGCCGAAATCCTCAAGCCCAGCAAGTGTCGAGGAGCGGTTACACAGCCTCACCCTGAGTCCCACAGCCTCTGCTCTGGCCTGGTGCAGGATGGTCAGACCTCGAGTCAACAGCACTGAGGTCAGGCCCATCCATGCATCTGAAGCATCTTTGAGAAAAGACAACAGATCCCAGCTCATAAAATATGTGGGTGAAAGGAACAAGCCACACGTGTGTCTCAGCCAGCGACCCAGCACGCGGGGAGAGCTGCTTTGCACGGTCACTGTTTCACTTGGTGACGGGTGACGGGCCTGCTCAGACCTGGCTGGATCTCAGAGCACGCAGGGAGCCCTGAGGCTGATTGCTCCATATACAGTCCCCAGGAAGTAAAATTCCGTGATTTGTTGTGATATTAAAACCCTCCTGAGTTAGACGACCGCACAGTCACAGTGGCCTGTGTCATTTGAGGAGAAGGATGATGTGTTCTTATTCCACACATTGTCAGTCAGTCCTTCCCTGCCTTGCTCACACCCATCAGCCACTGAGATGTCTCGTAGCTACTTCAGCAGCAGAATCCAGGCTTTGCCGTCAGGAATGTGATGAGGGTTAAGTCCGGCTGACTCTGCACCTGAGGCTTTGGGAAGCTGGTCCAGCGGTACTGGGAGCGAGCAGGGAGGGGCTTGCAAGACGGGCTGGGTGTGGGCTGGCCTTGCCTTCCTGGACTGTGAGCGCCGTCCCACCCCCGGTGCACACACTGTCAGTCCTGTGGGTCGGGTGGGGCCACGCCTGCTCCGGGGGTGATGCAGGTGTGGCTTCCATCAATGCACTGGAAGGCTTCTGTGTGCGGGGGCAGGCCTGGGGCTGAGCACACGGCAGGCGCAGGGCCAGCCACACAGCCCCTCTTGATGGCCACGGGGCTTGTCCAGCAGTGACCACCCCCACCAGCAGCCTGGTGGGGAGCCCCTTCACCAGACTTGTGCTTCAGCCCCGACTCTCTGAAACACCAGGGAGAAGTGGAGCCTGAACACAAGGCCACGTGCTCATAGAGTGGAGGACACATTCCAGAGATGGCCTTCTCCCCACTGGAGTAGGGGGAGCCCTTTGGAAGGGCTGCCACTGGGTATGAAGGGAATGTGACAAGGCAGGCAGCTGAGCCTGAAGTGTGAGACGCTGGGCTAGTGCCCCATCTGGGAGCCATGTTCCTTGACGGAGTCACCCACTCACCCCAAACAAGAGCCCCTGTAGTCAGAGTCCCATGTGGTCCCCACACCCTGACCTAAATATGTCCTCTGCTCCTAAACCAGCCTGCATGGATGCCCGAGAAAACCCATTGTCCATGCAGCAGTGAGAGTCAGGATACCTACTTCCTGCTTTCGTTGTCGTGGATATTTATTATAAGTAATCAGGAAAACGTGACGTGTACAGAAGACAGGCCAGAGGATCACAGCCTGCCCCTCTTCCTCTCTCAGCTGGAAGGCCAGAGGATCACAGCCTGCTCCTCTTCCTCTCTCAGCTGGAAGGCTCTTGCCTGCCCCAGTCTTCACTAGAGCATCAGAGTACCGGGGGCCCCTCACTTAGTGAACGCTGAGCCCCCAGACTAAGAATGGCTGGGTTAAAGGGGACAGGCCCTCACCCCAGAGGCACGTCCTGGCTGCACTGATGTATTCTTGCACATTGCACGGGAGAGGGCTTATTCCCCATCAGAACAGAAACCCAGAGCCAAGGTCACGTGCAGCAAGGTCATTCCTTCTTGTGATCGTGCAGAGTGGCCACTGACTTGGATGCCCAGGAGAGAAGAGACTTCGTCGATGGAAGTGAAGGAGGGATGTCTGCTGACAGGAAACCCCAGAGTCTGGGGACAGGGGGACCCTCCCAAACGCTGGTCATTTCAGGGTCCATGGTGCACCAGCGATGCCCAGCCCCAGCACACAGGAGCTGTCCATTTTCTGGTTTAAACAAATGGAAACTTCCCATTCAACCATTCTGGGGTTGCAGGCAGAGAATGAGAGGTTTGGTGATAACCACAGAGAGAGCACGGTGCCCTGAAGCCGTTTTGGAGGATAGGCGCCCTTTGTGTCCTAGAGTAGACTTGCGGAGAGGACAGCTCCTCGCACGCACGGGGCACCTGCATGAGCCACGGTTGCACTTGGCTTTGGTTTCTCTCCCCGTTTCAGGACTTCAGGCTCATGAATGTCACAGAGTAAATGTAACTAAATTGACTTGACTTGGCTTGACTAAACAAAACTTAGCTGGAAACGATTCTCATAATCTCCAGAACTTTTAGGGTGTGTAATATGCATTAAAGCATGTCAAAAGTTAAGCCCATAAGTCGCAGGACCTCTCCTGGATTTGGATCCCGGATTTGGGAATGAGATGATAAAAGTTTAAAGACACAGCTGAAGCACGCGGAGCACCTCGGAGAGCTCCCGAGCCCATCTTCCACCGAGTGGCAGGAAACAGCTGGCCAGAATTTCTGAGCGCCTTTAATGAAGAGGGCTCTTCGTTGTTTGGATCTGGTGATTAAATGGAATAAGACTAATATTCCTTAGTGGGTTTCCTGAAAGAAGATTGCCCTGGAAGACAACTGGGGCTGAGAATCCATCCTGGGGCCCCACGGGGCTAGGGCAGGGGTGGGGAGCCAACCATGGAAATTAAGATTTCGGCCACGTGGTCCTTGTCAGTGTGACTCCCCCCAACCCCCGGTTTTAAGACTCTTTCTCAGAGCCATCCAAGACGTCTGGGTTACTCTGCTGGGATTTCTCTTCTCAGAATATAGTGCTCAAGAGTTTGTAAAACAACCTCCCCATGGTGGCTGGTGGAATGACGGAGTGAGACCACGCTGCTGTGTGCAGGGCTGAAGCAGGAAAACTGGGAACTTTCAGAAGCAAGAACACCCACAAGGGCTCCACAGAAATGTTCCCAGGCCCCAGACACTTTCTCTCCAGGACGCAGAAGTCCTGACATCACCAGCCATCGCCAGCAGCTCAAGGATGAAGTTTGTGCCCATTAACTACGTACTGAAACTGACGACGACCGTAATCACAGCTTTTTAGCCGAGTAGTTTCTGTTTGTCTCACCTTTTAGGGGTATTCACTGTCTTAATTGGGCTTCCCTGATGGCTCAGTTGGTAAAGATTCTACCTGCAATGCAGGAGACCCCGGTTCGATTCCTGGGTTGGGCAGATCCACTGGAGAAAGGACAGGCTACCCACTCTAGTATTCTGGGGCTTCCCTTGTGGCTCAGCTGGTAAAGACTCTGCCTGCAATGCAGGAGACCTGAGTTTGATCTCTGGGTTGGGAAGATCCCCTGGAGAAGGAAAAGGCTACCCACTCCAGTATTCCTGCCTAGAGAATTCCACGGACTGTACAGTCCATGGAGTTGCAAAGAGTCGGACACGACTGGGCAACTTTCACTTTTCACTGTCTTAATTGGCAGGCAGAGATAGAGGCCCAGGGAGGGGTGTGGGGTGGTTGGCTGGGCTGCCCCATGCATGGGCAGTAGCACAGGCCCAGACTCCTGCTGGCTCACAGACCCTGCAGCCCAGCGCCTGGGCTTTGCTGCACGAAGCCCCACAGAAAGCAAGCGTCCCAAGCGGAGCCCGGCTGAAATCCTGACCATTGTCAGAGAAGCATGGATTGTCACTCACTCACAGCCTCCACCGGCGGCTTCCGACCACAGTCCTCAGAAAGAAGTATTATCTGCATACACATTCTCATACAGCTGAAATACACATTCACAGAATGCCCCTTACCTTCTGGGTGTTACTTTCTCTTCTGTCCTATTTCATTTAAGAAAAACAATACACACTGTGGGGAGAAACCTACAATTCGAAAACACACTTGAATTTCTTGGACCATCGTGCTTGCTCATGGCTGCTTCACTGCAGATTCATGCCCAAAGCATCTGTCCATGAGGTTTTCCCTACATAAAGTGAGACACTTCCATTTCTGTGGCCACAAGGAGCCTGTTTCCAAGAGGCATTTAGCTAGATTCCCAATGCGGTTTCCAACCACTACTGCAGACTGAGCCCTTGTCTGCGTGGATGCGTGCTAAGTCGCTTCAGTCATGTCTGACTCTTTGCAACACCATGGACTGTAGCCTGCCAGGCTCCTCTGTCCATGGGGATTCTCCAGACAAGAATACTGGAGTGGGTTGCCATGCCCTCCTCCAGAGGATCTTCCCGACCCAGGGTTTGAACTTGTGTCTCTTAAGTTTTCTGCCTTGGCAGGTGGCTTCTTTACCACTAGCACCGCCTGGGAAGCCTTCACCCTTGTGTAGTTGACTTAACTCAAGCTTTTATCCAAGGTAGTTAAACAGCTTAATCAGACAGACAGGAGTTACCAGTGAGCTTCATATAGGACCACCTCTGTTTAAGGAGCTCTTACTAACTTCAAAAAGATCAAATGTCAATCCAGACGATCTCGGGGTTATGAACTCTTATTAGCTCTGGAAGAAACTGAATTGGCCCTTCTTCCCAATGCTTGTTTTATTCATTAAAAGGAAAGCATCTGTGAAGTAAATTGTCTGAGCCAGCACCCAGTATGCAAGGGCAGTGCACTTATACGAACTGAATTAATGAGCATGACCCCTCGGACAAGGCCAGGGCCACACAGCAGGCCTGGCTGGGCGAGTTCTGTGTTGGCACCCCTCGCCGGGGCCCCAACTCACCTTCACGCTAGCAAAGGCGCTGCTTCCCGAACCTGAAGGTCCTCCCAGCAGAGTGGGCAGGACCACTGCTCTGCTCACCTGTGCACTCCTGCCTGCTCTCCCACGCTGCTGAGCTGAGACAGGAGATGGGGTCACAACTCCCCCAAAGTCTCGTCTCTCATGAGCTCACCTAGAAGGCAAACCCACAGCCCTCGTCTCATGAGCTCCGGGTTTTGATGAGGTTAGACCACGGGAAGCGAGAAACAGAAAGTTTCGTTTAATCTAAATTCACGCCCCTGAGATGGCATTCCCAGGGGAGGATAAAACACATCTTTGAAACGAAAGCTTCTTGAGAAGGGGCCACACGAGTGACCTAAGGGAAGGGACCCACCGGGCCTTCTGCCTCCTGCTCACCCCTGAATGTGGCTGGGAAGGTTTTTCATTTGTAGAATCCAAGGTCATTTTAGTCACTAGTGAAGTGCTTGTGAGGAATTATTAATAGAATTGGTGAACAATGCCATCAGACAGCATCCTGATCCATCTGCCTGTGTCAAGCAGAGTGTTAAGGAATCTGAGAGGTTTGGATAACAATAGCTGGTTTTTCTCATACAAATGGGGCACCTGTCAGCTTCTCCAGTAAAGAACTTTCACGTGAAGCGTACTAAACTCTTCCTCGCCCAGCTGCCAGCGTCCCGCCATCGGGCACAGGTATTTTTAAATGTCTTTCAGTATAGTTTATCACCTCCGAGTGCAGCGGAAATAGCCTGTCGACGTGAAGCCCTCCTTTCCCCAATGCGACACCAAGCGATCAAGCGTCTTAGAGACAGCAAGCCATCACCCTAATCGCTTCTGATTTTCTCCTTCAAAACCACATCGTGAAAACGCCGCACTATGAAAAAAGGGATTGTTCTCAAGGAAAAGAAGCAGAAATTCCGTTCAGGGTGCACAGAATCCCCAGGGGCTCTGCGGGCCCCCTGGGCTGTGGTCAGGGCCATGCCTGAGGGTGAGGGTGACCGGCTCCTCTCCCGCCCCGGGGACACTCCAGTGACCTCAGCGAAGGCGCTTCAGCCTCAGGAACCCAGATGATGCCCCTTCTGCCTTGCTGCCTCCGCAGCTGTGGATGAGTTGGTGAATTCATACTTGTGAAGTACTGAGAGCCTCTTGGAGAGGGTCTCAGGGTCAGGAACCACACGGCTCCTCTCATAGAGGGAAAGCGCATGAGGCGGCAACGTGCAAATGCGAATCAGGCTAAGTGTGACACACCATCACCACACTGTGAGTTATGAGTCCACAGTTCTGTTTCCCGTGAGCCCCCAGCTCCGTGAATTCAGGTGTCCCCTCTCAAACAGGAGCAGAGAAGCTCCAGAGCCCACCTTCCATCAGTTCAGTCAGTTCAGTTCAGTCACTCAGTCGTGTCTGACTGCGACCCCATGGACTACAGCACACCAGGCCTCCCTGTCCATCACCAGCTCCTGGAGTTTACTCAAACTCATGTCCATCAAGTCAGTGATGCCATCCAACCATCTCATCCTCTGTCATCCCCTTCTCCTCCCACCTTCAATCTTTCCCAGCATCAGGGTCTTTTTCAAGTGAGTCAGTTCTGCGCATCAGGTGGCCAAAGGATTGGAGTTTCAGCTTCAGCATCAGTCCTTCCAATGAACACTCAGGACTGATCTCCTTTAGGATGGACTGGGTGGATCTCCTTGCAGTCCAAGGGACTCTCAAGAGTCTTCTCCAACACCACAGTTCAAAAGCATCAATTCTTTGGTGCTCAGCTTTCTTTATGGTGCAGCTCTCACGTCCATACATGACCACCTTCCACAGAGACGAACAGTTAGCACGGGCATTTTTCTGTTCTACAGACAGAGGCCTAAGTCAATACAGCTCTCCTGGATTTCTTTTCACCTTTATAAAGTCTCTCTCGGCTTCCCTCTTTCCCACCGTGGGGGTGGGGTGGGGAGCACTCTGCCATTGCAGGGGGGTCACTTTGTAACCAAAAGTGGGGTCTGGCTGCTGGCTGCTCAACAGTCCATAAAGAGGTCTGGTTGGAGGAACAGAAAGCTTGCTGTGTTTCAGATGCCGGGCTGGCAGCTTTGGGGGAGGTGGCCTCCTCTTACCCCTCCTGCCCCACCCTGCACAACAATCCGGGGGCAGCAGCTTTTGCAGGCAGAGGGAGGGGGCTTCAGGCAGAAAAAGCACCGTCAGCTCTGACAGGTGTCTTCAGAGTGGTCATTGGTGGTCTGACGAGTGTCGTCTTGATCGTTTTAGGTACAGTTGGTCTTCAGTTCCAGGGTTGGTTTGTTCCCATTTCTTGAGGCCAGTTCTCAGAATGGTGGCAGTTTATGTCCTGGCTGTGGTCTGGTCATCATGGAGTTAACCTCTCAAACCTGGCAGGGGTTTTAGCATCTATAGGACAGCTCACAAGACACAGCCCAGAGTATTATGTCCAGCCCTTGAGAAGGAACTAAAGCCCTTGACTTTGCTCAGTGACTACAGGATTATTGTTTTGTCCTGTTTGACTGCTTTCTTCTGTTTTGACATTTTTCTCACTTCTCTGATTAAACTTATTCTTTGGTTAAAGTTTTTCCACAGACAAAAGACAGATGTAGGACATGGGGTTCATGGACCAAAGGATTGTGCTCTATTTCAACATTATTATTTTTTTTTCTGTTTCCTTTTATGTATGGGATCACATTCATGGATAATAGATACCACACCCATCTGCTGTCTCTAAGCTTTAGGAATATTTCTGAGTGATCTCTCCAACAAAGGATTCAACTTATAATTAGCACTATCCCAGTGACTCAGTGGTAAAGAATCCGCCTGCAATGCAGGAGACACAAGAGATGCACATTCGACCCCTGGGTGGGGGAAATCTCCTGGAGTATGAAATGGCAACACATTCTAGTATTCTTATCTGGAGAGTCCCATGGACAGAGGAGCCTGGTGGGCTACCATTCAAAGAGTCAGACATGCCTGAAGTGACCAAGTGGTAACAGTTAATAATACTCAATGAATTGAATAATTGATCCCATTCTTAAAAGTAGTGGAAACCCTTTTGATTGCTGGGTACTTTGCATGAGGCCCGTGTTATTCACTTGGTGGTTGTTGATGAAGTATAGTTGACTGACAATGTCGTGCTAATTTCTGCTCTACAGCAAAGAGTATGACCTCCTTTTATATTCTCTCCATTATGGTGTATCTCAGGATATGGAATATATCCCTGTGCTATACAGTGGGACTCTGTTTATCCACCTTACACACAGTCCTTGGCGTCAGCCAATCCCAAGCTCCTGCACCATCCCTCCCCCAGGCTCCCTCCTCCTGGGCAACCGCAGCTCGGTTCTCCATGTCTGGGACTCTGTTTCTGTTCCATAAGCCATATTTCAGATTCCACATGTAAGTGATATCATACGGCATTTGTCTTTCTCTCTCTGACTTCATTCAGTATGAGAACCTCTAGGTCCATCCATGTTCCTGCAAATGGCATTATTCTGTTACTCTTTATGGCTGAGTAGTAGTCTTTTATAATTTTCTTTTTTATCTGAAGTACTGGCAATTTACACTACTGTTGATTTCTGCTGTAAAGCAAAGTGATTCAGTTACACATATATACACAGTCTTTAGTATTTTCACATGGACTCCATTTTAAAAAATAACCTTTTCAAGAGTAAACAGTCTTGGTTTTGTTACCACAATGTACACTTTGCAGGAACTCCAGGATGACGACATACACTCCTCCCAAATGGTGAGCTAAGGAGTGTGTTGTCTGATGCTCTCAGTTCTGCAGAATTGCAGGCAGCCCGACCTGAGAGGGCCCCGAATCCCAGAGCCTCCGCGTGGACCCGGCTCCAGGGCTGGTCTGGTACGACTCCTCCTGGTGCAGGAGAGATGGGACGTCCGGGGAGCAGGGGGAGGCCATGTCTGACCCCCCCCCCGAATGTGCCCCCCACGTCCTCTCAGATCAGGAGACACTCAATAAACCCATGTTTGAAATGTGCTTTTCAAAATACTCGCTCTCACAGTCCTTCAGGACACAGGCGTCCAACATGGGGCCCAGGGTGGAGCCAACAGCAGGTAAGGGACAGTCCCCACCAGACACTTCTGGCGCCCACTTGGAAGAGGGGCCGCACCCACACCCCAGGGACACTGTCAGTGGGGGGGCCTCGCTCCAAGGGGATGGGGCGAGGGGGACCCCCATGGAGAAGCCTGGGAGCCGGACACCAGGATCACATGGAGGGGGTTTCCCCCGCCCCCAGGAGGCTGCCCCTGCACCCTCGCCCTCCCTCCTCAGTGCTCCCAGGAGCACCTCCCTGTTGACGCCACCTCCTCGTCAGTGCACCTTGACCCTCATTCGGAAATTGAGTATTTGCTTGTGTAAACATCTGGCGATGCCTGTCCACTGAATCGAGGCCTGCAGACCCCAACCAGCTCCCGATGCCTTTGAAAGAGACAGAGGAGCACACAGGAGCCGGTGAACCCCACCCAGCCCGGCTTTCCCGGGCAGCTGGTGCAAGGCAGACGGTGTCGAGATGCTGACGGATGACGGGTGGCAGTCCCCACGTATTCCTGAGATACGCGGTCAACTTGATTCGTCTTGCTTAAGGGCTGTTTCTCCACAGCATGGAGCAGGCAGACATACTTCTGCTCCAAAATTAGATTGTGCAGGCGAGGCAGGAATCTGAGCCTTGTGCACAATTAAGGGAGTGTTGCAGTCCTCTGGGGAACGTAATGGGGTGTGTGTGTGTGTGTGTGACAGAAATCAAGAGGCAAAGACACCATGCCTGATTTTTAAGGGTTGCACAACCTCAACTATTATTTGTGCCAAGGACACTCAGTTTTTAAAACAGGAGAAGAATTTACTAGAACGGGCAAGAGATGGGACCTGCCTGGGTAAGCTGAGGGTGCCCGGCCGGTGTCCTGTGGATCTCAGGTCAGGAAGAAGCTGACAGTTTACTCGTTAGAAGAGAGCAAATTCAAGCGACGTTTGCGTAAGCTGCAGCTCTAGACTTCAGCTTCCTTTCAGACTTTTGTTTATTCTTGAAAATGTAAACTTCATGGGTGAGGGATGGTATATGAGTAGAGAGAGAAAGACAGACAGAAAGACAGACAGACAGAAACAGAAAGAAAGAGAGGCGGAGAGAGACACCCCGAGAGGCAGGCATCCTAAGTCGCTTCAGTCATGTCCGACTCTTTGGGACCCTATGGATGGCCCATAGCCCGCCAGGCTTCTCTGTCCATGGGGCTCTCCAGGCAAGAATGCTGAAGTGGGCTGTCATGCCCTTCTCCAGGGGATCTTCCTGACTCAGGGGTCGAACTTGTGTCTCTCATGTTTCCTGTCTTGCAGGTGAGTTTTTTTTTAACCGCTAGTGCTGCCTGGGAAGGCCGCAGAGAGGTACATCAGATCGAAAACCTCAGCTCTCGGGAAGGAAACCAACGCGTCCAGGAGAGAAAAGGCCAGGCCCCTCTGGGTCCCCATGTGCAGAGCCGGGCAGGAGCACAGGGTCCGTCTGAGCGCATCCTGGCCACCCAGCACCCCAGAAGGACAGCAGAGCATAGCCGCATTGGCTTGAGGGCTGAGACCAGCATCGTTCGTGCCTTTCTGCCAGGTGGTGGTTTGGATGCTACAGCGTATCCGTTGATTTCTGCAAACCCCGAAGCCCTCTTTTGTGAACTTGCTGTAGAGCGGTTTTAGGAGGATGCTGGCACCTGCTCTGCTGAAACCAGGACGGACTTTGAGGTTCCCGTCTGCAGGGGACTCTGCAGTTCCCGGCTGTGGGGGACTTTGCAGTTCCCGGCTGTGGGGGACTTTGCGGTTCCCGTCTGCGGGGGACTTTGCGGTTCCGGTCTTCGGGGGAAGTTGGGTGCTGCAGGTGCAGCTTCACGGGACTGTGTTCACATGTGTCCCCAGGTCCCGGGGACGTTTACCAGGGCCAACAAGGATGGGCCGTGGGGATGGGCCACCCTGTCATCGTTTCATCCACAACCTTTGTTTGCTTGAAGGCCAGCCGTTGGCACTGGGGCTGGCACAGTACCGAGGGCCTGTGGCGAGGGGGAAGCGTCTGGAAGAGCTGAAGATCGGCGTCTCAGCTGGGCCCCCGTGAGCGCATGGGGCCCACACCTGGCCCAGAGCAGAGTCTGCAGCACAGCCCCCGCTGGGAGTTAATCCGGGCGAGTCTCGGGCTTCTCACCTGTAAAGCAGAGATGAAGCTCGCAACCCTTCTTCAGGGCTGCCGGGAAGGGTAGGTGAGATGATCCAGAGCAACTGCACAGATCAGTCGCTCAGTTGTGTCCGACTCTGTGCGACCCCCGTGGACTGCAACACCCCAGGCCTCCCTGTCCATCACCAACTCCTGGAGTTTACCCAAACTCATGTCCATCGAGTCAGCGATGCCATCCAACTGTCTCATCCTCTGTCGCCCCCTTCTCGTCCCGCCTGTAATCTTTCCCAGCACCAGGGTCTTCTCCCATGAGTCAGTTCTCAGAGTGGGCACCAACTACCCGTGGGCACCCACTGCCTCTCCCATCGAAGGTGTGTCCCCAGACAAAGCATTCAGAACATCCCTGCTCTCCTGGGCGCCACATGAAGAACACGGTGTCAGCCCGGGGAGCCCTGAGGGACGGCGTTTAAATGAGACACTGCAGGGGATAAGGCAGGTGCTGCTCACTCTCCGCTGGTCCCACGGCAATGTGCATCCTCTCCAGCTCTGCTCATGGGGCGCCTGCAGCCCCAAGATTCCCACTCCGTGAAAGTTCTGTGAGATCCCCCAGTTTCTCTGTCAAAATACCTAACTTCCAACTCTTGAACTTCACCCAGGTCACTGGAATGAACTGAGGTTCAGGCATTAGCCATAAACAACCCATGTGGGTTTTTAGCTTGTGCCGTGTGCTAAGTCGCTTCAGTCGTGTCCAACTCTTTTTGACCCCATGGACAGTAGCCCACCAGGCTCCTCCATCCATGGAATTCTCCAGGCAAGAATACTGGAGTGGATTGCCATTTCCTTCTCCGGGGGGGTCTTCCTGACCCAGGGATCGAACCCGGGGCTCTTGCCGTGCCTCCTGCATCGCAGGTGGTTTCTTTACCATCTGAGCCACCAGGGAAGCCCGAAGAGTCTTGTACCCAGTCAAAATGTGTGTGTCCTGGGGCTCGTGAGCTGGGAATGGGGCCTGGGAGGCGAGAATTTTACTGGTGCCTGTGCAGACAGTTGCACACTCACTTCACACACACTGTTACCTGCAGTTTTTAATTTTGGGCTATAACTCATGCATAAAGTATTGATAAGCAGAGTTGTCAGCTTAACTGATGTATCCATTGGGGTTGATATATGACATCGGGGTTTGTTCAAATAGAATGTGACTTTCAAGCAGTAATTTACACTCTAAGCAGAGGAACTGATGTTGAGAAGAAGAAACAAGAGATGCACTGAGCCAGGGGCTCAAGAGATACTGAACTTTGTGCTTTCAGCTGCTTTGGAGGGAAGACGCATGCCAGTGGAGAGCAGTGCCCATGGCCACGTCCTCTGCCCCCTTGGCTGACTCTCCAGCCTACTCTTTGGTGTCCCTGCGGGCAGTCCTCACCTCTCTGCCCCCTCAACGTCCAGACCCTGGGTTCCTGCCCCTGAGCCCTCCCGGTGCCAAGCCATCCCACACCAATCTCCAAAATACCCATTGCTATGTCTGGGGCAGTTAAAAGTCTGATGTCCTTTCACAGACAAGCAAGGCAGCCGCCGTGAAACGGACATGGGCCAGGCGCTGGGCCAGGATTACTCTGCTCTGTGCTGGAGGACAGAGACCACAGACCACAAAGATCGGCGTGTTCTTAATACACACGTCCAGGGCTGCACAGTGACAGAGGCCAGTGGGAAGCTCCTAAGAAACCTGAGTCCCGAGAGGTCCATGGTGGATTCTAAGGGGCTTATTGATAACACACCTGGATTCATAATGGGACTGTCCCACCACAATGAAATCCACTGAGAAATTACTGAAAACTGAAGCTACATCTCCTGTCTGTAATTCCTGTTGAATGGAACAGTAAGTGCGCTGGAAACACCCAGGTCCATCACCAGGGGCCCAGGATCCCAGCACGGACCAATGTGAAAGCAGCTTGTGGAGGTGACGCCATGTGCCAGGAGCCCAAGGAAAAGCCTCACGACCAAACCTGTCGCTTCAGTCCCACCCTGTTCTTCCTCTCCTATCTGCAAACAGCTAAATCCACACATACTCACCATGTCAATTTGGAGTCAAGACCAACCCAGCGAGGCTCCCTGCCCATTGAGTCCCCAGATCTCGGCGCTGGCCGGAGCTAGGACAGGCAGCCTTGCAGGTCAAATTGTCTGCAGAAAAGAAGACCAGCACCCCTTCTTCCTGCTGAACGGGGTGAAAAGTGGTCCGTGTGCCCACCGGCTGAGGCCGCCCCCACCCTGGGCACCACTACCTCCCACACGCAGACACTGCGCTGCCTCTGACGGACACCAAAGGGCCTCCCGACCCCGCGGTGGCCGCGCTAAGCCACCGTCTCCAGTGTCTCCACACAGCTTCGTTTGCCGGACGTCAGCGGTCTTTGGAAATGCCTGGCTCTTTCGAGAGCATGTGGGTCATCATGTCCGCACTCCACCCTGGAGGAAGTCCACAGCCGCCACGGGCCAGCCCTGTCTGCAGGACTCCACCCCTGCTGCCTCCTGAAGGTCCACTGGGGCTTGTCTTGTTCTCACTTTCTCACCTCAGTCCTGCACCTGGGTCCCGTCAGACCAACTGACCCCCGATCTCTATAGGTGAGTCAAGGCTCTCCTGGCTCAGAACCATTGGGTTAATGTATGAAGTCACTCAATGTACAATGTAAAAGCCCCACATGTGGGTGACTGTCAACAAATCCATGCTGAAGTCACGTGACCGTTTTGAAATAGCACCATTTACTTCTGAGAAGAGAATGTGAATTGGGGGCAGCTTTTCACTGGAGAAATGTGAGATGGAGGGTTTGGAGAGGGATCCTTTGGAGGAAAGAATTGTTGGGGTCTCTCTGTAGGAAGCTCAAGTTGGAATCAAGACCCCTGGGAATCAAATCAATAACCTCAGATATACAGATGACACCATTCTAAAGCAGAAAGCAAAGAGGAACTAAAGAGCCTCTTGATGAAGGTGAAAGAGGAGAGTGAAAAAGCTGGTTTAAAATTCAACATTCAAAAAAATGAATATCATGGCATCTAGTCCCATCCCTTCATGGCAAATAAAAGGGGAAAAATGGAAACAGTGACAGACTTAATGTTCCTGGGCTCCAAAATCACTGCAGATGGTGACTGCAGCCCTGAAATTAAAAGGTGCTTGCTCAGTTGGTAAAGAATCCGCCTGCAATGTAGGAGACTCAGGTTCAATCCCTGGATTGGGAAGATACCCTGGAGAAGGGAATAGCAACCCACTCCAGTATCCTTGCCTGGAAAACTCCGTGGACAGAGGAGTCTGGTGGGCTACAGTCCGTGGGAAGAGTCAGGCATGAGTGAGCAGCTAACACTTGCTCCTTGAAAGAACAGCTGTGAAAAACCCAGACAGTGCATTAAAAAGCAGAGGTATCACTTTGACAACGAAGGTCTGTATACGCAAAGCTATGGGTTTTCCATATACAAAGACCTGAGAATTGAACCATAAAGAAGACTGAGCACTGAAGAATTGATGCTTTTGAACTGTGCTGTTGCAGAAGACTTATGAGAGTCCTTTGGATAATAAGGAGATCAAACCAGTCAATCCTAAAGGAAATAAGTCCCGAATATTCACTAGAAGGACTGATGCTGAAGCTGAAGCTCCAATACTTTGGCCACCTGATGTGAAGAGTCGATTCATTGGAAAAGTCCCTGATGCTGGGAAAGATTGAGGGCAGGAGGAGAAGAGGGTGACAGAGGATGAGATGGTTAGATGGCATCACCGACTCAATGGACATGAGTTTGAGCAACCTGGGAGACAGTGAAGGATAGAGAAGCCTGGCGAGCTGCAGTCCATGGGGTTGCAAAGAGTCAGACATGACTTCGCAACTGAACAGCAGTAACTCTGTATAAAAAGAAGTTCTGCCTGCTTTCTGTCTCTGGGTGACGTAATCCTGGCTTGAACCCAAGTCCCATTACACTTCTAATTCCATCCGTGCAAGTCACTAAATTCAATCCTGTCAATTCTGCCTCAATTCCCCTCCCACACACCTCTGTTCCAAGCCATGTATGAAGAAAGTATCATTTGAGAAATATTTTTAATGCATTTCATCAGTATTAGGGTTGCCAGATTTAGCAAATAAAAAACAGAACACCCAGTTTGGGATATTCTTGTTTTTTGCATCTGGTTTACGACATAGTTTCTGTTGAAAATGTACTTAAATGTATACTTTGAATACAGTTGCTTTCTAATTTTTGAATCATTATTGTCAGTGGAACGGAAATTATGTGAAAAGCTTGATTACTACAAGGTAAGGAGTGATCCTGCTGAAAAGAAGACAAGAAAAAGATTGGATAAATATATAATTTATGAATTACACAGTCTTTATTACAAATCTGAGCATTGCCGCCCCTCAGAAGGAAACACCCAGACGTGCAGAGTAATCGTTAAAGTCAATCCTCTTTGATATGGTAATGATTTCTGTGCAAGTTTTGCTTTGCACATGTTTTGTGATTGTGTCAGCTGAAGGTGTATTTTTCCCAGGCAGAAAGCTAAAATACACTGCACGGGGAGTTTACAAGCCTTATTGGAAAATGGTGAGCTTTCTGAACAGGCCTCAGTTTACCCTCTTGGCCTGGTCCCTTCGTGGCCGTCATTCGTGGCCCCTTCATTACCCGTCGTGGCCATCACTGGGCCTCGGGCTCCGAACAGACCAACAGGGCAGGTGGATGCTGACACTGGGCCTGAATCACCAGCGAGAAGCCCCTGGGAGAGCCTCCGGGGCAGGAGGAGCTGGGAATTGGGAGGCAGACTGCCTGGGGCGCTCAAAGGACCCCCCAGAATCATCCTGAGCACCGCCCCCTGCCCTCCCAAGCTGTGGTGGGCACCGGCAGCCATTGCTTCATCTGGGGTTGTCTGCCAGCAGCTCTGCCTCCGGAGTGCAGACCCTGCTTCTTTCCGCAGGACCCCTGCCCAGAGCCAGAGCTGGAGCCCTACGGAGGAGGCCGCCTGCGCACCCCATTCCGCTCCGTCGTCTAGTGTGGGACACACTCCAGATGACGATGCCATCACGGCACTCAGCACCTGCCTTGGGCATCCTGCCTGAGGCCTCCCAGGCCTTTACCACCATGACGAGTCAGGACCACCGAGGGCCTGTCTCCCACAGATTCGCTACCAGCGGCTTTCCCTGATCACCAGGGAACAGGACAAGAAGGCCTTGCCTGCAGCCCACGGCCCACCTGCGGCTTACCCTTCTGTCTGGCTCTGACACCTTTGTGCTGGGCAGGCAGGGCCAGCAGGGGCAAGCCCCTGAGAACATCCTCTGCTTCTGCTTAAAGATCTGAAGTCAGTAGAAAGTTTACATTGTAACTTGTTTGTGCCACTCTCTCCTTGCAAGGGGCTTTATCTTCTTTCAAAGCCCAGCAGCCTTAAATCAGCCCCTTTCTCTGCAAGAGGCCCAGCCCCACCAGAGGTTAAGCCAACGCCTTTCTCATCAGGGCTTGGGATCCCCCAACCCCTGCCACAGACAGCCCCTACCCCCACCCCCAGGAAGCTGGGCCTTTCAGGAACTCCTGTTTACATCTGGGCCCATTACCAACTAAGGCGTTATTATTGGAGGGGCTGAGGATCACTAATCATTTTAAAACAAATTGCTTTTCCACTGCCTGAGAGTCAGAAAGAATAAACCTGGAGCAGCCTGGGCCTCCTGTCTAAATAAACCAGCACCCGGGACCTGGATCTGCCCAGGGGTCCGTTGGGCCCTAAATCCCACCGCACTCCTCCCACCCACCCAACCCTCCCTTCCTCCAGGCCTTGGCGGGTTGGTCCAGGCCCCTTCCACCGTCTCCCCATCCTGGATGTGTATGGCCCACTGCCCTGTCCCCTCCTGGAGTGGGATGGCAGGAAGCTGAGGCCAAAGTCATGTCCTGGGCACAGCTGACCCAGAACAACAGGCCCGTCCGAGGATTCCCAAAGGGTACGAAGCACCTCCAGGGGTCCAACCCTCACTCGCCCCCAGCCTCAGAGCCTCCTCCGCAGGGCAGGCCTCCTGCATGTCCTGCCTTTCTTAAGGACCCTCTCCAGCCCAGCAGGAAGCTCCGGACTCCACTTCTGTGGTCCCACCTCAGCGCTTCCAGCTCTGAGAGGCCAAGCCAAGGTCGCCAGGACCCCCAAAGGAGGGCCCCAGTCGGGTCTGGCAGGCACAAGTTCCCGAAGTGAAGGGTTGGAGGTTCAAGGGTTCAAGCACTCCCCCTCGCCCCGACCCGACCCCTTGACTCTGGAGCTTGTCCTGAGGGACTGTAGCTGGTGGCCACCCAGGCGACCTGGCACGCCCGAGGGCGCCCCTATCCGAACCCCGAACTTCGCTGTGTCCCCGCGGGCTCCTCAGCACCTCCAGGCAGCCCTCCAACCAGTTCTTAAAAAGAAGCGTGTGGAGGTAAGTCAGCTCGCCTGGTCGGGCCTGTAAAACCCCGACCTCTCCTGGTAAGTGCTCTGAGAAGAGATGTCTTAGGCCCCTCGCCAGTGGGAAGTCGCGCCCAGACCAAGCGGCTCGCTCTAGAGCCGTCAGGCCTCTGACTCGGAGGTGCGGGGGGTGGGGGGCCGGTCACCGCCCGGCGGGACGGGCGGAGAGAGTGCTCCCGGCGGCCCAGCGAGTGTCATCCCGGACTGGGCTCCCAGCGCCGCGCAGCAGCGCCGTGCGCGCTGCAGACTCGCAAAGGCAGAGCGAAAGGGGCGGACAGAGGCTGGCGGCGGCTCCTCCCTCGCGGGCGTGGGAAGGGCGCCCGAGCCTCCGCCGATCGTCCCGTGCTCCAAGGCAGCGCTTTCGGTTTGCGGCGGCCCGGGTGTGCACTCGGCGCCCCTTCCGCGCGCGCTCACCGGCGATCCCGAGGGGCAGGGCGGGTGGCACCCAGAGCCGCCGGCGAGGGCTCCCGGAGCAGGGCTGGAAGGCTTGGGGGCGCGGAGAGGGGCCGGGAGGAGGGGCGGCCGGCGAAGCCGAGCTAGGGGCGCGCGTCGTCGGGGGACCCCGGGATGGGGCCTCCCCTGGGACCCGGCGGGGACCTCGCGTCCCGGCAGGCTGCTGGATGGCCCGGGCTGCGGCCTTCTAAGGAGGCCTCGAAGGGTGACCCTAGCCCGCTCCCCTCGAGGGGCTGGGGCCCGGAAATGGCGGGAGGCCTTAGCAGGCCGCGCGCCCCGCACTTCCCAGAGCCCGGGCAAGTCTCCGTGCTCCCGGGACCTGCGGCTCGGCTTGCCCTCTTCGGTCCTGGTCGCTGCCTTTCGGTGCCTCCATGTGACCAAGGAGCGCACACGCGGTGGCGCTGCGCCGGAGGCCGGCGGGACAGAAATGAGTCTGGGGGTGTCCGCTGAGGGCCGACCTCAACCCCGGAAGGCCCCCCGGGGGCTGGAGGCAGAGGAGGAAAGACAGTTCCCTGAAGAAATGATTGTAGTAGTTGTGCAGGAGCCAAACGTGGGCTCGAACCAAACCTGGGGTGACGGACGTTAAAGAACTTCGGGTCGCCCGGCCGCCTCCAGCGCGCGCGCCTCCTTCGGGGCCGCCGGCGCCCACGGCCCTCCTCGCACGCGCTCCGGGGCGGCCTCCTGGGCTGACACTGCCTCCCCGGAGGACATCCATCTGCCGCCCCGATCTTCCCCGGACACCTACTTGTCCCCACCTGACCTGCCAGCTCACCCCCAACTTTTCAGGGTCGAGGACGCTGCCCCCGCACTCGGGCCGGAGATGGATGAGGGAGCCGGACGCACGCGGAACCCGCGCCCGCGCCGGGCGAACACGCGGCACCCTTCCCACCCCCGGGCCAGGCTGCCTCGCTGTGCTGGTGCGAACAGGGCCTGAAAACCGGCGTTCTCTCCCAAGCCCACCCTTCCCGCGCTAGAAGATGTCGGGGGTTAAAATGTTCGCTTTGCCCTTTCTCTCGATCTTGGAGGGAAAAAGCGGGAACTGCTGGCACCTTTATGGGCTTTAGACCTGTAGCGGCGAGCGATCCCAGCCCCCCTAACTTTGATCAGCCTTATTAACTCCAGCTGCGCTCTATTTGTCATTTTTCCCTTTTCTTGCGCAATCATTATTTATGGCAGAGGAAAAGGAAAAAAAATATGTGTCTGAAGTAGAATGGAGGCAGAGAGGGGGTTTCTGACAAGGAGAGCAGTGAATGTGTTTTCCCTAAAGGTCAGCAACAGGAGGGGCGTGGTTTGATCATCTCCCCTCTGAATCATTCCTCAAGAGCGTTAACTTAATTATGCGACCAGAGAAATGAAAAAAAAAGTCTTTAAAATAACCAAAGGTAATTATAACCGTGTTGTTGACACTAATGGTTAATAATTGATCAGGACTTACACACAATCAATTGCCAATTTATCTCCCCCACAAAACCCTGAGTGATGTCCTGTTACTCCGCTCCTTCCCCTGGTCACTGCCTACCAAGCTCCACCGCTGCGGCCCCTGGAGGCAGCCCCAAGCCTCCCACTTGCTTCTCCAAGAGCCTTCCATTTAATTTGTTTTCAGTTTCATCCAGAACAGACTAACATGGGGACGCCTTTTAAAAGGCCTTTCCTTATTATCGTGGAGCCACCCTTAAACAAACAAAGACCATTCTTCCTCTTTCCTTTTACCTGGGATTGCAAAAGAACGGTCCTCGGGTTTCCTAAGCCATCCTATTTGCATTATATTACCAGGAGAGTCCTCCTTCCTAACATCTTCAGTTTTTATCTTTCTTAGAAAGAGCGTGAACACGCTGCCCTTAGTAGAGGGAACAGAAGCCCGTCCTCTGCCTGGAGGGTGGAGGGTGAAGGTGCCAGCTAAAACAACGTCCCTCTGTTTGAGGGAGACACAGGTGAAAGAGCAGAGTGGGGCGTGCAGAAGGAGGTATATTTGCTCCCCAAACCCAGGGTGGGAGTGCTTTCTCTCTCACTTGCCAAGGCCTGATGTCCAAGTGCACAGCATCAAACACCAGCTTGTTGGCCTTGAAGCACAAGGGCAGGGGAGGGCTGGCGTGTGCTGTCATTATGGCCAATAGAAAGTAATTTCCAGCAACTGGAAAATTATATTGTCATAGATTACTTCTCCTTATAATAAGCCTTTAAAATATCTGTAGGGATTTGTCACTTACATAAAGGTTTGCAAATACATCAAAGGGACATGTCCCCTTTGCGATTTGTAGAAATTCAAATGCTGTTAATCATAATATCCACATATCACAGACTGTTGTGTATTGTTCCCAAGACTGCCTCTTGAGTTAACACATTTTTTTAAGTGTTTACAATGTTGTTTTTAAAAAGCAGTGTAAAAACACATATTTAAAAGGTCTATTTATGTCCTTAATTTGGGGGTTAAAATGAATGCTTTCCTTGGGATTGTCAATGCACGGGGGAACTAAAGGAAATGTATATGGTGGGTGATCATTGGAGACTGTTACTTGAAGGAACTTTATAATAATCCAGTGTATTATTTACACTTGAAGAGATGCTCTGACTTCACAGATAAATGGCTTTGGATGATTTTGGCAAACGGTTGATTGTTTACTTCGACTTGAGCAGAGAAAGTTTAGGGCGTATTTTCTGTCCCGTTAAAGAAACAAAAGATCGAATTGACTCTTAGCCTCTTTGATAATATCTCGATGCGGTGTGAGATGACCGCAAAACGAGCAGCAGCGCGCACGGGCCAGGCCCGCAGGTGTCGGCTGAACACGCGCGGGGCGGGCCTCGCGGGGACCGGCTGCTCGCCGCCTCCTGGATCAGCTCGGCGGCGGCGGCGGCGGCGGCGGCGGCGGCGCGAGCTGCGCGGAGCCCCTGTCCTTTCCTCTCCGCCGGCCCCGCCGCCTGGCCGCAGACAAAGGTGGATGAAGTTCTTTTCAAGTTTCAAAGGCAGTTGCGCAGCAGCTTTGCAGAAACAATAACTCTTTTATTGGGAACAAATGTTGACATTTGACGGGCGCGGGAGGCAGTGGCCGCCGGGCCAGCGCCCCGCTTGCTCTCGGCCCGGCCCCAGGGTCCCACCTGAGATTAAAGCGCGAATTCCGATAAATCGGCTCTAACGCGCCCCGGGCGGCGCAGGGCAGAGGCCGGCGGGCCGGGCCGCACGGGCTCCATCCTGCGGCCCCGCGGCCCCGCGCTCGCCGCCGCCCGCCTCCCTCTCCCCGGCCTCCGCTAACATCTGCGAAAGTCTCCGTGGGCCGGGACGTAATGTTTGATTAGCTGAATTTTAAAGCAGAAGAGAGAAATCAGACACAGTAACCCTCTTCCCTGAGAAGGGCCTCTGTTTCTCCCTCATCTTTCCTGAAGATCTGCCGCGGAGGAACCGTAAAGTGCATTCTACGTTTCCTTAAAAAAGATCCCTCTAAACACCTGCAGGTTTTCTGTGCTTAGCATACATTAAAAAAAAAAATCAAGTTTTCCCGAAAGAAATTCAGGTCAGGTGGCAGGGTGGGTAAGTTATGGAAATCTTTGGTAATTTGTTGGGCATATAAACATCAAAGAGGATTCGTTAGTCTGGGCTAATCTCCTGAGCTGCTCGGAGTTTGCACCAATTGAAAGGTGCAGATTGTCCCTGAGAAGGAGGTCTAGGGTGTGTGTGTGTGTGTATGTGTGTGTGTGCGCGCGCGCCGCGCGTGCACGCCTGTGTGTGCCGCGAAGGGATCATGTATCCAGGTAAAACAATCTTCTGTTCCAAAGGGAGGCAGTTTTCATCCAGGCTTCAGTTTCTGAACATATGCAGGGAGATCAGTTTTTACTTGGTTTCCTCGTTCTCCCTGCTTCCTTAAGAGCCCGAGGCTGTCACTATGTATCTTCATCAGGGAGCATGGTCTTTCAGTGCCTATTTGTTAAATATTGTTAACTTTCATACTTTTCACCCAAGTCTTCAAATTAGAATATCACATACAGGAAATATTGCTGTCACGGGGGTTGGATTCTCTGCTGATTTAGGAAATATGGCTAATGTTAATAAAAGCAAAACCGCTTAACATCTTCAGACTGCAATGTCAAATGCTATCTGGAGGGAAAATCATTATCCTCCCGGTAATTCCACAAAGGTTCCATCTGAAACAAAAACAGGCAAAGGAGCTCCTGGCTCCCTTTTATGTGCACAGACTCAAATCTGTTTTCCTCCAGACGGCTGCCACAGAGCAACCAGGCTTCCCACGTGAAAAATCTTCCCTGTCGCCAAGAGATAGCTCTATTCCAAACATGTCCAGGTCTTCTACTAGGGGAGGCAGGAAGGAGGAAAACATAGGTCTCTACCCGCAAAGATTCGCTTTCTGCTAACCTCTGATCGCTTATCTACTCCAAGCCAACAGAATGCCTGAAAAGGAACAGAAAACTGAAGCCTTGGTCTGCGCCTTCCTGGGCAGTCAGACCCCATAACAGGCAGGGCTCTGTGACCAGTTCACAGCCCCCCAGCTTTGCCTCAAGTAGCTAAGATTACTTTCGAATACCCTTTCTAACAAGACCCCAGCAAGAGGCCACTAATTTCCACGGCACAAAAAGCCACTGGAGAGAGATCCGTTTGTCAATATCAACTGGTCCAGCAATTTCCCATCCTCAGACACATCGGCCTATCAGAGCCGGCAGATGTTTAGACAAGATTTTATAAATTGTTCAATATCAGCCCATAATGAACCCCAACTGACCATTCCAAAGCAGCTAAAAGCATCCGGGCCGACCCCCGCTGGGATCCAATAATGCTCTCAGGCTGCAACATTATTAATCATGGAATAAAATAGATGAACCTCTTGAAAAATAAGTGTATGATTGATTAAAGGGCAATCTAAGAAGCTATTATTCTTGTTTTATAACCGTAAGTTATATTCACTCAATTTATCTTTGGAGAGGAAATAAATGATTGTTCATTTCTTTTCTGAAATTATATTATATGGGTATCCATATAATTTTGCTGAAAATTAAAGTGACAGTTTTGCTGCTTTTATGATACTAATCAAAGGGAATATGTTCCTTGACTACAAATTGTAGACTTGTCCTAAAATTAGGTAGTGAGTCACACAATAACGAGGTAATAGTCTAGGGTTCTTTAAACTTTTCTTTCCCCCCAGGGTAAGGCTAAGAGCCACTGAAAGGAAAATAAATCTCTCCTCCCCAGATTTTCGCCTTGTGTTAAACATGAGTTATATGAAAAGGAGAGTTAAGAAGTCGTTCAATAAATCTGAATAATCTACGCCAATTTGGATAATTCAAATAAACAATAAACAATTATTTCACTCAATAATTTATGGTGGGGGCATCATTTATACCCCATATTATCCACATTATCCACTCACAATACTCTAGTTACTGAGGAGGCTCAGTAAGCCCAGAAATAAATGTCCAATGGACCCTAATGCATGGGGTATCAGATCACTTTATTTTGCCAAGTTTTTTAAATGTACACTAACAAGCCATTTGCATATTCAGAACACAAAATCCAGATTTTCTTACAATGCAGGTGTATATAAATAATGTAAAACCATGCGTATCTCCCTACTGTGTACTGCTCCTGCCTCTGCCTTCTTGCAGGAGCAGAAGGGAGGGATTATTTTACATATTTTCATTAAAAAGCCTGAGGTCAGATCACCTGGGGGGAGGGGCTGCATCCCCAGGGCTCCCTACCCAAAGCCTTTTCCAGGACAAATGAGCCCCAAACACCACACTGTTGTAGACTAGTTTGTTTTTATTTACAATTTAAGATATAAATTAGTAAAGAATTCTTGTTAAACAACCAACAAAGATTGTATAACCAGCAATGTTCAAATAAAAACCAGGCAGAATTTATTTACAAAAGGTTTAGATTCCATTGCAATACAACTTGCATAAATTACTAGAAGCTTTATATCATTATAAAAATAAATATCAAATTTGTTTCCACTTCTTAAGTACTCAAGTTCTATAATCACGTTTTATTTCTACTGTGTACATCTTTTACAAATAAATTTTACAGTAAATCCTATCACACCTATAGAATATATACCGTGGCAATGAAGTGATCAAGTTAAGATATCCTGAGAAAAAAGATTGTTTTCAAAAGTCACACATATATTGGGGAAGCTATACTATGCCAACAAATTCACGTATGTCCAACAAAAGTCTGTTCCGATAGAGTCTGTGGGTTGGCAGTGCCCTGTGGATCCTTCCTTTTTACAGTGGCACAAGACGCGGTCGGGATTTAGAGGTCATTATATATATATATATATATCTGTATATTTATGAACTTGGGAGGAGAGAATGGCCTGCTGACTTTTTTTTTTCCAAAGCAATTGTGACACCTACCTGTGGACCAAGGAAAAAACCAAGTCATCCCCCAAATCCTTCAGCCCCACCAGTATCAATCACCACATTCTAAAAAGGGCTCATCTCAGAAGGTTTTGCTTCTTGCCCACCTTCAAGATCTGTGATGAGTAATTTTGCCTACTTGTAAAGTAGTTTTCTTTTTGAGACACTACTGTCAGCCAGGCAAACTGCTGGTACTATCTACTCCATCTGGACACGGGGACAGGCCTGATAAAAGACTAGTATTTCTGTGTCTCTCCAGCCTGACTGCAAATGTCATCTAAAAAGGGGTCTGATACTCCCAGTTTTGGGAACACTAGCTCATGAAAGCAAGTGCCTTTTAAGTGTAGTTTTTTAAGGTTCCAAACTGCATACAAATACCCAGATTTTAAGAATCTGTTTTTCCAAAGAGAAAACAGCAGCAGTGGTGCAATAAATACATTCCCAGTTGAAGGAGTGATTTTTTTTTTTTAAAGCAGAATTTGAGCAAAAAAAAAGAAGAGCTCTCAAAAAGAGCATAATCCTCTCCCACTTAAAGAAAAGAAAAAAAAAAAAGAGAGAGAGAAGTAAGGCTCTGTCCTCAGACCCCATGGCAAGAAGCAAGAAATACACATTAAGCGAATTTGCTGGGCAATTGGTGGAAGGTTCCGCAAGGGGTGTGGGGAAGGGGGACCCCAGGGAGCCCACTTACTTGCATTGCTGTCTCGGCCCTTCTATAGGTAGGGCTGGACGCCCCCACCAACCACGGTGCAGCCCTCGCTGGCATCTGTCAGGGGAGGGGGCAGTTAGTCAGGACCCGACCCCAGAGCCATCTGCCTCGCGACAGCTTCGCGGCCACCAGCCCCGCGCCGCCCAACCACGCCGTGCCCTTCCCCCTGAACCCCCAAGCGGTCTGGGGGACCCGGCTGCCCCCCCTCACCCGCCCCCTGAGGCACTCGCCCGTCACATTTCCGCGTTTTCTGCCCCCTTGACCTCCTTTTATAGGTCTGATCGTCTCAAGCCTCCATTAGGAGCAACAGAGGCGAGGCAAAGAAAGGGAGGGAGAAAACGGACTCTCGTTTTCTGTTCTGAAGATTTAAAAACCGGAGACCCCTGGGAGGAAGCAGAAGGCTTTATCTCCTTGCAGCCGAAGGCAGAAGAAGAGATTGAGCTGAGACCAAGAACCGACAGAAAGCGCCGAGGCTGACGCTCAGGACGCCGGAGGGAAGCTACATTTGGCGTCGATTTGTATTTGCCAAACCGAAAACAGTCAGGATACCAACAACAGGAATAATAACAAATCAAATAAAAAGTAATAAAGGGGTCAGTCCTGTCTCAGTCTCCAGGCAGGATCGCCGGGCCCCCCACCCTGTTTCTGACTTCACCAGCTCCGCCCCGCCTCCTTCATTTCTAACTTAGGAGTGCAAAGCCATCCGTTCCCGTTCCCGGTTCAGGGACAGGGCTTCCCCGGCCAGACCTACCGGTGCCCGGTTCCCTTTCCCGGCTCCTAGGGGTGCTCGCCCGCCGGGACCCACAGCCCCCCTCCGCCCCCGGGGCCCCGCGGGCCGCCTACCTTTCTTCAGCTCGTAGCCGCCGCCCGGGGGCCGGTAGTGGGGCTCCGGGAGCGGGTGCGCGCCCGCCTTGCCCGCGTCGCTGGCGGCCTTTGGCGCGGCGTGCAGCGCCTCTCCGGGGGCCGCGGCCGCCGAGTTGTACCGCAGCAGCCCCTGGCCCTGCAGCGCCGCGTTCAAGTTCCCGTAGTTTGTGTAGCTGCCGTAGAAGGGCGATGTGTAGTAGAGGTGGCGGCCGAGGAGCGGCGACGCGGGGTAGGGCGAGCCGCCCGGCGGCGCCCCGCTCGAGGCGGGCGCGGCGGCCGCGGGCAGCCCGGGCGGCGCGCAGCCCGGGCCCAGGCTCGGCTGCTTGAGGTCCGACGTGGCGATCTCGGCCAGAGACCACAGCTTGGGCTTGCTGGCGGCCGGCGGCGCGCCTGGCGACGTCCGGCTGCCCAGGGGCGTCTTGCCGCCCCCGCCCCCGCGGGGCGCGGCCTCGGGAGGGGGGCTCAGCAGCGGCGGCGCCTCCACGCCGGTGAGCGGCGACGAGGTCACGGGCTTGGGCGGCGCCAGGTCCCGCTCGCCGTCCTCGTCGTCGTCGTCGTCGTCGTCCTCCAGGTCATCGTACTTCTCCTTGCACTCCGAGCCCGACTCGCACAGGGGGTCCCCGGCGCGGCAGGGCAGCTTCTCTCCGTCTGACTCGGCGGAGCAGGAGTGGTCGGTGAGCGAGTCCACGTGCAGGCTGATCCCTGCAGAGGCGCGGGGTGGGGGGCACGGTCTGTGGCACCCCGGGCCCCGCTGCCCACCGCTCCCCGCCCCCGCCATCCCTCACCCCGACCCCACCCGAGCAGCGTGCTCCAGGCAGCCTGACCTCCCTGCTCGCGCGCTGCGAGCGGCGCTCTCACGGGGCCCCAGAGGCGCCAGGCGGCGGAGCCTGGAGTGCCGGGCAGGCGGGCGGCCTCCTCTCCGGCCTCAGCTCGGCGCCCCGCCTGGGAAGAAGGAGGCTCCGCGCCCCTGCGCCGCCTCGGCCGCGCTCACCTTCGTCCTCAGCCGATGTCTCGGTGCCCTCGTGCGCCTTGTCCGCACTCTCCTCCTTGCCCCTCGCTGCGTCGCCCTCGTCCTCGTCCTCGTCCTCACTTTTGTTTCTGGGGGCCCACGTCATCTTGTTCTCCTTCTTGAGGCGCCGGCGCGCGTTGGCGAACCAGGTGGAGACCTGTGTGAGGGTCATCTTGGTGATGATGGCCAGCATGATCTTCTCGCCTTTGGTGGGGTAGGGGTTCTTGCGGTGCTCGTTGAGCCAAGCCTTGAGCGTGGCCGTGGCGTCCCGCGTGGCGTTCTTGCGGTAGGCCGGGTCGTTGAGCTGGTACGGGTAGGCCGCGCTGCCGTAAGGGTGGTAGCTGATGGCGCCCGTCATCCCGGTCGTGTGTGCATCGTAGGGCGCGCCCTGCAAGCGACAAGAGCCCGGTGAGCGGTCGTCCGAGGGCCCGACAGGCGTCAGAGCCCCGGCGACCCCTCCGCCCGCCCGCGGCCGCCTTTCCCACGGTGCCTCCCCGAGCTGGGGCTGCGCCTTCCCGCAGCAACAGATCCGGAGGACGCAGCGGGTCGTTTAACGCCAGCTGTGGATCTCGGAAAGCGCTGCAGTTTTATTCCCAAATTTTCCAACGATTTCATTTTCCTAAAAATGACACATCTGGCCCCAAATGCCCCTGAGCCGCCGGTACGGGCGTGCACAAACAGGCCCGCACACACGGGCCCGCAGGTAGCTTCTTGATATCTAAATTTCTCCTGGTGTAAAGAGTCGCCTCCTCCTCCTAGTCGCCTTCCCCTCCCTTAAATGGTTAAAAAAACACCCCAGAGCCCCCGCTCCGCTATTCACCACTCTAAAGCTCGGCAAATCCAATTTGCAACTCGAAGCCAGTCACCGTTTCGAATTCTTCAAATACGCGGCAATTAGCATTTTAATTCAACCCTTAACGTTTAAATTCGAGACTTCTACAGCCAGCGCCGAGGCCCCGGCTACCCCGTCTCTGCTCTGGAATTCCGCCGAGGGCGGGAGGTGGCCACCAGCACCCCCCCTCCCCCGCACTCCCCCGTCGGGGCCCCCAGCGTCTAAGACACGCTTTGCCAGCCCCCGGGCCTTGCGGGGCAGCGGAGCAGGAGGAGCGCGGGCCGGCCCGGGGCCCCGCGACGCAGAGGCTGCTCTCGGCGCGCGGGGACCGAGGCGGCACTTAGCGGGCCGCACGCCGGCCGACATGTTTTTCTAAAGCACGGGCCTGTGGGGCAGATGAAGGCGAAGATCTGGGCGGCCCGGCCGGGCCCCAGAGCCGCGGCCGAGGCTCCGCTGATTTCCCCAGCCCGGTGACCCCAAGCCCCGCGAGAAAGTGCCCAGCGCCTGGCGATCGCCCCGGAGGCCCAGGGGCGCCGACCCTTGCTGCCCGCGCCGGAAGAAGCGAGCCTCGGCCCGCTCAAGACTCCTCGCCCAGCTTCGGCGCCTGAAAGAGGGCCACCCAGGCCAGATCCCGTCCCGACCCCAGTGGGGTCGCACTTCTCGGGCTCGCGGGGAGATGACCTCGGCAGCCGAGGGGAAGGGCGCGCGGAGCCCCGCGCTACGGCCGTCGCCGGCCGACCGCCCTGCCTCTCGTCCCCGCCGACCGCGCCACGGCCCCAACTCCGCGACTTCGGAGCCGCCTCCCACACCACGTTCCCCGCGACCCTCAGGTCGCCGATCACAGACCAGGGTCTCTGCGCCCGGCATCTCGCGACCCCGCCCGCCAGCCCGCGCTCGGTTACCATGTAGGACGGGAAGCCGGCGGCGGCGGCGGCGGCGTCGGCGGAGTACTGCAGCGGGCTGCCGAAGCCGGTGGCTGCTTGCGCGGTGAAGGCCGCGGAGCCGGGGTAGGGGCTGAACGCCGAGCCCGACGCCGACCGCGCCAGCTCCTCGCTGCGCGGCGCCGCCAGCGCCGACGCTCCGTACGCCGGACACGAATAGAGCGCCAGCGAGCCGGGCGCCTGGTACAGGTAGCCCTGCGGGTAGGACATGGTGGGCGCGGGGCGCGGGGGCCCGCGTCACGCCGAGCAGCGGGCAGGGCGCGCGGCGCCCTCCATCCACGCCCGGCCGGGGCGCGAGGCGGCGGCGGGCGCGGGGACCGCCAGCCCAGGCAGGCCGGCCCGCGCACTAGCCCGGGCGGCCCCGCGGGCCGGGGGAGCGGCGGGGCGGCGGCGGCGGCGTTGGCGGCGGCGGCAGCTCGGAGCCGGTGGGCGCAGCCGCGCGCCAGGCCGGCGGTCGGGGTTTGGGGGAGTCTGGAGTCGGGAGTGAGGAGTTGAGGAAGGAGCGCTCGAGTTTCCGAGGGACATTGGAACGCGGAGCTGTCCGTCACGGGCTCATCTGCATATTCGGGCGCCCGCCCCCTCCCCTGCTCCGCCGGCTCCGCCCGCTCCCGCCGCCTGGCCGCGGCCGGGGGAGGGGCTGGGACGCCGGGGGTGGGGCGGGCGGAGGGGCGGCGGGAGCGAGAGGCAGGACGCGCAGGCTTTTGTGGCTCAGTCGCCTCTCGCGCAGCCCCAGCCCCCGGCCCGCAGCCCGGCCGCACCGGGCAGTGCGCGCTTCCCCTTCCCACTCGCGCGGACTCCCGGCGCCCGCCCCCCCCCACCACCTTCCCGGCCGCCCCCCACGCCCCCGCCCGCCACTCTGCCCCCTCCCACTGCCCCGCCCCCAGATCGGCCCGCAGGGACCCGCGCAGAGGCCGCCCGCTGCCACTTGGGGTGGTGGTGGGGGGGGGGAGATGAGCGGCCCGGGCCCCCCTCACCGGCCGCGTACTGCGCGCCGGACTCTCGTGCCCGGATCGGAGCTACGGGTGATGCGCCGGGAATAGGGCGCCATGGCCCGAGTCCTCCTGCGGGCGGCGTGCGCGGCTCTCACGCCCACCTCCCCCGGTTCGTCCTTGCTTGCTGCACGGGGCGAGCCTCCGCGCGGGGCCTCGCAGCTGGCCGCCGGCCCCGCGCCGCCCCGGCGTGCCCCCGCGGGACCCAGATCCCGGGCGCTTTCGTCGCGAGCCGCCAGGAGGGCCCTGAGGTGAGCTCTCTGCCCCAAGGTCCGCAGTGGCCAGCGGGCCCTGGGTGTCAGGACTCGAATGCTCTCGGATGCGGTTTATCCCGCGCCTCCAGTGCTTCTCCAGGACGCCGCCGCCTCCCCCAAAGGGTTTTTTATTTTGTTTTAATAAGTTGACGCCTCTTTCGGATTTGTGTTGTAAAGCACTCGGGGGAAACGATCGTCACCGGACAGACCGCCTCTGGCAGGACTTGGAGCCTCGCTGTCACTCGGGAAGGGACGAGACAGTCACAGGCCGCGGGCGGCACACGCGGCTGCCCAGGTAGCGCAGGTAACAGGCGACTTGGGGGCCGCCTCTCGGGGCCCAGCGGCGAGGCGCTCGGCAGGAGGCTCTGGGACCCAGTCCCACAGACACCCTTCTCCACGGGCCTCCTCCGCCCTCCCCCACCGGGCCGTGGAGGAGGGCGTCTGGCGTTTGGTCTTGGAGGGGTGGGGGCAGATGGGGCCACCGGTGGGCTCTCAGCAAGTGGGCGCACGGGGAAGGGGGCGGCGGGTGTGCGAGGCCCAGGCGTGGTGGTCAACACAACAGGTGCCTCTTCTGCGCGGGGGGGTGGGGGGGTGGGTGGGGTGGGGAACGCGGTAGGCCAGAGCTCCAGGCCGCAGCCTCTCCTTCCCCCACCCACTACCCACCTCCCCCCACCCCCCACCCCATACCCACCTCCCCCCACCCCCCACCCCTTACCCACCTCCCCCACCCCCCCACCCCCACCCCTTACCCACCTCCCCCACCCCCCCACCCCTTACCCACCTCCCCCACCCCCCCACCCCCCCACCCCTTACCCACCTCCCCCACCCCCCCACCCCTTACCCACCTCCCCCACACCCCCACCCACCTTCCCCGCCCACCTCTCTACCCCATCCCCTACTCCTCTACCCCCACCCCGCTACCCCACCGCCTACCAACCCCTCTGGCCCACTTCCCAGCCCGTTGGCTGGGCAGCTCGCGGAAGGACCAGAGTGATCGCGTTCGGGTCTCGGTCTCCAGGGTACCCCAGGCGCCATGCGGCCTCTTGCGAGGCGCGGCTGCAGCGCGAGGACCAGGAGGCTCCAGCCTCGGGCCTGACCGCCTGCGGAACCATCGAGGCTGTGTTTCCTTCCCCCAGATCCAAGGAGACCGGTTGTAAACTGCAGGATTGGACTTGAGCAGAGCCCACCCGCCTCCGCCTGCAGGCGGTGGCCCCCCGGTATGTGAAGTCCAGGCACCTGACCCCAGCCGCCTCCCCACTTGCCCCTAAACCGCTGCACCCTCGCCTGTCCCCTCAACACCGGCTCTCCTCTCTGAGCCCCCGCGCCGCCCACAAACCCCAGCCTGCACCCTCTACACTTTCCTAGACGCCTCACCCCCAAACACTCCCCAGCCCCTCACCACCTACCCAAACTGTCACCCCCACCCCACCCCACACACTCTGCGCCACCTCGAGGGCCCAGCAGGTGAGTTTCAGCAATGCTTTGACCCCAAGCAGGACGCCCTAATTCAGTTCAGGGCAGTTATTTTAAATCAATTATTGTCGCGTTAAAAAGGAAAGGGAAGCGGGGAGAATCAGAGGCCGCAGCAGCCCCGTGGAGCCTGCTTTTCCCAGGGTCCGCGGCATCCGTGGTCTTCCCGGGAGGGAATTCGGCCAGGAAGAGGCCGAAATGAGACAGACACACGACGGATGACCAACGTTCACAGCGCCAGACCAGGTTCTGGGCCTTCGGTTCCCTTCCAATTACATAGTTCAAGTGAAAAAAGAAAAAAAAATCAGGTCTAATTTTTATCTCCAAGGAGGACTGGCCTGAGTATTTCCATTTCTAAAGACCAGTTCCTGCTGTTGTCTCATTAGCATTTGGGGCCGCCCCCCTAGCCTTCTCCTCCCCTCCCCCCCGCCCTCTCCTCCCTCTCCCTCGATTCCCCCACTCCACACCCCCACCCCCCACCCCCAGGGCTTGATCTCTGCCAGGGGCAGAAAAGAAAACAGCGAATTATTACAAAAACATCTCCAGTTTGGAGCAGGGAGCATAAGCTCCGATACACTCGATTTTGACATCAATTAAGTGTGTAACCAGACATGTGCACGTGGCTTTGGAGGGTCTCGCGTCGCCCAGGGTGCTTCTCCAGAAAGGGCTGCCGGCTCTCGCGCTGCCCGCAGCTCAGCGCAGCTGATCCGGAAGACAGTCTCTGCTCAGTGTCTTTTTTTTCCCCCCAGCAATTATACTCCTCCACTGAAATCTAAATTTTCCATACTGCTGCCTGCTACTAATAAAAGCCGTCTACCTTGCACTATTAAACAGTCGAATCGTACTACATGCTGTTTTTATTGGTGGTGACTGTAGCAAATTAAAATGCCTACGCAGAGACATTAACATTTACTCTCTGCATTGTTACCGGGATATATAAACTCCGTTTCGCTTTAAAGCACTCTGATTTTTTTTTTTAATATATAAAATCACTTTCCCTTTTCTTAAAGTTGGCTCGGTCTTCTTTTCTAAAAACTCAATCGAAAGAACAGGCTGCAAATGCGGAGGCTCGACGCGATGGCTGGGCGCGCGGCCGCCTGCGAGGATGGCCTGGAATCCTGCAACTGCGTCTCGGGTCACCGCGGGGAGCTCCCGGACCCCGCGGCCGCCGCTTTCGGGGAGCAGGACCTGGATGCTCCGCTCACGGGCGAGGAGGCTGTTTAGGCCTGTGGAGCGCCGGAGTCTGAACGGACACTGGGCCTCTGTCACTTTCGGTTGCCCTCCTCACCGGGATGGAAGAGAAAGGGCCGGCGCGCGGGCCAACCGGGTGCGTGCCCTGAAAGCGATGGATCCGAGCAGTTCGGTTGCGGGATTTACGGTGGATTCCACCTCCCCGCCCCCAACACACACACTTTGCTCCAGGTGTGCATTCAAAAAAAAAAAAAAGAGGGATCGGTTAACACCATCACATTTCTGTTTCTTGTCCCCACAGTGGCCGGTGCTTTTGGAACGAGTTGGCGAGGACACTCGTGTTTCCGGGAACCGCGGTTTCCTGGAGGCCGAGCTCTGGGAAACGGCGGCCTGGGGCTCTAGATCCTCCTCGGAAAGCAGCGGTGGCGCAGACCGAGGCGCCCTCCACTCCTTGCCCGGGACTCCCGGGAGGCGGGAAGGCCCAGCGGCAATGCGGCCCGAAGTCGTGCGCACGGGCGGCGAGGGGGCGCTGTGGCCCGCGGATGCCGCCTCGTCCCCGCCGCGGTGGGCCTGGCGCCGTCCCCAGCCACTGAGGGCGCCCCGGCCCGGCCTCCCCCACGTCGATTGCATTCGGGGCAAACGGACAGCAACACTGGAGCGCTTGAATAAAGCCTAGCCGAGCCCGGCTTCTCTCTCTCTTCCCGCCTTTTGCCCTGTCTTGGGAGTTTTAAGAGTTGGGTGGGCAAAGAGGTACCATCTTGGAGCGTGTAGATATGCCGAGGGGAGGGGGTCAATTAAGATTTAAAAAGACACATTTTACGTGGTTCCTCTTCGTGAAGTTCTGTGTCAAGTGGAAGTGGTTTCCATGTATAGGGGACCTGTCCCCTCTGATGTCGCTCTTCCTGGGGGACTGTGGAGCGAGTGGCATCAGAAACTGGCAAGAAGAGCCGCGAGTCCGGGTCTGTGTTTTCTTTTTTGGGAAACAGGAACACTTCGCTGTAAACTGTACAGAGTTTAAGTCAAATGAACCGTGAATGCCTTCCAAGCGGGGTCGAGCCCGCTCGCGGGTCTCTGGACACTTTGGCCTTTCGAAGCTCTGACACGGTCTTCTGATGCGGCCACGTGTGTCTGCAAAACACCGCGGGAGGCGAAGCGCGGGGGGTCCCCGCCGCTCCAGTCAAGGAACCTGGAGCGCGGACGCGGCCCCTGGGTTTCCACCGGCCCGAAAGACTCGGGCCCCGCGGGCAGTGCCGCGGGAGGGGTCCCTGGACCGGGGCGCGCTCTTTTGTACGTTCTGGGCTCAGCCTGAGACCCGGTTCTAGCACCACGGCCCAGCCCCTGAGGTCGGAGGACTAGAACTGTGCTGGCCGCTAACGTGTCCCTCCTGGTTTCGTTCAGCGGCCGCACACGGCCCATCCTCTCCGCGAACGCCCCGCCTCCGACCCGCTTCCTGAAGTTTCTCCCGCGCCGCGGCCCAGGAATCAGCATCCTTCGCCTCTTCTCCGCATCCCGTGCTTCCATCGCTCCGGTTCTTCCCTTCCCCCCGCGAACCCCGACCCGCAGCCCCTTTGGGCGAGCCGTGCGCGCGTCCCCGGGCTCAGGTCCCCGCCGGTGTCCGCGTCCCCAGCTGGGAGCGCCGAGCGGGGGTGAGCGGAAGGGTGGCGGTGCGCGGGCGGCGGTGCGCGCGCCGCGGACGGGATGAAGGATCCCAGTGACCCGAGACCCTCTTCCGGAGCCGCCAAGACCCGAGCGCCTTCGTTCAGCGGTCGGCGATCGTTTGGAAGGACAGTGTGAGCGAGCGCTCTGCCCTCCGCGTTCACGGCCGCGCGGCCTGGCGCCCAGACCTGCACACACGTGCGCGCGCACAGTCGCGCTGCCCGGGGAGGTCAGCGCGCCGCGAGAGCGGCTCTAGGCAAGTGGAAACAGATGAAAGGTGTCCGGTTTTTTTTTTTTTTTCCTTTTCTTTTCTTTTCAATGTTTCTGCGAGACAGCCTTTGGAAGAACTTAGGTCATACATACCCATCCCTCCCCGCCCTCCCCCCGCCCCCCCGACGCCCAGACCGTCCTCAGCCTCTCCATTACTCGCTTTGCTTTCCCGGTTTTCCACTCCGGAGCGCAGCTCGGCACGTGCACGCGGGTGTGAGCGCGCCCAGAGGCTGCAGAGACCCGGAGCGTCGCTCGGATCCGGCCAGAGCGGGTAGGATCCTCGCTGGCAAGAAAACCAGCGGAGGAAAGGAACTGTGTTTCGCCCATTACTTTTATTAGACGAGAGAGGCTATAGAGGGCGTTTGTCCCGGGTCCCGTTTCATAGCCGCCTGCTGACTTCATCAAAAGGGCTCGTCCAGACCGCGATTCCGCCGCGCGTGGTCAGGCGCACACTGACGCAGCTGGGTGGGAGAGCCGCGGGTAAGGAAAGCCTTTTTTTGTTGTCGTTGTTGTTAATACTGGCGGAAATGCAGAAAGGAAGGTTTGATAAATTTGATTGCATTAAAAGTAAAAAACTTCAGTTGAACAGAAATTGCTGGCACTGACCTGGGGAGAAAGGTTTGCAGTGACCGTAAATGGCAAAGACTGCCCTACAGAACCAGGAACAGCGCCCAAGGTCAGCAGGTGAAGCCAGCCGCCGGAGAGATGGGCCAAGGAGGCCGGTGGAGTCTCCTCACAGAGGACAGAGGCCCACGTTCGTTCTTGACGGGGACACCTTACCGTGTGACAGATGCCACGGTGTGACCCCAAACAAGGCCCAGGGTGTGCGGAGACCGGGCGCGCTCTCCCTGCTGTGCTCGTTGAAACTGCTACAGAGGAATCCGGGAGACATTTGTCCATATCTGAAAAAGCAGGAGCTGCCCACCCCGCTGACCCCCAGATCCCTGCCTCATTGTCCGCCGCCGCTGAGAAAATGCCAGGCTGGGGGCACTGAGCCCTGGCACTGCCCTTGCAGCATTGTCTGCAAAGTGCAGGGCTGGAAGCGTCCTAAATGGCAGTCAGAGGAGGCCTGGCTGCAGAGCCCAGCCCAGGGCACGTCCCCTGGAACAGAGTGTTCCCCAGGGATGACGGGAACCACCCCAGACTCTGCTTGCACTCGCTGGAGCTAGTCCTGGGGGTATAAGGTTGAGCTGGGGAAAATAATAATACTTTCAGAAAAGGATACCGACAGCTTGCGGCTCCTGCCACAATTGACAAAAAGAAAAACAAACCAGCAATATACCTGCTGTTTACAGGTGGGGGTGGCAGCGTCGCTATGGGGCCTCTCCCCTAGGCTGCAGGCCCACTGTGTGCTTGAAGAGAGGCTGGGGGCCCACACTGGCGGGCATGCTTTGTTTCTGAAAAATCTATATGCTGCAAATGTCACCAGAGATTGTTAACTTGAAATGATGGTTACGTGGATTCTATCACTCTCTACATTCCTAGCATGTGAAATATTTAACACTTTGAAAATTAAAACAAGAATGTGTGTTACCCTTTAAAAGAAGTGTCATAGTGCAGAAGTATAGGGAGCTAATGGAGGAGTGCTTTCTTAAAAAAAACAGTTTCTCAAAAATGTACGTGTCTGTCTCTTTCTTCCTGGCTTCACCTCGCCCCACCCTCGCCCATCCCATCCTTCAGAACATAAAGATACAGTCTTAGATTTTCGGTGTTGACCTCTGAACGGATGGCCCCCGGTGTGTCTGTCACTGGGCGTCATCCAGAACGTGGCAGAGAGAGAGGCTTCCTGGGCAGAACGCTGCCCGAGGGACCTCAGGCTCCTCACCTGGGCCCATCAGGTGAGCGGCTCACCTGTGGCTATTGGCTCTTCTCGGGGGCTGGCCGCTCTCGTCTCTGGGGAGGGGCGCTTTTGCCCTGGAGAAGTCTGAATCTTTTCACCACTCACAGTAAAGGTGCCTTAGAAAATTCAAGTCAAGATTAGACAGAGGGGGGCTGCACCTGGAGAGGGGGTGGCTTCCTGGGGAGCCCTGTGTGTCCAAAGGCTTCCCTGGGCCCACGAGGTTGAAGGCCCTGGGGACTGACTGCCGCCCGAACCTGGCCAGCTCTCTGCCCAGGCTCCTGGCCTGCTGGCCCTCCTGCCTGTGGCCACACATCCCTCCACATCAGTCCCTGCCACTTGCAAAGGTCCTGACCACAGGGCTCCGTCACCCCCTGCTGTGGGGCTCTGTGGAGCACTAGACACGTATTGACTGACTGACTGACTGAGTCGGTGAATGGCTTGCTCTTGGTCACTCACTTTTTCTTCTCAAAGGTACCCAGGATACTGAGGGACAGAAACAGAAAAACCACGGTTGCGTACGTTTCCTGCCGGCTTCCCTGCTAAGCATCTTCTGTGCACCTGAGTGTCTTGATCTCGAGTGATCCAGGCAAACCTGATCACACCTCGGGAGCCCTGGCTCTCCTGTATGAAGCGCGGTGCATTGCCACGTTGAATTTTAAGCCCCTATAGCTATGCACACTGAAAATAGCATTTCATTTTTAAAATAAATTCCTGAGTTAGCAGTCAGCCCCAAACCTTCCATTCCTTGAGAACAGCGAGCGTGCATTTTGTTGTTGTTTTTTGCATCCCGCATGACGTGTGCCATTCCCAGCACACAGATGTTCATGAAAAAGGAAAGTGAACAAAAGCAAACCATACTGATGATACTGTTAATGAAAAATTCAGAGTGGGACCGACCGTTTAAAGCTGATTAGATCCTAGCAAGGGTTTTTTTAGAAACAGACAAGTTTCTTCTGAAATTTATTTTTAGTGGCAGGAATCTTAGGATGGCTAAAACAATTCTGACAAAGAAGAATAAAGTGGGAAGAATCAGTCTACCCAATTCCAAGACATTACATCATTGGAACAAAAGAGAAAATCCCAGAAACAAACATGTATAAATATTCCTGACTTATTTTGACAGGATGCAAAGCAATTCAATGGAGGAAAGTTAGTCTTTTCAACAAATGGTGCTGGATCAATTGAACGTCTCTAAGCAAGCCTGTGGGACTTCTCAGGTATCTCAGTGGTAAAGAACCTACCTGTCAATGAAGGAAATGCAAGATCTGGGGGTTCGATCCCTGGGTCAGGAAGATCCCCTGGAGTAGGAATCGGTGATCCACTCCAGTACTCTCGCCTGGGAAATCCCAGGGACAGAGGAGCCTGGTGGGCTACAGTCCGTGGGGCCACAAAGATTCGGACACAACTGAGCACAAAGCAAGTATGCGCATACAAACACACACAAACTCCAACCCAACTCCCGTACCTTACGCAGAAATTAACTAGACGTGCCCACAGACTTACACGTCAAATTATGAAACTTTTAGAACAGAGGATAAAAATCTCAAGATCTATGACGAGGCAAAGAATCTGTAGACTAGACACCAAAAGCAGAATCCATGAATTAATATTTTATTCTCTGAAAGAATGAAAAGAATGCAGACTGACAGAAACTATTTGCAAATTATGTATCCGACAAAGGACTAGTATCTAGAATATATAAAGAATACTCAAAGCCGAACAGTAAAACAAAACAATACAAAACTGTCCCATTAGAATTTGGTCAAAAGACATTTCACCAGAGAGGATATACAGATGGCAAATATTCTCCTGAAAGGTGTTCAATGTCATTAACCATCAAGGAAATGCAAATTAAAAGCACTGAGAAGTATATGCACCTATCAGGATGGCTACAATGAGAAAACAAAGTAGCAATAACAACAAAGATGAGAATGCAAAGAAACAAGGTCATTCACGCGTTGCTGGTGGGAATGTCACGTGGTAGACCCACTGTGGGAACCAGCTGGGCAGTTTCTGATAAAGGTAAACAGTGTGAGTCTGGTGCATGACGCAGGGGCCCCGTGCCGGTGACACCCCACCCTGGAGGGAGGGAGGTGGGACAGGGGTACAGGGTGGAGGGGACAAATGTATGCCTGTGACTGATTCATGATGGTGCAAAAGCCATCACAATACTCCAAAGTAATTATCCTCCAATTACAATAAATCAATTAAAAGAAAAAAAAAAAGACTCGACTTGAAACTACCATGCAGGCTGGTGATCGCATTCCTGGGCATTGTTCCCAGAGAAACAGAAACTTGTGTTCACACAAACCCTGTACACGGGTGTTCACAGCACCTTTATTTGTAACAGACAGAAACTGGAGTCGGCCCAGATGTCCTTCAGTGGGTGGAACTAACGCTCAACGGTAGAAGCGAGTTATTGGTCCAAACAGCTCGCATGAAATCTCCAGAGAACTGGGCTGGAGGACAAAAGCCGATGCCAAAGCTTCTTTACTGCGTGATTCTGCCAAGAGCACATTTCTGAAATTACAAAAATTTAGAAAGAGAGAACAGCTTGATGGCTGTCAGGGACAAGGTGGGGGAGTTGGAGGGAGGGTATAAGAGAGGGGGGCGTGTTTACAAAAGGAACAGGCGGGATCCTTAGGGTGATGAGACGCAACACCTTGATTGTCTGTGTCTTCAGAGACCTTTCAGGCTTTCGAGCTGCAGAAGATGTGGGGCTCAGAGTACGGTGCCCGCTCTGAGCACAGGCAGGCAGGACATGTGAGAGGGGACGGTAAGAGGCAGCATCTCTCTGGAGGAGCCAAGCCAGCAACACTGCCTTCTGTATCTTTGGCTTTTATAAGTATTTGATGATTTTTAAGAAGTTATATACAGAGCTGGGGAGGGATAAATTGGAAGTTTGGGATCAATGAATCTAATATATACATAATAGATAAACAACCAAGAGCTACTACATGGCACAGGGAACGATACTCAGTATCTTAGAATAACCTATCATGGGGAAGAGTCTGAGAAAGCGTATGTATACGTTTTCCCATGTGGCATTAGTGGTAAAGAACCTGCCTATCGATGCAGGAGACATAAAAGGTGCATCTACTCCTGGATCGGGAAGATCCCCTGGAGGAGGGCATGACAACCCACTCCAGCATTCTTGCCTGGAGAATCCCATGGACAGAGGAGCCCGGCAGGCTACAGGCACGGTTTGCAAAGAGTTGGACACGACTGAAGTGACTTAGCACACACACACACACACACACATATACATGTACTTATATATGAAGTGAAGTGGCTCAGTCGTGTCCGACTCTGCGACCCCATGGACTGTAGCCTACCAGACTCCATCCATGAGATTTTCCAGGCAAGAATACTGGAGTGGGTTGTCATTTCCTTCTCCAGAGGATCTTCCCGACCCAGAGACCCGGGTCTCCCACATTGCAGGCAGACGCTTTACCGTCTGAGCCACCAGGGAAGCCCGTACATATATATATGTGTGTGTGTGTACATGTAACTGAGTCGCTGTGCTTTACCCCTGAAATCACCACAACACTGTAAATCAACTAGACTGCAGTTTTAAAAAGTCTACACAAACATGACGAATTGGGTGTATACTGAGATGAGAAAAACATTTCTATGTCATCTTTTGAAATCTCTGACTTCCATATATTTTTACATTAGTCTGAGAAATATATATATTATACATCTATGTTCTGAATTATTATAGATAATAAATTATATTTGAGATAAGCACACATTTTAATTCATATTTAATGTTTCTTTATATCTTTCCTCATATATTGAAGCTCTTCATTCTTTCACCAGTTTTCATTCATTTGATTTGCTGGGAAACATACATAAATGCTTCAAAACTATAAATATCTGCATGACTACTAACAATAAATCACTGAGTACAGCTTTTATTTTCCTTTGCAGATCATTTAATGTCTAGAAAATATCACACTTGGGATTCACGAAGCAATCTACAAAATTACTTGAAAATAGTGTTTCATCTGTTACTAGTTTAATACAAAGATTTGCTTTTCAGCCCTGAGTTAGTGTCAGGACTTTCCTCCGTGTTGGCAGAGCTGCACTTTCGGTTCCATGACTTGCGTGGTTGAGAGTCAGGGAGCGAGTGCGGAGCAGCCTTGGCCCTGTTTTCCGTTTCTTCTGCCCTCCGGCAGTCCCTCACTGCCCTCGTTAGCTTCTACACGTCTTCGCAGCATTTCTTTTTGCAAACGTGAGCAAATGCATACACACGTTCGTGGCCATTAGTCAAGAAATCCTCTCCATTTCTTTCTCAGGTTACACGCATCCTTGCAAAACTTGCTATGTTTTCCTAACAGTAACTCAAGGAGATTACTAGGATTCCTTTCTGGAGATTTCCCCAAATATACCCGATCTTCTGCAAAATTCCTGAACAGTATTCCCTTCAGGGCTGTGTCATAGTCACTCCCCCAGCCCCTGATGAAGGACTTGTGTGCTGTTACAAGCTTGTGCTCTATTCTAGTGCTGTGGTTGGCAGCTTTCTTCCAGGCTGTTTCTTGCTGGAGAAGACACCGCTTCAACCTGGCACTCAGAGCTGGGATGTCTGGTCACAGGGTGCGGTTTTTCCTGGAACTGGCAGACCTCTGTTCTGTTCTGTTCTGTACTCAGACACCAGCCTGAATAACTGCTCATTTCTCCTCATCCCGACTGTGTAGATGTTCGGAGAAACTCGGCATGTTGTCTAGTCTGATGTGTGAAACGTGAGCCATAAATTCTCCTTTCCATGGCACTGACCTCTTGGCGCTGGAGCTCAGTCACCTCCCAGAGGTAAAACCCCGCATGTTCATTTCAGAACAAAGTGGCCATTTCATTACGGCTGAAGGTGAACTTTCCAAATGACTAATGATGTTGATCATCTGTTCCTGCGCTATAGGCCATCCACATGCCTTCTTTTTTGAAGTGGCTATACCATTCTTGTGGTCATTTTTAAAAATGTGTTTTCTTCTAATTATTGCGTTATAAGGGTTCTTTATATATTCTGGCCACAAGTCCTTTCTCGGATATATGCTTTGCAAACACTTTCTCCCAATCTGTACCTTGCATTTTCAATTTCTTTTAATTTTATTAATGGAGTTTTTCAACAAGCAAAACTTCCCATGTTTATAAAATTCAGTTTTCAAAAATTCTTCCTTTGGTGTGTATATATGTGTGTTATTTTAAGGAAATATTTGCCTAACCCAAGGTCGTGGAGCTCTTCTCCTGTGTGATTTCTGCAGCTCCTGTGACTGTAACTCCTGCCTTTGCCTGTGCCGCTTCATTTTGGACTAGTTTTGTGTGTGATGTGTGGTAAGAGTCAACATTATTTCTTCCCCATCTAGCATGTAGTTATTTCATGCCAGTTATTGGAGATCATATTTTATCCAGTGAATTATCTTGGCACTTTTGCAGAAAACAAACAATTGCCCATTTGAGTGTAGGTGTATTTCTGGCTTCTTAACAATGTCCCTTTCAGACCTGTCTGTCCTTAGCTCAATACCGTATTGTTTTGTTTTTATCTCTTTACAGAAAATCTTAAATTATGTAGCATGTCTTTTAACTTCATTTTTCTTTCATAAAATTGTTTTGGAAATTCGAAGTCCTTTGTATTTGCATGTAAATTTTGAATTAGTCCTTCAATTTCTACAAATTCTACAATTTGGAACTTAATTGATAATATAGATCAATTTGTGGAAAACTGGTCTTTTAAAAAATATCGACTTATTCAATCCATAAATATAGTATACCTTTCCCTTTATTTAGTTTTTTAAAAAGTGAATGTATTTTAATGGGAGAGTGATTGAAGTGCTGCGATGGTTTAGCCGCACACCAACGTGCACTGGCCGCGGGTATACGTGTGCCCCCATCCTGGATGCTCGGCCCCTCGAGGCTGCCCCAGGGCGCCGCGTGCCCTGCTTCATGAGTGGAACTTGCACTGGCCGTCTGTGTTACATTCGGTAACGTACATGTGTCAGTGCTGTTCTCTCAAATCATCCCACCCTCGCCTTCTCCTACTGAGTCCAAAAAACTTTTCTCAGGAATCGTTCGTAGTTTTTAGTGTAGACATTTCAGACAAGATTTACTGAAGTTATTACTAAGCATTTTATTTACTTATTTAAGCCATTGGGAACGCCTTTGTGTGACATATTTTGACATTGCTTATTTAGAAATAGAAGTGATTTTTGCCTATTGACCATGTGTTTTTCGATCTTGTTTACTTCAGTGATTTGTTATAGTGGTTTCTGTAAATTTTGAAATTTCCTGCATAAGCAATTATGTCTTTTGTGAATAAAGTTTTATTTCAGCCTTTCCAGCTTGTTTGCTGTCTCAGCCATTGTCTTTCTTGCACCAGCCAGCGCCTCTGGGATTATGCAGCAGAAGCCTGATGGAGGCAGCCTTGTTTTGGCATGACCCTAGTTACAAAGGTCAGCCCTTCCTCACTAAGCACGATGCTGCTGTAAGTTCTGAACACGTCCTTAAGTTAGGAGTTTCCCTCTTTTCCTAGGTTGCCCAGAGTCTTCAAGAATGGAGAGGAGCTGCACTTTCTTGGAAATTGTTTTTCTGTATATACTGATTAAACATATCTTAAAAACTTATTCCACTAAGGTGATGCATTACAGTAATCAGCCTTCAAATGTCAAACCAGCCTTGTCTTGTGCCCTGTGCTTAGTCACTCAGTGGTGTCTGACTCTTCAAGACCCCATGGACTGTAACCCACCAGGCTCCTCTGTCCATGGGGATTCTCCAGGAAGGAATACTGGAGTGGGTTGCCATGCCCTCCTCCAGGGGATCTTCCTGACCCAGGGATCGAACCCAGGTCTCCCTCATTGCAGGTGGATTCTTTACTGTCTGAACCACCAGGGAAGCCCAACCTCGCCTTTTGGTCACGGTTACTTGTTCAGTTGCTAAGTCGTGTCCGACTCCTTGTGACCCCGTGAACTGCAGCACACTGGCTTCCCTGTCCTTCACTATCTCCGGAGTTTGCTCACTCCTGTCTGTTGAGCCGGTGATGCCATCCAACCATCCCATCCTCTGTCACCTGCTTCTGCCGCTCCTCTTGGTCATGGTCACATGATCATTTTCCAGGCCTACATGTCTCATGACACACAGGAGAAGGAAATGCAACCCACGCAGCCTCGTGGGCACCCTGATCTTGGATTGCTGACCTCCAGAACAGTGCAGAAATAAATTCCTGTTCTTAACTCTGCTCAGTCTTGCTACTTCATTAGGGCAGCCTGAGGAGATGATACAAACACCTTCAAAGTAATAGCCACAAGAACCACCTCTGTGAATGCCACTATGAGTAAGAAAAAAAGTGGTCTGGCTGCACAGGGTTTATGCTCAAGAGTGAGGATGCAAGTATGAAAGTGAAAGTCTCTTGGTCGTGTCCAACTCTTTGCGACCCCATGGACTATACAGTCCATGGAATTCTCCAGGCCAGAATACTAGAGCGGGTAGCCTTTCCCTTCTCCAGGGAATCTTCCCAACCTAGGGATCGAACCCAGGTCTCCCGCACTGCAGGCGGATTCTTTACCAGCTGAGCCACCAGGGTGAGGATGCAAATGCACTGCTTCCCCAGCACACACAGTCTCCGCCTGCGTTTCCTGACTGCGACCGCTGTCTTCCCCCCGATCTGCACACTCGACCCCAACATCAAGCTAAGGGAACAGGTAGTTTGTCACACTTCCTAGCTGATTTGTCTTGAGATGGGCTCAAAAACAGAAATCACAGTGCTCAATGGGCAGATTATTGGCAGGCTCCCTGTGGGTGGGAGGTGGGCAAGCAGCCCCTCATTCCCCAGGCAGCACCGCGTGCTGGGGGCTAGTGGCAGACACCTAGAGTGGCCTGCGGGCTCCCCCACCCCAACCTGAGCTTCTTGCAGATTGGGTGGGGAGGGGCTGTCCGTGAGACCTAACCTCTTCCCTCTGGGGTTTGCTCCAGTGTTCAGAGGAGAGCAAACTGAAGCTGGAACGAGTGGGGGCACTGGAGTGCTCCGTGCACTTATACTGAATTTGCACAGAAGAACTCTGCACTGTGGGGCAGAGAGACTGCAGCACCAAGTTTCTTCTTAAACCCATCAGAAGACTTGGAGAGACAGGCCAATCTCCACCAGGTTATGTAATCTATAAACTTACACAGAGTAGAGAGCGCTAGGATTTCAACACCGGAGTCCAAACCTCCTGCCGACATCCAAAGTGACTGCGGCCACTTTGTGCAGAATCACGTGTGGTGACCAGCTGTCCCGACGCAGCCCACGTGCTCCAGGGACGCTTGTGTGCGGACGTCAGTACCCCTCATCACTGCTGCTCCTCCGGGTGTTCTCATTCTCTCTTAGGTTTGCTGAAGGATATGCTGATCTTCCTAGAGTTTAGACTGTGCTTTCCCGTTCTTTTCTAAAAGCATAACAGTTTCGGGAATCCCTGTCAGTCCAGTGGTTAGGACTCCTGGCTTCCACTGCAGGGGGCATGGGTTTGCGCCTGGGTCTTGCAAGCTCAAGATCTTGCAAGATATTGATGGTGTGGACAAAGACATAATAAGACTAAAGCATCACAGTTTTATCTCCAGTGAGCTGCCCCTTCACCTGTGTTCAACACGGTTATTTTTTGTTTGTTTCTGGCTTTGTTTTGGCTTGTTTCTTTCATATTCATCCCAGTCTTTATTTGTTAATATATCATGATAATCTAAACAAATTAAACATTTTAATGTTGTCGTGCTTTTGGTCTGTATTCAAACAAAATTAGTGATATTTTAGCAATGCAAACTTTACATTAATATGATACATTACCTTGGCTGGGGCTTCCATGCATTTCATCAGTCTGATAAAAGCTCTTTTACAAAGAAAGTTATAAAGAAAAAGGTAATTGGCTTTTAGGAATTAGTGTGGTTATTGGTATGCTAGGGCTTCCATACTGGCTCAAGTGGTAAAGAATCCGCCAGCAATGCAGGAGCCGTCGGAGACACACATTCAATCTGTGGGTTGGGAATATCCCTGGGGGAAGGGAAGGCTTCCCTGATAGCTCAGTTGGTAAAGAATCCACCTGCAATGCAGTTCGATTCCTGGGTGTGTAAGATCCGCTGGAGAAGGGAAAGGCTACCCACTCCAATATTGTTGGGATTCCCCCGTGGCTCAGCTGGTAAAGAATCCGCCCACAGTGTGGGAGACCTGGGTTTGATCCCTGGGTTGGGAAGATCTCCTGGAGAAGGGAAAGGCTGCCCACTCCCGTATTCTGGCCTGGAGAATTCCATGGACTGTGTAGTCCATGGGAGCAAAGATTTGGACACGACCGAGTGACTTTCACTTTGCCTTTCCTGGAGAAGGGAATGGCAGCCCAGTCCAGTGTTCTTGTCCGGAGAATCCCACGGACAGAGGACCCTGGCGGGCTGCAGTCCGGGGGCTGCAAAGAGTTGAACACAACGGAAGCAACTTAGCATGCACACTGGTAATGCCAAAGCATCCAAAAATCTGCAACAAATACCGTATCTTCAGTTTCACACTGCAGCCTAAACAGCCAAGCAAGGGACAGTAAACAAAAGAAATCCCATTTACTCAAGAAGAAATTAAGAAAATCCAGCGTGGTTTTCAGTCAACTGTGAGATAAGTGCCATTTCTCACCCGAGCCTCCTTTTCCTCTGCTGTTGGAGGGAAAAACATTTCCGGGGCGTGTGTGGGCGGGGCTGGCCTTCTCGCCTGCCTTGGACGCCCAGGCTTGTGCTCTAAGAGTAGAATGAGGAGAGGATCTCTCCCTGAAGGGCCTCCGGAGGTCTCTGTGGGTGTAGCCACATCCTTCTGCAGGGCGTCCCTGAGTCCTGTGAGCGCAAAACTGGGGCTCGTCTCTGTGGTCAGGTCCCAGCGGTCCTCAAACACGTCAGGTGCAGACCTGGGAAGCTGCGGGTTAGAGGGAGGGCCAGGCACAGGTCTCTGGGGCTGGACCCCGGCCCCGAGAGGTGTCTGCTGAGGAGACTGTCGGAGAGGTTGGGCAGGAGGATCCACGGAATCCGTCCGGCTTTCTGCTGTGGGGGAAGTGATGGGGGAAGGGACCGGTCACAGGGCACGTGATTAGAGGGCCCTCTTGTCAGATGTCAAGCTGACAAGAAGATCTTTAAGCAGGAACCTGAGGACAGTGAGAGAGAGCGTCCCTAAGGTGTGGGGAGGCGGGCTCAGACTTCCAGTCCCACGGGAGCAGGATGGAGTTCACAGCGTCTTTGTTTCCTGTCACTGATGCAGACAGTGACTCCAAAAGGGGTTCTTCACCAGATGGGACGCCAGACCACCTGACCCGCCTCCTGAGAAATTTGTGTGCAGGTCAAGAAGCAATAGTCAGAACCGGACATGGAACAACAGACTGGTTCCAAATTGGGAAACGAGTACGTCAAGGCTGTCTATTGCCACTCTGCTTATTTAACTTCTATGCAGAGTACATCATGTGAAATGCTGGGTTGGATGAAGCACAAGCTAGAATTAAGATAGCCGGGAGAAATATCAATAACCTCAGATATGCAGACGAAAACACCCTTATGACAGAAAGCAAAGAAGAACTAAAGAGCCTGTTGATAAAAGTGAAAGAGGAGAGTGAAAAAGCTGGCTTAAAGCTCAACATTCAAAAAACTAAGATCACGGCATACTATCCCATCACTTCATGGCAAATAGATGTGGAAACAATGCAAATAGTGAGAGACTTTATTTTGGGGGCTCCAAAATCACTGCAGATGGTGACAGCAGCCATGAAATTAACAGATGCTTGCTCCTTGGAAGAAAAGTCATGACCAACCTAGACAGCATATTAAAAAGCAGAGACATTACTTTGCCTACAAAGGTCTGGCTAATCAAAGCTATGTTTTTTCCAGTAGTCATGTATGGATGTGAGAGTTGGACCATAAAGAAAGCTGAGCGCCAAAGAATTGATGTTTTAAATTCTGGTGTTGGAGAAGACTCTTGAGAGTCCCTTGGACTGCAAGGAGATCCAATCAGTCCATCCTAAAGGAAATCAGTCCTGAATATTCAGTGGAAGGACTGATGCTGAGACTGAAACTCCAATCCTTTGGCCACCTGATGTGAAGAACTGACTCACTGGAAAAGACCCTGATGCTGGGAAAGATTGAAGGCAGGAGGAGAAGGGGAAGACAGAGGATGAGATGGTTGGATGGCATAACTGACTCATGGACATGAGTCATGAGTTTGAGCAAGCTCTGGGTGTTGGTGAAGGACAGGGAAGCCTGGTGTGTTGCAGTCCCTGGGGTCGCAAGAGTTGGACTTGACTGAGTGACAGAGCAGATCTGAAACCAGCAGGAGTGGGTTTTCTCACAGCTCCGCACGTCAGAAGTGTGACGTCCAGCTGCCCAGGGCAGGCTCCCTCCTGAGGCCTCTTTCAGTGTCTGGGGCCAACTCTCCATCTCTAAGCTCTGCCTCTGTGCTCCGTGGTCTTCCACTCTGCATCCTCTTCTTAGAAGGACATGGTCTTGGACTTAGACCCACCCTAACCCAGGCCAATGCTTGCCTTGATCACATCTGCAGAGACCCTATATCTAAATAAGGTCACAGTCAGAGGTGCCAAATGGATCTATATTTTTTGGCGGGGAGGGTTGTCTATTCAACCAACTACAATATGTAGAAATTACAGGCTTCCCTGGTGGCTCAGATGGTAAAGAATCTGCCTGACAATGCAGGAGATGCAAGAGACATGGGTTCCATCCCAGCGGTGGGGAAGATCCTCTGGAGAAGGAAATGGGGACCCACTCCAGTATTCTTGCCTGGAGAGTCCTATGAACAGAGGAGCCTGGTCGGCCACAGTCCATGGAGTCGCAAAGAGTCAGACAAGACTTAGCTACTAAACAACACAGACTTTAGAGGAATTCAGAACCAATGGGTCCTGAGAGAGAACACTCAGGACTGCTGTGAAAGCAGGGAGAGCGGCTGTCCCCACCCAGACTCGGCTGGCATCTGGGGGACATTCACCGCGCCCGCACCCGCAGCCCAGAACACAGCGCCCTGACTCACTGGGGAGGGGCAGGGGCCGGTGGGCAGCAGGTCTGCACTCCCCTGACTCTTCTCACGTCTCCACCGACCCTTCCCTCCAGTTTCGGTTTCCAGGGTCCCCCTACTGCCCGAAGGTCACCCCGACTAAGCGCTCACCTCCCCGGCTCTGCCCGCCCCGGCTCTGCCCTCGGGCTGCGGAAGGCTCCCGGCCTTTCCCCTCTCCCGTCCCCATGGAGGCCTGCGGAGGGTACCGTCCGAATTCCGGGCCCGCTCCAGCTTGTGGGGGGTCTTCTGCCCCCCACTCCCCCGCTGGGGCGCCCCTCGCCTCTCCCCCCACTCTCCAGCCCGCAGCCTCCTCTGCCGCAGGAATGCGCCCTCGGGTCCCACAGGTGGAGAGGCTCCGGAGCGCAACTGGTTCAACCAGTTTCACTCCAGACTCCGCACCGCCTGCTGGAAGCCTCGGGAGGCGGGGGCCAAGGCCGACTGCACCCCGCGAGGCGCCGCGCTCCGCACCTGCGCTCCGGGAGGCGCGCCCAGAGCCCGCCTGCGGGACCCACGCGGACCGGCTCGGCCGCGACGGGAGAACGAGGGGAGGGTCTGCAGCAAGAGCAAGGCCTTCCCCTCCCCCTAGTGTCCGCCCCCCGCCAGAGCGGCCCTCCCAGCCCCCGGGCTCGTCCACCCGGGCCTGCGTCCCAAAAGCCAGGGCGCGCGCTCTTTTTTAGGGCGTGGTGACCACTGTTCCATGAGTGGGCTTCTGCCAACAGTCAGCTGTCGGTCTCAAGTTTCTCAAGGTTTTGTGCTGACAAAGACAGTTTTCTAAGAGGAATTCATGTAGCAGCTGTCAACTAGTGCCTTTTATGTGACCGAATATATACATATCTTAATTGAAATTTTGCATATATAAAATATATTTGTATATACATATATGTTATGATATACACTTTCAGCAAATAAAAATGTTTATAAAATTCCTAGAAAATTTATTAAACTTATGTCCTAAATCCCCAAATAAAAGATAGGCAACCATAATATCATAAATTAATGAACAAATAACCCCCAAACAACCTACTTTGAAAGGACACAACTTTAGCAACAACAAGGAGAAAAGCTCAAGCGGTTTGGTGAGTGAACATGAGACTGTGCTCCCAGGGGAGAGGGGAAACAGGAATTATAGACCGGGCCCGAATAGACACTGGTCACACTGTTTGGAGGCCACTTGCCAGTGCTCCTCAAAATTTTAAATCTTCATAATCTCTGAAATAGGAAGTTTATTTCTGCACATTTAAATTGTGGAAATACCCCCAAAATTGCTTAAAAGGGCATTTCTTACTGCGGGTCTGTAACAGCCTAAAATTAAGTGAACATCCACTGTCAGGGAAACGCAGTAAGTAGGAGTTCATGGATGGAGTACTTGGCCAGTCTTAAGATCAGTTGTTTGTGCAGTTGATACGCACACTGAAAGCTTTTGTTAAGATTCATCCTGTATGGTTAAATACCATATGAATCACTTCTGAGGAATGGGATAAGGGAAACTAGGAGGAGCTTGTGTATTTCTTAATTTTCTTCTTTTTTATTTTTACCACAGGTATGTAGCATTTTATAATTTAGGTCCTCAGTCACATACCTTATGATTCAGTCCAACAGTAGACTATTAAGTAGATTCTGAACAAGGATGAAGCAGTAATATATGAAATAAAACGTGAAGATCGCCTCTATAACTTGTTAGATTCTGTGTATGATAAAGCAAGTGTGATCTACACATATCCTATTAATAAAACCACGGAAAGCTAAATGGTAACGCCATAGTAAGTTGTTTTGAATCCTTACGCATTATTTGAATGATTTCAACGATGGACTGTTTCTGGCTGACGCAACAAAACCTGTTTGCGTTTCATCAGCAAGCCCCTGCTTCTTATAAGGACCGGCGTCCACAGGACGCAATTTTGAACTGTCGTGACTGGGAAATGCTATAGCCTGGAACCCTTTGGCACACAAACCGCCCAGTCCTAGAAACACAGAACCTTGGTGTTTAGCTGAGTCCATGGTCTCCTGGAGTAAGGACCACATTTCCCAGAATGCCGTGCAGCTAGGTCATGTGGCTGGGTGCTGACTGTAGGCGTGAGCAGAAAGGACGCTGCAAAGACCCTTTTCCCAAATAAGGTCTCATTTCCAGGTTTTGGGGTTAGGACGTGGGTGGATTTTGAGGCCCGCTACTATACACCCACCTCAGACCAGTACCTCAATCTCATTTCCCCACTTCAGGGTCAGCGTGTATTGTTTGGAGCTTTCTCCACGCATTTCTGTGCACGTACATGCATCTACAGACTTATCGGGCACAGGCGTGTGAATATGCATGTGCAGGCGTGTTAGGCATATGCATACGTATGACAGGAGCTAGAACTTCACTAACTGGCTAGCGTGTGCGTGCCAAATCCCTTCTGTCATGTCTGACTCTTTGTGACCCTATGGACTGTACCTGCTAGGCTCCTCTGTCCATGGGATTCTCCAGGCAAGAATACTGGAGTGGGTTGCCATTTCCTACTCTAGGGGATCTCCTCCACCCAGGGAGCGAACTCGCCTCTCTCATATCTCCTGCGTTGGCAGGTGGGTTCTTTACCACGTAGCACCACCTGGGAAGCCTTTGAACAGAATGGCATAAATGGTGGACTCTCAAGTCTGAGCTGTAAGCCTGCCGCTTCCACTGTGGGTGTGCTTTCTCTTGTGCTACTCAGATAACCTATTCTGGCGGAAAACCAGCTCTCTGCGAAGCAACCTGTGAACAGCCTGCCTGGTGGGGGGCCACGGCCAGACAACAGACATGTTTTGCACTTGGAGGACGGCCCTTGATCCCAGTGGGATCAAGTTAGATTTTCTCCTGGTGAGATGGCTATGGTCTCAGCTATCAGCAGCACCACAGCCTTTCCAGAGATTCTAAGTCACTCAGATTTCTGAACCACAAACTGTGAAATAATAGGTGTATACTCAATAGATAATACAGTAGGTCCTATAGAATCTGCTGTGCATACTCTGCCGTCTTCTTTCATTAAAGAACCTTTAAGAACTTTTCATATCATCAAATTCCTTGCTTTTTATCCACTGCAAAAGAGTCCATTGTTGTAGATTTTCTACCTGTTCCTGAGACAGTATTGTCTATTTATGTCTCCATGATAATTCCATTAAGTCTAGATTTTAAAATGTGTTTCTGTAAAGTTTTAATCATTTATGCTCTTCTTCCATGGTGAATTTTGGTTGTTTGTGTTTTCCCATTTTTTCTTATTCAAACTTATGCAGTTTTCATCTTATTTCTTTTCTAAACATCAATTTTTATATCCATCAAGAGACTGTCTACTCTAAGATTCATTTAAAATGTGTTGAAATTTCTATATGCAGTAATAAATGCCCAATTTTTGTGACAGCTTCATGATTATTTTAAAAGACAGCATATTCTTTTATTGTTCAATATTGAAAGCAAAGAAGATATAGCTTGTTAAGTGTGATGTCCAACTTTTCAGGATTAAACACTTTCTCTGTTTAATCTGTTGTTAATAGTTTCTGAAATTTAAGTTTATGCTGCTTCTGTGAGAACGTTTCCCTTGTCTTTATTTTGTGTCCTTTTGAGAAGTACTGTTGGGGACAAACAAGGTTTCTGAACGGCAGTTCTCAGTGCATCGTGCCTTTGGTTGTATCAGTATCCAGCCTCAGCCATCTCGTTCTTAGCTCTGAACTCTGATCTGTTCCACGTCAATATTGCTCCAGTTGCTTGCAGTTTATTAACATTTGACTGGCCTGTCTTTATCCTTCCCATTCTTTTCAACTTCCATGTTTTGATGTGTCTCTTCAGTTGACTTAAAATAGGATGTTTTAAACCCAGTTTGTAAGATCCTGTTTATGACATGAATGTGGCTCACTTACATTTACTATAAGTACTGATAGGCTTAGCTTTTTTCCTGCATATTTCTGTTTGTTTTTTGTTTCTCTAGGTACCATATTTTCCCTTTTTATCCTTTCCTTGTAAACGTCATTTTATGGATCATGTTTTCTAAGTTACCCCCAACCTCTCTCTAATTGTATATTTAAGCATCATTCTCAGAGCATGATTTTATGTGTTCATTGAGGCTATTAAGAATGAAAGTGCTATGAACACTCATGCACATGCTTTATGTGGCCTGTTTTCATTTGCCGGGTAAACGTCTAGAGTGCAAGCGGCACATGGCACAAGGACCTTGTACTAAGTACACTTGTGACGTCACAAGGCCTTCTTGACTGCTCTACCAGGGAGCGTATTGTTTCCACCAGTAATGGTGAGAGTTGCACTGACTCTAAATCCACGCCAACACTTCTGTCTTCAAGCTTTTAAATTTTAACTATTCCAATGGTTTCATACTCAATCAATGTCTTTTCATGTGCTTACTGATCTTTCTCATATCTTTTGTTTATATGTAGCATGTTTAAATATTTGCCAACATTGAAAAATTTGGCAATTTGTGTTCTTATTATTGAGTTACGAGAGTTCTTTGTATATTTCGGATATAAACCCTTGGTCTGACATGTGAATATTTTCCCCAGTTGGTGGCATGCCTTTTTACTTTTTAGAAATCTTTCCAAGAGCAGAGGTTTTTAATTCTATTCAAGTTCAATTTATCAATTTTTATTTTGTGGGATTTATACTTTTTCATTCTAAGAAATCTCTCCCTGCCTCAATATCACACATATTTTCTCTTAATTATTTCTTCAAGGAATTTTACAGATTTATATTTAGGCATACAATCAATTTTTGTGTTTGGCATCTGTGTTTTTCAAATTGATATACAGTTGTCCAAAGAATAACAAGGAGAGATAAGAAAGCCTTCCTAATTGAACAATGCAAAGAAATAGAGGAAAATGATAGAATGGGAAAGACTAGAGATCTCTTCAAGAAAATCAGAGATACCAGGGGAACAATTCTTGTAAAGATGGGCACAATAAAGGACAGGAATTGTATGGACCTAATAGAAGCAGATATATTAAGAAGAGGTGTCAAGAATACACCTAAGAACTACACAAAAAAGATCTTCATGACCCAGATAACCACAATGGTGAGATCACTCACCTAGAGCCAGGCATGCTGACATGTGCAGTCAAGTGGGCCTTAGGAAGCATCACTACAAACAAAATTAGAGGAGGTGATGGAATTCCAGCTGAGCTATTTCAAATCCTAAAAGATGATGCTGTGAAAGTGCTGCACTCAACATGCCAGTGAATTGGGGAAAGTCACCAGTGGCCACAGGACTAAAAAGGTCAGTTTTCATTCCAATCCCAAAGAAAGGCAATGCCAAAGAGTGTTCAAACTACTGCACAATTGCACTCATTTCACATGCTAGTAAGGTAATGCTCAAAATCCTTCAAGCTAGTCTTCAATGGTACATGAACCAACAACTTCCAGATGTTTAAACTGGATTTAGAAAAGGTAGAGTAACCAGAGATCAGATTTCCAATACCAGTTGGATCATAGAAAAAGCAAGAGAATTTCAGAAAAAAAAAAAAATCTACTTCTGTTTCATTGACTATGCTAATGCCTTTGACTGTGTGGATCACAGTAAACTGTGGAAAATTCTGAAAGAGATGGGAATACCAGACCATCTTACCTGCCTCCTGAGAAATATGTATTCAGTTCAAGAAGCAACAGTTAGAACTAGGCATGGAACAACGAACTGATCCTGAATTGGAAAGGAGTACGTCAAGTTTGTAAATTGTCACCGTGCTTATTTAACTTATATACAGAGAACATCATGTGAAACGCCGGGCTGGATGAAACACAAGCTGGAATCAAGATAGCCAGAAGAAATATCAATAAGCTCAAATATGCAGATGATACCACCCTTATGGCAGAAATCAAAGAGGAACTAAAGAGCCTCTTGATGACAGTGAAAGAGGAGAGTGAAAAAGCAGCTTAAAACTCAACATTCAGAAAACTAAGATCATGGCATCTGGTCCCATCACTTCATGGCAAGTAGATGGGGAAACAATGGAAACAGTGACAGACTTTATTTTGGGGGGCTCCAAAATCACTGCAGATGGTGATTGTAGCCAAGACATTAAAAGATGCAAAGATCAAACAAGTCAATCCTAAAGGAAACCAAGCCTAAATATTCATTGGCAGGGCTGATGCTGAAGCTGAAGCTCCAATACTTTGGCCACCTGATGAGGCTTCCCTGTCCATCAACAACTCCTGGAGCTTACTCAAACTCATGTCCATTGAGTCAGTGATGCCATCCAACCATCTCATCCTCTGTCATCCCTTTCTCCTCCGGCCTTCAATCTTTCCCAGCATCAGGGAATTTCCTAAGGAGTCAGTTCTTCACATCAGGTGGCCAAAGGATTAGAGTTTTTGCTTCAGCATCAGTCCTTCCACTGAATATTCAGGATTGATTTCCTTTAGGATGGACAGGCTGGATCTCCCTGCAGTCCAAGGGACTCTCAAGAGTCTTCTCCAACATGACAGTTCAATAACATTAATTCTTTGGTGCTCAGCCTTCTTTTTTGGCCCAACTCTCACATCCATACGTGACCACTGGAAAAACCATAGCTTTGACTAGATGGACCTTTGCTGGCAAAGTAATGTCTCTGCTTTTTAATATGCTGTCTAGATTGGTCATAACTTTCCTTCCAAGGAGTAAGCGTCTTTTAATTTCATAGCTGCAATCACCATCTGCAGTGATTTTGGAACCCAAAAAAATAAAGTCTGACACTGTTTCCACTATTTCCCCATTATTTCCCATGAAGTGATGGGACCAGATGCCATGATCTTAGTTTTCTGAATGTTGAGCTATAAGCCAACTTTTTCATTCTCCTCTTTCACTTTCATCAAGAGGCTTTTTAGTTCCTCTTCACTTTCTGCCATAAGGGTGGTGTCATCTGCATATCTGAGGTTATTGATATTTCTCCCAGCAATCTTGATTCCAGCCTGTGCTTCTTCCAGCCCAGCGTTTCTCATGATGTACTCTGCATAGAAGTTAAATAAGCAGGGTGACAATATACAGCCTTGACGTACTCCTTTTCTTATTTGGAACCAGTCTGTTGTTCCATGTCCAGTTCTAACTGTTGCTTCCTGACCTGCATATAGGTTTCTCAAGAGGCAGGTCAGGTGGTCTGGTATTCTTTCAGAATTTTCCACAGTTTATTGTTATCCACACAGTCAAAGGCTTTAGCATAGTCAATAAAGCAGAAATAGATGTTTTTCTGGAACTCTCTTGCTTTTTCCATGAGCCAGCAGATGTTGGCAATTTGATCTCTGGTTCCTTTGCCTTTTCTAAAACCAGCTTGAACATCTGGAAGTTCACGGTTCATGTATTGCTGAAGCCTGGCTTGGAGAATTTTGAGCATTACTTTACTAGCGTGTGAGATGAGTGCAATTGTGCAGTAGTTTGAACATTCTTTGGCATTGCCTTTCTTTGGGATTTGAATGAAAACTGACCTTTTCCAGTCCTGTGACTACTGCCGAGTTTTCCAAATTTGCTGAAATATTAAGTGCAGCACTTTAACATCATCTTTTAGGATTTGAAATTGCTTAACTGGAATTCCATCACCTCCCCTGCTGCTGCTGCTAAGTCGCTTCAGTAGTGTCCGACTCTGTGCGACCCCATAGATGGCAGCCCACCAGGCTACTCCGTCCCTGGGATTCTCCAGGCAAGAACACTGGAGTGGGCTGCCATTTCCTTCTCCAATGCATGAAAGTGAAAAGTGAAAGTGAAGTCGCTCAGTTGTGTCTGACTCTGTGCAACCCCATGGACTGCAGCCTACCAGGCTTCTCCACCCATGGGATTTTCCAGACAAGAGTACTGGAGTGGGTTGCCATTGCCTTCTCCGTTTCTTTGGGATTTGAATGAAAACTGACCTTTTCCAGTCCTGTGGCTACTGCTGAGTTTTCCAAATTTGCTGACATATTGAGTGCAGCACTTTAACATCATCTTTTAGGATTTGAAATTGCTCAACTGGAATTCCATCACCTCCACTAGCTTTGTTTGTAAGGATGCTTCATAACACCCACCTGACTTCACATTCCAGGATGTCTGGCTCTAGGTGTCTCTAACAACATCTCAGTTATCTGGTTCATGAAGATCTTTTTTGCATAGTTCTTCTGTGTATTCTTGCCACCTCTTCTTAATATCTTCTGCTTCTGTTAGGTCCATACCATTTCTGTCCTTTATTGTGCTCATCTTTGCATGAAATGTTGGTATCTCTAATTTTATTGAAGAGATCTCTAGTTTTTCTCATTCTATTGTTTTCCTCAATTTCTTTGCATTGATCACTGAGGAAGGCTTTCTTTTTTCTCCTTGCTCTTCTTTGGAACTCTGCATTCAAATGGGTATATCGTTCATTTTCTCCTTTGCCTTTAGCTTCTTTTCTTTTCTCAGCTATTCGTAAGGCCTCCTCAGAGAACCATTTTGCCTTTTTACATTTCTTTTTCTTGGGAATGGTCTTGTTCACTGCCTGCTCTACAATGTCAGGAATCTCCAACCATAGTTATTCAGGCACTGTATCAGATCTAATCCCTTGAATCTATTTGTCACTTCCAGTGTATAGTCATAGGGGATTTGATTTAGGTCATACCTGAATGGCTTAGTGGTTTTCCCTACTTTCTTCAATTACAGTCTGAATTTGACAGTAAGGAGTTCATGATCTGAGCTACCGTCAGCTCCCAGTCTTTTTTTTTTTTTTTTTTTGCTGACTGTATAGAGCTTCTCCAACTTTGGTTGCAAAGAATATAATCAATCTGATTTTGGTATTGACCATCTGGTGATGTCCATGTTGTAGAGCCTTCTTTTGTATTGCTGGAAGAAGGTATTTGCTACAACCAGTGCATTCTCTTGGCAAAACTCTGTTAGACATTGACCTGCTTCATTTTGTACTCCAAGGCCAAATTTGCCTGTTACTCCAGGTATCTCTTGACTTTCTACTTTTGCATTCCAGTCCCCTATAATGAAAAGGACATCTTTTTAGTTAGTTCTGAAAGGTCTTGTAGGTCTTCATAGAACCATTCAACTGCAGCTTCTTCAGCATTACTGGTTGGGGCATAGACTTGGAATACTGTGATATTGAATAGTTTGCCTTAGAAATGAACAGAGATGATTCTGTCATTTTTGAGGTTGCATCCTAGTACTGCATTTAGGACTCTCTTGTTGACCATGATGGCTACTCCATTTCTTCTAAAGGATTCCTGCTCACAGTAGTAGATATAATGGTCATCTGAGTTAAATTCACCCATTCCAGTCCATTTTAGTTCGCTGATTCCTAAAATGTCGATGTTTACTCTTGCCATCTCCTGTTTGACCACTTCCAATTTGCCTTGATTCACGGACCTAACATTCCAGGTCTCTATGCAATATTACTCTTACAGCATCAGACTTTACTTCCATCACCAGTCACATCCACAGCTGGGTGTTGTTTTTGCTTTGACTCCAACTCTGTTCACTGTTCTAGTACCATTTACTAAATAACTCCCCTTTACCCATTAATTTGCCTTATTATCTTTGCAGAAAAGTGTCTGACCACTGAAATGTGCATTTGTGTCTAGGTTATTCATTCTGTTCCACTGATCCACATGCCTGTTTTAATACCAATACCATTGTTACTGTAGCAAACTCTGTAATCAGACTGAGTCCTCCATCTCTAACCCATTTTGAAACAGCCAGATCCTTTGCATTTTCATATAAGTATTAGAACCAGCCTGCCACTTTCTACTGATAAGCCAGTTAGGATCTTGATTTGGATTGTAATTAATCTATCCCATTAATTGAAGGGCATTTTGTACTGTAACAATACTGAAAATCCAATCAATGAATATGACATATCTATCCAATAATTTAGGTCTATTTAATTTTTCTCAGCAATATTCTATAGTTTTCAGTGTACAAATATTGTACATATTTTGATATTTTTGTTACTGCAAAACGTTTTTATGCTATTGATGATATATATTTTAAAAAATCATTTTCTAACTCTCTGTTGATAGCAAAGAAAATATAATCAATTATAGTGTATTGCCTTTTTATTCTATGGTCTTGCTAAATTCACTTCTTAATTCTAGAAGCTTTTATATATATATATATTTTAGGATTGACTACATACAACATTATGTTGTCTACAAATAAAGACAATTTTGTTTCTTCTTTTGCAGTCTTCGTGACTTTTGCTTTTTTGTTTCTTGTTCCCTGATGGCTCATTTGGTAAAAAATCTGCCTGCAGTGCAGGGGACCCCGGTTTGATTCCTGGGTTGGGAAGATCCCCTGGAGAAGGGAAAGGCTGCCCACTCCAGTATTCTGGCCTGGAGAAGTCCATAGACAGTATAGCCCGTGGGGTCACAAAGAGCTGGACACGACTGAGTGACTTTCTCTTTCACTTTGTTGCACTAGACAGGGCCTCTAGTGCAGTGTTGACTGCGAGTGGTGGAAACAGACATTTGGGCCGGTTCCTGATGGTGGAGGAGCACGCGGTGCTCCATCGTTTAACGCGACGTGAGATGATGACTTGTCGCTGATCTTGGTTGAATTGCGGTGCTCCCTGCTTCCCTTCGTTCTTTCAGAGCTCTTCATCATGAATGGGTGTAGAATTGTGTCAAATGCTTTTTCTCCATCTATAGAGGTAACTGCATGGCTTTTCTTCTTTCTTTCATGTGGCGAATTGTGTTGATTGATTTTTAAATGTTATGTTAAGCTTGAATTTTTTAGATAACTTTATGTGGTCAAAATATATTTTCTTCTTGTTGCTTGATTTAACTTTTACTAGTTTTTTTTTTTTTTTAATTCTCATCCTTTTTTTCATGATGGATTTTGGTAATTTTCTTTTCTTACAATGTTTTTGTCTGGGTTTGGTACCTTGGTATCCAAATAGTTCTAGTATCACGATATGTGTTGAGAAGTATTCCACCCCCTCCTCTATTTTCTGAAAGATTTTGTGTATTACTATTATCTTCTTAAAATGCTGATAAATTTTATGACTGAAGTCATATGGGCCAATAATTTTCTTTATGGGAAGATTTTAAATTGTAATTGTAATCTTTAGGTAGACCTAGAACTACTCAAGATTTTCTATGCTTCTTAAGTTTGACATCTTTTGAGAAATGGCTCCCTTTTATCTAAGTGGTTGAATGTTGGCATACATCGCTTTACCATCTTTCCTTATCATCTTTTTAATGTTTGTGGGATCTGTGGTGATTAGCAAAATGCCTTCGTTGATTCTTGGTAATGTGTGTTGTATCTTCTCGTTTTCCCTTGTTTAGATCACTGGAGATTTATGAATTGTACTGATTTTTTTTCAAAGAATGAGTTTTTGTTTTTTTTGATTTTTTTCGAAGAATGAGAAATTGGTTTTTCTTTACAGTTAGTCCATTTTATATTTCATTGACTTCAGCTCTGGTCTTTATTATTTTCTTCCTTCTCTTATTTTCTTAATGTTTAGCTTCTGAATATGGAGGCTTAGACCCTTTTAGACTTTTAATCTTTTCTAACACAAACATTTAATGCTATAAATTTCCCGCTAAACACTGCTTTTTGCTGAAGCCTGAAAACAAGTTTTATTTTTGTTTACTTAAAAATACTTTCTAATTTTTCTTTCTTCTTGCTGTCTTCTTGGATCATTTAGTTATTTAAACATATTTTGCTTAATTTCCAAATACTTGTAATTTCATAAATGTATTCTTATTATTTATTTCTAATATAATATCATATCAAATGATGTATAATTTCATCCTTGCCCAACTTATTGAAACATCTCATGGTCTATTATTTGGTCTATATGGGGGGGGCGGATTTTAGTCTCTCTCAAAAGGTTATAAATTCACTCAAACAGTTATAAAGACCTTAGGCTCACTCTAAAGGCTGCTGTAAGGTGGAGTAGTCTATGAAGGTCCATCTGTTAAAGTTGGTTGACTGTGTTTTTCAGGTCGCCTGTGCTCCTAACGATTCTCTATCTGCTTGTTCTGTCAGGTGCTGGGAAGGGAATGTTAACACTGTCAGCTGTATTTGTCTGTTTCTTCACCACTTTATCAATTTTTTTGCCTCCTGTGTTTCAGCACATTAGTATTAGGTGCATACGCATCTGGTACTGTTATATACTTGTGATTAATCAGCAGTTTTGTCATCATGTAATCTCTCTCTACATGCATAGCAACAGTCCTGGTCCTAAAGTGTGCAGTGTCTGACACCAAGGTCATCGTTTCAGCTTCCTTATGATTAGTGTTTGCATTGTATGTTCTTTCTCACTATTTTCTTTTTTTTTAAATATTTCTATTTTATGTTGGCGTATAGCCGATTAACAGCATTGTGATAGTTTCGAGTGGACAGCGAAGGGACGCAATTACATATACACGTTTTCATTCTCCCAAACTCCCTTCCCAGCCAGGCTGCCACGTAATGTTCAATTCTCCCAAACTCCCTTCCCAGCCAGGCTGCCACATAACGTTCAATTCTCCCAAACTCCCTTCCCAGCCAGGCTGCCACACGACGTTCAGCAGGGCTCCCTGTACTGTGCAGTAGGGCCTTGCTGGCTGTCCATTTTAACACTTTCTTTTATTTTAATTTAGCTGTGTGTCCGTATTTGAAGCCTATTTCTTGTAGAGAGTACATGGTTGGGTCTTGTTTTTCTATCAGGTCTAACAATCTCTACCATTTAACTGGTGTTTTTAGATCTCTTCTATTTACTGTAACTATTGTTATAATTTGGATTAAGTCTCAGTTCAGTTCATTTCAGTCACTCTTTGTGACCCCATGGACTGCAGCATGCCAGGTTTCACTGTCCAGCCCCAACTTGGAGCTTACTCAAACTCCTGTGCATTGACTCAATGATGCCATCCAACCATCTCATCCTCTGTTACCCCCTTCTCCTCCCATCTTCAATCTTTCCCAGCATCAGGGTCTTTTCCAATGAGTCAGTTCTTTGCATCAGATGGCCAAAGTATTGGAGTTTCAACTTCAGCATCAGTCCTTCCAATGAATAGTCAGGACTGATTTCCTTTAAGATGAACTGGTTGGATCTCATTGCTATTTGATCCATCTTTTCTTTTTCTTTATCCTTTTCTGCCTTCTTAGGGAAGGCAGATTTTTAAAATTATTATTCTACTTTATCTCATTATTGGCTCATTAAACATACATCTTTTTAATTATATGTTTTTACTGGTCTCTTGAGTTTACAATATTTGATATTAGTTCAATAAAATATGCTTTAAAATTTTATATCTAATATAATATAAGAATCTTATACGAATGTGCTTCCATTTTACAATGATATATATTTTATTCACCTATGATATAAAGCTCACAAAATCTAATTACATTTTACTTTAGTCAGTTATCCTTAAAAGAATTCAAGATTGAGAATATTTCAGTGCTTATCTACATATTTACCACTTCTGTAGTTACAGTTAGAAATGAACATGAAACAATAGACTGGTCCCAAATTGGGAAAGCAGTATGTCAAGGCTGTATATTGTCATCCTGCTTGTTTAACTTATATGCAGAGTACATCATGAGAAACACTGGGCTGGAAGAAGCACAGGCTGGAATCAAGATTGCCGGGAGAAATATCCATAACCTCAGATATGCAGATGACACCACCCTTATGGTGGAAAGCGAAGAAGAACTAAAGAGCCTCTTGATAAAAGTGAAAGAGGAGAGTGAAAAAGTTGGCTTAAAGCTCAACATTCAGAAAACTAAGATCATGGCATCCAGTCCCATCACTTCATGGCAAATAGATGGAGAAACAGTGGAAACAGTGACAGACTATATTTGGGGGCTTCAAAATCACTGCAGATGGTGACTGCAGCCATGAAATTAAAAGACACTTGCTCCTTGGAAGAAAAGCTATGGCCAACCTAGACAACATATTAAAAAGCAGAGACATTACTTTGCCAACAAAGGTCTGACTAGTCAAAGCTATGGTTTTTCCAGTAGTCATGTATGAATGTGAGAGTTGGACTGTAAAGAAAGCTGAGCACCAAAGAATTGATGTTTTTGAACTATGGTGTTGGAGAAGACTCTTGAGAGTCCCTTGGACTGCAAGGAGATTCAACCAGTCCA